>NC_137126.1:18746244-19414158 GCF_949319135.1 Squalius cephalus
TCCAGGGGCTGCCTCTGTTGCAGGGCTCTTTTTCACAGCTTGATTCAACTGACACCATAAACAGAAGAGATTAATGTCACAAGTTAGCAGATTTACCCTTTCTGAGAAAACACACACATTTAACTGAGACTGATATAATAAAAATGAAAGAAATAGTTTTAAGAATCACAATCATTTCTAATTGTGCTAAGATTATAAAAAAGTTTTCTGTGATATTAAATTAGCACATTGGCCCCACAGGTATAGACTAAATTCTAAAACAGTCATTTCAAATATTAATTATTCACATTAGTAATTTTAAAACAAATAAATACTACATTGGGTAATAAAAACATTTTTTTTTTTACTGATTCTGAACATTTCAATGGTAATGTCTGTATAGTGTTGGTGATGATGTGCAATTGTATCACTGTATTGGTCAGCATTTACAACGCTACCAACAAGTAAATGTAATCACATTTTATGTGTAGATCTGCCACAGGTGTACCTGTTTTCTCTTGACTAGTTTGCAGTGCACCTCTGGAGTGACACATGGACCATCCTCAGCCTGTAGCTTCTGTGAGGATGTTTGTGATTGGCTGTCGTCTTTGGCGAGGGCCATCCTGCCAATTCTAGCAGAAGAAATGGTGCTCTTAAAACTAAAAGTTGATTCCTAGCATTAATCCTACATTCACACAAATGATCACAAAATCTGAGGGAACCCAGACATCTCTATAATCAAACTAAACCTCAGCAAGTTCAGTATGTATGCATGCCTACAAACCTTGACACCTTGGATGCTGCTATTTTGAACGCTTGAATCTTTTCCACCAGCAGGGTTTTTGACTGACTGTGCAGTAGCGCAAGACATAATATCAGTCAAGGAGCATCCTGGGAGCAGACTCAACAGCAAAGGCACCATCTAAATAATAATAAACTCAATTTAAAGATTTTCTTTTTAAATCTAAGGTTTTTTGCACACTTGCTATTTTTCAAGTTATTATTTTCAAACCCAGTTAGAAAACTTAACACAAAATATTTCATCAGTAACTGTATTTTTAGATCAAAATGGACAATTCTTGTTTTTTAATGAAATAATGCAGTATTTATAATAATTTATTTATCTGTGCTCATCATAATTAAAAAAAAAATCATGTGCTGTTTTATCTTTAATCAAAACAAATTCCCCTCCACAGCAATAGCAAACCACAATGATGCAATGATCCAATCAATTCCTGATGGACAAAATCAAGTATGTCCAACATTTCTTTCTTATTCGACAAGCTGTTTCTCTCAGATATCACAATAGACTATCGCAACTTTCATGCAACTCATCATTCCGTTTCATGGCAAATTAAAAAAATAGCCATTTATAATTCATTATAATTCAAGTGTTCACCTATTATATTTAATATTCTGTAGTAGAGGATAGCCTAATTAATTATTTTTAGGCTTTAATACAATGACAAATAAAGCCAAAATAATTAATTTTGGAAACAACATGTTTTATAATACACTGCTTTTTGATATAAACGAACATGGTATAAATAGGCCTGTATACATGAAAATTTGTACTGTAGCCACTTTTATATTTTAGAAAGGGAGTCCTTCAGGAAGGGCATTATAGGTCCTTGACATTGTCAAAATGTTCGAAAAACTTTTTTCCCATATTTGATTAATTCCAGCATTGCTGGTCACCAGCATAAAGTATGTTTTGCATGCATGGGATGCTGGTTACTGGTATGCTGGTTACCATTTGAATTTGCACAGCGAGTTGCTCTGGCATTGAGTAATGATGCTCATTAACTATGCCCTTGTAGCCGAGCTACACCAATCACATTGGTGTATCTGATATAGGCGGGCCAGAGGCGAGTTAAACAGATGACGACAACGCTGCGACGTTGAAGTCATTAGTAAACATTGCAAGATGGCTATGGATGAACACCAGTAATTTGAAATGGCTTTGGCCGCTACAATGAACGACTTAGACTTGGCTTTTTATCTAAAAGAGGAACAGAAGGTGGCGCTCGAATCGTTCCTTTGCAAGAAGGACGTTTTTGCTGTTTTGCCGACCGGATATGGCAAGAGTCTAATCTACCAGTTAGCTCCGCTGGTAGCTAAGCTAAGGATACGTCACCCCGTGTATTGTTGTGATTGGTCGTAGTGTTATCCAATTGCGTGCAGTGAGATTTTCAAATGCATGCTTGGTGCTGCCCCTCAAGCAAGGTGATTTTCATTACTCAATTCCAGACCCTTAATCTTTCAAATTTGGGTCTGGATTTCCAGGCTACGAGGCTTCTGGCTTCTGTTCCACCAGCTAAACCAAGCACTACACCAGCTGAATTGATGCTGGTTTATGCTGTATTCTTAAGCAGGGAACATCCACCTTAGTTTGGGAATGTGACTAAGAGATTAGAGACTTGCCTCTTCATTGGTGGGCTCTAAGATAAGAACACTGATGGCATCCTTCTTGGCCTCTTCCATTTTGGCCACTTTGTTATAAGCTTTGGCTCGATTCTCATAGTAATGAACTTCACCAGGGTTGTACCGTATTGCAACAGAAAACTTGTCTGCTGCTTCCTGGTACTTCCTGGAACAAATCACATTTCCAAAATGATCTCAGAAGGCATAAAATAAACAAATATGTTTTCAATTTCACATTTAACACCATGGGCCCTATTTTAATGATCTGAAACGCAAGTATCAAGCGCGAAACGCAAGTAACTTTGTGGGCGGGTCTTGGGCGCTGTTGCTATTGTACCGGCGGGATAAATGACTCTTGCGCCCGACGCAAATCTAAAATGGGTTGGTCTGAAGTAGCTTCATTATTCATAGGTGTGGTTTGGGCGTAACGCGAAATAAACCAATCAGAGCGACATCTCACATTCCCTTTAAGAGCAGGCGCGCTTGTTCCATGGCGGATTGCTATTATAACGGCGGATTTGCCAGGCGCACGCCAGGAGCGGTTCACAGCCGAGGAGACCGACGTTCTCGTCAGGGCTGTGAAACACAGATAAGTGACATTGTATGGGGATGGGAGAAACCCACCCAAATTAGCTTCGGTTAAACAGGCGTATAATAATTTGGGTAAATGTGTAAGCTAGATTTATGCCTATTTTTTCACATCTTCATGGACACAACAATGATTTCCCTCGTGTGTTAATATTTTTCCTTGTAATAATGTATGATTTGTAAAAATGAAAACTGCTGCTTCTGTGTAGATGAGAGAATCAAAGTGTATGCGCGTTGTGCACACGCTACATTGATTATGGCCAAGCATGCGCCCTTAAAATAGCATATGAATAACATGCACAGCGCGCCATTGACTTCAGACTAGGTTTTTCCTGGTCAGTGGCGGAATTGTTTTCTAAACCTGCAAAATAGCATCAGGGAACGTTTGCGCCGGAACACGCCTCCTCTTTGCGCTGAACCGTCCCCGGGAGCGCAAGTTCATTCCCTAGATTACCGGCGTGCGTCTGTGGAGGGAAAAGTCCGCTGTGCGCGGGTGCAAAATAGGAATGATACATGCGTCGGTGTACAAAGTCAATTGCACTGGGTGCAAGATAGGGCCCTATGTTTTAAACCTACTTGTCGTTATAGCTGTGCAGACCCATTGTGTTGTGAAAAACAGCAAGTCGTAGCCAGATAACCGTGTTGTCAGGGTCCATCTCCTCTGCTTGCTGATAGTCAGCCAGTGCAAAGCTCCACTCACAAAGCTTAAAAAAACAATCTGGGGGAAAAAGGAGACAGATTTTCTCTGGATAATACAAATTCTATTCTATTAATTTAAGCAAAGTGAAACAAGCAAGCCATTCAAGAATTTTCATTTCAATAACCTCCTCTCTGAATACTTTTCTGAGATTTTTCTATGCCACTCTCAGCCCAACACCCGTTACCCTCTTTAACCGTGGGTCCACACCTCCTCTGTTGATGAACAGCTCACTTGTGTTTCTCTGTTTCTCTATGGCCTTGTTCAGCAGCTTAATGGCTTCGCTTTGCAGACCCCGGGAGAAGCACTGAATTGCAAAATCATTGTATGTGAGCGCCAGTTGTGTCTGAGCGTCTTCCTCTAAATCCCCTGAGTCGTCTCGCATGTGTTCCTGAGGAGGTTCTCCTTCAACTCCATAGAATTCAGCAGCAAGAACTAAATCCTCAATGGCAGCAGTGAAGTTTCTCAGGCGTCGATAAAGAATCCCCCTTTGAGCAGGCAGAAAATATGTGCATTTTAAAACCATTTACATTATATGTCTACTTTACTATTTTATTTTATTTATTTTTTTATTTTATCAAAAGCATTTACAAAGCCTCTACTAACAAGATGGTTCTAATGCTTATCACAGCTGAAAAGACTGGTTAGATCTTAAAGACGAAATTTTAAGAAGCTATAGCTTAAATAGCTAAAATATTCATAATAAATTTGCGTCATTTGATTACTTTACAATTCTTGAATCGTAATAGCAAATGATCAGTGTCTCTAAAATTTTGACTGCATAGAAACGCAAAATAAATAAAAAATTATAATTGTAAAAGAAAATGTATTTAAAATATGAGTTTAGTACATATAGTTAATGACTGCAGAAGGTACTATAAGAAGGTACTATTTTTGTAAGATTTTTGTTTGCATAAGGAAAATACAGAGTATCTTCCGATTCGATCTGTTAAGTTTATCTATACTCTATATATTTCTCCCCCAAAAAAACTGAGTTTAGAGTGCATTTACAAACACAAATTTAAATAGAATAATCCCATTAAAGTCCATAACCACTGGTTTAAACGTCAGCTATTTGGCATAAATATAATTTGTATTTTATGCCGTTATCGCAAATAGCCAATTCTTTAGCAGGCTGTAAATATGCAGCTCTTCTAAGCCTTACCTAAAGAGGTAGTACTCTGCCTTACAGGGGTTATACTTCAGAGCGCTGTTTATTTTCCCCAGTGCATCTGAAAGCTCTCCCTTCAATGCCTTATCAACAGCTGCCTGATGGGCATTCTCCGCTGCTTCCTTTAGCCTCTTCAACAGTGCATGTGCAACCGGACAGCAGGGTTTCAGCCTGAGTGCTGACCTCAGGTCATGATAACATAAAGTCATCTGAGGAGACATACAGCCCTCTTACCTGTTTATTACAGTCACTTGAAATGTTTTTCTGTAGGCTGTGAATGATGGTCTGACCTGATTGAGCTGGTGGTGAAGGCGAGCTCTCAGAATGAGGAGGTCAGCTGACGGGCTGTCCGTCTCTAGCCAGTTACTGACCGACTGAAGACAGTCAGAGTAACGGCCCAGAGCAGTCAGACAAGCCAAGCTATGAATATATATACAAAAAGGCAAACATAACGGAAAATGATGATCCCATGGTATCCACGGTGGCCCAAAACAGCGTTCGGACACTTTTGAAGACTTGCGTCACACTTAAAAATGTCTGAATTGCATTGCATTAGATCCAAAATATCAAATCAAATGTCATCAGCAAAAAAAACTAAATGACTAACTGCACTTTTCTAGCCATTTTTCCAATGACGTTTAACCCTTTCGTACTGTTGAGGGTAATTTTGACACTGTCCTGACTTTTTCAGCTTTAGAAAATGACATGCTAAATAAAATTGTTAAATGTTACAGATGGAAATTAGTAATAGGTTGGTCAATTGTTTGGTGTCCAAATACCTTTTTTCATGAAACATCTATTTGAAGTCTCCTGAGCTATATTTTAAACTATATTTCTTTACAATAAACGCTACTTTGATATTCAGTTAGATAATGCAAAGACATTTACATATTTTTAAATGTGACTTCAATTTACAAATACATTTCGTTAAATCTTTTAATCAATAATATATCAGTAATGTTTAATTATGTTACCCTATAATTATGCATGTGCCTTATGCACATACACATGATGGACATTTCAAGAAGTACTCAATGTGAATAGCTGAAACTTATGTGATAGTAAAGTGAAGAAAGAGCTTGTATCGCCACCTGGTGGTATTTTGTGCTATTGCTTGCTAGCATGGGGTCATCAAGTTCAGATGCAAGCACACTTCTGCCCTGTCCAAATACCCACACTTGCGGTCTTTGCACTTGACCACTTGTCTACTTACATGACGTAGCCTATTTCCTATATTTGGCCCAAGTGTTCAAGTAGGCGTGAAGACTGCAAATGTGTATAGAACTTTTGATTACCCGATAGGACACACTTATAGTCTTGCAAAAATGCAAGTGTTTACAGAGCTTTTTTCTATTTTCAATACTTTGCATGTTAAAATAAACTTCTAAATGTCTGTTCAGTAGTCACTATGTAACTAACAGAAGACACAATTTTAAAATTGTTCTAATTAGTGATAAAAAGCAGTTGTAAATGATGTACAAAATACTCATACCCCACTCATCTTTGCACCAATAAAATGTGCAACACTTTGTTTTACTACCAAATTATATGTAATATGGGTAACACTTTACAATGAGGTTCATTAGTTAACATTAGTTAATGTATTAACTAATACGAACTAACAACGAGCAATACATTTGTTTCTGTATTTGTTAATCTTTGTTAATGTTAGTTAATAAAAATACAGCTGTTTAATTGTTTGTTCATGTTACTGTAGTTCACAGTGCATTAACTAATACAACCTTTGATTTTAATAAAGTATTAGTAAATGTTGAAATTAATATTAACTAAGATTAATAAATGCTGAAGAAGTATTGATCATTCTTAGTGTTATCTAAATTCGTTAACTAATGTTAACTAATTAACCTTATTGTAAAGTTAATTCATTTTTATTTAACTTACAGTGGAATGTTTTCCTCAACATCTCGTGATTTCGGGGCACGTGAGTACCCGAACATAATGCATGATGGTATACGCTTAGCCTCGAATACCGCTCCAAAGCGGTATTTGAGATAGTGTGGGTTTAGTGTGCATTAAGGGCACTGAGCTTTGGTATTTTTAAGACATGGGACAGTCAAATGTGGGTATTTGGACAGGGCATTCAAGTCTCTTTGAAGGGCACTTCAAAACTCTACACTGACCTTCTCATGTCATAAGGCCGGAAGCATGGTTTAAGTTCTGCAGCTTTCGTGAAAGAATCCAGAGCCTCCAGAAACTTCCCCAAATCAAAAAGACACTGGCCCTGCAAGGACAGTTAAAACATACACACATAAGTGGGCATTAACAATGTTTGTGGCAAAGGACTGTTGTGATGGTGGCTTTAAATTTCTGGACATTTTTTGCATGGAAAATGCATTTCAACTATGCATACAAATATTGATAACATTGAATAAATAAATGAATTCTTGTACCTGTAGGTAGTATATGAAGGCGAGTCGTTGAGGGTAGGCCTCAGTTTGTGGCTGGAGACTGCAGGCGTGTTTGTAATCTAGTGCTGCAGACTGGAAGTCACACAGCTGAAGATATGCTTCTGCTCGCTGGACATAAAACTCAGTCTGCAGATAGGAAGAATATAAAACGTGATTAATGTTCAGGGCCAAATAATTATGACGTACTGTATACAAGGCATACAACAGTCTGCCTGGCCTCTACCTGCTGTGACTGGAGCAGGATGGCCTTTGTGAAACAGGACACAGCCTTGTCAAACTGAGACTGTGACATGGCGCCAACACCTGCTTCATAACTAGAAATGTATTGCAAGCATATGTAAGTATGATTCTCAGTAAGATTATATGGTTTTGTTTATAAACATATGTTCACTTACTGTTTATCAGCCTTTTCTTTTATTATGAGCTCCCCAAATATATGTTTCTTTTTCATTTCAGGGGTCTGAAAAATAAAGTTTTTTATATATATATAATATTGCACAATATTACTGTTTTTACTATCAAATAAATGCAGCCTTGGTGAGCATAAGAGACATTACCCAGACAGCAATATAGTATCGGCCCAGATCCGGCCCGGGAAATCCATGTGTACCAGATGATGTGGGCAGGATCTGGGCGAACATTATATTGCTGTCTGGGTAAAAACCTTAATTATTCCAAACTTTTGACCCCCAATGTGAGAGTGAGTGAGTGAGTGAGTGTGTGTGTGTTCAGTTTAAGTTCATTTGCATACTACAGATTCCCTCGTGTTTTTCTTGGATGAATCAGACATGATCAGGTATGATTCTTCCTTCTGAAAAGTAAACACATAAACATGTTCAACTCATGCAGCGTAACTTACAATACTATTTAATCTCGCTATCTATGATTCTTTCTCTCAGACACAGCAAAAGAATGTTGCGCACACATTTAAAAATACAAACCTCAGCACAGTCAAGCAGGTGGATATATTGACAACACGTAAACGACTTAAAAGTTGTTTATAAAATCAATTAAAGAAAATAAAAATCCCCCAGAGACCTCACGTTTGTTTCCCACAACCAAAGAAAATCGACAGTGCCTCAAACTAAAATCACTTCTGAAAACATTAAGTAACTATGGGAACACTTGAATGGCAAAAGAAGAGAAACGGCCGCATACAATTTTTTTCTAAGTAATATCTTTAAAAATGCCAGTTAGTGCAAAGTGACATTTGCTATGTGCAAAAATATACAACAAAAGTACAAAAATTATGACGTATGGTCAACGTGTACTTTGTGTAGAAGGACCTTTTTTACAGTCTGTGGAAAGGACAAGGCAAGGCAAAAGAAAATGTAGGACTCTTATTTTGAAATCAATGGACGTATTTATTATTGTCACATGCATCAGCTGACAACAATGACACTGGTTTGCTGAATATGCAGTGAGTGAAACTGGGATGCCAAACGTCACTGGCTGGACTTGTTCGTGTTTTGTCAGTTGTTATGTACAACACAATTTGTCCGTGGCGATCATCTATGAACTGCTTGATTACTTGATTATCATTTAAGAGGAGGCACGATGAATCATGAGACCAGACCACTGTTGGTCAATGATGAGCAAACAGAACAGGACAGATCCGAGCAGGACTCCTACCTGGAGTAAGTGTCACGTTATTGTCTTTAGGGGTTTTCTTCTTACCAAAAAACAAAAGGTTCTGGAAAGATCTCATGTACAACAATGGTTGTCAAGGTGGTTCAAAGAACACCATGGTTTATATCCTCAAATAACTTCTACTGTTTTTTTGTGGTATGATTACAGATAATTGGCACTTAAAAGTGTTATTCACTCAGTAATCTGTTCAAAGTTAATGAGGAAATATTCAAATATTGTCATACCAGAAAGAGTCTGCAATGGCTTTTCATAAAGGGTTCCCAACTGGAACATGTTCAACAAGAATTATGAAACTTACCTACATTTTTATAGTTACTTATATAATTTTAACTTTTCGCTCAACAGTAAAGTTAAGAATGGGAAGTTGTACATGGCCACATTCGCAGCAGTTCTGGGACCCCTGAGTTTTGGGTTTGTGCTAGGCTATAGCTCTCCTGCCATACCTGAACTCTGCAGAATTCAAGACCCGAGACTGCAGCTCAGCAAAGATGAGGCTTCCTGGTTTGGGGTATGTGAATGCTTTTGGTCCGGTTTTACTTCTAAATGTGAATTTTTTTTTTTTTTTTTTTTTTTTTATCAACTACAATTTGGCCGTACAATAAAGGAAATGCTTGTCATTTTCAGTTCCCAGTATTTGCATTATTATTGTAGTGTCAGAGCTGGAGGGTTTAAAAGAGAACCAAAATCTAAATGTAGTTGTCAGTGCATTAACATTTGATTGTTAAAAATACTGACAAGGGTTCAGGTGTTTCAACATTAGCCTTCTGTATATTTTTCTGTCTTGTAGGCTGTGGTGACCATTGGTGCGGCTCTTGGGGGTCTTCTGGGAGGATGGATTGTGGAGAAGATTGGACGAAAATTGAGCCTTATGTTCTGTGCAATTCCATTCATCTTTGGGTTTACCATTATTATTGCTGCTCAGAACCACTGGATGTTATATGTGGGCAGAGTTCTCACTGGTCTGGCCAGTGGAGTGACTTCTCTTGTTGTACCTGTAAGAATTCCTTTTTTATTGCAATATTATGCAGAGTATAATAATAATAATCATAATAAAGCTATTGACTAAATTATTATTATTATAGACCGTAACAGAAGTAAAAATCCCATTCATTTTCTCCATGGGAGAATTTCTTTTTAGCGATAACTGACTTTGTTGAAGCCATCAGTCCACATTTATTTCAATTCTTTTTTTAAATAATCATTTAACTGTGTGTGTGTGTGTGTTTATACACTATAATATATAGTATTTTATCAAACTCATGGATATTTAGATCAATAGCTTTGATCAATCAACTTGACTTTTTTTTCTCTCTCTATTTCTCCAGCTTTACATCTCGGAAATGGCTCATGAGCGTGTTAGGGGAACTTTGGGATCCTGCGTGCAACTTATGGTTGTTATAGGCATTATGGGAGCCTATATAACAGGTATTGGCTCTCATTTTAATCTGGTGACTGCATTATGACACTTGAGTGCCTTTGATGGTAATAGGGCTGTTCTACTCCAGTTAGCTGTGTGAGATGATTGTTAATGTTTAATCAGAAGACACATTTGAACATATGTCAATGACATCAGCGAGATTTTGCACATATGTGACCCTGGATCACAAAACCAGTCACAAGTCGCATGGGTATATTTGTGGCAATAGCCAACAATACATTGTATGGGTCAAAATTATAAATTTTTCTTTTATGCCAAAAATGATTAGGGTATAAAGTAAAGATCATGTTCATGAAGATATTTTGTAAATTTCCTACCGTAAATATATAAAACATTTATTTTTGTGAGTGAATGCAGCACAAGCGCGAACATAAATGTAGAACTTTAAAGGCGATTTTCTCAATGTTCCGATTTTTTTGCACCCTCAGATTTCAGATTTTCAAATAGTTGTATCTCGACCAATATTGTCCTATCATAACAAACCATACATCAATGGAAAGCTCATTTATTCAGCTTTCAGATGATGTATAAATCTCAATTTCAACAAATTGATCCATGTGACTGGTTTTGTGGTCCAGGGTCACATATAATGTCTCTTTTCCAATGTAGCCCTGCACTCCAATACTTTATTTGTTCTTTGAAATCAGCTCAGATGTATGTGAATGCCATCCTAATTTTTGCTCTCGAGAATCCTTGTGGAATAACTCTAGTGACTTTCAGTATTGCATTAGTGGGATAGGTCAGGAGTTAGCACAGGAATGTCCCTCTTCGAAATGCACAGAGCCTGCATTGTACATGGCTCTGTCTGAGGCTGAGCTGTGTTTACATGAATAGTATGAGAACTTGACCCATACTGTGTGATCAGTTGTAGTTGAGTAAATGATGAATTGTAATTTTTGGGTGAAGTACTCTTTAAGTAATGCAAAATTAATTTTATCAGGTTTGTTCTTGGACTGGCGATGGTTAGCAATCACATCCTCTATCCCTCCCACACTAATGTTGGTGTTTATGTGCTTCATGCCGGAGACGCCACGGTTCCTGCTCTCCCAAGGGAAAAGAAGAGAGGCAGAGGAGGCCCTGCGCTTCCTCAGGGGTCCTGATGCCCCTGTAGAGTGGGAGTGTGCTAGGATAGAAGAGGCCTACAAAAATGAAGTTAGACATAACAAATCTCTCATTTCACATCTCAAACTTTGTTTGGTCTCGATTTAAATGTTGAGCTGCTTTTCAAAATTAAAAATCAACATGAACTGGCATTTTACTTTTATAGTGTGAATTATTTTTAATGAACTGTAAACTCAATGACAAAAAATGTTGGGTAACTTAAAGGGCCTGTTTACACCTGGTCATTTCATGCATTTTAACTGATCGGATAGCTATCTGATTTGTTAAAACGGTTCCATTTACACTTGGCCACAAATGTCTCCGCAAAACGAATATAAATCCAATCTTCAACTGCAAATTTAACTGCAACAGTGGTATCAGCACTGGTAAGATCATTTAGTCTCATTACTTTTAATGAAGATGAATGTGTGTTAAGTGTCTCTCACACGTTTATTTTTTGACATTTTGGGTGGAATAAAATTTACATATGTGGTTTCAACAACCAACTTTGTCCAGTTTCATCTGGAATGCATCTCAGACCATCTGCTGAAGTGGTTTGAGTGATTGGATTTATGACACCTGGTCTTTTCACGATCAGATTGCTGGACCAAGTGTAAACAGGCCCAAAGGGTTAGTTCACAAATTCTGTCATAATATACTCAACCTCCTGTTTTAATTTAAATTAAGACATGAGGATGTCCAAATTTAATTTAGGCTTTAATTGATTACAGGAGCAAAGCCTCAGTCTGGCGGATCTGAAGGACCCAGGCGTCTATAAGCCTTTAGGCGTAGGCATTATGATGATGCTGTTCCAGCAATTTACTGGCATTAATGCCATCATGTTTTATGCAGAGACGATCTTCGAGCAGGCCCATTTCAAAGTGAGTGTTTGATGAAACTCATTAATGAAGAGCCTTCATGCTACTGTAAACGCACACTGTAATGTTCTTTATTGTCTGCCACAGAGCAGCGATGTGGCCACTGTTATTGTAGCGGCCACACAGGTGTTCTTCACTGCAGTTGCTGCTGTTATCATGGACAAGGCTGGGCGCAAAGTTCTTCTCATCTTGTCTGGTAGAAGCATCTTTTGTGGAATAATACATTTGCACCACTGTTTTTGAAACGAGAAAATTAATTATCTTCTATTTTGGTTCCCCCACAAGGTGTCACCATGTGTGTTAGTGAAGCAGTGTTTGGAGTGTATTTCAAGCTGACTGTGATGAAGCACAATAACTCCTCACTGACGAGTTTACTAACAGACGCCCAGGGTCCTCTGGCGGAGCAGACCCCGACAGACCTGACCTGGCTGGCTGTGGGAAGCATGGGCCTTTTCATTACAGGTTAGTAGACATGTATTTCACTGAAACTTACCATAGAGCAAGAATTATTCAGCAGCTGCATTAAGATTTGCTAAAACACTGCAAGATGAAATGTTCAGATTATTCTAGCCTAAAACTACATACATAGAGAGGAAGTCAACTGCAGTTTGTTGGTTTGTATGTGTGCTAGGGGTGTAACAATTCACTTGTTTTCTCAAAGCATCGATAACAATTATGGATTTTTGATTCATGAATCATTTGTTTCTGTCAAGAAATTAATTAAAATGCAAAAAAAAAGTCAAATTAACCGTAATATAGACTTATAGACACCAGATAAAGGGTACTTCAAATACCTGGACAATGCACCTACTTTAACCGAAAACACTTCATGGACTTCATGTTGGACATTTCATGAACTCAACTGTCACAGCTTTTCTTAAGTAGCCAATGTGGAGTGACCATCAGACTCTGTTACTGGATGACAAAATAACCTTATATAATTCATACACTAGATCAGGGGTTCTCAAATCTGGCCCTTGAGAGCCCCTTTCCTGCCACTTTTAGCTCAAACCTTGATTAAACTCACTGCCTATAACTTTCTAGTAATCCTGATGACCTTGTTTGGGTGTGTTTGATTAGGGTTGGAGCAAAAGTATATGGTATAGGTCAGTTTTTCCTAACCCTGGTACTGGAGTAAAAAACAGGGAGCATCAATGCTACATAATGTTACATTTCTGAAGCGCATAAAACATAAAATGCACGAGCCAGCTCAGTAAATATAATGACACGGGATAGAAGATTTGAAAAGACAAACTTGTTTTTATTACTATTATATGTCAGCATAAACGCACATCACTAGACAGGTAGTGAACACATAGTCGGCTGAAATGTTTTATGAGGACGTGTTTAAACAGCATAAAAAAATAATATCAAAAAGATATAGGTTCTGCCTGTTGTTCATTAATACCAGCGGTGACCTTCTACAACATGTAATGTTGCCGTAAATTGAGTAATCACTGTCTAAATGAGTAGTGAGCCAGGGTCCTTACCAGTGCCCGGATTTGTGTACAAGATATACTGATTCACAAGCTCGGGAGCTGATTGAGATGCACCCCAGGACCAGGGTTTGGAACCACTGGTATAGTGCATCATTGGGACATAACTAGAGTGTTCGTGCCCTCACAGATACATGCTGCACTCTTTATCACCTTTCTTTGGATCATGGTCACTCTCCATTCTGTCCATTGACACTTTTTCTATCACATGAGCAGATGATAGCTCTATAGTCTCGAGTCAAACTAGCTCAAACTATTGATAAAGCTGCCAACTCATTTCATGGCCACTTCTACTTCAATCAAACATTTTTATTGCGTGAAAAACTCACGTTTTATAAGATAAAACTGCCATTTTACTGGTATATTTACTTATTTTGATGAGCAAAAGTCACTTGATATTAGGACATTGAAACAATACCTTGAGGAAACCTTCCCCTGGTTTCACATACAAGGTGAATATAATATGGTCATGCAGAAAAAGGCATTAATATGTGCTTTATAAGTACTAATAAACAGCCCAAATCCTAATAATATGCTTGCTAATAAGCAACTAGTTAATAGTGAGAACTGGACCCTAAACTAAAGTGTTACCCATTTAATTTACTTTCAAGTTGCTTGGTGCAATTAACAATCTTAAGTAGTTTTTCTAAGACATAATTACTTAATCTTATGAATGCACTTAAAAAACTGAATCAAATTCATGCAGTGATATCTAGTTTTCTTGCTACTACATGCCTCAAAGAAAAAATATTTCTCAAAAAAATTATGTAGCTATACTTGCGTTTTTTGTCCAATTCATATTTTTGGTGAAATAAGATGATGCATAAGATAAGTGAACTGACTGCAGTTAGTCTGACTATCATAAACACATGTGTTTAACAGGTTTTGCTCTTGGTTGGGGTCCTACTCCTTGGCTGGTGATGTCTGAGATCTTTCCCACACGAGTGAGGGGAATGGGCAGTGCTCTGTGTGTGCTTACCAACTGGACCTGTGCCTTCATTGTCACCAAAACCTTCCAGAACCTCATGGTGAGCTGATGGTTATGTATTTTCCCCTGAAACGTTCTAGGTTTAATGAACAGTTCTAATACATGATCTCTTTCAGGATGCCATAACTAGTGCAGGGACATTCTGGATGTTCTCAGGACTGTGTGCCCTCAATGTCATATTCACTGCCATCTTTGTCCCTGAGACCAAAGGCAAATCTTTGGAGGAGATTCAAGCCCGTTTTAAAGGGACTCATCGGCGCTAGACATATTTTCTCCTCAGTGCCAACTCCAAAATATTGAAGAAACAAACTAGTTGCGTTGGCATGTTAGAAGCTCATTGTTTTCAAATAATGTAACTGTTTACAGATCAAAAATTTGTTGTCTTAATGTGATTTGTCATTGAATTAGTGTGATAAGTGGCTGATGTGATATGTTTCAGACAATGTTCAAACATTTTTAACATTACTTATTTTTATACTGTTACTGTTGGCACACCCTTAAACATCATGATTTTACATTGTGTCTAATGTTGAACTTATTTGCAGGTCACATGACGAATTAGCCTCAATAGAATTTTGCATGAACACACACTGATTCAATTGACACAGTTTATATAAGCTTTATTTCCATTAGTTTTCATTGCAATTCCTCTGCATCAAAATAGTAGCTTGGGTTACATTTTGAAATTATTATGTGCATGGCACACATTCTAATTTAAAATGTTACCCAAGTTACTATCTGATCTGATTTGATCGATCTCAAAAATATTTCTGAAATGTTGAGTTTAACTTGAAACTCATTTTTATATTCTGTAGATATATTTTTCTATAGATATATTATAAAAGTAAGAATTAAATAATAAAGAAATAAGTATTTCATTACCTGGTTGCACTGGTGATTACATACATTCTGACATCGCTTGGTTTTTTTTTTTTTTTTTTTTTTTTTTTTTTTGGTGTATAGCAAAGAAATTGAACCAAAGAAATTAAACTAATAATAATTAATTCAATGTACATGGTTACTGAACAACTCTGTTGTTTGCTTCATGCATGAGGTGAGCAAAATTAAACAGAACTCTCAAAAGTGAAGTTGTATTGCTTTAGATTGTGGTACTGAGTGTGCACAGTATGACTCGCTGTTCTGTAATAATGACAAGGATGAAAAATTAAAATGCCCAATGATATGATGTGCCAAGAATTTTTTTTAAGTGAAAAATGAAATGTGTAAATTGTATTTTTAATATGCTGATAAATGCAGATAAAATGAACAACCTCAGCATTCTAAACATTTGTCAATTGCCTTTTTTTTCCCCTAATGAATTACTTTTATTAAAATTAATGCCGTCTGGTACTAGATAGTGGTTTTAAGGTAATGTGAATTATGTAATCAGATTACCTTTTCAAGGCCTTTTTTTATTGCTGAAGTATTGTTGTTGAACTTTCTTCTCCTGCGTCCTATTCTTCTGCAATTTTTTTTCCTGTGCCGTCTACTTTACAGGCGTGAATTTGCATTTCCTTCAGCCTGAGGCTTATTCATTTCACTTATGGCCTTTAGATTTCAAGTGTGGTTATCTGCAGGTCGGTGCTTGGGGGTGTTCCAAAAGCTCTTTACAAGTGGTCGAGAAAGCTCAAGATGTCCTTGCTGTAGCCTGTATCGACGTACTAAGACATACTAGATTTAATCCAATGCATAGTGGTCACCTGTTAGGGTGTGGATAGGGTTATGGGTTAGTTTCTGTTGTAGCATTGTGTAACTTCTGGAACATCCCTACCTTTCAGCATGGCCATTACGACCTGCAGTTATCCCTGTCTTTTAGATTTGCCAAAACATTTTTTTAAACATTCGAGCAAGCCCAGCCCAGGGGCCTCATTTATAAACGTTGCGTACGCACAAAAGAAGGCGTACGCTGCTCTCTACGCAATAATTGGTATTTATTAAAAGCAAACTTGACGGGAAAATGTGCGGTCCTTCACGCAAACTCTGACCCAGGCGTACGCACAAAAACGGGTGAAATGAGAAATGGCGACACCGTCGGCAGATGGAAGAAACACATGAAAGTGAGTGAAACTGTAGACCGTTGTGTAAAAGAAATGGCCATACTGCCTCTCATAAATAATATGAAGACTTCACAAAGCAAGTCTTACAATTAACAGCCTACACGAACACCCGTTTGATCGATCTGCATTGTAAAACAAACAAAATCAAATGAAGATTAGGCTACAACAGAAATGCAAATTAACACATTTTCACAAAAGTGAAATATGTTCTGCAATCATATTGGCATGTTATGCAATTCATCCTCATAACACATCTGTAGCTTGTCAGATGCAATCAAATGGATGGTAATAAAATGCCATGATGCCATCACAATGCGTAATGACGTGAGTGAAGTTACGTTTCTTGGTTTTCGCCATGATTTCGCAATCAATGAATATTAACTTGTGGGAGTTTCACGGACTATTTATGGGCAACTATGGGCGTGACATGAAGCCGCAAAAGCTGCGCTACATTTAGAATTGATTGTGATTTATTAAGGGAAAACTGCGTAGGATGTGCGTGCGCACGGTTTTATAAATCCGAATATTTCTGTGCTACGCACGTCCTATGTTTCATCCGTACGCCACTTCTGACGCAAATCCTACGCAAAGTTTTATAAATGAGGCCCCTGGGGTCTCATTTATAAAACTGTGCGTAGGAACCTTACTAAAAGTGTACGTGCGCCCGAAAGCCAAAAATGGCGTACGCAAAAAAATATTAAGACTTATAAAACCGTTCGTACGCCAGAACCTGCGCAGAAGTCACTTTATAAATCCCAGTCAGCGTAAGATTGTGCGCACATGCGTCTCCACCCCGAAATAACCATATATGGAGCTTACAACGCCTAGTTTTACTATGCAGATCCTCATCTGCATATCATTTGCATATGATTATTCATCCACGTGATAACGTTTAACGGTACAAGACACATTAGGCTACATTAATAAAAATTAAGTAGTTGCCTATCCTTGCCTTGTTTTTGAATACATAAATCAAATAGTGTAAAATACATTTCAGAGAAAGTTGTTCTCAATCTTTTCCACTGGCCGAATTGTATTTTTAACTGATTTATATTTTTAATGGAAACAGTAGGCCTTGGGCATTATTTGCACAAAACTATTTTCTCAGACAATCTGGTATTATTATGATAAGCAATTATCTATGTGGTTAAAACATTAAAGCACGCCACAGGAAAAATGTTCAAAAACATCGCATCCACAACAAAAATTTCTATAGAAATTGAATTGAATATAAAAAATGTTGTAACTTCTCATGTAATGATTTCATGTTTAAGTGTTTAACTCCATTAATTTGAATGGCATATTTAATCTAAATGTTTATATAATAAGTAAAACATAGTTTAAATAATTATTTTAAACTGTTATTTGCGTCAGTTTCACTAAACGGCCAACGCGCTCGCTGGCGCGGACATTTAAGAAGGGATGGATATTTGCTTCAAGTGACAGGCTTGGTGAGTGAAATTATATTTGTATTATCTTTGTGTATATGTTTAATTTTCTTTAGATTTTCTGTCTAAAAGTGACCAAAAATACATTTAACTCAAGCTCACCATCGTTGTCGCCAAACTGCTCTGTCTCCAAAACGTTCGTACGCATGGGTCAGAGTTTGCGTGCAGGTGCGCAAATTTTCCCGTCAAGTTTGTTTTTATAAATCACAACTTATGCGTCGGAAGTGGCATACGCCTCTTTCAGGGCCTGTTTTGTGCGTACGCAACGGTTATAAATGAGGCCCCAGGTGAGCAAAAGTATTCATTTCCAAATAAAGTAACACAATTAGTTACTTTTTTCAGGGAGTGATTCAATATTGTAACACATTCCTTTAAAACTAACTTTCCCTAACACTGGTTAATTTAAATAACGAGTTGCTATATTTCATTTTCAATTATCCTTATGGAAATAGATGCATCTTGTTTGAAGATGCTAAATAATGGCATATGGCATATGTCATGAGAGATGTAATGGTCAAATTAAGAAGAAAATGTGTGTCTGATGTGCTACTGTAAGGATATTACGGGCCTCAGATAACTGGACTGTGATGAATATGCATAACAAGAAGAGTGTATAAGTGTATCTAACCAATCAACTTTGAAGAGCAATGAGATGTGAAGCACCAATTTCTGTGTCTCATTCTTCTCATGTGGGCCCGCAAGAAAAGGATCTGAAGCAGTACTCGGGCCCTTAAGAGAGCAGCCAGAAAAATGGAGTGCAACTGGAAGAAAACAAAACTAGAGGTATTTCGCATTTCATGAAAAGATATCTCGACTGCATACAGAGAGGCTTTAAAAGCTGCTAGATTTGCTTATTTTTCAAGCCAATTAGAAGTAAATAAACAAAACCAACATAAAAAAAATATTTTGTGTCATTACAGTGGCTAAACTAACGGAAAAATAAAGCTTCAAGCCCAGACGTTTCCAAGCAGCACAGCAGTAATGACTTTATGAACTTCTTCACTTATAAGATTGATAATATCAGGGAGAAAATTATAACTATGCAACTGTCTACTACAGTATCGCATCAGGGAGTGCATTGTAGTCTCCCTAAGGAAATATTTGATTCATTCATTGCTATAGGAGAGGAAGAATTTTCTAAACTCGTTAAATCATCTAAATCGACAACATGTATGTTAGACCCTTTACTGACTAAGCTACTAAAAGAGATGGTCATATCCAGAGGTCATAGATCCTCTTCCTAATATCATTAATTCATCTTTGTCATTAGGATACGTACCAAAAACTTTTAAGCTGGCTATGATTAAACAGCTTGTTAAAAAATGCAACTTGATCCTACAGAATTAGTCAATTACAGGCCGATCTCGAATCTACCTTTTCTGTCAAAGATACAAGAAAAGGCAGTATCCTCACAACTATGTTCCTTTTTAGAAAGAAATGATATCTGTGAGGATTTCCAGTCAGGATTTAGACCATATCATAGTACTGAGACTGCTCTCATTAGAGTCACAAATGATTTGCTCTTATCATCTGATCGTGGTTGTATCTCTCTATTAGTGTTACTGGATCTCAGTGTGATGCATTTGATACCATCGACCACAACATTCTTTTAAATAGACTAGAAAACTATGTTGGCATTAGTGGAATTGCACTAGCATGGTTTAAATAATATTTATCTGACCGTTATCAGTTTGTAGCAGTAAATGAAGAGATGTCTTATCGATCAAAAGTTCACTATGGTGTACCACAAGGCTCAGTACTATGACCGTTGCTGTTCACTCTGTACATGCTACCCTTGGGACAGTGGCGTGCACAGACCTCCTCCGGGGCAGGGGCGGAAGGACCAAAAAGGACACTTTTTTTTAAAAACATTTATTTTTAAAATAAATCACCTGTATTTAAAGCAGTATCTGTCTGTCTGTTGTGTTTTATCTATTTTAATGACTTCCTCACAATTATTTGGAATATCTCACTCGATGGAGAGCAGCAGTAGGTCAGAGAGCCTCTCTCGGAAATGATGATCATATAACTAATTATTATTTACATTACCAAACAAAACAGAGAATCAAGTCGGTAATTATGAGGAATTCATGTTTAGTTATGTTGATGTTATAAATTGTAGGCCTATGTATTCAATAAAGTGTTAGCTATCATGAAATCAGTAACACTTTACAATAAGGTTTAGTTAAATTTGTTAACATGAACTAATAATGAACTACACTTCTACACAATTTATTAATCTTAGTTAATATTAATTTCAGCATTTACTAAAACATTATTAAAATCAAAAGTTGTATTTGTTAACATTAGTTAATGCACTGACTGTGACGTAACATGAACAAACAATTCAAAGTTGTATTATTATTAACTAAGATTAACAAATAGGCCTACAGTAGCCTAACAAATGTTTAGTTTAGTTTCAGACACAGTTGAGCTAACAAACAACAGCACAGTCTGAAACAGGTGTAGGCTGAAGCTCTTGCTTATAATGCCTACCTTTTTAAAACATCTCATATTTTAATAAAAAATAAAAATAATTATTGTCTTACATCATTATGTTGACAAACAAATATAAACAGAATACAAAAACATTAGTATTTCCTATGCAATACCATTGCACAATCCAAATACAACAAAAGCAGCTTGTTCATTTATCATTCTTTAAATGGTTTCATATAGTTTCAGTGCATTATTTTTTAAATAGTTTCTTTAACTTATTAAGTGCCCCACATATTTTTAGTTCCTCATGACAGCTATTCCATAGATTTACACCTTTAACTGAAATGCAATGGTATTTTGCATTGGTCCTATGTTCTTTTTGAACTGTACAAGTTCCCCTTAAGTCATGTTGGCATTCTCTTTCTGTGAACAACCCTTGGATACTTTCTGGCAATTGATGATTTTTTACTTTGTACATGATCTGTAATGTTTTTAGTTGTTTTGCATGATTAGTTAATGTTAGTTAATATGAATAATAAACAAATGAACCTTATTGTAAAGTGTACTATGAAATCAAAGATATAAATTCCTTACAATTTAGAGCTGGACATGGACTTTTCCTTGGACATGAAATTTCCTTTCACTAGATGCATTTCCCCAAGCTAATTACACTTGCTATGGCCTGGACAAAAACGAATGACATTGTCAGACTCAGAATGCGGCTGAAATTGAGTTATACTTTTATAATTTGTTAAGCATAGCCTAACTCACATGCTGCCGCAACTTTTACAGTAGCATGGTAGGATAAATGTAACTTTTCCGTATTAGCTTAATATTACCTGCTGCCCGTGCAGTTTGAAGACTAGCGGCGAACTGCTGCGTACATAGCGCTGAAAAAAAGAACTCCGCCTAGGCGCCTACTGCCACTTCACCTCCGCCAAATGCTTCCGCCAAAAAAATAATATTTCATATTTGTTTGTATTATTATTGTTCGTGGCAATGGTGTATAAGTGTATTGTTATTTATTATAATATTTATTTTAATAATTATTATTATTTACATTTATCAGAGAGGGGCACAATACATTTTGAGACAAAAGGGGCAGGGGCTTGAGCCCCTTAAAATATTGCTGATCACTTACAAAGCACTAAATGGTTTAGCTACCCAGTACTTGAGCGAGCTCTTAACACATCCTTCATGCCTATTGTGATCTCAAAATTCCGGCCAGTTGATAATACCTAGAATATCAAAATCGACTGCTGGCGGTAGATCCTTTTCCTATTTAGCACCAAAAACTTTGGAACAATCTTCCTAACATTGTCCGGGAAGCAGACACACTCTGTCAGTTCAAATCTAGACTAAAAACACATCTCTTTGTCCTAGCATAGACATAACACATTATGGACTTCTATAATTCAATGTTAGGCTGCATAGATTAGGTCAGCCGGAACCGGGAACACTTCCCATAAATCCTGATGTATTTGTTACATCATAAGAAGTATGGCGTCTACATTAATATTAGTCTCTCTGTTTATCCAAGGTTTACCGCAGTCCATCGGATCCAGGCCGTATCCAGATCTGATGAAGGACCTGCGCCTGGACACGATGACAACGCAGTCCTGAAGTGTCAACCAGTCCCTCCCCTGTGAAGGCCTCCTTCCCTTCCCTTTACCTCAGTACAGATAAAACTTTGTCGTGATAATTCCGGTTCGCGTGGCTACGCAGACGCAACCAAAAATTTCTGTATTATAAATTTTTAAGGCCAGACAAGTAGTTTATTGAGGGTTAATTTGTAAAGAAGGACTACACGCCTGCGCACATATTCAAACGCGCACACCTTTGGACTGATCACATGATGCGCATATGGATTTCATAAGGATTTTCCTGTTAGAACGGTGTTGTGTTAGCGGCCTCTAGGTTAATAACTAATGATCTTCGCAACGGAAGTGAATCAATCAATCAAAACTAGCTTTAGCTGGACAATAACTTTATCCTAGAGCTGTTGTAAAGCCTAAACAATCTGTTACGGTGATTGCTATTATCTCTGTAAAGCTGCTTTGAAACAATCCATATTGTTAAAAGCGCTATATAAATGAAGGTGACTTGACTTGACTTGACTTGAGTTTGTGGGGAAAGATTAACTATTGAATTCATTTTTCTTACTGCTACATAACATGGTGCAATGATTCATAGAACTACAACTTGAAAAAGACTTGTAAATGCCATAAACATAAATAAAAAAAAGTAAATAAGAAACAATATTTGTCCCCTCAAACAGATATGTAAAGAACTAGTAATAGCACAAAAGTAGCTCTAATTAACAAGACAACCCATAATAACTTTATACTAGACAGAATAATTCATTAAATTAAAAGTTAGATAGGGCCTATTAGTTTTTATGGACCACCCCTTACTACAACCAGACCTCCCTGACCTCCCTCCCAGTTTTTTTTTAATGCAGTTCCAGTTATTTGTGGTTCCTTTTTGACATTTCATGTATTGTGATGTTGTTCATTAATGATCCATCACAGCTTGTGCGGTCTCATGATGTTTTATCAACAAACTTCGGGAGGAGCACGTTCAGATGATCTACCCAATCAGCACGAGAGGAGGCCTGCATATAAAACAGACTTACCTCTGTCCCACGACAGTTTTCCAGCATCCCTCCACCACCCCAACTCCTCACTCTCGACTGTTCCTATACCAAACAAGGGATGGGGGAGTACTCTGAGTTTAGGCCAAATTCCGAGCTCGGAGCCCTCCCCATCGGACAGCACGCCAAATACGCAATCTCTTTACTCTATCTGGCCATGTAAGTGTGAATTCGTGAAATTACTAGAGTCTTCCAGCTGTTGTTGAAGCAGAGGTATTCAGGAGTATTCAGAGATGTCTGTTTAGTTGTGCATCAGTGTACACTGTAATGAAGAGATTGATGTTGTAACGTTTGTGTTGGGCCAGTGTAAGTCAAAGTCCAGGGTCATCTTACACCCACAGTCTGTCCCCTTGTAGAACAACATTTAAAGCAGAGTTGTCCAAAGATTGTTTTTAAAAAGCATTATGTGTTTATGTCTGTAATTATGCACCAGAGGAATGTCTAACAAATATGTTTTGTAATCCTCTGTATATACCTAGGATTCTGTTCTGTCATTTTTCAGTGATTTCATGTCAGATTCTCTAACATACAAAAATTGTTGCTGTTTTAAAAGTCTGAACTGTACACATGCACTGTGTGTATAGGGGCTGGGCTCCTGTCCTTCACAAACATTGCCTTGCTGTTGGCAAATATAAACCCAGGAGTTTCCCCACCGCTTCTGAGATATGTCATTAGTTTTGCATTTCCATACAGAGGTGTTTGAACTTTCAGCATGAATCTGGCATTAGAACTTTTGCTTTGTATGTTTTTAGGGACCCATGGTTTCAACAAACAGTATCCTGTTGAGCCTCAGCCCAACTTTGATCTGGAGAAAGTGAGTATGATTTTTCAATTTTTGGGGGTGTTTGAACATTGAATGCATGTTTTTCATTAAATAGTGACATATGTATAAGAGACATTTTAAATGTGCACAGCATTATATCTGTTTCAAACAGTGAAGAGGTAGAACTGCAGTGGGATATAAGTTTACTTAAAGCACGGATCATGGTTCATCAGCTTACACTGTCAGAAAGAAAAATGACCTATAACAGCTTGTCACTGGGGCAGTACCCATAAAAGGGCAACTTTGTACCTTATTTACCACTAAAAGGTGCATTCTATATAGAGTAGCTATATCTACCCAAACCATCACATCTTTCAAGAAGCAGCTGACGACTCACCTCCCCACACCCTTAAATCAATGCACTTATTTGAATAATCTATTAGTAAATGTTGAAATTAACATTATGTTATTAATAATACATTATGTAATTGTATGTAATAATAATGTTAACAAATGGAACCATACGTAACGCTAATTCTTTTTCAGGCACTGTATTTACTGTAATAACAGTAATTATACAGGCTGTATAACCATCAGCTGATACAGAACCCTTGGAAAACTTAGTGAACTGCAAACCATTTTTTACTTTCTTTTACTGTCAGTTTGCAGGTGAATGGTACCGTATTGGAATTGCAGATGAATCTGCGCTGTTTGCAATGTTCAAAAACCATCTGAAGGTTTCTAAAGGTCTTCTGGTACCAAATGACAACGGAAATGTGAACCTAACCATGTGGACCATGAGGTGCATGAGGAAGATATTGTTTCATATTTACATTATCACACTATCTCAAATAACAAAGGGAAAACATATTGTAAAACATGTAATATTTGAGCTCTGCGCTAACAATCTGTATATATTTGAACTAACAGGCCATATGGATGCTCCGTCAATGTTTATTCATACAAGAAGACAGATGTTCCTGGACAGTTCACTTACTTTAGCAAAAGTAAGCTCTCATTTCCTTTCTCTAACATCTTCGTGCTAACATCACATGTTTCTTATCACATGGCGTCATTGTTCACAGAACTGACTTCCAGAACTGACTCTCAAAAACTTTCAAATATATTTAAACCAATTGCACACCTTCATCGGGTCAACCAAGATATTTCTTAATAATTATTATATCCAGCATTTTGAGAATATAGTGCAAAAATGTATAAAATTAAACCAAATTGTAAAAAGTGGTAACTTGCGATTGTTACTTTAAATAATATTTTAATTACAATTTTTAGGATACCATTTTTTTTTCAGTATGCCTATAGGTTTTAGCTGCACTCTCTGTCTTTATAAACTTTATATACAGTAGTCAACATTTGAAGTGGATCAAAACCTTTCATCAAAGTTACCCATGAATTTTTAAAAATACCTGTTCTTGTCTTAGGACAAGTTTGATGAACTTTCTTCATCCACATCAAATGTTGACTACTACTTCAATTTTAGTATACACTTCTTTATAACATTTACACAAACATAAACAGATCCAATTAATTAAAATGTACATGATGTGTCTGACCTTTTGTTAAGGGCACAGGATAACAAAAGACATCACGATAGTGGAGACCAATTACACTGATTATAGTTTGGTCCTTAAATACAAGAACATGGACAAAGAGTACACTCAAGTAGCTCTTTATGGTAAGTCTGAACTGATGATGTAAAAGATATGCTGTCTTGGACATATTGATGAGGCATGCTAATCTGTCAGAAACATTGCTCCTAGGACGGTCATCCATACTAAGACCAGATCTAATTGAGAGATTCAGATCTTTTGCTTTATCTCTGGGCTTTTCTGAGGAGGCCATTGTCGCCCCAACAGATGTTGGTAAGTTTGCATGTGATATAACGAACATAAACTGTTTATGTCAGACTGCCACACTGCAGAAAAAAAGAAGAAAAAAACAGGAATAAGCTACTGGGGCTAATGTTTAATGTTTATGTGACCTTAAATAGGGCCTCTAAAGTTTGCTGAATCAATAAAACACCATGCACACACAAAACTACCAAGTCACTCTCATGCTGATCTACACTTTTACATTGTACAATTTTACATTCATTTGTTGATTTGTAATGCATTTTTAATGTTTTTTAGATCCCTGCCCTATCCTAGAACCAAGGTATGGATTTACCACTTCCTCATATATATGAGAGGTCGGGGCTAGTTGTCTGTAGAGATATGACTTCAAAAAGCAAAACATTCCACCGTTATTGCTCAAGAAATAACATATAGTTCATTTACAGTTGGGTATGTTGTCACAGTAGACTTGTAAACCTCTTAGTTTGCATCCTTGCGCCAGTAGGTGGCGACAAGTGACCGTCTTTATGAGTGAATCAAATTATTCGTTCAAAAGAACGAAACTGATGTGGATGTGTTTGGCAGTTGGAAGTATTCTCTTTGTTTGAGCAATAACAGACAAGGTAACTGGTAATATTGTGTATAAAATATATGTGTTTGAAAAGTGGCTAAATCACGGCTCTCTATGGTTAAATCGAAGTAATGCTGTTATTCGCAACAACATGTTTTGAAATTGATGTTTTAAAAACAACATACAACACTGCTATAAAAACAAGTTTGTGTAACTGATGTTTCAAAACATTATTGCTACTATTATAGCCCTTGTGACAACTAGCACCAGTCTCCCAGTAGCTGAAATACATGAGTAGCCTACTATGTGACGTTGATAATGATGTAAACCCCATGAAAAGCCTTGTTTTATCCAATCTAAAATATACACCACTGTTCACTCACCTGCAGGGATACAGCAGAATTCAGAGAGGACAAATCTGCACAAACTGTTAATCAGTCAGTCTTTGCCACTGAGAATCTTTCCAAAGTGTGATTGGACAGGATGTTTTTATCGGTAGGCTAACCCACTCGAACTTCATAACTAATTGTATACTTTCACCATCTTTCAGCCAGCCTTGGAGTCAGACCATGGGTTACATATATTCAGTTTTGTTACACATTTGGGGAACAGTGTTTGTTTTAACGCAAACAATCATTGGAGAAATGCAACACTATGACATCTTCAATGTAACGCAGTTTGTGCTACAACTGTAAACCAGCAGGTGGAGCTGTTGTATCCAGCCAGCATCACTGTTAAAATTCTGATCCACCTGACGCTGATGTTTACTAACAGGCAGTGCTATTGATAATGGACATGCATTTGTGTGGTTGGTTGCTAAATGTTTACAGAAAATTTGTGTCAAATCATTTCGATCATTTTACAATTCCACTGTATTTTCAAAATGAATAATAAAAAGTTTTTTTTTTTTTTTTTTTTGCAATTAAACTAAACATATAGGCCTATTCCATGTTACAAAACAAATAAATAAGCATATTACACATTTGTGTGTGTGTATATATACAATACCATTCAAAAAGTTTTCAAGAGTTTTTTAAAAACCAGTATTATGCTCAACAAGGCTGCATTTATTTGAATAAAAATACAACAATAATATTGTAAAATAGCTACCATTTATATTAAAATAACTAATTTATATTTTAATGTAATTTATTCCTGAATATTCAGCAGCCATTACAGTTCACTGTCGCATAATCCTTCAGAAATCATTCTAATATGCTGATTTTGTGTTAACATTTCGTATTATCAATGTTGTGCATTCTTTTCAGGATTCTCTGATGATGTATATATATATATATCATTAATAATCTATGTATACACACACACACACACACACCATCATATATATATATATATATATATATATATATATATATATATATACATATATATATATATGTAATGGTTATGTTGGTAATGACGATGATTATGTAAACATTGTGTCATATCATATTGTAAAATGCAGCCAATTAATCAGTCATTCAATTAGTAAATCAATCAATTAACTAGTTCCTGAAAAGCATTCCTCTACTATCATCACTTGTCAGCAACAAATGATGCGTGGCTTAGTTTGGGCCTTTGTCTGTTACCATATACCCCTCTTTGGGGTCCTCCATCCCTTTCTACTCCTTCCACCCCTTTACATGTCCCTCCCCCACTCTCCACTCTCACCCAATTACCCCCCTCCCTCCCTATCAGACTGCTCCCTCACCCCTTTTTACGGAGTGCCATTATGCAGCGGTGGGTGAAGGGAAGAGGGGGATAACAATGAAGATAAAGAAAGCATGCGGTTAGAGGCTTGGTGAATGGCTCCATTCAGCAAAGCCAGCCAAACAGAAAAGCAGCTCTGCTCTTCCAAACCCAGAAGTTTCTCTTAGTACAACTGGGTCTTTATCCTCTGTAATTATGTGCTAGCATATACATTCATACATACATACATGCGCAAGCAGACACACTTTACTGTAGCACACACATGCAGTAAAGCCACACAGTATATCAGTAAATAGTTAATGTCACAGGGTGATGAACGTTAATTCAACATCATTATAACACTGTCATTTAACATCTGACACCACTGGAGCAGAACACAAAATTAGACCTCCACTGTAAATGTTCATAACACTTCAATTGTTTTGGACCCCATTGACTTTGTATGGACAAAAACTGTTGAAATATTCTAAAAAATATATATATATATTATGTTGGCCAGAAGAAATAAAATCATACAGGTTTGGAACGACATGAGGCCAGACATGAGGACATGAGTAAATGATGACAGAACTTTCCATTATTTTCTTTTCTTTTGGGGGGTGGGGGGATAAACGCCTCATTTATTAAGGTTCCACTGATGAACTTGGATCTGATTTCTCACAATGGATGTTTCTGAAACAATCATGTCTCGAAGTTCAAAATCTAGATGTCACTTAATAAGAAGGGCTTCATTTGTGCATACATTTTTTTCATATTATTTTGAGGATGCACAACCTCTGTGACATCTCAAATCTACATTTTTAGGTTGAAATGCATTAGTACCAAATCATTATCTTTGACATTCAATAATAAATATGATTTTAAGCATGCTTTTGCATATGTTTTACTCACCTAAACACGTATATAAACAATGGGGGAATAAACTCCAAGCACATACATTTCTGTGGTTTTAAGTTACTTAAATGAAACATTTTTGTCGGCGTTGCCATTCATGAAATGTATCGCTTCGCTCATGGCCCCTCCGCCTGTTACCTCACAGATGTGTAACCTCATCTGAGTGTGTCTGTGCTTATTAATCAAAATGAGACACACACACACACACACTCTGGACCAAACTGTGTGTCAGTATTTGGAGAAAGGAGGCTCCATATGGGCACTCCTGCATCTCTTTTCTGTGTTGGTAGCCAGGCAGATGTCACATGGTCTAACAGGTCACCGTGCACAGACATAAGACGAATAGCTGTGCAGTGCAGACTGCATGGGGCCCCTCAGCCGTCTGCCAGCAGAGTCCCCCAGTTTACCCCACTCCCCACTACACACACACACTATACACATAGATATTTCATGCTAGTTTTGTTATATTACCACTCCCTATTTATCAATATTACTGCAATCATTTTTTGTTTTTATTAGATAATCTTGTCTTTGCTCATTCTTATTTATTTTGTTTTGTTTGTGAGTGCATGTCCTACATATAAAAATTGTTGAATTGCGTATTATTATATATTGGAATTACAATATGCATAGTTGCCAAAAGTTATGTGTAGATGGGGATATTTGTTTTTAAAAACCCTACAAAGTTCGATTAAACCATCAAAATATGAGTAAAATATTTTATATTTTTAAAAATGTTTTAAATATGAAGAAAGAAGAAAACACTAAACTTCATACAGGTTTTATTTTACTAAAAACAAAAAGTTCACAAAAGTTGGAAAAAGCATACATTGACTACAACATGATCAGTTATTAACATTTGGTTGGTTCTCTCTTGTTTTTGCATGTGTTCATAATTTCTTTTTATTACAGCCTAGCCAAAAAGTATGTCCGCACATTTTGGCATGTTTCATTGAGTTATCACAAATTAAACAATTGACCCCAAGCACAACTACATAATATTTATTTACATAATATGGCCACTATTGTATATAATGCAGGGTATGTGGACATTTCATCTACGCTGAAAATGTAGAATGTCAGAAATAAGAAAATATCAAACAAAGTGGCATATATTTATATTTATATTGATGATAGTATAAAAACACTTTTCAAACAGCATTTTACAAAAATAAATGATATGCTTTAAACTATAAAATATAAAACAAAAGATAATTTTGTAGATATTTATGGCAGTTAACATAATGCTTTTGGAAAGATGGTCTTTGGCATGCTATACTCTATCTAAATTATTTCATTTTTGCTGATAATAAGCATGTATAACAATTAGTAATTATGCTTGGACTTTTTATGGCCTTATATTAATTGATTGACTACATGAAATATTTGCACTTTTATTCACAAGAATAAATTAAAATATTATTTATATTAATTAAATTAAAAACTAATAATTAAAAACTAATAAACTAAAAACTAATAAAAAATAGTCAAATAAACTTGATAATATTATATTAACATTTATTTATTTATAATATTAATATACTCTGCTGTTCAAAAGTTTGGGATCGGTAAGATTTTTTTAGATTTTCGAAAGAAGTCTCTTCTGATCACCAAGGCTGCATTTATTTGATCCAAAATACAGTAAAAACTGTAATATTGTGAAATTTTATTACACCTTGCACGGTGTCTGTAAGCCTGGCTAGTGCTTACCAGCCCATCTCGCTGGGTCGTTCGGACGATTAAACTTGGCTTTGCGATTCAGTTCGCCCAGCGTCCCCCCAGGTTCAGCAGCGCCCGGTTTACTTCAGTGGAAGTCAAGGATGCTCCTGTCCTGTGTGCGGATATCGCAGTCCTATTGGCAAAGGACGCTAAAGAGCTGCTCACTCCAGCCGACATGAAATCAGGGTTTTACAGCACATACTTTATCGTGCCCAAGAAAGGCGGTAGGTTACAACTGATCTTGGACTGGTAGAAGCCAAGATTGGTTTGCAGCAATCGACCTGAAGGAAGCGTATTTTCATGGCTCAATCCTACCTCGACACAGACCGTTTCTGCGTTCGAGGGACGGGCATACCAGTAAAAGGTCCTCCCCTTCGGTCTGTCCTTGTTACCCCGTGTCTTTATGAAGATAGTGGAGGCTGTCCTCACTCCATTGAAGGAGGCGGGCATTCGCATCCTTAAATATCTAGATGACTGGTAACTGAGCAAACTCTCCCCCATAAATTCATTCAAGAGCAGGACAGCGCTTCCACTGAAATTATTTCAGTGGCTCCTGGGGCAAATGGCATCCATAGCCGCATTCACGTCGCTTGGATTGCTTCATTTGAGACCGCTTCAGCACTGGCTTCACGACCGGGTCCCGAGATGGGCATGGCACCGCGGTGGAAATCACTCCGGTTTGTTGCCAGACTTTCACCCCGTGGTCAGACCTTGCTTTTCTACGGAGAGGTGTTCCCTTAGTACAAGTGTCCAGGCATGTTGTTGTCTCAGCAGATACCTCCAGTGCAGGTTGGGCTGCTGTATGTGATGGGCAAGCAGCCTCTGGCTCCTGGACAGTGGGGTCCTGCCTCGAGTTGCTAGCAGTACACATTGCCCTGCGCCGGTTTCTGCCGTCACTCCGGGGCAAACATGTGCTGGTCTGGACGGAAAACATTTAGACCGTTTCGTACATCAACCGCCAAGGTGGTCTACACTCCCCTGCATATGTCGCAACCTGCCATCTCCTCCTGTGGAGTCAGAAGCAACTCAGGTCGCTTTGTGCCATGTACATCCTGGGTGAGCTCAGTCGTGCGGCCGACGAGCTCTCATGACAGCATTCGTCCAGGGAGGAATGGAGACTCCACCCCCAGACAGTCCAGCTGATTTGGGAATGCTTCGGGTAGCTCAGGTAGATTTGTTCGCAACCTCGGAGACAACCCACTGCCAGTGTTTCTATTCCCTGACCGAGGGGACCCTTGGCATGGATACACTGGCACACAGCTGGCCCCGGGACCTACGCAAGTACGTGTTTCCCCCAGTGAGCCTGCTCCACAGACACTGTGCAAGGTCAGGGAGGATGAGGAGCAGGTCTCGATGGTTGCGCCGTACAGGCCCACCCAGACCTGGTTCCCAGAACTCATGCTCCTTTCGACAGCCCCTCCCTGGTGGATTCCCCTGAGGAAGGACCTGCTTTCTCATTGATGGGACATAATCTGGCACCCAGACTTAAATGGCCTACCTTCAGGGGTAGTTGACACTATCACTTCAGCTAGAGCCCCCTCTACGAGGCGCTTACGCCTTATGCTTTGAAGTGGAACCTCTTCGTTGATTGGTGTTCTTCCTGCAGGGAATATCCCCGTAGATGCATTGTTAATGTCATGCTTTCCTTCCTGCAAGATGAGTTGGAGCGAATGCTGTCTCCCTCCACCCTGAAAGTGTATGTAGCCGCTATTGCTGCACACCACAATGCAGTAGACGGTAAGTCCCTCTGGAAACACACCTGATTATCAGGTTCCTGAGAGGTGCCAGGACGTTAAATCCTCCTCGGCCACGCCTCATCCCCTCTTGGGACTCTTCCTTGGTCCTTATTGCCTTACAGAGAGCACCCTTTGAGCCCTTGCAGTCAGTAGAAATTAGTATCCTGTCTCTTAAGACAGCGCTCCTGACTGCGCTCACATCCATTAAGAGGGTGGGGGACCTGCAGGCATTTTCGGTCGACAAACCCAGCCTGCAATTCAGGCCAGCTAACTCTCATGTCATCCTGAGACCCCGGCCTGGATACGTGCCCAAACTTCCCACCACTCCTTTCAGGGACCAGGTTGCGTTGCTGTGTCCTGTTCGTGCCTTGCGTTTGTACATGGACCACACATACAGTAGAACCTCACAACAGCTCTTTGTCTGCTATGGAGGACAGCAGAAGGGAAAGGCTGTCTCCAAAAACAGGTTGGCCCACTGTATAGTGGATGCCATCGTCTTAGCATACCATTCCCAAGACAAGCCGTGCCCCCTGGGAGTGAGAACTTACTCAACATGGAGTGTTGCTTCTTCCTGGGCGTTGGCGCACGGGGCTGGGCAACACCTAACACATTCACAAGATTTTACAATCTCCGAGTGGAGCCGGTGTCTTCCTGTGTATTGCCTACAAAAAGGTGATATGTAGGAGGGATTGCTTGGTGTCTCGCTTGCTGTGCCATTCCCCTCTGAGGACGGGATACAAGCACTTATTTTGCTCCTCAGTTGAGTTCTGGTGAACCCTGGTGTAGGTCCTCCAGCATCCTCGGAAGTTAGATGCGGCGGAGGCATCTGACGCCAGGTCTACAGCTGGCTTGCTCAGGGCACTGGAAGGGGCAGCAGTTTTGGTGCCTTCTATAGGGATCCCAAATCGTAAGTCACTGACGTTAACGTCGAACGTGACTGACTGATAGGGAACGTCTAGGTTACTAATGTAACCCTCGTTCCCTGAAAGAGAGAACAGAGACGTTAACGCCCATCACCACAACTACTGTACCTCCGCAGTTGGCCGGGACCCCGTCTCGGCTCCTCAGCAAAAAACTTATTGTAAGTATATGTGCATTGGCTTGTTCTGTTACCACTTGAAGGTGATTGGGCTCTCAGGTGAGATCCCAATTCGTCAGTCACTGACGTTAACATCTCTGTTCCCTCCTTCAGGGAAGAGGGGCTACATTATTAACCTAGACGTTTCTTGGGCAGCAAATCAGCATATTAGAATGATTTGTGAAGGATCAAGTGACACTGAAGACTGGAGTAATGATGCTGAAAATTCAGCTTTGCTTCACAGGAATAAATTGCATTTTAAAATATATTCAAATAGAAAACAGTTATTTTAAATTGTGAAAATATTTCACAATATTTCTGTTTTTACTTTATTTTGGATCAAATGCTTTGATGAGCAGAGGAGACTTCTTTTAAAAACATTTAAAAAATCTTACTGATCCCAAACTTTTGAACGGCAGTTTACCTCTCTCTTATTTTTACTCCAAGGGACCATTTAAACGCCACCATTCCAACTAAAAACAGATAACTTTTTATGTGTTTTGGGCATTAATTTACACAAAAACATGTTTTTTAAAATGGGTTTCAAAGTGCACGTTTTTGAAAACTATACAGTTATTGTCTCCGTGCAAACTACAAAAACACGAATTTGCAAAAATGGTGATGTCATGTAAAGTAACTTTAAAAGTAAAAGTAACTTTACAACTACAAGTCAACTTGTTTTACTAACCTGAACCCTAACACCTAACCCTAACATAACAGTCTACTACAGCCTACTAATACTCTGTCGAGAGTTAGTTAGTTGCAAAGTTACTCATAGTTAGTAAAATGTCTAGAGTAGACCATCAAAATAAAGCGTAACCAACAAGCTACACCTGCGGTTACTCTGCTAGGACACCTGTTTGACTTCATATATCACTATGCTACATCTATATGCCATTTGCTTTGATATTTTGACCCATTATCGGATGCAATAAAAACCTCTGTTTGAGTATGAAACAAGCATACAGTCTAAAAATGCACACAATTGCACATTGAGGCCAACATGCATGCAAGTGCATACATATAAACAGTGCAGCTTTCTCAGGCCTGAAGGGTTGGTTCAGAGTTACTTTACACACCTTTGAACATCCCTTTTCAGGGCATGGTGTGAAATGGATTTGAATGAGAAAGAGGAGGTCAGGAGAGGAGGTGTGGAGGCTGGGGGAGGGGAAGGACGAAGGGAACAGGGTGGGAAACCGACAGGAGGGAAGAAGAAAAGGAGGTAGACGGATTTTCCATTTGTAAAAAAAACAGGGCCACTGGTTATTGAGTTGCATGAGAAGAATCTCCCTTTCTCTTTCTGTTCTCTCCAGCCTTCTCCCTTGCTTGTCCCCTCTCTCATTACCATAGCAGCTGCAGAGCTGTGCGTGTGTGTGAGTGTGTGTAAAGGGAGGGGGTCCGGGTCGGGCAGTGTGACTTAGGAAGGGGCTCCCGTCAATGGTGGGCCGTCTGGGGAATGAATAGAGGCGCACAGAGTTGAACTGGACAAACAAAAGAGAAGAGGAGAGAAGAATGGGCAAGTGAATGGGGCGGCTTGTCACTGCGAGCTAGAGCACACAAAATGGAGTGAAATAGTGAAAGAAAGTTAAAAGGAGCAGAGGGCATGCAAGGATTGGCCTGGCCACCTGTCTCTCTCGCTATCTGTCTTTTGCCCCTTCTGTCAAAGGAGGGACTAAAAGTTGGAGGCATGAGAGCGTGATTTGGGCAGAAAAATGCAATGTAAGCAGTATGTTTAAGAGTGAACCACAAGTGAACTACTTTTTTTTACTTATTTCATAAACAACTGATGCAATACTAGAACATGTGTGATGCAATTTTAGTGTGCTAAATAAAGTTATTCTCTTGTGTGATTTAATCAGAACTCACAAAATAATTGTCACTCAGCTCACAAAAAAAAAAAAAAAAAAATTTGATTGGTTGCATTATTACCCTTGAGTATCCTCAGACAACACTGGCAAGATTTTCTGAAATGATATATCAAATGTAAACATGTTTTTTTTTTTTTTTGTACTCAGTGTAGTGAAGGAAACACATGGCATCCTTACCCATAATCCCCTAACCAGTAATTAGGTTACATTGACACAAATATATCAGCTTTAACAGTATTTAGTAACAATCCCTTGCTCTTTAGGTTGCTAGCATGATTGGGCTTGCTTGGCTACATGTTGTATGTATTAGCTGTATACATGGTGGTAATTCATTCAGCTTATATCACACGGTGGCCTATTATCCATCTATGGAAATGCAACCGGGACACAGACATGTAGCTTACAAATGTGTAACTTATTTGCTGAATTGACATTTTCAGAGTTCAAGTTCGAGATAAAGCTGAGACTGTGTTTCAAATGTGGGAGATAAGTAAAGAAACTGCATGTAATTTCTTTAACTATACAAAACTGGTGGAAGTTTGTGTTACCTTATGAAAAACAACGTTATCCTGTATTTTAAAAGAGTACTTATTACAGAAGTATATAAAATAATATATACTTAAGTGCCAACTGAATGTAATGTTTTCGGACACTTAATTGCATGATATGTACAATTAAATGAAATGTATTTTAATTTTAATTAAATGCAAGTATCTGAACTTTAGTATGCTTTTTGGCCAACTTAAGTAGGTATCTTTAAATTACTTCTATTGTCTTTGAAATATGGTTAAAGGGTAGGAGTGAGCGGGGCACAACCGCGGGATCACAGTAGTTGTAACACACGTGGTTTAAAACTTTCCACACATGCCAGCATGACGAAACTTAGTGTATTTACTAGTTGCCATATCATAGTACACTATATAGAGAGACAAAATGCGCCAAAATTTAAAATCTTTGGATTAAATCACTGAACATTTATTTCAGCATAGCAAAAGTAAATTTCTTAAGTACATTTTTCATCTGTTTTTTTGTTTTATGTGTGTGTTTATTTAAAATTAGACAAATCTGATATTATTTTAATCTTATATCTGTTGTTTAACAGTTGAGATAGTTCTTTAATGCTGATCTAACCAGCAGAAGACACTAGCTGGGTTTAAATCCCAGTTGTGCAGGTGGGGCATGTTGTAACACTGTGTTATGTGCCCCTATTAGAACTATGCTATTCTATTCTACTTTTATGAATTCTATTGAGAAACCATGAGAAAAAGGTGAATAAAGACTGAGAGTCAATGTTCAGAAATTATTAAATATTATTATGTTTTGAACTATGCTGTTTTGTGGTGTGTTGTCAAACTCAAAAATTACTTTATTTTTAATTATTTAAAAATGCCATTTTTTTTTTTTATATATATATTTTATATGAAAAAGTTAATAATTGTATTTTATTGACAAAATATTTTGGTTTGTCTTGTATTTTTTTATTATTAGATCATTTAACATTTTAATCTGCCATATGGTTATGTTACAATGTGCTCCTCAACATGCCGCACCTATGGGGTGTTGTCACATTTCACTTCCATTCTTTCGGGGTAAATCAAGAAAAATATACACTGTATTAATGAAACAAAACCACATAACTAGACATGTGGGAGATTAATGTGGGGAAAAAAATAAATACTCTGAACCCCAGGTGAATTTACACAAACAGAGAAAGTCAAAAAGTATTTGACTTTCCCACTCTCCCCTACTGTTGAATGTATTGACAGGCATTCATGGTAAACTAAAATATACTTTAATGTCATTCTATTTAAACTTGTATAGCATGTATTAAATTATATTTGTAATTACACATTTGTAATGATGAAGTTGCAATTTAGTACATTTAAAATATATTAACTAAATATAACATCAAATAACATATTACAGGTAAATACTTTACATGTGCTTTAGTTTGTTAACACATCAAAATAAGTGTAGCCTAGTCCTTTAAAGCATGAAAAAATCAAAACATAATGATTTAAAATGTACTTTAAAGTAATGTTTATTACTTCAAAGTGCACTTTTTAAAAGTTTACTTAAGTGTGTTAAGAAACATGAAGGTGTACTCTCTTTATAAAGTATATGTGGTATTTAGTTTCATTAATGTCACATTATCTGCAAGATCAGTAAAATATATATATAATGATAAGATTTGAAGTACTCTGCAAGTGCACAGTAAGCACATGTCTTTTTCACATAGTTGGTATTAAAGGTTAATGTAGACTTGTTTTAAATAGTTAATTTCTTTGCAGCCAAACTGGTGTTTACTGAGGAGCTAAATGCTAATGCATGCTACGGCTAGCATCTGCTCAAGGCTATATGCATACGGAACATGTTTCTCTGTAAAATATGTAAGGCATACATCTATAAAGAAACTTTTTTAGACTAACTGCATCCCTATATGTGCTTCACAGTTCATTTGTCACAACACTTGTGTTTCTTGGAAATGCTGAGCAACCCTAAGGCTCTGCAACTACCTGAGGAACAGGAAGAGGCAGAGTCTGAATCAAGGAACAATAATATTCAGGAGAGTCATGCGCAAGTCTATGCATTACACCAGTAATTTTCTTAAAACCACAGAATTTAATATCTAAAATGCCTTTGTACATAACGTACAAAATACAGCAAGTAATATATTTAAAATATGACCACTTACATCGTTCAAAACATAAACAAACAGCTAAACATATATAAAAACACAACAAAATAACAATTCACAAAAGACAAATCATTATGAGAGGCTTTTTCCAAACTTCTCTTTGATGAAAATATCTCAAAAGTTGGTCCAAAAAATCACAGTCATTTGACTTTTATCTCAATCAAAGAAGTTACTTTTACTTTTATGTCATAAATGTTATGGCATTATCAAGTAAAGACTTGTGCATTGTGCAACTTCTTGTTACACTGGTTTTACCATAGCATCCCCCTAAAAAGAGGAGGATGGGACTTCGGATATAAGAAGTGCTCCAAGAGTTTTTTTTTTTTTTTCTGAACACTTACTTAGATGTTCTTCCATTATGTCAAAGTTGTTATAGTCTAGAATATGTTTGACATTACTTATGGAGGGACATTTAAGCAGAGTGTGTTACATAATTATACATATAAAGTAATTCAATTCATTGGCATATAAATGCCTTTGATAAGAATGAGTGAAAACCACCCTGGAGCTTCCATACAATAAGAATTGTTTTTCCATTTAGAAAAATAGAATCTTTAAAAGTTGGCTTGACACCAACAACTCATAAAACAGCCATCAGTGCAATATTTAAAACATTCTCAAGTATAAGCGATGCATATTTTCATACTGGCATTGAAGCATTCCAGAAGTCACAACACATTTAAACCTTACCACATCTTGCCTGAGTTGGCAAGGGGTATAAGAAGACGAGTCCAATGTGCTTTAGGACACAGTGCAGTCTATACACTGATCTATGGATTTGCTCAACCTCTGAATTACAAAACAGTAAAGTAATGTTTACTGGCTTGAAATGTGTGGATCAAAAAACAGGCTTGAAATGTGTGGATCAGCACCAAAAAAAAAAAGGTTAGTGTCAGAAACTCAGTTCACATGGGAACTCCATAAGAATTACGACACAACAGTGCCAAAATGCAATCATATTTGGTAATGTCCGGGCTAAGTGTTAGCAATAATATATCAGTTCAAGAGGTGAGAGATCCTGAATGGTGAATAGATAGGCTACTAGTATGATACTAAACTTGATGACCAACATTGCAATGTCACCATTATAATGCATTGCAGTTGAGGTATCAGACATCAGTCCCTGTTTTAGACAATATGAGAGAATGTGTACATAATGTAATTCTATACAGGAATATTTATGTCAGTCTAGTCAGTGTGCGAATTATTCATTGACTCATAGGTCGACTCTCTGAAGGAATGCCTGTCAATAATTTTCTGTTGGTCTCGCATGTATTTAGTAGCTAAGTGTCAAATTAATTAAAGATGTGTTTAAAACAAAACAAACATTTTGTGAAATATCGGAGGTGAACGTCTATAATAAAGGGATAAATAATGACAGTAGTTGTGTTTTGTAAATTCTGTACTTTTCGATAATGAACTGATACTGATAACAGGCTACTGATATTGTTTGAAATATATGTAAAAAGACCAATATAATTCAAGCCTTAATTAAGGATTTAGACCCCAGACCACCCTCCATAATTCGCACCCTGAGTCTAGTCATCCTGTAGGACCACCAACCAAGTATCAGCTTTCTTACTTTGATCCGACTGTTCAATTTATCTTCCAAAAAAAAAAAAAAATCTATAAATAACACAGTGATCATTCATTTTCATCATGCATCAAAAGTTGGCAAACCACATCCATGACATTGTACCAACCCAACATTATCAAAAAAAAAATAAAAAAAAAATAGCCTTTTGGATTTGAATCATGTGCCTACCGATATTAAATCAATTTCCTAAACACATTACATCACAAACAAGCTGTCTTTTACTTTGGCACAAAGGGGTCAAATATATGATAGGCTTAAAGGTACAGCGTCAGATTTTCTTTGATTGCCTCAGAGCGCGCTTGATGAGTACTTCGCCCGTGTAATGAGGTAAAGAACGATGTCTTGATGTCCACCAAATGCTGCTATGTGCAGAGCGCTCCATCCATCTCTGTTGGCCAGACGGATGTCTGCCCCAAACTTCACCAGTAGCTTTACTAACTCCAAGTTGCCATCGATCACGGACTGATGCAGCGCCGTCTGCCCCTCGGGTCCGAAAGAGTTCACGTTAAATTCACAGTTTGTCATGTTTTGCAAGAGAGAATGAAGTTCCTTAGTATTGCCCTTCCTGAGCGCTTCCTGAAACACTCTTTGACGCGCAGAGCAAGTCATGTCCGCCTGACTCATGGTTTCAACAGGTAGACCCCTTCGCTTCTGCTTCTGAGAAAAGATAATGAGCCAGGTCTTCCTCCAAACTCCGAAATAACTCACGGGTCAGTAATGGCACTTAATAATTCATAGACCAAGCTCCAAGGTATTCGCAAATCCCCCAGTTTATGTTTTCCGCCGATACTATAATGAAAAAATATCATACAGTCCTTAAAGCAGAGGAGCTGGGAATTTCAGTAGTCCATATGGCATGTGGTGCTCCGGTACTCTGTTCCTAATAGAAAATGTATTTACTGTTATTTAATGTTTGCACATGCAAAATTTGGGCGGAAAACAGTATTGCAGTCTGTATATTAAGTGCTTTACCTTGGTGGTTCCCACGAGCGGGTGTTGAATTGCCTCCAGCTCCGCGCGCTGTGTTCTGACTGTATACTCCTCCGTTATAGCTGACAGACTATTCCTCCTCTTGCGGCTCATTTGAATAACAATAGCCCGTCATGAAGTTCGTCTTTTAGGGGCGGAGACTGTGTGCGTTTCTATCTGCTTTTTAGCAGACTGCATTGTTAATGTTATTTACCAATATAGGCCTACACAAAGGGGAAATGCAGAGAAAAATGCTGCAAATAAATGAACAATAAAAATGCCAAAAGACTTCTTTGTTATTTGCTCGTTTTCAAGTATATCATTATGTAAAATATCAAGTCGTATGTAATGTAAAATAAAAGTCGTATAGTCAATTTCAAATAACCTTAAATGCTGTCAGAAAATTTTAAAGTAAAATCATTTTATTCCATTTCTTACCCATTTGAATGAAAACCATGAATCTATCTATCTTTCTATCTATCTATCTATCTATCTATCTATCTATCTATCTATCTATCTATCTATCTATCTATCTATCTATCTATCTATCTATCTATCTGTATGTCTGTATGTCTGTCTGTCTGTCTGTCTATCAACTTCACATAATCTTAATTGCTGTCTAAAATGTTAAAGTAAATTAATTTTGTTGGATTTCTAACCCCTTTGATTGAAAACATCTATCTATCTATCCATCTATCTATCTATCTATCTATCTATCTATCTATCTATCTATCTATCTATCTATCTATCTATCTATCTATCTATCTATCTCCCTATCTCCCCCTCTCTATCTATCCGTCTTTCTACAATACTATTATTATTTGGGTGGAGGTGGTAATAATCCCGCCCAGTATTGGAGATCTTCACACTGCTAAGCATTTGTCTATCAAGTCAACAATCCATTTGTTAAAGATATATCAACAAATGGGTGAACAACCCTGCCCAGCACTTCTTCTGGCAGCAGTGAGGCTCTCGTTCTCAGTGGTGAAACAGTGTCTTTAGGCACCATGGGAACTAGGCTACTGCATGCTGTTTTTGTATCGCCCAGTAGCCTCAATTTGGCACAGAAACTTAAGCGCAAACTAGGCTATTTTCTAACTTCTATAGCTTCATCAGTGATATAGCCTATTCTGGTGACAAATGAAGTTGAAGATATAACTTAACATATGAGCATGTAAAATTTAAATTGATAATTAGTTAATAGGTGTTTTTATTTTCACATTTATGAAGAGCAGTTCATTTTAAGTTAATCTTGTGAGTGCACAAAAGATGATTGTTTACAATTGGTCGGGCACCACCTGAACACATTTTGCATGCTCTGCAATGAGAAACAAGGCTGGAACTTGTCTTTATATTCAACATGTGAAAACATCATTTCAAGCATCTCTTAACTCTCAAACCTGACTTAACTTGTCTGTGTACTGTGGTTTTGTTGAATATCTCTTGTACTGTTCTTTGCCAGTTCAATAGACTCTCATTGAAATGCCTTAAAATCTTTGGCAGTGTAACAGGATCTCAATGGCTAAACTGCAGTGACGTTTCAATAGGGAGGGTGGGTCATTCAGGATCCAATTTTAAACCACGTGCTCTAGGACCGTGGGAAAGAGTTGAGCCTTTCTTCCCAGCATAGGCGTATACACAGATAGAAAGTCAGAGAGAGAGAGAGAGAGAGAGAGAGAGAGAGAGAGAGAGAGAAGGTAGATATTTCAAAACAGTTGTCTGTGGAAAGTTGGCATGGCGTATACAGTCTAAAAACGGAACTGTGTGAATAATACAGTTGGTTATATAGGGTAATGTGTTACCCAACAAAACTGCACATATTTATGAAAAGGTTAGAGAAACTTAACTGAACTTTTAAGGTTGAAAAAAATCTAACAATTTTTTTTTGTCACAGTGTCCTTGTTACATATATAGCAATAACTATAAATTATGCAATTCCATGCAACTAACCCTGAACCAAACCCTATTCCTAACCCTAAACCTATAGTATTTATCAGTATTTATTTACATTGTAACAAGGACACCTTAAAATAAAGTTTGAGGTGTCCAAGTTACAGTGTAATTATGCATTTAAGTACTGAGTATTAATAATTAACTATATGTACTTACTATAGGGTTAGGATTAGGGTTAGTTGCATGTAATTATGCATAATTTATAGTTATGACTATACAGTAACTACATGTAACATGTGTAACAAGGACACTGTCAAATAAAGTGTTACCAAATATAGTGTAACTAAAATATTTATACAATACATTTCTAAAAACTTTAGAAACTTTTGGGTTTTGAAATTAAAATGCAAATTATGTGTGCTTTTAAATGTGAATCCTTGTTAAACAGGTCCTTGTTATGCGGGGTCATTTGTAGTGCCCTTGATTGGGCACTTAACCCCATGTTGCCTCATGACACTGCACATGCAATTAGTGTAGTGTAAGTTTTATGCTGACCTATTTATTTTGCATGGGAAATTTAGTGATGGGTGTTTCTCTTCCCACCATTTAAGTCTTTAAGTGTGACTTATAGATCATAGCCCATACACTGTGGGGTCTGAAAGATTTTTTTATGTTTTTTATGAGCTTATGCTCACCAAGGCTGCATTTATTGAATCAAAAATACAGTAAAAATAATTATATTGTGAAATATGATTACAATTTAAAATAACTATCTATTTGAATATATATATATTAAAATGTATATGGCAAAGCAGCCATTACTCAGTCTTCAGTGACACAAAAATGTGCAAAACCTTTGTCTTGGTAGTAGTAATATGTGCCTTAGAGTAGTAATATGTACCCTTAAAGGAATAGTTCACTTAAAAATGATTTAGAAATCATTTACTCACCCTCCAGTTGTTTCAAACCTGTGTGAATGTCTTTCTTCTGCTGAACACAAAAGAAGATATTTTGAAGAATGTCAATAACCAGACAGTTGATGGACACCATTGATTTACATAGGGAAAAAAATACTATGGAAGTCAATTGGGTCCATCAGTTTGGTTACCGACACTCTTCAAAAATATCTTCTTTTGTGTTTAGCAGAAGAAAGAAATTCATACAGGTTTGAAACAACTTGAGGGTGAGTAAATGATGACAGAATTTTCATTTTGAAGTGAACTAATCCTTTAAGGTGTTACTATGAACTTTTAAGTGGAAATAATGTTGAACAAAGTTGCCCTTTTAAGGGTACTGCTCCAGTGAAACAAAATGTTGTTAGCCGAAAGGTAAAAAAAATCCTTGGTTCAGAAATCATTAGAATATGCTGATCTTGTGCTCAAAAAACATTTCTTATTATTTAATATTTTAATATTTTTGTGAAAACCTTGATGCATTTTCAGTCATTTCTTTCAGGATTTTTGGAAAAATAGAAAGTTCAAAAGTTTTTTTTGTAACAATGTAAAATTCTTTACTATCACTTTTGATCAATTTAATTAAATATTTATTTATAAAAAATGTAAAAAAAAAAAAAAAGAAAAAAAAGCTTACTGACCTTGCTGACTTTGAGAACAAAAAGTCCACAAAGTCATACAAGAGATATCTACTGTAGCACAATTGCCATAGACACCAGTCAAATATCCAGTTTAGCGGTCGTTATACTAAAACATTTGACTACTGAATTTCAGGGAGCAGACATGTAATAAACATACGTAATGAGACAATTGTGTGGACACTCTGTGATCCATAAGGGGAGACATTTGCGAGCTAAAGCATTTGTTTAAGTGGAAACAGGGCCTGTAAATCTGTTGGTTTGTCGCGTCAGACAGTAGGAATGTCCTGTTTGTCTGGGTGTGTATTTGTTCACTGTACTTTGTGTTATGCTTGCAAGCCTGGCATTTGTGCGGTTGTCTGTGTGTGTGTGTGTGTGTGTGTGTGTGTGTGTGTGTGTGTGTGTGTGTGTGTGTGTGTGTGTGTGTGTGTGTGTGTGTAAGTGAGTCTGTACTGGTCCGTGTGTTTGATGTGTACCTTTGTGTGGGAACCAAGCTGCTTCCTGCCCTTGAACCACAACAGCTGTAGGGCAGGAGCTCAACTTGCTCAACCTCATAAGTTCAGAGAGAGAGAGAGAGAGAGAGAGAGAGAGAGAGAGAGAGAGGGGGGGGGGGGGGGGGGGGGTAAACAGAGAGCTTAATAAACGGTTGAGAGAAATATTAGATATTTTACTATATAGATTTGAGTTTACTATATCTATAAGCCTTAGTTAACTACTACAAAATGTAGATTGTCTGTTTAAACATTTAATTAATGTGTATTATCCTTTAGAAAACCAGCTTTAAAACAGGAAAGTGAAGTAAAGTCAAACATATAACAGTACCAGCAGGCTTTGCAAATTGTGTCTGTAGAAATTTTTGTCCTTGCTGAAATCTTACCTCTTCGGCACAGCCCACCCTCCTCCAAAGTGAACGCTTTCCTGTCCCTTTCCCAATCTCAGCCTCACTGTTTGTGACGGATATCCCCAGGAAAAGGCAACACTGATCATGATGTCAGACGCTGTACTGCAGTAACCCTCATGAATCGAATATAATACCTTGCGTAGAGCTGTATAAAAGATGGAGAAATATTCTCTAGGACCCCCTAATGAGTTTTAAAAGATATGAAAGTTTTCTTTTTGTAAATGTACTCCTCTGTATTGTATCAAATACAAGAAAATTTTGGTATTTTTAAACAGTCAATATCCCTTTCCAAAGAATTGTGAAGCTAACTCTGTGTTACAGAGGAAACTGGCTCCCTCTGGTGACAGAACACTCAAAGAAACAGTCTTGCTTTATGTTGTTATTTTATTAGGCTATGTGAAAATTCAGTCTGCAATTGTTAATAGGCCTATGGTTAATGGTTATAGCTAATGGTTCGTTTGCTGAGACCTTTGTCTACAAATATATGAAGTTTATAATTATTAAATAAAAAATAACTACTAAAACATGTCTTGTCTGTTATCTCAAGAATCAGTGATAAATAGTCAATGTGGAGACGATTTGTAAAAAGTGACAGCAATGTCTATACTGTCTACGGAAAGTTTAACGTTGATCGGTCCTTGATGACTTTGTTTTACAATTCTTATAATGAGTCCGTTTTAACATTCGCTGTTATGCTGGTATGGCAGTCTTAGTGTCACGGGTGGTTGCAAGACAGAAGATGAAAAAGGCATCTTTTCCAACAAGGTTTAATGGGAGTAATATACAGGACGGCAGAACAGGCAGCAACACTCCAAATACAACAGAGATCGGACCAAGACTGACTGAACAGACGAAACTTAAATGCAAACAGATGACACTGATTAACGGAACACAGGTGATACAGATGACGATGATCGACTAAACAGGAGATCAAGCTGAACTGATAATGACAGTGAAGTTGACATACAAGCAGACAAGTCCAAATGAAAACAAACTAACCAAAACACCACTGTGTCAGAACGCCCCTCCCTGCAAGGCACGTTAACGAGAGAGGCGAAGGTGGGGAGGTAGGGGTTTGGGAAGAGGAAGAGGAACAGGCTGAGGGCTGGCAACAGGAGTGGCCGAAGGGCTGGAGAAGGCAGGCAGAATATCAGGAGAAGGGCTTAGCAGAGGGGTGATAGGTCCAGAGGGAAGGATGATCCATGGTGGAGCCGATGGACGGAGGAACCATGGAGGCTGAAGGGCGGGAGGTTTTTGGGGCGATGACGGACAGAGATGGAACCGATGGGGGAGGATGACAGGGAGGAGATGGAAGTTCACCGGGCCATGGTGGAGCAGAGGGGCACGGGGAAGCCGCTGGCTCGGGCGACTGAGGTGTAGACGGGGGCCGAGGAGTGCAGTCCAGAGGTGAGGGTGGGATGAGGGAGCCTGGCGGAACTGGTGAACTGATGGGCAATGGCAGAGATGAAGGAGGTAGAAGCCAAGGGTGAGCCAGTGGACTGATGGGCCGATGAGGAATCCTGGACGCGATGGTTGGAGTCGGATCCAGGGCATCCACTGTCCATGATGGTGCTGAGGACTGGAAGACCCTCAGCGAGCCCACCATTCCACTGGTGTCTTGAGGGTGAGTGACGGGGCTGACAGGAGGCAGAGGAGATGAGGATGACAGCTGGATGATGAGAGGCGGGAGAGGGAGGTTGGGTGGGAATTCAGGAACAGACTCGGGTGTAGCGACGACCATCTCCTCTGAGGGCTCGGGCGGCGAGGCGGCCATCTTAGGACAAGGCTCTGGAATGGCGGCGGCCATGACAGGACGAGGCTCTGGAATGGCGGCGGCCATCTTGGGACGAGGCTCTGGAATGGCGGCGGCCATGAAAGGACGAGGCTCTGGAACGGTGGCGGCCATCTTAGGACGAGGCTCTGGAATGGCGGCGGTCATGACGGGACGAGGCTCAGGAATGGTGGCGGTCATCTTGGGACTAAGCTCAGGAATGGTGGTGGCCATCTTGTCTGAAGACACATCCACAGCAGGCATGACGTGAGGAATCTCAGGCTCGGCAGACATGATGTGAAGATGTTCAGGCTCCGAACTAGGCTCTGTACGGTGAGCGGGCTCCGAACTGAGCTCAGTGGGAAGTCCCGGAGCAGAGTCCAGAGAGCGTAGTGGAGCGGACTCTGAAGAACGGAGTGGAGCAGGCTCTGAAGAACAGACTGGAACTGACGAGGAAGGCACAGGAACGGATCCAGTTGATGTGGCGATGAAGCTGACAGGTGTTTGTGGTTGAGCGCCGATGTCATCGTCAGCCTCACCCAGGGTTAAGATTGAGCCACTCAACCACAGCACATGATCCAGGTATTGGGCAAAAGTGCCTGGGATCACAGCCGCTGGAGCTTGCTGGTGCAGATGATCGTCCAGCCCGTACCAGAACACAGTCTTTAGGACATCATCTGTCCAGTATACCTCATGAGAAATCTCCAGGAACTTTGACATATTCTTCGATCTGGGGCCCATCCTGGAAACAGGTCACCAGTCAATTTGCAGGATTTACGAGGGTGCGGAGAACGGCTATGTTCTCCTCTTCCAATCTTTAGGTCCAGTCTTCTGTCACGGGTGGTTGCAGGAAGACAGAAGAAGATGAAGGTATCTTTTCCAACACAAATGTTTAATGGGAGTAATATGCAGAACAGGCAGCAACACATACTAAATTCAAATGGAGATCGGACCAAGACTGACTGAACAGACGGAACTTAAATGCAAACACAAATGACACTGATTAACGCAGGGTTTCTCAAACTCGGTCCTGGAGGGCCACTGTCCTGCACAGTTTAGCTCCAACCCTGATCAAACACACCTGAGCAAGCTAATCAATGTCTTCAGGATCACTAGAAACTCACAGCTAGGTGTGTTTGATCAGGGTTGGAGCTACTGTGCAGGACAGTGGCCCTCCAGGACCGAGTTTGAGAAACCCTGGATTAACGGAACACATGTGATACAGATGACGATGATCGACTAAACACAGGTGATACAGCTGAACTGATAATGACAGTGAAGGTGACGTGAATTCAAGCAGACAAGTCCAAATGAATACAAACTAACCCAAACACCACTGTGACACCTAGTGTGAAGGCAAAGACTGCTTTAAATATTTAATACTAGTAGTAAGATTTTAGGAATTCAGCAGTCACATACCATCCTGTTTAATTGCCAGACAGTTAGAAAAGCCCAATCCATCTTAATGTTTAGTTGCCATCCTCTCTATTCTGAGTTTCAGTTTTTACCCTCAGGATCTTGGTTAAAGGGATACTTCACCTCTGGGAAGATGAATGTGTATTTAAAATAGGTCATTTAAGTAGAAGAAATGTGAAGAAATTTTTGAATTTGGAGCTTTCTAGACTGAGAAAAGCCAGAAAATGTATTTTTGGCTTATGTGGATGAAAGACAACAACTCCCAGAATGCACTTGCTTCGCTGCCTTAGGAGGCCACGCCTACCGGTAAGAGTGCGCAGTTGAAAACAACAAGGCTTACTTAGCCTACGTGATGAGTTTGCCAGGGATCTCTAGAGATCGCCCAAAATGTCCGGGATTCGGCTTTTGCGTTCTACAGTCGCCATTCATTCATTATGTTTACTGTGGCGAGCAGGACGAGGCTGAACGGCCGCGGGAGAACGGCGCGAGGCCGGTGGCGTCATTACTGAGACGCGCCGGGTCTCGCATCTCTCACGGAGGAGCGGGAATTTTCTTATCAATGGTAAAACGCACATCAACCGATCACTTGTTTAGCGTTCATGTAAACACTACATTCAGATTCACCAATCGGAGTGAATTCAGTTAGATTGAAACAAAAGGGGTGCATGTAAACAATGAATGGCGACCGCAGAAAGCAAAAGCTGAATCCCGGACATTTTGAACGATCTCGCCCGCCGGACAAGTCCGGGAAAAGGAAGATGGTAACCCCTACTTACTCAGCTTTCTCCTACTATTCAGCTTTCTCCACAGAACAAGAGCCTGCTAGCTTAGCTTCCAAAGAAAGACTGCTGACACTGTGTACATTCTGTGAGTGAGATCCCACCTCCTATGGGCGGGTTGAAAACATGCGGAACAACGCCATCTACTGGCTGTAGTCTTTAGCCTCTGGCCAGAAAATCCTCCGATGACGCAAAATGACGATTTTTGCGTCATCGGAGGATTTTTTCCAGACAAAAAATACATAAATCTCTTGTCTCAGGGGGATATGAGGGTGGAAAGCATGGTAATTCGAAAATACTACAGGTTTTCTACTAATACAAAGCTTAATGCTAAATCCTGAAGTAACCCTTTAATATTTCCCTCTGTTAGGAGCAACAGGTAAACATTCATTTATTCCTATACTTCTATTTCTCTGTTAAATTCGGGCATGGGGGGAGTAGGTGGAAGTAGGTAGTTGTTTGGGCCTGTCGTTGTCTTGTTTATTTCACAAACTGCTGATCTACTGGGGTTTTCACAAACAACCATCTCTAGAGTTTACAGAGAACGGTCCAAAATAGAGAAAATATCCAGTGAGCGGCAGTTCTGTGAGTAAAAAGCTTTGTTGATGCCAGAGGTCAGAAGAGAATAGCCAGACTGGTTCAAGCAGACAGAAAGGCTACTGTAACTCAAATAACCACGCATTACAAACGAGGTCTGCAGAAGAGCATCTCTTAAAGCACAACACATCGAACCTTGAAGAAGATGGGATACAGCAGCAGAAGAACACACCGGGTGCCACTTCTGTCAGCTAAGAACAGGAAGCTGAGGATACAATTTGCACAGACTCACCAAAACTGTACAATAGAAGATTGGAAAAATGTTAACTGGTCTGATGAGCCTCGATTTCTGCTGTGACATTTAGATGGTAGGGTCAGAATTTGGCATAAACAACATGAAAGGATGGATCCATCCTGCCTCTCAATAGCTCAGGTGGCTGGTGGTCTAATGGTGTGGGGAATGTTTAGTACCAACTGAGCATCTTTTAAACACCACAGCCTGAGTATTGTTGCTGACCATGTCCACCCCTTTATGACCACAATGTACCCATCTTTTGATGGCTACTTCCAGCAGGATAACACGCCATGTCACAAAGCTCAAATAATCTCAAATGGGTTTCTTGAACATGACAATGAGCTTACTATAGTCAAATGGCCTCCACAGTCACCAGATCTCAATCCAATAGGGCAACTTTAGGATGTGGTCGAATTAGAGATTTGCATCATGGATGTGCAGCTGACAAATCTGCAGCAACTGTGTGAGGCTATCATGTCAATATGGACCAAAATCTCTGAGGAATGTTTCCAGGACCTTGTTGAATTTAAACCTCAAATAATTAATGCAGCTCTGAAGGCAAAAGAATAAATAACAAAAAATGAAGGAGGTTTTAAATGGAGGTGAAACTACGTATTTGGCGCTGGTACAGTAGGTCACATGACAAAGACAACAAGCCTTTTTTGTAATTTAATGACTTTGAAAGGCTTATACATGTTTTTATTTCTTCTCGTTTAGACTATTGTAATGCCTTTTATGTTGATGTAAACCTGGCCTCTCGCTCACGCTTGCAGTTAGTGCAGAAAACTGCAGCTCGACTTTTAACACGAATGCGTAAACGGGAACATATTTCCCCCATATTGGCTTCCGGTCCTTTTTTAGGATTGATTTTAAGGATTTAGTGCTTGCTTATAAATCCTTAAATGACCTAGCCCCAACTTACCTTTCTGACCTTATACAACTGCACGTTCCATCAAGGTCTCTGAGGTCTGCTGACCATATGCTGCTGGTCGTCCCTAGAGTAAGACTGAAGCACAGGGGAGATCGTGCCTTTGCAATAGCTGCCCCTAAACTCTGGAATTTATTACCATTGTCTGTGAGGATGGCCCCAACTCTGTCTGCTTTTAAAACTAGTCTTAAAACACATTTTTATTAGTTGGCATTTAATTCAGTCTAAGAGCTGTGTTTGTTTTCCTCTTTGTCTTTGTTGTTTGTTTTTCTGACCTGTAATGTACAATATGTACAGTACCCTATTATTGTTGTTTGTTTTATGACCCTTTATGTACATCACTGTGATCTACTATTGTTTTTAAATGTGCTCTAGAAATAAATTGAACTTGAAACTTGAACAACATAGCGAATGTAGTACATCCGGATTACATTCATACTATACACATTCATACTACTTTTTTAGCAGTTTTGAAGAAATTACTTACAAAACAAGTACCTACTCAAGAGAGTATGCGATTTCAGACGCAGCCTTTATCTACTTTTAGTGGAATGTTTTGCATGTAATTGCAAGTGTTTATGCTATCTATCTTAAAAGTAAATGTCCTTAGTTTGAAATTTGTATTTAATGCAATAATATTCTAACATTTTTAAGTGTGGTCAATGTGTGTAATTACAGTGTGTAATCAAGTGACTAACTAAATAAACTAATAATGATAATATTTCTAATAAATCCTAACTGAATTGTTAAAGCATGTTTTTAAAGGCTAAGTTGCTGTTGTGCCTCTGCTTAGGCTCTGCATTATCATTTCACTGATCATATCTAACAACTTTGGAGAAATTATAGGCCTGGATTAGACAGTGTTTAGATTAAGCTAGGATTAGGCTTTAGTTCAATTAGGACTATAGCTTTTATAAATGTGCCTTAGACAAAAAAAAACATTACTGGTGTGCATCTTGAGACAAAACAATGACAGTGACATATTTTAAGATATGTCATTGCAAGTTGCTTTAATTTAAAACAGCTCAAACATGCATTCTGGGACTAATCTTAAGACTTGTCTATGAAACCGGGCATGTATCATACATTGTGCAAAGTTCCCCTTGTTTTGTTTATTAGCTCAAGAATCAAAGTCAAAATCTGCTGTTGATTCATCACACTGTTTGGTGTTTGGGTAAATGGATTTGTTTGACATTTTGATAAATTGAAAAGGGGAAAAAAATGTTAGTTTGAATACGCAGTGGAGAATGTGTATAGCAAACATACTTTGCTTTCACTTAAAACCAAACTAAAAGGTCAAAAGGAGAGGGTCAGTATGAAGGACAAGTTCACCATCCTGACTTTTACTTCCTTGCTATTATTTAACCAAGTCACTCAGCCAAAAATATGCATTTCAAAACGACCAAATATAAAATGCATGAATAATCTAAAGGATCCGTGCTGGGAGGGTCTATAGGCTGGTTAATGATTGATTGTAATCTGACCAAGGTGATACACAAAGGGTCAGTGAATCACTCTTCTGTTCTGTTACACACAGGTTGTGTTTTAAAGCCTTTAAACATTTCTGGGCCTGGGCATCATAGGGATATTTTGGGGGAAATATAAGCTAATGAACCAATGCTGTCCAAGCATGCTGTCTAGGTAGGTAGCACACTGGGTATTGAGATACTTCTCCCCGCTGAGACTCTGAATGGCGTGTCAACTGCAGTACGCACAGGGCGCCACCTGCATATGAGACACTGAGACAGCACAGGAACATACAGACTGCGTCCTGGAAATTAAAACTGGTCTTCATTTCACTCTTTTTGAAAAGGATAGACAAAACAACGGTCGTTTAAAGACGATCAGATGTGGTTTGTTAAAGCATGACCTGCTGATGGTCTTGACTATCATTTCGGGTGAGTTAGCATGCTCGCTAGCTGTCACACCACTGGTGATATTAAGACATGTCGCGTCCATAACTTATCCATCAGGTGGCTTTATTTAAGAACATATGTCGTCGTCTTTGCGGTCGTATTGAGTTGAGACAGCATGCGAAGTGCGAAGCTCCTGCGGTCATGTTTTGTAAATATGGGAAGCAACAGCACATGCTAACGCGCAGCTAGCCCAGCTAGCCGTCTAAACTTGACCCCTTAGCGAGCTGTGCTACAATAAGTCAAATGTTACGACAACTAACGGGATGATCGATCCACACGTAAGTGACACTGAGCGACAAAAATATTTGGAGTAAAAGAAGCAGCATGGATTGAATGACTGTCGCTCTGATATTGGGAAGTTTCAAGTGCGTTGATCGTCACTCGAGTTGGCTAGCAGTGTCGCTAGCTAAGCAACCCCAAACAAGTAAGTATTTCTCTTTACAGTAATTGTTTTTCGTATGCGAATGTGGTTTTTGCTTTAAAACACTGTCTTGTGTATTGCACTCTATAAGAACATATTATGTTAACGTTGTAACGTTAGATTGGATTCAATACTTGCTGTCATGTATAATTATTTTTTATGTAACAGTTAACTGTACAGCCAGTTTGGCATACTGGCAATCTGTCGACTCCGATTGTTGATAAATTAACGGAGTACAGCAGTCTGTTACTCGTTTAACCTCTATTCATGCATAATTCATATAAGTTACAGGTCTTCAAGTTCAACTAAGGCCACTTGTATATTTGTGTATATATATATATATATGTATATATATATATATATATATATATATATATATATATATATATATATATATAGTAACTCTCTTTCACACTCTCACAGTTTATGTAACTTGTCTTGCGGTAGACTTGTAGTCAAGACCGCCTAAACCGAGACCAAGACACTACCAAGACCAGAGGGTATCGAGACCAAGACAAGACCAAGACCAAGACCAAGACAGACCAAGTCGAGACCAAGACCAATTCGAGACCAAAACCGAGACCAAGTCGAGACCGGAGGGGAAAAAAACAGACTAGTTGAAGCTAAGCAATAACTTGTGAATTCAAGAACAGCAGCATAGGGTTCAGCCGCAGTTTACATTCGATACATATTAGATGGTATTACTTCAACTACACAGGCAGAACAATACAGAGACAGACCATGTCATGTGTGTGACTGTGAGCTCATTGTAATCTGTATCTCTAGAGATATCAAAGACACAAATTCATCCAAGCAAATGCCAGCCTATCTCTGCCGATTTCGGAGTCTCAGACTCCAAATTAACCCATTCTGCAACTTTTAAATACATAATTACATTTTTAAAAACGAAATTATAGGCTTAAGTGCGGGATCCGAAAGTTGGTCGTTTTGTCGCTATGGTTACACACACAACACAAATACCGTTGGCGGTGCGCTCAAAGTCATCTGTCAGTTGTGTAGTTGTGCAGTTACCCAAAATGAATGACTCCTGAATGAAGTTAATACCCATCATGTCACTGATATGTGTTTTTTAAACCAAGTGATCAAAGTGCTCGTTGCCGCTGCGATCAGTGGCGCGGATAAAATGTTTTCTCGTGTGGCTCGCGCACACACCGCACTGTCATCAATCCGGCGCGCGCTTCAATCCGTTCCGTTGCAGATAATAATGTTGCATTATCGAACGTTGTGTCGTCGTGGATATTGTAGTATTGTATTTCTAAATCCCCCGACCACTATGTTGGTCTGAGACAGCGAGACCAGACAAGACCGAGAGGTCCGAGACCAAGACAAGAGGTCCGAGACCAAGACCAAAGACCGTCAAGGCCGTGACAAGACCGAGACCACGTAAAAGTGGTCTCGAGACCGGTCTCGAGACCAAGACCGGTCTCGAGACATACATCACTATCTTGCGGTAAGAAGGACACAGGAAAATTCAGTAATTATATAATTATTACAATTATATATAATTAATAAGGTTGCTAACATTAGTTAACCTCATTTGTTAACAGGAACTAACAATGAAAATACTTCTAAAACATTTCACAACTAGTTCATGTTAATTGCAACATTTACTAAATTCTTGAAATGTATCTGACATGAACATGAATTCTATGGAACTAACCATGAACTGTTAATTTTTTAATAAACTAATGTTAACTAAGATCAGGCTAATACAAATGTAATTGTTTGTTAGTGAACCAACTTTAGCTAATGGGACCTTATTTTAAAATATTAACATGATATTTATCTTGATTTTTCTTAGTATACATCAGACATCACGTTTTATATTTAATCTCAAGCTCCTTACAAACATTGGTGTCTCCTTGATAAACAAGTAGCCTACACTAACGTTTGAGGAAACTGTAAACTTTTGGTCTCTTATCACTCAGAAAATATCAAATCAGAAAATACTTTCAACAGCCAGAACAAAATTCACCATGTTTTTGGAATAAAATAGAATATAGCCTACCACGCAAATTATATAAAGAAACACCTTTGTAAAAACCTTCAGAAATTAGATAGAAATAAAGCTGTAAGGTTAGGTGCATGTAAGTGTTACTGAAGTGGAGATTTCTGTTTCATGTTGAGAAAACAGCCTTTAAAGATATGTATTGTTATTGAAATCTACAATACAAAAATAGTGTAATAAACTAAACCCTTAAATGTATATTTTTATGTACTTTCCACTAGTGTGAAAGAAGACATGCTTTAATGTGATGTTCATTGTTCAAAATTGACTGAAGTTTAAGTCTGTTTTAGTAAAACTCTTTTATAAAATATTTAAAATCAAACCCTGTGACACAAAAGTGCCTGTAGTTGAAGAAACGCATACTGTGTGCAACGTTTCTTTAAAAGGAACTCTTATGAACCTCTGTCAGCTCAAATCTTCCCTTTCATCTTAACCATGTAATAGATTTCACATTGCAAAATGGTCATGTTAGAAATAAAGCACGTGTTGTGGTTAGGCAGCAGAAATGGCCCAGCCAACACCCGACGCTTGAAGGTGATGTTTCAAAAAAATGAAATAAAAAAATCTCCCCCGCAGGAAGTCGAGTTCACTCACTTCTGTCTTGTGCTGCAGAAAATCATCCTGTTAAAGGCCTTTGCTCCTTCAGAGAGTTTCTGTTCTCTACATCTTCTGTTCAAAATTAGAGTTGAAGTTAATTGAGCTAATTTCATCAGTTTTGTGAATTTGCATGCATGGGCTTTTCAGTCTGTTAGACTTGTTTTGAGGTTGTGTTTGGCTGTTTATATGTTAGATGTCTCTATATTGATTTAATTCAAAAACTAGAGCTTGAAGTTGAAAACGTACTGTAACTCAAAAATGGACTTTTGATACTTATTTCTTATTTCTTACTTGAAACCATACTGCAAAAATGACTCATTGTGAACTTTTGCAACACATTACCGTCCAGATTTTACACATCAATGACAGGTATTGGGTGATCAGAAACTTTGCCAACATCATATTGAATCATTATTGAAGGCTGTTATTGAAAGATTAATTTAAAGAGACATGATCAAGCCCTCTTATTTTTCTTTAACCTTCCCGGTACGAATGAATTGTTGCAGCGCCTGCATCCCATAGAGCAGGGTTCACCAATCTCGGTCCTGGAGGGCCGCTGTCCTGCAGAGTTTAGTATCTGAACGCTTGCAACAGTGCAAACAATACGAGTCAGTTATTAATAAAGAAACATGTAGTGCAATAGCACAATCCAATAATCAATAATCACAGTTAGGGCTGGGCGATATATCGCATGACATTGTTAGGCGCATCTCGTCAGTAAAGCCGGTTCCTTGATTAGTAGTAAATCGTCATCACCTGCTTTCAGATGGAGCGGCATTCACTACAAAGAGCCGTAGTTAACTGACAAGCTGAGCCATATTGCATTAATATCATGGACGTATCGCCTGTGATAATTAATGCGATATGGCTCAGCTTGTCAGTTAACTACGGCACTGTGTTATAAATGCCGCTCCATCTGAAAGCAGGTGATGACGATTTACTACTAATCAAGGAACCGGCTTTACTGACGAGATGCGCCTAACAATGTCATGCGATATATCGCCCAGCCCTAATCACAGTGCAGGTTAAAGTCAATGTCTGTCTGGAAAGCTTTCTGAACTCTACCATCTGACTCTGGTCAATCGCTCATGGCCTTATTGTAAAACAGTAGGCATTTATTGTAAAAGCATTCCTGCCAGTTTAGTTCAAGTCAAGGCATTTCTTTTTCTTGGAGCAAATTTCATAATCTTCTGATGGCCTTTGTGTCCTGTTTTTTTTTTTTATGTTGCCATAGCAAACAGCAGCAATGATGACAGTCCCAGCTTTGCTATTATTGCATTTCCTTTTATGCTGTGCTTCATGTGGTATTTCAGTAAAAAGTTTTTGCCTTTTAGAATTGTTAATGGCATTACTCAAGCTTTTAATCTAAAGTCATCAACCTTGCTAGTAAACATTTCAAAAGCTAATGGATTTGATTCTAAAGACAAAAGTCAAAGATAGTAAGAAAGAACAACTTTGGCTTTGTACCCATTTCGAAATTCAGCTTGGTTTTATCGCAGTGGTAGTTTTGTGGTAATATTTATCGTCAAAATTGGGGTAACAGACCCTAGTTTGTTGATCAGACAATGTAATAATAGGGCTGGGTTGATGATAGATTTGGGGGGGGATTGATTCACATGAATCGCGATTCTATCTTCTACCGATTCTAATCGATTCACAAATTAAAAAAATCGATTTTCTAAATGTTTCTTAATAACGTGATGTTGTCGGATCAAAGGTGGTTGCAGTGCAGCACTCTGAACCATTATGAAGCATTATGAATTATGAAGCTTTCACATTCTGTCAATTTTAACACGCAATTCAACAAACTTTCGCTTTACCACTAGTTAAAGCAAAAAATAAACATTAATTTATTACATTACTGAAATGTCATGTCTCATGTAATCACTCAAACAGTACCATGGAAGGACGTCAATAAAACAGCTTGTAAACATTATATTTACCTCAGGAAAGCCATTCAATGTCCATGAACTTGTTAGTTAGAAAAAAAAAAAAAAAACTAGAGAGGAGCATTTTGCTAAATATATGCACTATATTACATATACATTATATTTTTACTTAACCTTTTGTCTTCGTTATTTAATCTGTTTTGAATAAATCTGTCAAAACAAGTTTATTACAGTCACAGTTTAAATGTTTATATTTCAACAATAAATTGGAGTAGAAACAAAATGATATTATTACACATTGTATATAAAAACTACATTATGTGAAACTTAAATGTTTGTTTAGAACTTTGAGTGTTGATTAAAGGGATACTTCACCGATTAGCATTAAGCTTGGTATCAGAAGAAACCCGGTTGTATTTTCAAATGACCATGCTTTCCTCCCTCATGTCCCCCTGACTGTGCGTTCACACCACCGCCGGCGAGAGCGTCAAAGTGGCCGGAAGTCATTCATTTTCAATGAGAGCCGGCGGCGAGCACCGGCGACCGCAGCACGTCTTGGACGGTGAGAGCGGCGAGGAGAGTTGAATTCAGGTCAACTTTATGGTAATAAGCTATGACGCGGTTCGGCGGCAACCAATCAGAATGTAGAAGTCCTCCGTCTGAGAGGATTCCAGAGAACGCAATCCTGTAAACATTGGTTTAAAAAGATCACGCCTTCGATCTAAGTCAGAGCATCAGAGCGTCCCCGAATCTTTCTCTGGCGGTGGTGTGAACATACGGTGAGACGAGAGATTTCTGTATTGTCTGGAAAAAAACCTCAGATGACGCAAAAATCGTCATTTTGCGTCATTGGAGGCTTTTTTGGCCAGAGGCTAGAGACTACAGCCAGTAGTAGGAGCTCGTTCCGCATGTTTTCAATCCGCCCATAGGGGGTGGGATCTCACGATGAAACTGCGTCTTTTTATGCCGCGTTCCAGGCAACCTGTAACCCGTGTTTTCCAACTCGTAACTGGGAGTACATCGATCTAGTACGAGTTCACGGGTGGGAAGTCACGGGTTTGACTGCCGTTCCAGTGCACTTTCACGGGTATAAGGTTGGAAAAACACGGGTTACAGGTTGCCTGGAACGCGGCATCAGTTTCGAGTCAACTAGTAGCCTAGTTGTATCATTTCTTCCGATACTGCCCTCTGTAACTGGTAGGTGTGGCTTGGGAATGGCCTTGCAAAGCAAGTGCATTCTGGGAGTTGTTGTCTTTCATTCTCATGAGCCAAAAATAAATTTAGAAGGCACCAACTTCTAAAATAATTTCACATTTCTACTACATAAATGACCCAATTTAAATACTCATTCATCTTTCCAGCGGTGAAGTATCCCTTTAAATACATTTGATTAATTAATTAATTATTAAATAAACATTATATGTGGTTTCAGTTTTTAGCTAAATGAAAACTTAATTTTGGCATTTTGGAAATGCTAACATGTTCTTTGAAACGGATGTGATGCAGTCTTTCCTGGATGCCAACTTCCCTGTTGCAGTAGTCACTGCAAAACCAGCTTTATTAGTTGGAATCACCCTTTATTGTTACATTACGCGTTGTTACATTTTTGGAGAGGTGCACGTCAGGGTACGCGCGCTACACACAGCCTACGACGTAGCTACGGCGTAAGTTCGACGCAGAAGTATAAATTGGGCTTGAGACGCTCACGCCACGCAGCCAGTGTGTCACCGGCCTAACGGTGCGTGTCCACTACAGCGGCAAAAGTCCGCTCAGTGCCGCTGGCAACGCTGTAACGTCTCCGCTTTGGGGTATGTCTGTTGCGAGTGTGTTTAATCTAAGTTTTTTTCAACACACGGACAGTAACGGTGCGTGTCCACTGGCACGGTGCGAGCGGAGCGGAGAGAGCGTTTTCAGTTCATTACTATGGAAGTCGAGCTTCACGCTCGCGCATTGCATTTTGGGATTGACGGCAGCCAATTGCTGTGAGGTTCGGGATGTGACGTCTGTCTTGAGAGTTTAAGAATATGCAAATTGTCCCAGAGTTTATGCTGGATTTAGTGCGTAAATCATTTTGTTTACAAATTAGACACTTTGTAGTTGTTATATATATGTTAAAGATTTTATTTTGGATGTGTTTATTGTGATTATATTGGCTGGGTTTATAAAAGTTTATAAAATTGAAAGGATATATTTGCTTGGGGCATTTGGAAACAAAGCTTGTCTATTTCTAAATGTAATCGCGTACATCGCTGATAATTATACTGTCCGTGTGTTAAAAATAAACTTATATTAAACACACTCGCAACAGACACACCTCAAAGCGGAGACATTACAGCGTTGCCAGCGACACTGAGTGGACTTTTGCCGCTGTAGTGGACACGCACCGTAAGTGTTCCAGCTACGGGAGTGTATGGACCGAAGTGCATGCCTTAGCTTGTGTTTTGGGTTAAGCTGCGTTGCTTTGACATTGTGGAAAATAGAATAATAGAAACAAAATGTATTAGCATTTTTACCTGTTATTATCAATCTAAATTAATCTCTTTTTTAATTTAACTTAATTTCGTTTTTCTTTATTTAAATTTCGTTTTTCTTTATTTAAATTTCGTTTTTCTTTATTTAAATCTACCTTTTACTGTGTCAGTAATTTGTAAGTCAGAAAAATATTAGACTACCTTAAAAGTATTGCTTAAGTTAACAGACCTGTGTGTGTGCGTTTTATATCACTAGTGCAGTGTCCGTTCTCGGAGCATATAAGCCCTGCCCGCATGAGGTGCGCCGCTTCCCGCTCGCGCTCGCGCTGTTCTGTATAGTTTACTAAAAGTTTATTAATTCTGAATGTGTTGCGTCTCGCGTATCCATCTATATTGCACCAAGTGCGACACTGCACTCCCTTGTGAAGTCGATTGGATGAACGGTTCTCGAAATAATCAAAATGCAAACGGACATACAGACACATAGAGATTCCTGCCTTTATTAGAGAGAAGAATATGTTCAGCACCCTCTCTCCGAAGCTTCGAATATTCGATGTTCATTACTACCGAAGCTTCGAAGCTCAAAAAATGGTATTCGGACCAGCCCTACTTTACACGTATGTAACCGCAGACGCTGACATACTGTGTGGTACAGTACTTTCTGTCCCTTATTTTCCTATAAAGAACCACATTTCTCCCTTTTTTTTTCAGTAGGTGGCAACCCTAGTTGAAAGATGCATTACAACTTGCCGAAATTAATCCTGTTTCATGTAATCACTCAATCAGTGTTTTAATCGGGGAAAGACATCAATAAAACAGCTTGTAAGCTATAGCCTACTTAACGTTACATTTACCTCAAGAAAGCTATACTGTCCATAATCTCATTAGTTAGCTAGAAAAAAATAACTCTAGGCCAGAGCATGTTGCTAAATATATGCACTGTATTACATATTCATTATATTTTTACTTGATACCTATTAATGTTTAATACATCTTTCATGTTCTGTTTCACCAACAAGCTGAAGTAGAAACAATCTTGTTAATTAAAAAGTGTATATAAATATTGCCTTTTGCACAATTTAAATGTACAACTCTGTTTTAGCTTTTTGAGTGTTGATTATTAAATCATTTTGATGGATGGATGGATGGTTGGTTGGTTGGTTGGTTGGTTGGTTTTCGGCCAAGTGCATCCTGAATTTTCAGTTTTGGCCCAGAATATTTTTAATGTTGCTTGCATCCCTAGTTGAAAGCTGAAATTGAAAATAAAATAAACTCCAACCTCAGAGGGGTCAGTCAGTTAGCTATTTCCAGTGTTTTCTCTTAATGGAGAAGGCCCTGTAATATCAGACAGTGTCAGAATTCAGAAGTCAGAATGACTTGACCAACACCAAATTAGGGCAGGGCGGTAAATCGAGTTTATACGATATATCTATTTTTATAAACGATTTAGGATGAGGCAATACATACAGTATATTAATATAAGGAGCGCATCTGAAAAAATAGTTGGGGAAAGTGCATAATAATCCAATTTGTCCTAAACATGAAACATGCTTATTATTAAGGGCTTCAAAATACCTTGTAAGATATAGTTAGCACATATAACGCGTATAGTAGAAATAAAAATGATGACGCAGGGCACTGCAATAGGCTATAATTCAAGTAAACAGTGTAAGCTTGTCAATGTGTGTACACACAGTGGTTGGGACTAGTGTTGTACTCTTCATACACAGACAGGTAAGAGACGTTGTTGGTAGAGTTCAGTTGATTTTTCTGCAGCTATGCTCACATTTCTGTGTTTTGACCATATATACAACATAACTCTCAGATGGTTTGATACATACAGCAGACAGAAGTGAATCGGATCCATTCTTTAATCCTTGAGTAATACCAAAGTGACAGATAATGATGTCAAGGCATGTTTGAGATGATCTGATATGGAATTTCTGGGGTTTTATTAATATCTAATAATCTATTGTTGTGTATTATTTCCTTTTTGTGTTTTACCCCTATTACCTGGAGCAGCTAAAGAATTAAAAACCTTTTACTTGATTCAAAATCTTGTTAGAGTCTGAATTTTGCTTGCATTTAGGAAATCTGACTAACTCTGCACTTCTGCTTTTTAAATTGCTGACAAAATAAACTTTATATGTTGTGTTTTTTATGAAATGATTTTAAAAGTGAATAAATACTTTTATTTTTGTTCTTATGAAAGAATGTGAAAACACTTAGATGTAAGTGGCCATTCACAAAGGACACATTTATGTGTTTAAAAAGAGTGGAGGGGCCAGAGATGTCCATCTGACGAATGTCCAAATAAACCTGACATATACAGATGTGATTTTGACTAGATAACTTTACAAAGAATCAGGTCAAGCTTAGATGCTGAACACATGAAACTGATTAGCTTACACTCAAAAAAAAAAAAAAAAGCTGTTGAAAGAACTTGATTAAATTAAGGAAAACTTTTCCACGAAAATGAATTACATTTTTCCAACAAAATCTAATTTGTTTGAAATTATTTATTGTAATTTTGTTGTATGAACTTAAATTCATTTAGTCATTCCTGCTAGATAAAGTTTTGTCAGGTTGACTGTATTTAATTTGTGCCCTACCTAAAATCACCAACATAATTACATAATAACATAATTTTAGCTAATTTGACTAATTTACAGTTATTTCCAATGATAGAAGCTACAAGTGTTCAATTAAATTAAAACCACTTTTTACAGAGTAATATTGAATATTACTTATGCAAGTCTATGAGTGAGGTTTAATGTATAAACTGAGTGCCCACAGCCCTAAACTAAACACAGTCGCCACTCTCCTGCATAATGGTAACCACAAAATTCAAAAACATTGCAGAAAGTCCTCTAAGTTTCTAACATAACTGAATATTAAACACTAACATTAACTAACAACATCTTTCCATTTACAGAAAAACACACAAAATAACACTTTAATCCCTAAATTTACCCTCCTAATGCAGTCCCTTGCAAAGCATGCTGGGAACTATAGATCCACTGCCCAGTTAGTCGTCAACAAAAATGATTCATGTAGTTTTCACACAAATTAATTAAGTAAACTTCAGTTTTAAATATATTAGGTTGATTGAACACAATTAAATTAAGTTGTGACAAAATATTAAACAATCGTGTTACTTTTAGCTTATTTTAATTAATTAAATTTGACGAGGCAAAAATGCACTTTATACATTAAGGACACAGACAGCAGCAGCTTTATAAGTCTGCTGTCACTTTAAGATCGAACATATGGGTCCAATATAATGATACGTGTGCGTTTTCTTTCCCAAATGTTTCCGTTTCCGTTCAAGCAAAAACAGAAGAGAAAGAGAATGGAATTCAGTGTTTGTGTCTTCTTGCACTAAAAAAAAAAAAAAAAAATCGCTTGATCATTTGCTTACTAGCTTGTACCATCTTTTCTTTTTTTGTGTGTGTATGACCAAAAAAAGAAAAGATGGTACAAGCTAGTAAGCAAATTATTGGTTTAAATTATCATTAATTAGCATTCAAATTAGCATTAACTCCTCTATATATGGTTCCTTATATATTATGCAATGCTAATTTGGATTCTTTTTGGTTTGGTGGTTGTTGTTGGTAGATATTAGGGATGTCACAGTGAGGCCTATAATTTGTGGACATCAGCGAGCCGCTATTGAAATCACTTTTAATGTCAAGTAAAGGGATCGTAGTTGATCCGTACAGACCAGGCACCACGGTCAAAACGTGGTTCTCGGATTAGTTGCAAAATGTAACTATCATAGAGAAAATGTTTGGTCCTGTCAATTTAAAGAGTTAGCTCACAAAAAAATCTAAATTCTGTCATCATTTACTCCCCTGTTGTTCCAAACCTGTAAGACTTTCATTCATCTTCGGAACACAAATTAAGATATTTTTAATAAAATCTGAGCCAGTTTTGTACTCTCCATTGACAGCTACGCAACTCCCACTTTGACACTTCAAAGAGATCGTAAAGCTAAACCATATGAATTTAGAGGTTTAGTTAAGTTTAATAAAGAGACACGATCGCTTTATATGATGAACAGATAGAATTTAGGCTTTTATTCACGCAAGAACAAACCTCATTGGTTCTTGCTTAAGCTCAGATGTGCTGCGTCTTGAACTTCCGTTTATCATAACTGATGTGTGCATTGATGAATGTTTATATGTGAATAAAAGCCTACATTAAATCTGTTCTGCATATAAAAGCATTCATGTCTCTTCAGAAAATTTGGACTAAACCACATAATTCTTATGGATTAGTTTTACGATCTCTTTAAGAACTTTTTGAAGTGTCAAAGTGATGACTGAATTTTTGGTTTTGGTTGAACTAACACTTGAAGCATTCAAGCGATTTGTTTTTTTGTTTGTTTTTTTAGTGCAAGAAGACACAAACACTGAATTCCATTCTCTTTCTCTTCTGTTTTTGCTTGAACGGAAACGGAAACAATTGGGAAAGAAAACGCACACGTATCATTATATTGGACCCATACGTTTGATCTTAAAGGTGCTCTAAGTGATGTCACATGTTTTTTAGGCCAAAATATTTTTTGTCACATACAGCAAACATCTCCTCACCATCCGCTAGCTGCCTGTCCCCTGAACACACTGTAAAAAAACGCGGTCTCTCTAGACACCACAGGCTCCACAAACAGCAACAAAAACAAACTGGGCTCACCCGCACCACGAAACATAACAAACTGTTCCAGCCAATAACTGACAAGAATGATTTGGGGGTGGGGTTTGGGGGGTTAGTGCGGATGAGGAGGAGGGAGGGTCTTGCTAGCCTCCGTTTTGTTTGACAATACTTCAAACGTCAACAAGAAGTGAGTCACCCAACATCACTTAGAGCACCTTTAAAGTGACAGCAGACTTATAAAGCTGCTGTTGTCTGTGTCCTTAATGTTAATCAAATAAGAAAATACACTTCACTTCACAAAAGATCACTTAAAAGCTTTAACAAATACTAATTATATTTAATTTATACAGCGAAGGCAGTGTTAATTTACATTTGATTATTCAATTTCTGTACCTGAATACTGTTAAACTTAACTGTGTAATAAGGCTCTGTTATTTCATCTTTGTTCTAATTTATTATTTTCTATGCAGATATACTCCCCTACAAAATCACCCCAATCATTTTAAAATTAATTATTCTTTCCAAATAGAGCTATTAAAGTCATCTGGTGAAATTGTTTTTATATCAAAATATATATTGCAGAAAAACTATATATTTTATAATGTCAGTTTTTTCCAATATTGTGCCACCCTAGTGATAAGTGAAGTAAACTCAGATTTACACTCACCAAGCGCCAAATGCAAGTAAAAATCAACGTTGGCAGGTACAGTATATGAAACGGCGTCAATCGGCGGTTGGCTGGTAACATTTTTTTTTATTCTAACAGTGCAATGTTTTGAGAACATCATTGTAAATAAACATGAACGACGCTTGGGAAAGTTGACGGGCCAGTTCTGTATCATCACGAAAGTGTAAGCCTAGCCTATTTAAATTCAAACCCAAGAACATGAAAAAATTGACTCAACTCATTATTTGCATGTTGTTAGGGAAGTTTAAACATCCGAGGCACGCGCCCAGAAAAACGTGTCTCAGACAGCGTGTGAATATTGAGCTCTTTCATGTCTTTTTGCGCTTGAACGGACAAATTCACACAATTGTGTCAAAAAAAATGCCTGTCTCGGCAAGGATCCTAGTAAACATTGTTATGAACGTAAACAGTTGAGAAAGAAAACGCATGTGTACACAGAGTTCAAAATTAACTTTTTTACTTGGTAGCACTGGTGCTCCCAATTTCAAAAATTTAGGAGCACCCACCAAATGTGACGTTTAGCTTTGCCAGTAGAGCAGAATGACAGCATCCTGGCAATTAAAAGCCTTAATAATCGAACCTGATGAACCTGATTTGTTTGCCACACACCTGTCCCTGCATTTTTGTGCTTGGCACTCTCTCCGTGTTTAACCAAGCTTGCGCGCTTAAAATGTATTGATTCAGTTGCGAACGCTGTGTTAGCTGCAAATTCTGTCCCACAGGTTTTACAGTGAACACAATGCATTGAACCATCAGCATAGCGGAGCCACTCGAAATCTTTTAGCCACTCTCTCCGAAAGCTGTACGATTTCTTTTCAGCTGGTGGATCCACATTAACCACATCACCAACTCCAGGATTATTTGTGACGGCTTACAAAAGAAATCTGTCAGCGTTCATTTCATCTTCTCTCTTATTCAGCCTTTAAAATTTCACGTGGTAGACAGCTCCCTGTCACGTGACAACGGAGTGCAGTGAAAGGGAGTGGGAGTGATTGACAGCTAAAATTAACCAATCTAAAATCTGCTTTAAAGTTAAGAATGTAAGGATGAAGTTTGATTGGTTATGTAATGTTGGATAGAATGATGGTCCGGGCACCGTGTATCAGCGCACATAACGTACACACTGTGCAGTAAGCCTAATTTGCAAACGTTTTGAAGAGAAATGAAAACAGGTCGCACCAAAACCATTATTTGCACTCGCACAAATGCTCCCAAATATATTTTTAGGTCTCACAGATTAAATTTCAGGACCATATGGGACCAAATTGGTCGCAATTTCGAGCCTTGTGTACAGTGTGTATCAGTATATTGGATCCGTGCATTCGGTCTTAAAGTGACAGAAGGCTAATTGACTTGCTGCTGTCTGCTTTTTTTAATGTTAAAAAACACTCACTGCTCTTGAATGAATTACTTTTGTTATTCTATGTTTAATCTATTTTTCGTTTACACAGTGAAGACTATGCAGTGTTATATTACATTTGATTAGATTAATTGAAATTTTGGTGTCATAACTGCCTGTTTTTGCTAAAACATTTTCATGACCGATAAAAAAATATCGGCCATTGACAGGTGGGGTAAAATGTTAGTTCTTGGCCCTGCTCATGCTGTTTGGAGCAGAGCAGATGCTTTCAGTTTATATTTCCATAAAAAAACAAAACGACAGTGGGGGCGGTGCCACGGTGGCCAAGTAATGTAATTGCACCGGTTACAACAACTACCGCACCAAGCCTAGTAGATAATGTACTCTTTCTCCATGTCCTCCACCAGGTGAATGTTGCTGTTTTATCTCTCATCACATGTGTCTCTGTGATGGACATGGAGACAGCTGTGTGTGAACCACGTTACCAGAATGGTGATGTCCACCATGAGGAGCTCTGTCCAAAGCAACCCACCATTCTCAAGATCCACCTCTACCACAGCAGCCGGAGCGATGCTAACTGCACCCCTCTGTGTTACCCACCGGGAGAGTATGTCACCGAACAGCTCATCATCGATGCTGCCAAGGAGTGCGGTCAGTTATGCCCATCATGTGATTATAGAAAAGAAGCTTAAAAAAAATTTATTTAGAATTTATAAAGTAGATATGAATAAAATGTTATGATAAAGAATAATATGTTGCACTGTGTTCCATCCAGATGCAATGTGATAAATCCCTTCCATGGAGACTGTGATAAACGTCCCATGACATAATTTTATTGGTTGCTTAATGCTTAGTGTCTGTATCTTAGAGTAGGCCTGGCCACTGTGAAGTTTAATTTATCAAAAACTGGGATGCTCACTGCTGTGCATTAAACAAAAATGATGCTATGTCACGCAACATTTTCGATTAGGACCGTTACTGAAAACTTGTCACGTTGCTCCTGTTTAGGACAATGTTAAAGTGATTTCCCTGAAAAAAGGGTTTACCAGGCTAACATTATTTTCTTCTTGCCCATGTACTCAGATTTATTATTGATAACACAGTATCGTCAGTATCTTTTTTTTTATTATTCTTAAAATGAGATGTAACTATTATATTATATTATATTATATTATATTATATTATTGTAGGTTATTGCAAAAACAGTCAGTTATTTGTGGCATGCTTGGGATTCTCACATTAATCAGGTGTAGTATTGATGGCTTATATAATAAGATCCTGTCAGTCCACCTGTGTTTACGGTTTAAAAGATAAACATCAGCCCAGGAGCCATCAGCTCATCCCCAACAGGGTATTGGTGACAGACATGTGATGGTCTTCTTGTCACAGTTTTTTTTACCTGACTTTCTTTACTGCTAAGCATGGTGCTGCTATTCAAATAATGTAAAGGGGCTAGTAAATGAATCTGTGATTGATGTCATTTATCCTGTGAAAATTTACAGAAACACCTTGTCTTTATTTGTCTATGCACTGAAGAAAATTCATTTTTATTGCGTCAGACATCAACTAATAAATGCATGTTTAGGTGTGAAGTAGGGGTGTCGCAATATACCAGTGTTGACGATAATCGTGATATTCAAAGCATGAAATATCGACATCGTGTTAATTTAGAGTGTGACAATATACCGGTATTGGCGATAACCACAATGTTTAAAATGAACAGGACTCTTATGATAACATGACACGTAAATACTCCAGCGCCAGTAGGCTACCTGGTTGACCTCTCAGGTGGCTGTATTGCACCCGCTGACCCCTATCAAATAAGAAGACGACGCAGCGCGTGCCCGCGCAGCTAATCTGAGAAGAATGTCGTCTGAGCGAGAGAGTGAAACACTCTGTCCACACCCGAAAAAAATAAGCTCACAACATCTCCTAAAGAAAACATCTCCTTAACCCTCTAGGCTTCTTCATAATTGGGTCACACTTAGCTTCCTCCCGCCCGAAAACGGGCGAAGCCTTAAAATTGTACTTAACTTTGTCCTAGGATAACCAATCAAATATTGTTTTGTTCTATAATGTTTTCTGATTATTATATAGAATTTTTAGAATTTTTTATGATACTTTGCATTAATTATGTAATTTTTATGAGCTATTTTTTCCATTAGAATTAATATATATATTTTTATTTTATTTATTTTATTTTATTTTTCAATAAATGCAACATTTCACATCAAATTAGAGTGCAGGCCTAAAAAAAAAAATATTTCAAGTGAGAAGAGCGCCACCTAGTGGCTTCAAAATGTATTAATTTGTGTCATGTCCTATAACCGCCCATAGGCGGCCTATAGCTTTTTTATTTATTTATTTGATTTATTCCCATTCGGAAAGAAAACAATTTATTACTAATCAACCACTGAATGGAACAACACAAATTATATATCATTTTAAAGCTTAGAATCTCAGCTTTTTAATGCATCTAATTAAATGTATTAATACATTAACGAGTGCGGAGTAATCCCTCTAAAACCAAGTGTACCGCCAGCAGTCGCCACCTAGCTGCGAAAATATTTATTACCATATTTTTCAAAAATCTTGCCTTGATAAACACAAAGTTGATGTCATTTGAAAGCTTAGAGTCTGAACTTTACAGTGAATGTATCCACTTTGAAAAACTCTTAAGTATTGTTGAGTTATTTGCTGATACATAGAATTTCTCTTTTTTTCATAATCTATAAAATAATGTACTGCAATGTGTCAAAAACATCATACAGCTCATGAAACATTCTCAGATAATTGAAAATGGCACTTCATTTTTTACAGCATATTATTACAATTAAAATGAGCCCAAAATTAACATAATCTATTGCTTTTATGACAAGATATTCTTCATGGAGAAAAAATTGCCCATGAGGGGGTGTGAAAGACTGTACAAAAAGGCTATCTCTTTTCAAAATGCTGTAATTTTTGATTCCTTTATCCAAAAATTATTTTTTTTTATCCAGATGCAGCTAACATGTAGTGGGACTTCACTAAAAAAGAATTTTCCTCCTACCTTATTTCCTTCCTGAGTTATTCCATGACAAATATGAAAGATATGCAAAATCATAATAAAAATTATATATATATATATTGTCTTTTATCCACCGTTTCTTGGCGGGACAATGTCCAAATGTAATGTAATTTATATTTTAAAAAATTTAAAAAGAGTTCTTTCAAACGATACCTACCTTTTGACTCTCCTTGCTATAGTTTTGGAGTTATTATGATTATATAATTTTTATATAGTTTGGGGCAAAATTTGCTGTTTCAGTCTTACCAGTTCATTTCTCTGTGTGTGTGTGTGTGTGTTTGTGTGTGGGGGTGTGTGTGTGTGGGGGGGAGGGTGTCTTTTTTGCACTCTTGATGTTTTAGAGTGTCACCCCTTCATTGCTGTACACTTTTTTTCAGCACAGTGGCTGATCTGTAGCTTGTACCACCAAAAGTTTCTCTGAGTTTTCCTATTTTTTCGTATTTCCCATTCATTTCCTATGTCGCCCGTTTTCGGGCGGGAGGAAGCTAAGTGTGACTTTTTTTTTTTACGACCCTTTAACATATCAGAATCATCTCCTTGATTTTTTTGTGTGTTCATATAGGTAATAAAAGAAAAGTCACCAAGTTTCACCCCCATCCGATGAAGCAAAAAAATTAAACAATTCGAAACGTTCAAGTTTTCGCCCGTTTTCGGGCGAAGAAGCCCAGAGGGTTAAAGGGGGTCGCACACCGGAGGAGAAGCGCACGTCTTTAAAATTCGAACGCATTATTCTCTATGAGTGTACACACACCGGCGGTGTGCATCTGTCCGCGGCGCCCAGCAACTGCACCCAGCAACGGCTCAAAATCCGGCCGCGACCATTTTCAGGTGAGATTCTCAAATCATTCAGTTAAAGAGGTAAAGTGTTCAGATCGCAGACTCAGCAACTATTGTATTTAATTGTACAGTACAGTCATAACATAGTACAGACAGACATTATCTTCATTTCATAATACTTCAAGTTGTCATAGACGCGTCGCGACGCTTCTCATCCGGTGTGCCGCGTAAAAGCGATCCCCATAAACTCAATCTGCAGAATGTGTAGCCACCAACCTTTTTACCTATCTCCGTGTCCATCACTCTGCGGATTACGCCATTTTACAGAGTAAATTGCGATTATTTTACTAGTCATGGAATGGGAAACATGACATTAACCTGTTAACAGTGGGATTCTGTGATCATATATCCCATTTCTTTACTCATCTTATTTTTTTGTTCAAATCTGCTATATGCATGACTTGGCGCCAGTGCAACAGGTTTAAGAGCTTTTCAGTTCTTCAGGAAACATTCAGACAGTGTTTCGCTTCAGTTTGAAACCAGATAAACTTCACATGCTTGTCTTCCTTCACAAAAATTTGCCATAGATTGAGTATACAAGTAATGCATGTGCCTTGTGTTTATCAGTATCCTTATGTTTGTTGTGTAAAAAAGAAAAACTATAATCAAAGTAAAAATAAAAGATTCTATATAGATATCGCGATATATCGATATCATGAAATATTTTGGCCACAATAACCGTGGTGTGAAAAATCTAACATCGTGACAGCCCTAGTGTGAAGTACATTTAACACTGAACTTATACAATTTCTAACAAGCCTCAGCAAATTTTTGTTAAAATATATTCCTGTGATGGCAAAGCAAAATTTTTAGTGTCACATGATCCTTCAGAATACAATACTAATTTGGTACTCAAAAAAAAAAAAAAGTAACACTTTAGTTTAGGGTCCAATTCTCACTATTAACTAGTTGTTTATAAGCATGCATATTACTAGGATATTGGCTGTTTATTAGTACTTATAAAGCACATTTTAATGGCTTATTCTGCATGACCATATTCTACATCCCTAAATCCACCCAATACCTAAACTTAACAACTACCTTACTAACTATTAATAAGCAGTAATTAGGAGTTTGAGGCAAAAATCTTAGTTAATATTGAGAACTGTACCCTAAACTAAAGTGTGCCCAAAAAAAGATTATCAATGTTGAAAACAGTTGTGCTTAATTTTTTGTGGTATCCATGATGCATTTTTTTTTAGGATTCTATTCTGAAGGATCATGTGACACTGAAGACTTTGGTTCTTTCGTAGGGAACGCTTCTACAAATGGTGTCCCCTTCCCGAAGTGCCCTTCAAGGGTGCAAAAATGCCATTTGGATTGCACCCTTTACCATCCCAGTAAAATATATTCTAAATATATTCAAATAGAAAACAGTTAGAAAACAGTTACTTTTATATTTTATCTTTCACAATATTACTGTTTTTACTATATTTTTGAATAAATAAAGGTTTTTTTTTTTTTTTTAAAAGCATGAAATACACATAATTATTGACCGGTAGTGTAGATGAGGACAATTCTATTAAAACTAAAGTTAACCTCACAAATTGACTATTTCGCAGTTGGACCATTGTTGACCATCATGATCCATTCCCTAGTTTATATGTGCAGGCATTTCTTACTTCACACTGGATATTTTGGTGTAAAAAATTGTTTGCATTTATGTTTGCCGTTCTTTGTTTTTTATGTGTTGCTCTTGAGCCTTAGGGCTGATGTTGTGTCTGTCTCTCTTGTCTCACTAGCGTCTGTTCTTTATGTTCATCTGTTTCTCACAGGAGTTACGCCAGTCTACTGCAGCCTGTTTGGACTGTACAGAGAAGATGAAGGGGTCTGGTTATCACCCAATCATGTTCTCCATTTACACGAAACAGCCAACGAGAGTTTGTTATTCAGAATTAGGTAGTGCACTGTGCTCCATATTTCACTTAATTAACCTGGTTTATTTTATTTGGCCTTTGTCCTCTCCGTCTCAATGTTTTGTAGCCTGCAGTTTAGTGACTGCGATATTTCCTGTCAGGTACTATTTTCCCGGCTGGTATAGTTGTGGAGCGTCTCGGGCGTACCGCTATGGAGTGACTAAGGGATCTGAGAGTCCTGTCCTGGATGACTATGTAATGTCTTACCTCTTTGCTCAGGTGAGGATTCCCCACGTCAGGTTTGCAATAAAGAAATTACTTTTAATTGTTAACTAAGTGTTGTGTGCTGTCAGTGGATACTGAATCACCATAGCAGTGTTTTACAGTTACGCTTCACTTGGCCTGAAATCTGAGCATATCTTGCGTTATTGAGCACATTCATATATAATTTAATTGCAGTTTGGCCTAGATTATCTTCTCAGGAAAGAGTCAGTCTTGGTTTCGGATTTTACAGTGTTTAAATGTGAATTACGCCACTGTGTATCTGCACAGATAAAGGCCCCTATTTACTAAACACATGCTGCCCGCTCTCTGACTCTACTGAGTGGGCTGGTTTTGTGGCGCCCGTTTGTCTTCCACTAACAGTCTGTCAAGTTGATTGATCTGATTTTTTTATTCCTAACTTCAGCTTTTTAGTACAGCTTCCCATGCAAAATGCAGCCACAATGCTGGATATTAAAATTCCTGACTATTTTGTAGACTATAGACTAAGATTTGTTTTAAATGTCATCTTTGAAAAAATTACTATTTATTTTAACAATTACGTTTTAATAGGGTTATTAAACTATTAGTAAAAATGTACTTTAACTGAGCATAATATTTCATGTAAATGTAGAAATAGAGGAAATAACAGACCACTAGGAGGCTTTGAATTGCAGGGAGCCGTGTAAAAATATAAAAGAATGATGCATGGTTCTGTACTAAGCATGGACAAGTTTGGGTGTAACAATACCCTAATGTCACGATTCGATACATTTCACGATACTGAACTCCCGATACAATATTATTGCGATACTCCAAGACATATGATAGAAGTTTAACAAAAAATGTGCTGTTGATTAAAATGCTAAATTTGGTATTACATTGTGGGTGGAAATGAATAGGCTTGGACTTGGTGCTTGTAACTCAAGGACAATGGTGACACCAGAATAAAAATATTCATGATTCTCAAGCTGAAAATACAGAATTATTTTAGACAAATATTCTTGCACTCTATCACTGACTAGATATATTTAAAATAATGTAGGCCACTTTTTACACAGATATTCCCCCATTTTATTATTATACATTATATTCAACCTTATATGTAGTAATACAGACACTAAAACTCTGAAAACTTGAATTTTTTTTCTCACACAGTACTTTTTATTTTGGGTGAACTATCCACGATACATACATCAGTGCCAGGTAAGCGTAAAAGGAGATAATGTATCTACTTCAAACATCACGACTACCAAAACAACGTGTCTGCACCAGACACGAGCACTGCGGCACGACGTGACAAAAGCAAATAGAACCCATTATAATCAGTGATGCTGTCTACACTGGATATGGCGCGACACGACAAATCCCTGACAGGAAACTGATGCCCCGTTCTATTTCTGACGTGCTTCAAGCGCTTGCGGTACTTATGACACAAAAGAAAAAATGGATTTGTAACGTTCGCTTTGTTGCGTCCTGTGTAGACAGCCTCAAGACAAGAAAATATGATGAGGCATATCTCGTCCTCGGATTCACCAGTACAACGGTGAGTAATGAAGAGTGACCACAGTGTGTTGCGTGCCTCAAAATATTAGCTTCTGGCAGTATGAACCCCAAGAAGTTAAGATGCCACTTAGAGACCACTTAAAAAGCATCCTGTTGAAGTTAAGAAGTTTTAGTACTGTATTAATTATCTTTCAAATAAAACCTATAGGATTTTGCAAGCAAGGTCATGTCTCTAAAAGAGTCTTTATGTGGGTGCGTGCTGGTGGAGGGGCTTGAAAATATTTTTCTCTACAAAAGGCAGGACCAAAAGAAAACGTTTGGAAACCACTGTCATAGGGGAAGCTGTGCTTTAGCGGAAGTCATACGACCATCATGTTGAGTTCATCCTGGTAAAGAAGAACAGGCTTATGGGGGTTTAAAATTAAGCTGCGAAGTGTTTGGAGGTGCATTCTGTCTAACCCCATTGGATTACATGGGTTTATGTCCTTAAAAATTGCAAGTTTAACACAGACTGGAGTCATTTTGAAACCCGTTTTTGAGGCAGCATCTTGTGTACACTTGTCAGTCAGTCTGCGGCTGCTCTGTTCGTGGTTGTTTTCACAATGTATGTTTGCTTATACCTGCTGTGGTTTTCTCTAGCACACTCGTATTAATGCACAGCAGTGTCATAGTAGGTAGTATACAATGAAAACAACATTGTTTGCTTACTGATGTTTGTTTGACATGCTATCAGTAGTTTTATAAATGGTGTTTTTCTATGTAAAACCCCAGTTCCATGGTGACTACATCTTTCTATTGGGTTTTAAACGTAACATACTCTTAACTGCACTTACTATCATTAACCCAGGGTACTTTTTAGATATAGGCTGTTATCGGCCAGGCTAATTAATTGGCTGATAATTACCAATTTGAGATTATTGGTTGGTGACAGAAAATGTGCCAAATTGGCCAGCAGCCTAACCATTTGACAGCACTGTAAATAGATAGTGGACAGTTTCATTTGTTCAGTAAATATTGTGTAAAATAAGTTTTCATTCCAAGCAAATTTGTGAACATCTATCATGAAATAGTTTTAATTATATCAGAATATTGATCATCATCTACAAATATCAGTTTCTGCATATAAAAAAGAAATCATAATAGTTGACCACTATTTTTAACTCTGGTTTAAAGCTGAAATATGTAAGATTTTCTATGCTTAAAATGCATTCTGTTAACCCAGAATTATTGCTCCTTGACTACTATTTGCCATTCATGCGTTTATTTCCCCCAAAATTGTAAACATTGAGCCTCCCAGGCGCCATCAAATCATTGAGAGCGGTCCGCTCAGATCCGTCAGTCTTATTCCAGCTCAATCTTTGGTAAGAGTTTGGGGTGTGGCTACTGAAGCAGGCGGATCCAGAGGGTGTTTAGCTGGTGTGGGACCATGGCTGCCGCTTTACATAGGAAAAGACATTCAGCTTTGGTTACAGAACTGCTATCCATAATTTGCTGCATTTAGATCTTTCAAGATTAAACATGTTATGAACACGACAGCGAACGGGACTTTACGTTGCTACGCACTTTTATCATGCACTCGATCAGTAGACAAAGGCAATGTTTACTTTGATTCCAGTAGACAGCCTCAGACAGTTGTGGTGAATAAAATGCATGTGGTGCACATCCTTTCTAAAGGATCATGGCTGCTGAAAATTCAGCTTTGCCATCACAGGAATAAATTACATTTTAAAATATATTAAAATAGATCACAGTTATTTAAAATTGTAATAACATTTCACAATACTGCTTTTTTTCTGCATTTTTGATTGAATACATGCCCTCCGGTTTAAACGTGGCCTTAACTCTTGTTTAATAAAGGTGTTTAAACATTGTTCCCAGAGAATTACTGCCATGTCATTAATCTCTCTCTCTCTTTTTTATACTGTAATACTGATGTGGGATTCCACTCTCTGTTTTGTGTATGCAGTGGAGGAGTGACTTTGTAAACAGCTGGGTAAAGTTATCCAGTGACCATGAGGTTCAGGAGGAGTGCCTTGGCATGGCTGTGCTGGACATGATGAGGACTGCCAAAGAGAAGCAGTGCTCCCCACTGGACATCTACAATGACATTAGGTACCAATAATGGGATGATCTACTTGATATTTAGACCTGTCAATGTATCATATCTACGATGAGTCCATTTAAAGTTATGTAAATCCTCCAGAATTTTGCCGCTTTCTCTAAAACCTGCTTTGTTGTCTGAATCCAAACCATCTCAGATCTCCTAAATCATCATAGACATTACTAAACACCTAAATTACTAAACACAGCAACATGCACATGACAAATCAAAACATTATCCTGAATGTGTGTGGAAACACACATACACTGTTTGTTTGTGCATCAGTATGACAGACACACACACACTTACTTTACGAGTCCTGTACGTCACTGCAATCGTTTTTACCTTTATTACAATTCGCAACCTTTAAAACTTTACTATCGAGACTCTGGCTTGCTTTATCCAGCCCAGAAACATAGTTTGCGTATCATCTGGGCATACAGTGGTGGGATGTTTGTGGCTCGCACTCTTCTGAAACAAACACAGAATATGATCGAGCTCATGTTTTAAAGCAAAACACATACTGTAATGAATAATTCACTGAAAACGCATTGTGAGTCTTTATTCTCTCTACTATCTGTGATTTAATAAGCCTGGTTTTCTTTATATTAGTGCTGTTTTGGACTGATTAATTGTTTGAATGAATTCTCCTACTGGATCATTGGACCGAAAACTCTCCCAGAGGAACTGATCTGATCGCAAACCGAGAAGCGAAATCGGCTTAAAATAGAAATTTCCACCTACCAGGGTTTCAGGTGCTTGCGCCATTGTAGATGCTCAGTGTGATAAACTCCCGACTTCTAAGATCATCTGGCTGTGTGCAAAATTACATTAATGACGCAATTTCACGTGCTTCAGTATTTATTTGCATACATTTATTTGCAATATGTGCGTTGTGATTTTGAATGAATCGCACGCGTTAATGCGTTAACATTGACAGCCCTAATAAAAACAAAAATGGGACAAAGACCTTTAAAACTTCCATCCATCCTACAAACAAAATGTGGTGTTTGACAGTAATTCTCATTCTCTGCTTAATTCACAGTTACAAGTCTTTCCTCCCTAAAGACATGAGGGAGCGAATCCAGGATTACCATTTTGTCACAAGGAAGCGCATCCGCTATCGCTTTCGGAAAGTCGTGCAGCAACTCAGCCAGTGCCGAGCCTCAGCGCGCGACCTAAAACTCAAATACCTGATCAGCCTGGAGTCCCTGGACTCTGGCTTCTACACCGAACGCTTTCAGGTCAAAGAGCCCTCGGCCGAGCAGGTCACCATCGTCATCTCCGCAGACCGCGGCATCCAGTGGTGCCGAGAACGACACAAAGACACACAGTCTGAGGTAACCAGTTTTAGATGTTGAACCTAAATGTTTTATTTCAAATTCATGAGTACTTCAAAATCACATGTTCACCCCTTGGCCATGCATATACACAAAGCAAGATCTAAACTTGTGTGATTGAAGTCAATCTGGTCACACATATATTTTAGTGATTTGAGTAAATGTTTAAACCGCTTTAACTTTATGAACTCTTTGTGAAAGGCTGTTTGTTCTAGAACCCACTACCCACCTCAGGTGAAACAGATCCGACTTTAGATTAATAGAGGTCTAGTCAGGCTATTAACTGTGGAGTGTTTTACTTACTCTATTTTTAAATAGTGTTTTCAAGGCAGCACTGATGTTCGTCAAACATTGTTGATATTCCTCTCTACAATGAATTCAAAAACCATTTAACATATCTTACTGACCACAAACTTTTGAAATGTAGTGTATTTAATATTTTTATATTAAGTCTCTTATGCTCAACAAGGCTGCTTTTTATCAAAAATGCAGTAAAAATAGCAATTGTAAATAGCTGAGCATGATGCGTGGGTGTCATGACAATGGCAAATCGGCTCTGATGTGGCATTTCATTTATGTTGAACTAAAGCCTGAAACCTAAACCTACCTGGAAATTTAAAACAATTATTTTGCTGCCTTGAATGCATTGGCATATCCTGAAGGAAATACCAGTCTTGTTGTGTTTTATTAATATTTCTGTACTGATGCCAAAATTTAAAAAGGTTTCGTATTTAAAGAAATTTCGTAACACTATTGTACTTTCTCATAAGGACCTGCAGACATATTGTGATTTTGCGGAAGTTGTCGATATCAGTATCAGACAAGGCAAAGAGGGAACCAACATGAACCGCATTGTCTCCATCAACAGACAGGATGGAAAAATTCTAGTAAGTCTGTTGTAACTCTCTGGGATATCCTTTAATTGTTACTCTATTTTAAAGGGTCTCAAAGTGCCTTTGAACTACTGGATTTGTTCCTGCTATTATCTTTGAGAATATTTACAGATCATGCACTAAAATGAGATTTATATTTTTATTTTCATACAGGAGCTGGTGTTTTCCACCTCAATGGAGGCGTTGTCATTTGTGTCTCTAATCGATGGGTACTACAGACTGACCACAGATGCCCATCACTACCTCTGCAAGGATGTCGTCCCACCCCATCTGCTGGAGGCCATCGAGAGCTACTGCCACGGGCCGATATCGTAAGCACTACGGGAAATGCTTATGAATGACTGGCTATTTATTTACTCTTCGTTTTCTGTTCAGATTTCTCTAAACGATTTATTATAGAGCCCCATTTCTGGGGCTTTATATTTAGTTTTTTCAGGTTTAGAAGATTTGCATTCATGCATTATTTTTAAGCGTCTTCATTGTTTTCATTGCCTGTGTTGACAGAATGGAGTTTGCAATCAGTAAACTACGCAAGTCAGGGAACCAGAGAGGTCTCTTTGTGCTCCGGTGCAGCCCCAAAGACTTCAACAAATACTTCCTGACTCTTGCAGTCGGGGTACGTTTTTGCAAAGTGCCATTTTAATTACACAGAACATAATATATTATCAATTAGTAGCATTTTGTACATAAGATCGAATATTCCTCCACTCTAATCCCGACCTTCATATACTACCAATCAAAAGTTTGGACTTGGTAAGATTTTTTTGATGTTTTTGAAACCAAGGCTACATTTATTTGATCAAAAATACAGTAAAGTAATATTGTGAAATATTATTACATTCATTCTTATTTAAAATAACAGTTGTCTATTTTATATATATAGTAAAATATTTTTGGAAGAAGTCTCTTATGCTCAGCAAGGCTGCATTTATATAAATTATTATTTAATTTATTTGTATTATTGTGAAATATTATTACAATTTAAAATAGCTGCTTTATATATTGCAAAATGTAATTTATTCCTGATGGCAAAAGCTGAATTTTTAGCATCATTACTTCAGTCTTCATTGCCACATGATCCTTCAGAAGTCATTCCTATATGCTGATTTGCTACTGAAGAAACATTCCTTATTATATCAATGTAGAAAGCAGTTGTGCTGCTTAATATTATCATGGAAAACGTGATACTTTTTTATTTCAGGATTGTTTGATGAATAAAAAGTAAAAAAGAACAGCATTTATTTGAAATAGAAATCTTTTGTAACATCATAAATGTCGTTAGTGTCACTTTTAACCCATTTAATGCATCCTTGCTGAAGAAACGTGTTAATTTCTTTCTCAAAAATATCTTACTGACCCCAAAACTTTTGAACGGTGGTGTACATCAGCTGTGTCCTTCTAAACATCCTGACAGTCTCTTGACATAATGATTTCTTTCCCTCAGGCGTATGAGGATGTAGAGTACAAGCACTGCCTGATCACCAGGTCCGAGAATGGCGACTACAATCTTAGTGGAACCAAAAGGAGTTTTAGAAGCTTGCAGGAGCTGCTCAAGTGCTACCAGAAGGAAACCGTAAAATCAGATGGTGTCATCTTTCAGTTTAGCAGGTGCTGTTCACCAAAGGCCAAAGGTCAGTACTGCACCTGATATTCTCATTATGGTTATATGCAGGGCTTGGCATTAACACCCGCCAAATGCGTGTGGATTTCAGCGGTGGCGTGTAATGCAGTCACTCCTACTAGCCACTTTGGCGGGTTGGATTTTATATAATATACATTTTTCAATTGTAGTCTTTTAAAAATGCATCGGAAATAATAAACTAAATGCAATCTAGTGTTGTCAAAGATATCGATATGGAAATATCTGAAACTCTTCTGTAGAATAGATGCACAATACCAGCTGATCGTTCTCGCTCTCTAATTCTCCGACAGCAAGTTGACACACAAACCCTTTACTCACTTGTTTCACTTGCTCTGAATGAATATTGTTGGTGGTACAGGGCTTGAATTTCAGCAAGAGATTTCGCGTATTTAGCATGATTTTAATCATTCCCGCAGATTTTGTGCTCACACCCAAAGTGCGTGCACATAAAGACAAAGTGCAGTATATTGGCTATATAAAACAGTATAATGGATCTGTGCGTCATGTCTTAAAGCGACAGCAGCCTAAAATACCGACTGCCAAATTATGAGGTAATATTAAAAATATATATATGCTAGTTTTCCCCCCATGGTATCGATGTCAAAATTGTGGCCAGTGAAAATGCTGTGTGGCTAGTAAGTTTGGAAAACCACTAGCCACAGTGGCTGGAGAGCAAAAAAGTTAATGTCAAGCCCTGGTTATAGGACATACGAATACCAGAAATTTACAACTCTACAATATCACCTGGAAAACAAACCTTTTAGATTTGGAAAATGTTTTGTTGATCCTTTTATAATGGGTTCATGGTTTACTTTTTTTGCTTTGTGTTTTTGATGTAAATAGAGAAGTCAAGTTTGTTGGTGTGCCGAAGTCATCGGGGTTTGGAGGTTCCCCTGTCTCCCTCACTGCAGAGACACAACATCAGTCAGATGGTATTCCACAAAATCAGGAAAGAAGACCTTGATCTTGTAAGCATCCTGTTAATCTTATACATGTGATAAGATTTTTTATAAAGGAATTAATACTTTTGAGCATGGATGCAGTAAATTGATCAAATGTGACTGTAAAGATGTTTATTATGTTAAACAAAAGACTCTATTTTAAATAAATGCTCTTCTTTTGAACTTTTTATTCATCAAAGTGTCCTGAAAAAATATATCACCGTTTCCACAAAAATATTAAGCAGCACAACTGTTTTTAACAAATATAATAATAAGAAATGATTCTTGAGCAGCAAATCAGCATGTTAGAATGATTTCTGAAGGATCATGTGACACTGAAGAATGGAGTAATGATGCTGACAATTCAGCTTTGCCTTCACATGAATAAATTACATTTTAAAATATAATGTATAAAACAGTTATTTTAAGTTGTTTAAAATATTTTGTTCAAATAAATGCAGCCTTGCTGAGCATAAGATACTTCTTTCAAAAACATTAAAAACCTTACTGACCCCAAACTTTTGAATGGTAGTGTAAATGTCAAGTTTCATATTATTATGAAACATTGTTTCCAGGGTGAGAGTCAAGGTCAGGGGACATTCACCAAGATCTTCAAAGGGATTCGGAAAGAGCAGGGAGACTACGGAGAAACCCATAAGACTGAAGTCATTGTCAAAGTTTTGGACAAAGCACACAGAAATTACTCTGAGGTAAGATATAGATAAAATGTCCTGTTTTAAGAGAGAGTTTCGTCAAAGTGGACCACATAAATGTAGGGGAAGTGTGCAACTGATTCTGGAGTAATTTTGGAATTGAATTGTGACTCCCTGAATCGAAAAGCGAATTGAATCCTGGCGACCCACTGTCCTGCAGAGTTTCGCTCAAATAAACCTGAACCAGCTATTCAAGCTTTTCAGGATCACTTGAAAATCACAGGTGTGCTGAAGCAAGTTGTATATAAACTTTGCAGATCAGTGGGTTTCCAGGAGCAGGGTTGAAACCTCTGCTTTAATATAACATGTTATATCAAGATATCTCACTAAAGGAAGTAGACTTGTTTGTGCTTGATTAACTGATGTAGTGGTTTCTTCAGTCTCTTCATTTTTTTCCCCTCTGTAAGTCTTTCTTTGAGGCAGCCAGCATGATGAGCCAGCTCACCCACAAGCATCTGGTGTTGACTTACGGGATCTGTGTGTGCGGAGACGAGAGTAAGTGTTCACACTGTTCACATGTGACCAAAATGATTTACCACCGCATACTTGAGCTTGTGGATTTTTTGGTCTTAGACATCATGGTGCAGGAATATGTGAAGTTTGGGTCATTGGACACATACCTGAAGAAAAACAAGAATTCAATATCAGTTAATATCCTGTGGAAGTTGGAAGTGGCCAAGCAGCTTACCTGGGCTATGCTTTTTTTGGTAAGAAATCGCAACAATTCAGGATTAGCCCATGTGGATTGTGAGCCAAGTAGACTAATGCTTTTGTTCTTTCACACTCAGGAGGAAAAGAATCTGGCTCATGGGAATGTGTGTGCAAAAAACATCCTTTTGATCAGGGAGGAGGACAGGACGTTGGGAACCCCTCCATTCATCAAACTAAGTGACCCTGGCATCGGCATCACAGTGCTGCCCAGAGAGAGTGAGTGAACCGCATGAAGGCTCTTTGGAGAACTTGTGTGAATCTGTAGCATTACCTCTATATATTTGGCCTTCTAGTGGCAGTGGCACAGAACTTTCAAACTGGTCATGAAGCAACCGCTACCCTCCGCTTATTCCCTATGGTAAAGTGAATGAATAATGATTATGTATATTTCCACACAAAACAAATAACTGCCAATACGTCTGAAAGAAAAACGGTAGGTTTTTTAGGGCTAATCAGCGTAAATAATTATTTAACAATAACCGTTCATACCCACCAATTTTACAGAAAAGGGCTTTTCATACTTGAAATGGTTAACCCTGGGTCAACGAAAACCTGGGTTATCTTGCTTCACACATCATACTTCTCATGATTTACATGTGTTTAGCAATTAATCATGGGTATTCATAAGATGACATTTCACACTGTACATTCCTAAACCCTCAGTTATTGTCATAATATGCGTATTTGTGGCGTCAGTGTCACTGATTGGACGAACGCAGCGCGTGTCCTTTTTATATAAACGCTCTAGCATTGCACTTCCTCATATTATACATTGCCAAATATACTATCAGGTTTTTTTTTATTTATTTTTTTTGGTCTATAAAAGTAAGAATGAAATGGTCTCCTCTTCACTCCAGTTTAGGGATGTCAACGATTAATCGACGATCGATTAATTGTCGACAATACATTTAATCGATACAACTCATCGATCATCGATTAAGCAGGTCTTCATGCGCGTGCGCGCTACTCAACTGCGAAACATGTAAAGCGAGCGCGCCGGAGTTATGTTTGGGACCATTTTACACCTTCATCATGACTATAAGTTTGCGTGGGTATTCGCAGCCTTTTGTTTTGTGCAAATGTAAGTTGTAATACTGTTTATTTTGTGTATGCCTATCTATATCTAATTTATCTCACATTGGATGCGTTTGGTTTAGAATTAACTCTGTAGTAAAGCGTCAGCTTCAGCGCGCGCAGCTCAAACGGCAGTGCACGACTAATAATGACTATTGGGACTGTAATATTACATAACATTATAAAGAGAACAATACTGTAATAAAACGTGAATTATTTGGGTTTAGTTGCCGTGTCGCGTTGCTCCAGGAAGAGCGCGTCCACAACATGAGTAGTTCTGAATGAATGGCGCGTAACTTAGTTCAAGTTCACAGTTTGTGCATGAATTTGCGTCATTTTGTGCAGATATAATTTGTAATATTATGTTTATTTTGAATATATCTGATTAATCTCATATAGGATGCGTTTCTTTTAGATAAATAATGTGCTAGCAAAGTGCTCCAGTTTAACGGTAGCAGATTCATTCAGCGCGTGCAGTTGTTCCAGGAAGAGCGCGTCCACAACAGTCACACATTATAAGCGCATACGAGGCGGCGTTGGTGACACGTTGTATTAGTAGTTAATTATATTTGATTATTAAATAATTAAATTAATTATCAATCACATCGAAACATTTTACAATCCTACTAGCCCTTTATTTATATTTAAAACCATTCTCATTGATTTGGTGAGGAACATAGCGTTTTGAGCAACATTTGCAGACAGGCATGCTGTTGGCCATAGTCACTGCAGTAGACGCATATCGCAGTATTACGGCTAACGATTAATCGATTAATTGATATGGCGATCGATCATGGGAATTTGTGAAAATTGACATCCCTACTCCAGTTGATGCATTTTCGTCGCCATTTGACATTTTTCTCATCAAAATGCAGAGTTGACTGTTTATACAACAGATTTCGGTGACAAGATACCATGAAGTAGAATGTCAGTGCTAGAACTATTTTAGCAGAAGCATATTTTACTTGTTGTCATGCACATTGACCAGTAGAGGGCAGACGTCATCTTATTAAAGAGATGGTTCACCCAAAAATGAAAATAATGAAAATTCTGTTATCATTTACTAACCCTCATATTGTTCAAAACCTGTAAGACTTTCTTCTGTGGAACACAAAAGAAGATATTTTGAAGAATGTTTTAACTGTTTTTGTACACACAATGAAAGTCAATGGGGCCCAAAACAACAAAAAACACAGAGACATTATTGGGAATGATATGAGGGTGATTACTGAATTTTAATTTTGGGCTATCCCTTTTAAGATTTGTTGTTAATAAGGTCCAAAAGCATTCTGTTAAATAGTGGTGTGGTAAACAAATGTGGGTTGTTTTAATAGCCGATGACCAATATAATGATAACTTGAAATGAAACCACTTACATGTCATGTACCATTAAACTGCTTATATTTACTAAATTAAATTAACTTTATTTAACAAAATTAAATTAGGCCAAATGGGAGCTTATTTGCCTGATCCCTTAAAACTTTTCTTTGATCACCAAAATTACGTTTAATTTTTTTTTTGTGAAAATAATTCATGCCTTTAAAAAAGCTTGAAGATTACTCCACACCCTTGCTTCATTTAGTATACGTAGATCAATGAACATGCAAATTATCCCCGCCTCCACTCACTCGCACCAGCTCAGAATACCTGATCCACTCATCAACTTTACTGTAATAAACGCTGCACAATGGCAAATGGAAATACTGGTTTAATCCAGCCATACAGTATGTTTGAACCAGAAACTGATTCAGAAGAAGCGGAAGAGCAAATTATACAGGCTCGTCTAAAAGTCGATGCATCAGAATGGTAATGCGTTTTATGCTCTCTATGTCAGATATAACGGTAATTAATATGATTAGCCCTTGGCTTGACTATGCTATCAAACAGCTAATAATGTGCTGCTAATGTTACTCAAACCATGTTCCCATTCGCCATCTCTGAGTTACACAGCTGCCTTCTAACAATCAGTATCCTCATGCTTTGAACAATTGAGAAAGTCAGTGGAGAAAGGCATATAGTTCATCATAACATCGTAATATACATAATTTACGTAATTCACCTGCTATATTGCTAAATGTACCTGATTTTTCATATCACCAGAAAAATATGCCGGTATAACCTGGCTACTTTTGAGACTCACCTACTTCAGAGCAGTTAATGATATGATAAAGCCCGCCTGCACGTTGACGGGAATGGTTACAACATGTTTTTGAATTAAAAAACAAGGCCAATTTCAAACTGCGTTTTTGAGACCGTCTTTGGTTCATTGCAGTTTCAGGAGAAAATACTCTGCAATGGTGTTGACTGATGAATTTGCACTTGAAAGTATATTTAAAAAAATCACAGACATATAAACATTCAAAACTTTATTTTCACCACAGAGGGTCTTTAATATGTAGATAATGGGTTGTCACATTTGATTTAAATATTTGCATTTAAGTTCATTTTAAATATTTTTATAGTTCTCGTGGAGCGAATCCCCTGGGTGTCCCCTGAATGCATCTTAGATCCGAAAAACCTGAGTCTTGCCTCAGACAAATGGAGCTTTGGGACAACTTTATGGGAGATTTGCAGCGGAGGAGAAAAGCCACTTGCCAACATGGACAGTTCCAAGGTGAAGCAATACTTGTGTCCACAGTATACTAATACAGTAAATGTTTATTAGAAAATCCTGTTTTGGTTTTAGTGCTGTTAAAGAAATAATCCGTACCTCTTGACGAACATTTCTTGTAATCCTCCATTCAGAAACAATTGTTCTATGAAAACCATCACCAACTACCTGCTCCCAAGTGGACAGAGCTTGCTAACCTGATCAACAACTGCATGGACTACGAGCCAACATTCAGACCTTCATTCAGAGCCATCATACGAGACCTCAACAGTCTCTTCTGCCCAGGTCAGGACAGTCACATGTAACACACCCAGTCCCACTGGCATTTTGATGTGTCACAATTTATTTGTGTTGTTGCTCATTCTTGCACTTGCTGTGTAATGTTGAGTGATGAAATGTGTTCTCAGATTATGAGATCGTGAAGGAGAGTGACATTTTACCCAGCAGAGCAGGAGCATCTGGATTCAGTACTGGAGCGTTTGAGAATGAGGAGCCAGTGCAGTTTGAGGAGAGACATCTCATTTTCCTGCAGCAGCTTGGCAAGGTAGATCATTTTATTTTATATATAAACTGCTATTCAAATGTTTTGGGGCAGTAAGATTTTTATGTTTTTTGTTTTTTTTCAAAGAAATGTATAATTTTATTCAGCAAGACATTTATGTTGAAAAAGATTTCTATTTCAAATAAATGCTAACATTCTTTTCATCAAAGAGTCCTGAAAAAAATGTATTGTGGTTTCAACAAAAATATTAAGCAGCATAACTGTTTTTAACATCAATAATAAGAAATCAGCATATTAGAATGATTTCTAGAGGATCATGTGACACTGAAGACAATAACTGCATCCTAATAGTTGACTAATCGCTAGTCGACCAGAGGAGGCTTAATCGACCAAGATTTTATTTGTCTGTTAGTCACAGAAAAAAAAACTCCACAGTAAAAAAGTGTCGGAAGTCTGTGAGGGACAGATCGTTAATGGCGGGTCCTTGTGGTAGTTACAGTATGTCAGGCAGGATATCGAAACATTCGCCTATTATCCATCAACCTCAAATATGGCTTATCATTTGAAACATGTAAGTAGTAACTTTACATGGCTGCTCACTCACTCTAACGTTAACCTAGATAAATGCGTTTGTGCGGAGTGTGGAAGCGGAAATATAAAGTGCTTATTGCACGACGTGAAGGCTCCAGCATGATCACTTGCATTTCTTCAACTTAAAATACTCATTTGCTCATTTTTGTCATTTTTGCTCATACCGATAAGAGTAATACATCATTCCAAACTTTTATTTGTGTACGCTCATAGTAACAACAAAACATTGTGCTTTTTTAAAATAAAGAAAGCAAACAGGATGTGTCGATCTCCCTGAACTGCAGCGCGTCACGTAAATAAACCAATAAGTGTATACTTGCCTCACAGACATGAGAAATATATCTATATAAAACTTGAAATGTCAAGCGATTGGCAACCAATTCAAGTGGAAAACAAATATTCTCAGATGATGTAATCCATATGAAACGTTATTACACCCTGCCTCTAGGGGAATATAGGAAACTCTAAAAAGGCGTAATAAATAAAGTTGGGTTGTGGTAATGGAATCCCAGCAATGAATCACTCCGGTGGATAATCAAACACATACACAAATCTAAGCAGAAAAAGTAATACATTTATTAAGGAATAACAAGTGAAATAAAGAGCATCTCTTCAGGGTGTCCCAAAGGCTAAAATAACAAACAAAACAAATATAAAAAAGAAAGAGGGGGAAATTAATAACCAAATCCAATAATGAAAGAAAATACATTTATCTTACCTAACTCCGTGCCAAAAACAGAGCTCAAACCAATTTCAAAATAAACAAGGCAGGACACTCCTACGCTCCACATGTAGAATATGTTGTTTGGACATAAGGGGACCGGTTTCAGATCTTGCAGAAAGATACACGTTCCCTTGAACTAATTAACATCTCTAATACACAAATTTGATCATCAGTCGGAGGAGGGATTCCGGAGCACTCAACCCGAGAACGACCGAACCAACAATGAGCTCCCAGACGAGTTCCATCAGCGTCCTTATTAGGGATGGGCATGATTAATCGACGATCGATAATTGATCGTTAAGAATTTCGTCGATCACGTTTATTTGTTATCGATTAAACTAATGCAGGTTGCGTTGCGTAGTGTGAGTCTTGAAGCAATGGAATTCATTTTAGCGCGGAGGTACCTGTGCATCCCGGCAACGTCAGTCCCCTCAGAGCGGGTGTTTTCGGCGGCTGGACTGGCTGTCACCAGGTTGCGGTCGCATCTGATCCCAGATCATGTCAACATGCTTATCTTTCTCAACAGAAATCAGTAGACTGGTGCAGAAGTTCTATGGGAACTTCATGCGTTTTCTCAGATCGGATAGCTGTCTGATTTATCAAAACGATTCCATTTACACCTGGTCACATAAATGTGTTTTTGCAAAACGGATATAAATCCGATCTTGAATTCCTGCACTATATGCATATTTAAATTGTTGCACGTCACCGAAAGCAACTGATATGAGCTGCATTTTATTGATCATCAGCGAAAAATTCTAAATCAAAGACCGCAACAAGATACTGCGGCAACAGCCCTGGTAAGATCATTTCGGTTCTTTACTTTTAATGAAGATGATTGTGTGTTGATGAATGACTTTCACTTTGATTTGCGATAGTTTGCACGTTGGCTTGATGAATAGATGCTCATCTGTGGCGATGCGTGTTGAAGTAGCGTCGTCATATCTGGCTATAACATGACATATAGCCTATAACACGCTCTCACACGTTTATTTCTTAGCATTTTTGGGATAAGTCAAATTTACATATGTGGTTTCAACAACCAGATGCATTTACTCTTGTCCAGTTTCATCTAGAATGCGTCTCAGATCTCCTCCTGAAGTGGTTTGAGCGATCGGGTTTAAATCCGTCTCGAATGCGTTTCGGAGGGCATTTACACCTGGTTTTTTCACGATCGGATAGCTATCCGATCACAGAAAACGGATGAAGTGGCCACGGGTCTCTGTTTAAGAACGCCGGCTCGCAGCTGCAGGTTCCGCTGTTTTAGAGCACCGCAGGGCATATCTTCAAGTCTACCGAACGTCCAGTTTCACTGCCAGTTTATTCTCCGTCCTCAGAGAAAAATGCTAAAATCTCGAAAGTAGGTCTACCTAAGCCCTACTGTTACTGTCCTGTTACTTTATCCTCTACAGTAAAAGACCTGGGTGTTATACTAGACTGCAACCTGTCTTTTGAAAATCATATTTCATATGTTACAAGAACAGCCTTTTTCCACCTTAGAAACATTGCTAAGCTACGTAACATGCTAGCTGGGGGCATGCTAACATGCCCCCAGTTGATCTTCTTGTAATAAAGATCTCATCGAGGACAAACAAACTGTATTTTTGTATTTTCATTGCATTTTTAATTTATAAAAAGTTAAAGAAATAATGAATTTCAATATAAAAATATTAATGATTAATCGATAGTCGATCGTTAATTCTCCCGACGATCGACTAAGAAAATTTAATCGAATGCCCATCCCTAGTCCTTATAGAGACCACACCCTAACTGGACAACCAATGGCTTTCTTACACCCCATCATTGGACAACCTATTAGAAATAGACAAAACAAGGGAGAGAAGAGGAACACAGAGCAATAGAGAAACAATAGGCTAAATAAACACAGGTCGTAACACCCACACACATAAAGAATCTACATAGAATACAGTAGATTTACTCAGAATTAAACGACCGTGATAGTGCATCGGCCAACACGTTATCCTTGCCCTTCTTAAAGCGAATTTCCAGGTTAAAATCCTGGACAAAGAGAGACCAGCACATCATTTGTTGATTTGAGTTTTTCATCCGAGACAAAAAAAACGAATGGATTGTGGTCTGTATATACAACCACCGGAAGAGAACTAGAGCCAGTATATACCTCAAAGTGTTGTAAAGCCATTAAAAAGGCTAACGCCTCCTCCTCAATGGTACTGTAGTTTAACTGATGTTTCAGAAATTTCTTCGAAAAGCACCCAACAGGATGCTCAATCCCATTTTCATCATCCTGCAGAAGGACAGCACCTCCACCTGTAGTACTTGAATCAACATCCAAATGAAATGCACATGAATAATTTGGTGCCGTTAAGACAGGAGCACTACTCAAATGGGTTTTAACAGAATCAAATGCAGTCAGGCATTTGACACACAAAGCATATTTGTTAGAGGCAACACAACTGAGAAATTTTTACGAAATCCCCGATAATAGCCAGACATTCCGAGTTAACGTTTCGTACTGGCCCCTGCAAATTCTGCAATAGCTTGCACTTTCAAAGCAACAGGTCAACCTGCCCTTGCCCCACCTGTTCCCTAGATAGGTAATTGTCGCTTTGCCAAACTCACACTTAGCCAAGTGAAGAGTGAGAGATGCATCCAGTAAACGATTAAAATCAGTGCTCAAAGTTATCAAGTGCTCGTCCCATGTATCCGAATAAACAACATCATTGTGTTTGAAACAGGCTTAAACAGGTTTGAAACAGGCTTTTGAAACTGGTTTCAGTTTGAAACATCACCCTGAACTTGACTCCTCAAGCACTGGAACATAGCCAGAGCGCTGGAACGTAGCCGGAGCGCTGTGCAGTCCGAACGCCATCACCCTATAATTAAGGAAATCATCCGGGGTAACGAAAGCGTAAACTCGGAACTGCGAATTAATTCGCAACTAGATATTTTACCTCGGCCTCCATAACTTTACGTTTAACAGGGTTCACTTTATAAGCACGTTGCTTAATTGGTGAATGATCACCTACGTAAATATCATGCTTCAGTACTTCAGTGCGGGTAGGAACGTCTGAAAACAACTCCGAGGATGAATTGATCAACTTTACTATATCAGTGCGCTGAGGGTCAGATAAATGTGCCAGATGAGAGGTTAAATTCTCCAAAATGGTAGAATTATTCAATCTGCCACCCAACACCAGGGTACTCTGCAGATTCAGTCCATCTTCATCAACATCACTGTCAGAAGCAACCACGATCGAAGCTACTGGAGTGATAACAGAGCTTTTCAACTCAATATCTTCCCCACGACTCACATACAGCTTCAGCATGTTTACATGACACGCGCAAGTTTTTCTTTGTCGATCAGGAGTCCGAACAACATAATTTGTTTCATTCAACTTCTTATCAATGACATATGGTCCAGAGAATCTAGCCTGCGATGCAGCACCCTGGATTGGCAATAAAACCAAGACCTTGTCCCCCTCAGAGAACGAACGAGAAACAGCATTCTTATCAAAACGCTTTTTCATTTTCACGTGCGTACTTTCCAGTGCAGTCTGAGCTAATTTACAGGCATTATGCAATCTCTCTCTAAAGGAACTGACTTATTCTAGTAGATTACAATCCAATTTTTACTCAGTCAGCCAGTTCTCTCTCAACATTTTGAGTGGGCCCCTTACCGTGTGTCCAAAAACCAATTCTGCTGGGCCAAATCCTAGTGACTCCTGAACACTCTCACAGGCACAATAAACATAAGAAAAGGCAACCCCTCATCCCAGTCTTTCCCTGACTCGGCACAATATTTATCCAGCATGGACTTCAAAGTTTGGTGGAACCTCTTGAGAGCACCTTGGGACTCTGGATGATAAGCACTAAATGTAATGTGCTTAATTTTCAGTTGGGACAGTACCTGTTTAAATAGTCGTGACATAAAATTAGTTCCCTGATCCGCTTGGATCACCTGTGGAAAGCCAAAGGGAGAGATGAATGGGATTAGGGCTTTCACCACAGCCTTCGCTTTTAATGAACGCAACGGTACTGCCTCCGGATAGCGAGTTGTCGCGCACATAAGTGTAAGCAGATAAACATGTCCAGATCTTGTTCGCGGTAACGGTCCAACACAGTCCAAGATTACTCATGCAAAAGGCTCTCCCATGACAGGTATAAATTTCAGTGGTGCAGGATGTATAATCTGGTTAGGTTTTCCTACGACCTGACACACGTGGCACGAGCGACAATACTGCGCCACATCACCTTTAATGTCAGGCCAGAGAAAATAGCGCAAAATGCAATGATAGGTTTTAGTAATGCCCAGACGTCCTGCTACATTATCATGGACCACACTCAGAACTTGTTTTCAAAAACACTTAGACTCAACCAGTTGAAAAACAGTATCCCAACCTAAACCATCAGACCCTGCTGGAGTCCACTTTCTCTTTAACACCTCGTTGTCCCAAAAGTAACCTATCGATTTATTCTCAATCTCCTTCAAATTGAACGCTACATTCCTGCAATGCAATAGAGTAGTGTCTTTTTCCTGTTCAGCAGAAATCACGTCTTTATTAATGGACAACGACAGATCAGCTGATTCTAGTTCAGCACCACCAGTCGCGGGCAGCGACTCAGGATCAGATAGCTCAGGTTGTACAATGTGAACTTCACCTTTAACTTGGTCCTCAGCTGCCAAAAAGGTATCCGAAATATCAATCGAATCACCAAACTTACGCGCTTGAGCCCATGTAACTATACACACAGCAAACACTGAAGGAAACTCTGATGCTAACTCACCGGAAGTAACATAATCATACACAGGATTTTCAATGACCTCTGGAAATGGGAGTACTTTCCCTCCAGCGAGATCGTTACCCATAATTAAGGCCACGCCATTCACAGGTAACTTGTGCTGCATTGCCAATTTTACACAGCCTGTTACTAAACCGGATCAAATGTACACATTATGTAACAGTACATTTTTTAACACCCCCAACTCAATCCCTTGAATGAGAACATCAGATCCACAAAACCTTTTCTCAGAAAATGGCAACATACTAGCCAACACAAATGACTGATTGGCCCCTGTATCCCGCAACATGGTTACAGGAACCAGGTCTCGCTCAGATCCACAAAGAAAAATCATCCCCTGACACACAAAAGGATCATATGCGGCATCAATATTCAAACTAAGTTGACTGCCAATTTTCTTAACAAAACCAACACTTTTGGCTGACTTCCATTTTTCAGTGAGGGACAATTCGCAATCAAATGATCAAGTCCATGGCAGTAAAAACATTCACGGGATTCAACTGGTATTACTTGCTTAGTCAAGTCAAGTCAAGTCAAGTTTATTTATATAGCGCTTTTCACAATACAGATTGTATCAAAGCAGCTTCACAGTATTAAATTAAAATAATACATCAGTGTTTGTTTCTAGTGGAAAACGTCCACGTTTGGTAATGCTGATCAATAGTATTGTTGATTGATTAATTAAATTAAATATCCCCAACTGAGCAAGCCAAAGGCAACAGTGGCAAGGAACCGAAAAAAACTCCATCGGGTGACCTAATGGAGAAAAAAAAAACCTTGGGAGAACCCAGGCTCAGTCGGGGGCCAGTTCTCCTCTGGCGTCTATGAACTAGAGGTCGGATTTAACTGTAAGATTAAAAGTATTATATGAATGCCTGGCTGAAGAGATGCGTCTTTAATCTAGTTTTAAACTGGGAGAGCGAGTCTGAGCAACGAACAGTATCAGGAAGGCTATTCCAGAGTTTTGGAGCTAAATGTGAAAATGCTCTCCCTCCTTTGGTGGACCTAGATATCCTAGGTATGACCAAAAGCCTCGAATTTAGTGATCTGCGATGGATTATAGGGCGATAGAAGATCCGTTAAATAGACTGGAGCTAAGCCGTTTAGGGCTTTATAAGTCAGTAGCAATACCTTGTAATTAATACGGAACTTTATATGTAACCAATGCAGTGATGATAAAATTGGTGTTATATGATCATATTTTCTTGATCTAGTAAGAACTCTGGCGGCGGCATTTTGGACTAACTGTAGCTTGTTTATTAAGGATGCAGGACAACCGGCTAATAAAGCATTACAGTAATCTAGTCTCGATGTCATGAATGCATGAACTAACTTTTCTGCATCAGAAACTGATAGCATGTTACGTAGCTTAGCAATGTTTCTAAGGTGGAAAAAGGCTGTTCTTGTAACATATGAAATATGATTTTCAAAAGACAGGTTGCAGTCTAGTATAACACCCAGGTCTTTTACTGTAGAGGATAAAGTAACAGGACAGTAACAGTAGGGCTTAGGTAGACCTACTTTCGAGATTTTAGCATTTTTCTCTGAGGACGGAGAATAAAATTTGTGACGTACAACAAAAGCATTTTTATGAGTCAGAGTAAACTCATCTGCACAGACAGCAGCCTCGGCAAGAGTCAAAACTCTCTTTTCGTTCAAATAGACAACAATTCGGTCTGGCAATGAATTTTTTTTTAATCAAAATCAAAATCAACTCACAGTTTTTCAAAATTAGCGACTATGCTGGAGTGACACCATCTATCAAAAAGCACAGTCTTCTCGTACACCCTTAGCACTGCACTTTTCAGTTTATCATCACTTTTCAGTGTATCGCCAAAATACGAATCTACCTCATTATCTCTAAATGCGGGCACTAGGGTTAGATGACGACTAACATCAAAATCAACAAAATGACCAGGAGCAACAGACAAAGGCACAGAGGGTGAATGATAGTCAACACTAGTAGAGGGTACATCAAATTGAGCCTTAAAGGAGAACTCCGGTCAATTTTAACATTGAGCTCATTTTTTTGTACATTTGGAGTGCTGTCAATACAGAGAACAACGACAAAAATCGGTGTTGCCTACACCGAGTTATTCTATTTTTAAAATTTGCACCCTGTTGACTTCAATGGGGCAAGTACTAAACCTGCTTTTAGCCTCTTAACATCCTTGATGTGTCATTACAAGTGCACAGAAAATGTGAGTGATTCCTTCTGAGTGAACACGAGTGAGTCTGACTGCAGTAGATGTGAAAGAAATGTATAAAAATTATGTTATTTAAGCCAGCGCAAATACCTTTGTTTACATCCTGTTTTTCGGTTGAAGTCCAAAGTAGTCGATTGCAGAGTTCACACGCATAGGTTTAATACCTATGATCACGCGCGTAAACTCGGCAATCGACTACTTTGGACTTCAACCGAAAAACAGGATGTAAACAAAGGCTTAAATAACATCATTTTTATACATATCTTTCACATCTACTGCAGTCAGACTCACTCGTGTTCACTCAGAAGGAATCACTCACATTTTCTGTGCACTTGTAATGACACATCAAGGATGTTAAGAGGCTAAAAGCAGGTTTAGTACTTGCCCCATTGAAGTCAACAGGGTGCAAATTTTAAAAATAGAATAACTCGGTGTAGGCAACACCGATTTTTGTCGTTGTTCTCTGTATTGACAGCACTCCAAATGTACAAAAAAATGAGCTCAATGTTAAAATTGACCGGAGTTCTCCTTTAACTGAACTGGAACGATGATCATCAGCCTGCGTTTCTAGTTCACACTGCCTAAAACGTAACAGTTGAGTAGTGTGCTCCTGACGTTTTATTTCGAGATCTAATAGCTTTAACTGAATAGCTAAATCCTCTGAGTTTACACCACTAAAGCCCCTTTCACACAGTGCTTTGAACCCGGGAAATTGCTGGTAAATTGCCAGAGTGCCTTCTGTGTGAACGCAAACATGACCCGGGATTGATGCCGGGATCGATGCCGGGTTGGGGACCTAGTAACATTGCCGTGTTCAGTCCCGGAACGCGCGCTGTGTGAACAAAAGCCGTAATAATGCCGTGTCGTAATGATGACGCTGAAGCCGGGATCGTTCGCCAGCTGTGAAACGGTATGTAATGCGTAAGTTTATGATCGAATCAGAGAAAAAAATGCACAAGCGTGGTTTCTCGAGAGAGAAATCGCAGCTCATAAGCAAACTTAAGACGCTGCTCAGACATTAAAAGTCACATCGATGTCACGTGTCTTTACGGGATTTTTACGGGTTGTGTGTGAACGCACTCTCTGATTCCGGAAAATCACTGGCAGTGTGAATGAACCAAAATCAAACGAACCCGGGTCAAATCCCGGGTCACTTTATCTGTGTATTTTCCGGAATCTCTGTGTGAAAGGGGCTTAAGTGAGCGCAACATGGGATCTGAACTCGCAACATCAGTGCTATCTTCATCACTTACCTCAACGTTAGAACTAGGCTGCAAAATACCCTGCTTAATGCAGCTTGAATTACGTCTCACAGTTCCTTCTTTCTAGCAGTTTTTATAAAAATATCATAGAAGTCAGTGATTAAGTATAAATTTGCTTAAGTATAAACTTTCCGACAGGACTCCAAAACTTCACATGAAGGAGCCTGTTTTTAAACGCCTCAATACTAAATTCCATTTATCAACCTACTACTTCCCCAACACGCATGGAAAAAAACTGCCAATCAAAACATAAAATATATGTGGTACTCACCAGCAAAGCCGCAAACTTCTCAGTTTGGATCGGGCGAATTTCCAAATCAAAAATAGAATTGGTCGGACGAGCCCCCAATTATTACGCCCCGCCTCTAGGGGAATATACGAAACTTTAAAAAGGCGTAATAAATAAAGTTGGGTTGTGGTAATGGAATCCCAGCAACGAATCACTCCGGTGGATAATCAAACCAGAAAAAGTAATACATTTATTAAGGAATAACAAGTGAAAAAATAACAAACAGAACAAATATAAAAAAGAAAGAGGGGGAAATTAATAACCTAATCCAATGATAAAACGCTTTGGCAAGCTTTATGCGTGCGCTTGAGAATTAAAGGCTCATTATTATGATTTATATGAATCATTAATATACACGTGCGATTAGTCGACTACTCGCTTAATTGAATGACTACTAGTCAACTAGAAAAATCTTTAGTCGAGGGCGCTGCTGAAGACTGAAGTAATGGCTGCTTTTGTTTTGCCATCACAGGAATAAATTACTTTTTAAAATATATTAAAATAAAACAGTTATTTTAAATTGTAATAATATTTAACAACATCACTGTTACATTTGTTATCAAATATGTACAGCATTATTTCAAAAACAGTAAACATACAGTATCTTACCAACCCTATACGTTTGAATGGTTGTTTATGTATGAATTGTCGATTTGCTTCATATTTCTTTAATGCTTAAAGGGGAGCATCAAGTGTAGTTCTACAGATTTTTTTATTTTTTATGACTATTTCAATTGCCACAGTATTTGGAAAATAGTAAAAAAATAAAATAATAATAATAATGTGTGCTAACCACAGTAATTATCTCCTGTTTCCAGGGAAATTTTGGCAGTGTGGAAATGTGCAGGTATGATCCCCTGCAGGACAACACCGGTGAGGTGGTGGCAGTGAAAAAATTACAACACAGCACCACTGAACACATCCGTGACTTTGAACGGGAAATCGAGATCCTCAAATCCCTCCAGCATGAGAACATTGTGAAATATAAAGGCGTGTGCTACGGTGCAGGTACTGGATGAATGAAGTGTTGTGAAACCTTTTGTTGCTTTAGATGCATCATCTTTAGTTCAGACCCAAACATTTACTCAGAATTTGAGTGACTGCCAATGTTTTCCATTCCCTTACGTGTTGATTGAGTCAGTAAAAGATCAGATTTTTTTACGATTGTCTAAATTGACATTGCTTGATAATGTCAATAAGATGAATAAGATTGTAGTGCTGGCAGATGCATTGGCATGTGCTGTTACACTTGGTTCAACTACTTCAAATCAAAGTTTGATTCCAGACAAGCAATGCATAGAAATTAAGCAAGTGGTATTTAGGCCATTTACCACCAGAGATCACCAGTGAACCAGAAAATTAAAATTTCTGTTAATTTTTTCAGCATTGATCAAGTTGACATTTCTTTGAGTGGCAGTAACTGAGCATTATAAGGCCATATTTTGATTAATATTAATAATACTCTAAGATAAAATTAAGGTGTTGTGAGACCATCAGTCTCTTGACTGACCAGCACAATAATAGCATTAATAAAGGATCACAGTCTAATTGCATGTTTTCCCATGAAAATTGGCTGTCCTGTTCAAACATATAAAAGCATGAAATGAAAATTCGCCCAATCAGTTTTTTTAATGCATGTTGAAATTCGCCCCATTTATTTTAATACATTTTATTGATTTTATTTTTAACAATTTATTATATGCTTTATATATAGCATAAAATATGTGCTTAGTATATAGTATATGCTTTATTTTTAAACCTTGCCATTCTTTTAATCAAAATATGTTCTGGTGAAATTACTTCTTTCTACAAGTTTGCATTTAGATCTGCCTCCTTCCAATCAACAATGTATAGGCTCTCATTTACTTTTCATTTACGCTTGCATTGCAAATTAATGTTTTACTTCCATAAATGCACCAAACCCAGCTCTTGTCTCAAAGAGATTCGAATCTGAACCAGAAGAGAACCCCCAAACGAGTGCATGATTTTTAAAACCGTGTGTTCTAGTTATTCTAGTTATCTAGTTATTGAGCGCTCTCCATTGTTTTTTGACTAATTTTTACCACATTGAAGAACTATGCTTCTGTCTTATTGCAAACTCTAATGTCTTGTTCTCTTAGGAAGGAGAAACCTTCGACTGATTATGGAGTACCTGCCTTACGGAAGTCTACGAGACTATCTCAACAAGAACAGAGACAGGATTGACCACAAAAAACTTGTGCATTATGCATCTCAAATATGCAAGGTAATAAATACCTTTCTTCTTATCAGGGCCATGCACAGACCATTTGTGACCCTGGATCACAAAACCAGTCACATGTCGCACGGGTATATTTGTGGCAATAGCCAACAATACATTGTATGGGTCAAAATTATTGATTTTTCTTTTATGCCAAAAATCATTAGGATATCAAGTAAAGATCATGTTCCATGAAGATATTTTGTAAATTTCCTATAGTTGTATCTCGACCAAATATTGTCATATCCTAACAAACCATACATCAATTGACAGCTTATTTATTCAGCTTTCATGTGATGTATAAATCTCAATTTCATAAAATTGCTCCATGTGACTTGGTTTTGTGGTCCAGGGTCACATTTGAGGGGTATGTGTTGAAACTGAAAAGGGCACCCCCTCCCTTTTTTAAATTTTTTTTATATTTAGATTATTTAGTAAGCCTACATAAAAGGAAGAAATGGTCACATCTTCATGAAAAATTCAATAACACAAAATAATATTCTCAAAAGCTTTAGATTTATTCACTATTAATAACAACCATAATAATAATATAGATATACAGGGTTTCAGGGCTATAAGGGCTAAACCCCTAAAAAAAAAACATGTTTTACTACATTTATACATGTGAAGACGAGCGGAGAGTATAGAATAGGCCTACTATAGATTCAAAAATTAGCTAGATGGCGTATACGTGCATATTAACAGCCTTGAATTAACCATAGTTTAATATTATTACCATAACATGATTAAATGTTCATAAATTAAGTGTATCAGCAATCATAAATCCAAGAAAAAATTTCTTAGAAATGTTACCTAGGTGAAGTTCCAGTACGAAACAGCGCAGGGGCGCACCTGTGCTTATGATTTTCCGATGGTAAAAACAAATTATAGGCTATGTTGTTGTATTACTTATCAATATATTGTTAACTTTTACAAAAGTGTAACTTAAATGCAGTTACAGGGTTTTTGACCAGCGAATGAGTGCAAATGTGCATTTTGTCCGTCATTAAAACTGCGCCAGCGGCATCACATTACATTTTCATCAACAGGTTACAAACTAGTTTGTTGTACCTATATGGGCGCTCAGTTTTTCCTGTTGTAAAATACATTTTGCCAAAATCTCATTTTATAAAAGATGAAATGCCTATGCACAGGCTATTTAAGTGTAGGCTGTGTATTGGCTATGACTAGCAAATGCTTGACCTCTCTCTCAGGTCAGGTCCCACATGTCAGTCAGACATCAAATAAATAAAATATGAGCCTTTATAGACAGTGTTTAGTACTTATTCAAACAACAAGATCTTTGTTTACCCTTGCAAAACTTCGTTCAGCTGCTGTGCGGCTGCTGCGGAACTTCAGTTCATTCAGTCAAGATAGAGGTTATCAGGCCCGAGTCATCAGGTTTACTGACAGTTTGAGGATCGAACAAGATTTACACAAGCTCTTTTTAAGAACTTTCATTGGCTAAATCTTTGAAGAACCAGGATTCCCTTTGTCTTAAAAAACCCATATACGAAAAAGTGCGATTTATAGACTTGTGTGATTAGAAAAATGCATATAGAATCTTAAGATTTTAGTGAATATACACTTTTGTAGTTACGCCAAGCTCTAAAACAGGGGTTCTCAAATCTGCAGGAAAGTGGATCTCGAAGGACAGAGTTTAGCTCCAAACCTGATTAAAAAATAGAAATGAATGAGAAGTGCCTTAAACTAAATCATACCTGTTGCACAATTGTCCGTGACTTATCTTTTTTCGTGTATTCTTGAAATGTATATTAGTTATGCTAGTTGTTTTTGCTATGGTATCTTTAAACCATAGGCAAAAGTTCCTTGTGTTAGTGTTCTTTAGCCTGTTGGTTTTTGTTCATGGTATTCAGCTACAATAAAATGCAATAAGACTTCAAATAAATGTGAATGATATCTACGTTATTTTTTTTACCTTATCAAAATCGAAATTAGGAATTGATAAGAATCGGAATTGGAATTGTTAAAATTTAAACGATACTCAACCCTAGTCTTGTAGTAATATTATCATGTGTCTCTACTAATTTTGTTCTGTAAGCCTCTTTCTTTCTCTTCTTTTCAAACAAAAAGTCTCTTCACTCTTTTTCCCTTTTTTACATCATCTTATTCCACAACAATGTTGAATCTCCTGAAATTGTCACGTCTGCTATGTCTCTACAGGGAATGGAATACCTTGCGACAAAGCGGTACATTCACAGAGACCTGGCCACACGAAACATCCTAGTGGAGAGTGAGTTCAGGGTGAAGATTGGTGACTTTGGCTTGACCAAGGTTTTACCTCAGGACAAAGAGTACTACAAGGTTAAGGAACCTGGAGAGAGTCCAATATTCTGGTATGTCTTTGTTTTTCATTCAAACCTGTATGACTTTCATGTTCCGTTGGAACACAAAAGCTGAAAGCAGAGGAAAGTGAGTCATAGGTGTTTAGAACAACATGTCTAAAAAATATTTGTTTGTTGTGACAGGTATGCGCCCGAGTCTCTTACTGAGAGTAAGTTCTCAGTAGCGTCAGACATCTGGAGTTTTGGAGTGGTTCTGTATGAACTCTTTACGTACAGCGACAAGCTCTGTAGCCCACCTACAGTAAGTATCACAGCCGTTCTTTGACATTTCTCGTTTTGTTCTCTGGACATGCCGCGTTCACAATAAGGGCAACATTTAACAGTTGCTTGTTTTGAATTGCTTTGGCTATGTAAATCACACAGGACATGTCCAAAGAACTTGTCAACGACACCGCATAGAGTAACTGTTAAATAAGAAGCTCTATTTTGTTGTGTTCAGGTTTTCCTGAGTATGATGGGAGGTGACAAGCAGGGACAAACGATAGTCTATCATCTCATTGAACTCTTGAAAAGAGGAAACCGTTTACCCCAACCTATGGGCTGTCCCTCAGAGGTACCAGATCAGAACACATTCAACACAATGTCAACTGTATTACTTTTTTCTTTTTCTTTTTTTTTCTTATACTTTGTTTATTGAGATGCAACAACTTATGCCAGTATAATACAACAATATCATACATTAAAAAGTTAGATCTCTTTTACAGAATAATAAAAAAGAAAGAAAGAAAGAAAGAAAATAAAAAAAGGCACAGGTCAATTAGGATAGCTATACATTAAGAAGAGTTGGAAATAATCACGCATACAAGAGGGGGTAATTTAGGAAAAATAGTAAGTGATTAGATGACTAATGATTTAGTAGTAATAAAATGCGAGTGAAAATAGGTTGATAATCAAGTTATCTTATTTCTTTCTACCTCATTCATTATATTACTAAAATCAGAATTTGAAATAAAGGAAACTATTACATTTTTAAAAAACTTCAATATTAAAAACTGTGGAAACATCACAGTCTGAAAAGGTTCTATTATAATGAATTCTGAAGGATCATGTGACACTGAAAACTGCAGTAATGATGCTGAAAATTCAGCTTTGATCTCACAGGAATAAATTACATTTTACAATATATTACAATAGAACACAGTCATTTAAATTGTAATAATATTTCACAATATTACTGTTTTATTGTATTTTTGATCAAATAAATGCAGAGCATAAGGGACTTATTTTAAAACATAAAAAGAATCTCACTGACCCCAAGCTTTTGAATGGTAGTGTATAATTGTGTAAATGATGAATAATTCAGGTCTAAAACAGGTCTTTGTAAATCAGCTCTTGTTAAACACTGACTTTTTGAATTCTTTTAGATGTGCGAGATCATGCAGGAATGCTGGGACAACGATCTCAGTCTTCGGCCAACCTTCAAGGAGCTCGCTCTCCGTGTGGACCTGATCCGGGACGGTAGCGATTCAGACCGATATACCCAAGTGCCTGAGTTTTAAGAGAGAAGCTTCACTCGCTCACCGCTGCCACCCAGATATCCAGCTTTGAGTCTGTCCTCTGGCCCTGTCCGCTGTCTTAAAATCCTTCTTTGTGCCATTACGGCAGATCTAACCCCAGAACTTGATCACCTCATCTTCTGTCTGAACAATTAACGTCATTTATATCAAGAATGGGTTTCTCTTTTGCTAGCAGTGCTGGCATGCGCCCCTCTATCAGTGATGGTATAAATGAATGAATCGTTTTATTAAGAAATGCAAAAGCTGTGCATTTTTACATCCATGTGTTTGTATGTACATATATAAAGATGATTTTATAATTTTATAAAAATGAAATGAATTGTTTGGAAGCAGAAGTAAATTAAGATTTAAAAAAATATATATAATTGTTTATTGGTTGTTTGTTGTAATGCAGTTGGTATCTGATTTAAAAGATATAAAAGATCTTGCTATTGTAAGTCTTTCTGTTTTTCTTTGAATAAAAAATGCTAATGTGTTTCAGTCATCGCTACAGCCCAAAGTAGCCGCTAATGAGCCATTCCCCAGTGGCATATTCCCCATTAACCTCTTTGTAAAGCAATGGGCATGTGGAGTACGCGCTAACGTATTGCTCTTCAGCGCCACAGTCGGTCAAACTGCTATTTACAATTATTCAAGGAATTCTATGGATAGACTGTAGAAATACATTTTTGTTTTTTGTCCTCAAACAGTTTGATATTTACTTGAAGAAAGAACATGCGGGTTGTGTATTCTGATCCGTCATGCCCCTGGAGCTTTGGAATGGCAACAGTGCGGGGTATCAAACATAGACTTGACATTATCCTCTTACCGCTGGCTGGTACCAGTTTTCACCACACCGACTGACCCTTGTGTTATTGGAGCAATTTGAAAGTTTCCGAAATGAAACTGATCTGAGTACACTACTCAGAACTATTTTGTGACAAATGAAGCTTGTTAACATAAGCAGCATTGGCCTGTAAGCCAAACATTCTGCTTTGCTTTGTCCTTTCATTGTTTACTGAAATGTAAACAGTTCAGTCGTTTCCCACAATCCAAAGTGAGAGCGACTTTTTAGTCGTATCGCTGTAATTCTGGCGTTCACATTGTGTCTTATTTTGAATAACTTAAGTACAGATATTAGGATGCATTTTCATCATGATTCACTTTGCTTATAAAATCACAATTTGATTTGGATTATGATGTCAATTTCTCTGATGCCCTGATTTTGGTCCTGAAACCAGCTTGGATTAGACTCTCACTATTTAGTTCACATTTTTATGGTAACCATGGCATTCACAATACAGAGTTTTGCTTTATTGAAGCAACCGTTGATATGCTAACAGTGTCTTCTCAGTAATTCAGGACAGTGCAGAAGACTTCATGTACTCTTGATGTACTGTAATTGATCTGTTCTTTCACATTTACAAGACCTCTGTTAACTCGTATTATATATTTGTGTTATACAGATAGAGATTGTTACAGAATTGATTGCAACACGTTGACAGCTCATGTTTCAGAGAAATGGCTGTGGAATAACATTCTTTTATAATTGAAGCAACATTTATGTTGCATATGCATTAGTGAAATAAGTATTTCGATGAAAGTGCATGAGAGAATGGACGGAAGTATGGCATGCCTTTTATTCCTTAAACTATATATGTTTCAGTCATGTGACTTTACTCATCTGCCACATTTATGGCCATCAGTCGGGCAAAGTAATGGCAGTGAACAAAAAAAAACATACCTAGACAAAAAAAAAAAACATTGACCACTGGATTTGATCCTTAAAAGGTCCCAGAAAACATTTTGCACAAACCCTACCATATCTTACATTCATGGACATTTATATATTTAATCCAATGTCCATTGTATGTATGTGTATGTGTATATATATATATTTATATATAGACTACTGTGCAAAAGTCTTATGTATGTTGTAAGCATTATTTATATCTTTTGCTGTGTCAGTAGGAAATATCATTTTACATTTCCCAACATTCCTCTTGCCATTAATATATTAGAGAGATAATTGTGTGCACAAGGACTCTGACAACAGCCGATATGATCTGATCTCATCATCATTGAGTCTGTCTGGGATTACATGAAGAAACAGAAAAAACTGAGACTAAAACCAGAAGAACTGGGGCAACGTTTCCAAGACGCTTAAAGAAACCGACCTGCAAAGTTACCTGAAAAACTATGTGCTACTTTACCTGGACAAAAGCTGTTTTAAGCACAAAGGGTGGTCACACCAAATATTGATTTGATTTGTTAACCGATCAATTAAATCTATTTATGATATTTTTTTTGAAAGCATCCTCACTTTACAGCATTTTTACACAAGTGCCCAAAACCTTCACAGTACTGTAGATTTGCAGGTAGGTTTCTTCCAGCATCTTCAGCCACGTTTCTTCAAGCGTCTTGAGACATGCCTCCCCAATAATATTTTGACAACCTGACAATGTGATTTAAACTTGTAAATAGCATTCATGTCCCCATAGAGCTTGTAATTACAGCTTGTAAGATAGGAGTTTTCTGAGAGCTCCTACTTGTTGGACCACGTGACAGCTGTACCGACTGACCACTACAGATTCATTTAGGTATTGATAATGGTGTCATACAAATGCATGACTCCGAGTATGTGAACTGGTCCGAATATAACGTCACGTGTTGTCATCTCGAGACTGGCGTGAACGCAGCATTAATCCAATGCTAGGTTGTTTAATTTGAGCAGTTTTTAGCATATTTCACAAGTTAAATATATTCTGAAGCACATTTAAATGATAAAATTGAAAAAGAACTCTGGTCAAAATTAGAGAATACTTTCAGGGGCCATTTACACGACAATTCCAACTAAAAACGTAAGACTTTTAATATATTTTGACCGTGCATTTACACGACAACTGCGTTTTGGTGGCTTGAAAACGCAAACCTTTTCTTCACCAAATAGCCCACAATTATGCCATGTGATTATTTTGATCTACTGCTACTGAATAATAAAAAAATGTACATAATTTATGTTATTTATGTCATGGAGCTGTAAACTCACATTTTGGTCAGAAAAGTAATAATGTAGTGTTTTCCAACTATGTGTGCCGTGGAAAATAATCAAATTCCCAAAAAAATAAATAAATGCTACAAATACAAATATATCATCGCTGTAGGGTCGTTCATGCAATGCAAGGGTAAATAGAGAACTGATGTTTGAGTAAGTACAGTGTTTTCTTCTCGACGAGACAAATGTTCTACATAAATAATTGTCAGGAAGCTAAAAAAAATGTTTTGTCTGGGGTAGGGGGCCTACCGTAATGCTGTAGCCCAGATGATCCTTAGGTTTTCTTAGGGCGCCCCTGCCTCCCACTTGCAAGGACATCTCTTCTCTGATCAAGCATTTACTGGCGTGAGGGCAGGACAACCATTCACTCACATGAGATCAACAATGATTGCAACAATAGCAAACAACAACAAACCAATAAATTCCAGACTGACAAAATCAAATCCCGCCCTACATTTTTTCTTGTTCGAGAAGCCAGTTCACTCGGATATACGGCACAAATAAGGAAGAAAATTGTATCGCAACTTCCATTTCATGCCGACTTTAATGGAATAAATGTTAAGGCGGCTTGCCATATGGAAGCGTGTTGCGCAGGGGCGTGGCCAGCGTCGTGCGAGTTTATAAATAGAGATCTGCTCACATCAGTGGCAGCATCACACACTGCTACTACTATTGTGTTACAGACTGCGATGAACAACATGAAGAGGACCTGACAAAGTACAGGAGACTGCGGTCGCACCATTGTTGTAAGTATAATTCCCTACCAACCATATGTAGAGCAGATTTTACTTCAAAACGCTGACGTACAAGGACGTACATCATTAATCCTTTATGGAGAATTATCGTGCAAAGAAAAGAAGCAACGATCTAAATAGTTACATAGACACTTCGGAATAAGATACAATACAGTAGGCTATAAACAATATGTAGGTGACCGTGGCTTGTTCACTATTACTCCAATGAATATTTGGGTTTATTTTTGTATGTCAATTTCTGTAGGCTACACTGGTGGTGTACGCGACTTTATATCCATGAAGAATACTCGTTTAATTTTTCAGTTACCTTCATTCAATCTTGTCTGAATTGGTTAGTTAACTAAAACCATAAAAGCATTTTCGTTATTTGAATGAAATTAACGCTAACTGAATATATATATATATATATCAGCTAATTGCCAATAAAACATTTCTCATTTTCGTTTAGTTAAACATGATGTGCTAAAATAACTAAAACTAAAATCCAAATGAATATAGACCAAAAAAAAAACAATACAAAGGACAAAAATACACAACAAATTTACTAAAACTTTAATTAAAATGGAAAATATAAAAATAAAAAAACTAATTTAAATTATTAATAAAAACTGTATTCCCAGCTAACATTTTTGTGTCCCAGTCAGAACGTTCTTTACTATTCTAACGTCATTTAAAGTTCCCCTAACGTTATTCTAACATTACTAGAACGTTCCCCTAACCGCTTACTCTGATATCATTAAGTTACCCCGCTGTAGTAATCATCCAAGCACACCCGCATAGGTATGGAGGATGTATTGATTCCACAAGAATCCATGAACTGGAAAAAAAAAAAAAAAAAGAGAGAGAGAGAGAGAAAGAATCCATGAACCACATTATTAGATCGTTTTCTAAGGCTGCACGATATATAAAAAAATAAAAAAATCATAATATAGCATAGCATAGTGCTATCATTTACAAACCTACACTAACACAGGACTAACACACACTTAAGTGCGATCTTTTTCATCGCGATTTCAAAATAAAAGTTTGAATCCTCGCTCCGCATTGAACTTATAATGCTTTTATCGTAAAAAAAAAGTGGCCAAATATTAAAGATTAAGTGAACATTTCAATTAAAGGCTGTTGAATAAATAATGTTATTTTATATGCAGTATTAAAGCTACACTGTGTGATTTTTACCCCCATCTAGCGGTGAAATTGTATATGACTACCCAGTGAATATTTGTTTCTGTTCCTCTCAATTCCGAGGGCGTTTTAACTCCTACGGTGGCCGTATTATTCCAAGATTAACATGGCTTCCAGTTATCGACTTCGTCCATGACAATAATAAACAATACCTCTAAAATGAATAAAACTACAGGACAGATGTCAGGAGGTAAACGTCACCCTTGGAATCGGCTATCCCAGCATAATCAGATTAGGCTAACGTTACAATGTGTACAGAGTAAAAGCAATTAAAAATAACTAAAATTTACCTTGTCCTTTTTTTTATATAGCTTAAAAAATTGCGCCTTTAAAACTATTCATCACCTGTGATCCGTCGCAGCCATAGACTGTAAAAAAAATGATTTTTTATGCAGCACAGATTTATGTTACAAGGTAAACAATACTTTTTCACCATTGACACGAGGATGAAGTTATACTAGAGGTTGTTCTGGCGTTATGCACAACCATGCTATGGTTAGACAAGCAACTATAAAACTTCGAATTTACACAAATGAATTACAACAGGCTGAATTACCTGTCGAGAAGAAAGCAGGCAACCTCGGCGTCCGTTTTTAAATCTTTTCTCCTCATGAGCTCTTTCCATCTGGGAAAAGTTACTCCAATATTGACTATGGTCTTGCTGATTTGTCTGTCGCGTTGACGTTTTAATTCTCTCTTTCAAGTGTGAGTACACACGCACACACACACACACACACACCACACTATCTTTCAAATCTGCCGGCACTCGCGAGCTCGCGAGTAATCTCCCCCTTGCATTCGTCACGGTGTCACTGAGTGAAAAACGCAAAAGGCGAAGCTTGAATTTACAGGTATGTCCCTCTTTGGCGAATGTAGTTTCAAGATGGAGGGGCAACATGGCGACCGGCATTCGAACCCCTCACCCGTATGTACTTTCAATGGCAGATTATAAACTTAAGAGAATACTTTATTACTTGAAAGAAGTAAATATACATTAATGAGCACATATATTTTTGAAAGAACTAAGTGTTTTTTGCTAAGAATCAACTAAAAAAGTTACACAGTGTAGCTTTAAGAAAGGTCATAGAATATCGTATCTGATCATTATAACATTATAACTGTTTTGATTGATCTAATTTCTGCTTCATTTGATTAAATCTGTACTAAACTAATTTCAGTGCTCTCCTGCTTTGTATAGGTCATTACACAAAAACATCAGCAATGTTTTAATTGGAAGGTTAGTTTACATTGTTATAAAATAATAACCTAAAAATAACCATTAGGGAACTTCTGTATAAGTTATTTTTAGGTTATTTAAAAACAACCTTACTGCAATGTTCTAGGAACATTATTTTATGGTTTATAAAACAATAACCATTAGGGAACGTTCTGCATGAGTTATTTTTAGGTTATAGCAGCTATCAGCCTGAAGTCAAAGACTGGTTACCCACTGAAGCTGAGCAGGTTTGAGCCTGGTCAGTACCTGGATGGGAGACCTCCTGTAAAATTGGTAAAACTGTTACTGCTGGAAGAGGTGTTAGTGAGCTCAGCTGGGGGTACTCACCCTCTGTTCTGTGTGGGTCTTAACACCCCAGTATAGTGATGGGGACACTATACTGTCAAAAACCACCGTCCTTCGGATGAGGCGTTAAATCGGTGTCCTGACTCTTATGTGGGCATACAAAATACCAGGATATCCTTCGAAAAAGAGTAGGGGTGTATCTCCGACATTCTGGCCAAATTTTCCTATTGTCCTCCTAATCATTCCCATATAGACTGATGGTCTTCTCTCCACCAGTAAGTTGGTGTGTGGTGGGTGTTCTGGCGCAATATGGCTGCCGTCACGTCATCCAGGTGGATGCTGCACATTGGTGGTGGTTGAGGAGATTTCCCCTTCCATATAAAGCTCTTTGAATGCAGAGAAAAGCACTAAATGTAACAAATTATTATAATATTATTATAATCCGTGCAATTAAATGTTATTTTATGGTTGCAAAAAATAAAACCTAAAAAAAAAAAAAAAAACGTTATTTGGTTCCCCCCAAAAAATTACCAAACAGGAACCAAATACTAAAGTTAGGGGAACATTGTGTTTGCTGGGTTAGTAGATAATAAAAAGAACACTGGTCTGAATGTAGGTCAGTGTGGGTTTTAATGTGTCCACTACAGCGCAAAAAGATAAAATAACTCACTTTGTGTCCTGTTATATTAATATGGATTAATATTAATATTAATATATTAACAGTTATTCTCTAGATTGTGAATTACTGCAGAACAGTTTATTGCATGATTTAATTATTGTTGTAAGTGTTAAAATGATAACTTTTCATAAAATTAATTCACTGTAAATTTCATCATTTTGCCACTGTTGCATAATTTTCCTATGAAATCTGGAATCGCTAAAAGCAGCTCTACCAATTTCATGAGTTCACATTTGACACAGTGACACTGTGATTTGAACATACAGCAACTATGCTGATGCAGACAGGTTCCTGTCAGGCTGGATGTACACAACAGTAGTGCAGAAGCATGATGAAACATGGAGATTTTGCCCGTAAACCTCAGGAGTGCCTGTATTTACACTTACACCCAAACCTGTAGACATTACGTAATATAGGAGCAGTCTGCATTAACACAGATTCATACAGTAATTGAGTGGATTAGGACAGGATTCTATCAGCGGGGAAGCACGAGTTTTTGAAAGGTGACAATGGTCACATGAATGGCATAGTAGGTGGTAAGCAGCTTTTTACTTGGATTGCAGGACATCAAGCTGTTCTGTACTGGAGGTTGCTGACAGTTTGATAGCTTCTTTAATACATCAAGCTGAAGCCTAATATGGGTGATGGAACAAGTCAAGGACAAGGCTGTCATGAACTGTACTGTAACATGAGTATGTTTGCCTGCTGCTAGTGGTGCTGAGTCAATGGCAATAAAGGACTGGCTTAGTCAGTGATCGCAGCAGGGCTGGGCAGTGGAGCAGGCATTGTGGGTAATTTGTTGACGCACATGATCTTATGATTTCTGGCACTTGCTACAGATTTCCACTGTGAACGATTGTTCCTGTTAGGTCTGTCTTGGTTACTGCTTGTGCTTCTTGGTGCTGAGTTGATAGCCATTTTTTAAAATGACTGTCTTTTGAGGAAGTGTAGCAGCTGGAATTTATATGATTATTCCTACAGTACATACGAAAAATCAAAAGATTTTGGGCATCAGCTACAAAGACCATGTGACCAGCGTGGAAGTGTGCAATTACTGCGTACTGGGCCAAATGAACAACTACTGGTAACAGTCAAAAGAAGGAAATTGAAGGTACAAGAAGGAAGGCAGACAATAAGTAATGGAATGGGCCTGACTTCGCTAAGACGCAAGTCCTGGCCAAGAACCACCAGAATGGAACAAGCTGTCTAAGTGTGCATCTGCTGTGGTGCCCTGACCATCCAATGGATTATGGGAAAAGTGACGTATGAAAAGTTTAATGCAATATTATTATTTTTTTGGTCACAACATGCTAAATGACACACTGTGTGGAACAGGCTGCAGAAGTGCTGACAGAGATGCATTCGTCACAACATTCTAAAATAATTTCTTTCAAATAATTTGTTGAATTTTTTCAATTGTATATACCAGGGGTCAGCAACCTTATGGCACGTGGAGGGATAATCGGGTTTGTCGGATCTGCTCGCTAGCAAAACACTTTAATAGTAAATGCATACGCCTCTTTTTAGCTAATTTGTCAAGAGTTAGTGTTTATCCCTCCGTGTGACAATGTTGGCACGTTTGAAGAAACGTTAATGAAGAAATGTCCACAAAAATATCAAAACGTTCAAAAATCTTATGGACGCGCGCAGTGTTGTTGTTGTTGTTGTTAGGCCAAAAAAAAGAAGACTAAGCTGGTAAATAGAAGTGAAATAAAGTATATTTTTGATGAAATTTTGATTAATGAAAAACTTAAACTAAAAAAAAAATTGAATTAAAAGATCATTTTAAAAGTTGCCTTGGCAGCTAAATGAAATAAGTCGAAGTATAAAAATGACTTGAACTGAAAAAAATTCAAGCTAAATGGAAATATTACATAACCTAAAAAATGGACAGAAGTATATGATAAAATTAAACTCAAAATGGATCATGTAAAAATAAATACTATGTTAAAAATATGAATAAATACTATAATAGTATAATGTCAATATATGCCTATGTTGAAATGATTTAACCTTCTTTTACAGAAGGTGGGAAGTGATTGTCGGATTCAGCATGGAGAGGTATTTGTCCACCCCACCGGATGGAGGCTATGGCTGGGTTGTGGTGACCTCGGCCTTCTTCATCATGGGCCTCACTGCTGCTGTTCACAAGAACTTTGGCTTGTTTTTCCTTGAAATCCAAAATCACTACAGTGTCCTTACTAGTACTACCTCATGGATGACCTCAACCACCATTGCTGTGTTTCATTTGGGAGGTGAGAATTTTTTTTTCCTTATTGTTATCCACAGAAATTGTATGAATTGTCTCAGAACCACTATTAAAAAACTTTTTAAACTGACATTTCATGATGACACCCTAGTAAGCACCAGACCTGCATAGTGAGAGGTGTTTTCTTTTTTTCCATCTGTTTAGCTCCTCTTGCCAGTGCTCTCAGTATGCACCTGTCCCAGCGCACCGTTATCATGGTCGGAGGGCTTCTGGCTGCCTCAGGAATGATTATTGCCTCTTTGGGCCTCAGTCTGCCTTGGATGTATCTGTCTGTGGGTATACTGCAAGGTAAGTTTAGTTTACTCTTTATGTAGTTTAGTTTTAATTATGTAATGCTGGAATTTTAAGCACATAATCCTCTTTTTAACGTGTATAAAGGCTGGAATACACTACATAACTTTAAAAATCTTAACAGATTGAACACCTGGCACTTGCTGAGTAAAATCTCAGATCATCATACATGAAAGTCTGATAGTACGTTCCGCACACAATAAACTCAGCATGAACCTTGTGAAATGAAAACCGGTGAAACTAATTTGTGCTCTAAAATCGTTTTTGATATCGAGTTTGATATCCTCCGACAGAATGGATTTATAGTCTGAAGCTGAAAAAGTCTGTGCCCATCATACACTGCATGATTTTCTGTTAAAATCTGAGCAAATCGGAGCAAAGCCCTGGGACAAAGTCTTGTAGTGTGTAACAGTGGCAACATTAAGGCAACATTAACATTACATTAAGGCAACATGCTATCATACACTCTTAGAAGAAAAGGTTCTATATAGAACCTTACAGGGTTCCGTCAGGTGCTTTATATACTGTAGAACCTTTTAGGGGTTCCCATCATAGGATAATTTTATAGATTTTGTTTTAATACATTTTTAATTTAATTAAATTTTATGAATTAACTGCTCATAAACGTACTTTATCACTAAAAAATTGAAATAACTCATTAAACATGGAAGGTTTATGCAATCATTTAAGGCCTCTCAGTATATGGAATCTGTTTGGCATAAAGGGTTCTTTAAAACTTAATCAAAAACCCTAGGGTTCTATATAGAACTCCATTGAACCTTTATTTCTAAGAGTGTAGTGTTATATTAATTCTGCAAAATTGAGATGCATGCATTATCCAAACTGTGCATAACATGCACATTTTCTTACATTACCCAAAAAAAAAACCATAGTTCACTGCTGTTTGACAATGCAATGCCTTCTGTTTCGGCTTATAAGATGGTCTAAGGATGATGGGAGTAGGTCATGGTCAGACTCAGGTACACCACTGTTTTATGTGATGAATGTTGTGCTCTGTTACCATGTTTAAATATATTCCATTTGATGTACAGTATATGATAGACTGATGTAGTAGGCTAGTGTGTTATTTCAAACACTAAGTCTGTAAACAAACTAGGTGAGGTTAAGAAACACTAATCTAGAAACAAACATTAATGTACACAGTATTTACTTAGTCTTCTACACTATGAAAGAAATACGGTATGAAAGTGCCATTTAAAAAATAAAATGATCAAATTATTAAATAAAAAAAAAACTTTTAAATCAGACAAATAATATTATTTTTTGTTAAATGAGTTAAATGTAAATTGATAAATCATGTTTAAATGCAAGTTATTATGTATATAATGTATTATTTTATTATTACATCTATAACATTTAAACATTTACGTAAACAGTCAATTTGTATAGTGTCATTGTAAAGTGTTTATTTATACTATCATTCAAAAGTTTTGTGTCGGTAAGATTTTTTATTAGAATTAAAACTTTTATTTAGCAAGGAAGTATTACATTGATCAAAAGTGACAGTAAAAACATTTACATTGTTACCAAAATGCTCTATTTCAATAAATGCTGTTCTTTTGAAGTTTCTACATCACAGAATCTTTAAAAAAATGTATCATGGTTTCCACAAAAATATTAAGCAGCACAACTGTTTTCAACATTGATAATGGTATGAAATGTTTTTTGAGCAGCAAATCGGTATATTAGAATGATTTCTGAAGGATCATGTGACACTGAAGACTGGAGTAATGATGCTGAAAAATCATTTTTATATATATATATATATATATATATATATATATATATATATATATATATATATATATATATATATATATATATATATAAATGATTTTCAGCATCATTACTCCAGTCTTCAGTGTCACATGATATATATATAGTTTTTTATTTTATTTTTAACTGTATTTTTAAAATAAACGCAGCCTTGGTGAGCATAAGAGACCTTTCAAAAACATTAAAATAATCGGACCAACCCCAAACTTTTGATTGTTTGTGTAAAAAAAATGACACTATAATTGTCAAATAAACAGATTTATTTAAAACCATTTAAATAATAAATAAGTTTAAATGTTATAGATGTAGTAATAAAGTCATACATTATATGCATGAATAATAATAATTTGCATTTTAACATGACACAATGTATTTTTTTTACATTTAACTAAATCAAATGGTTAAATATTTGTCTTTGCCTACTGATTTATTTACAATCCTCCATATCTGTCTAGTGATAATTTAATTTGAGTGTGTTTTTGTGTGTATGTGGTCTAGGACTTGGAGTCTCATTTTCTTGGATACCAGCCAACAGCATGGTCAGCCATTACTTCAAACGCTGGCGCCCCATTGCTTATTCGATTGCTAGTTCTGGAGAGTGTGTCTTTGCAATGGGGTTCAGCCCATTTTTCCAGTGGCTTATCAACAGCTATTCTTGGCAGGGGTCTCTACTCATCATCGGCGGTCTTCAGCTGAATCTGTGTGTGTGTGGTGCTCTGATGAGGCCCCTTCAAGCTGCACAAACCTCTATCCAAGGCAAACTTGTGCTGGACTCAAAAGATGAAAGCCGGACATCAAAAAAAGGCCCATTCCAGTGGGATCTCATTCAGAGGCCTGAGCTGCTGCTATATATTGTGTTTGCCATCTTGGCTGCGGCGGGTTTCTTCATCCCACCTTTGTTTCTGGTGCCGTATGCCAACAGTTTGGGCATGGGGCAGTACTGGGCCGCCTCCGTTCTGTCAGTGCTGGCATTGGCGGACCTGTTTGGCAGACTGGCGTGCGGTTGGCTGGCTAACCTGCGGCTCGTGAGAAACCTGCAGCTGTTGACTATGGTGGTCACTGCACTGGGAGTGGTGCTGTTACTGCTGCCCATTGCACAGAGCTACTGGACCATCCTGGTGTTCTGCTCGTTCTATGGCTTCCTGTTCGGCTGTGTGGTGGCCATCCATGTGACGAGTATCGTGGATATTGTTGGACTGGATGGGTTTGATAGCTCTCTAGGGCTCTTCATGCTGTTCCGGAGCTCTGGAGGATTTGTGGGTCCACCTGCTGCAGGTCAGTGCTTGTCTTTAAAGGGTTAGTTCACCCAAAAATTAAACTTCTGTCATTTATTACACACCCTCATGTCGTTCCAAAGCTGTAAGACCTTCGTTCATCTTCAGAACACAAATGAAGATATTTTTGATGAAATCCGAGAGCTTTCTGAACCCCCCATAGACTGCGACGTTATTACCACTTTCAAGGACAGGAAAGGTAGTAAAGACATTGTTAAAATAGTCCATGTGACTACAGTGGTTCAACTTTAATGTTATGAAGCGACGATAATCCTTTTTGTGCGCAAACCCCGTCAAAATAACAACTTTACAACGTGAATAGCTTCAGAGACTGACACGGAAGAGAAGAAATTGTTGAATAAACGCATTGGAGCGATGTCAGAATGCCGGCTCAGTATTGGCCCGGATCCTGCGTCAGCATCACTCGCATGCGTCATGGTGCTCACGTGAACATCGTCACAGACACGGAAGAGAAGAAATTGAAAAAAGTCGCTATTTTGGTTTTTTTTAACACACAAAATATTCTTGTCGCTTTATAACATTAAGGTTGAACCTCTGTAGTCACATGGACTATGTTGTCTGTTTAGACATTTCAACAGTATTAGTCTTTAAAAGGGATTGTTCTCCCAAAAAATCTGTCATCATTTACTCACCCTCTTGTCTTTATTTCTTCTGTGGAACATAAAAGAAGATATAGAAAGTCATACAGAAGAATGAAAGAAGGTTTGGAATCACATGAAGGCGAGTAAATGATGGCAGTTTTTTTTTCCTTTTTGTGAACTTTGACCTTTCAATAATTTAACCATCATATATTTACTTTCATTATTTAGAAGTTATTTGCTTATTTTATGTATTAAAGGTGTTAAAATTCAATAATGCATTGCGATGTATCAATATGACAGTGAAAACTGACAATGGAGTTTAATAATTTATTATAAGTATTAGAATAATACCTGTATATAATATAATATAATATAATATAATATAATATAATATAATATAATATAATATAATACCTGGAGTAATAATGGTGAAATTTTTTTATATATATTATATATATATATATATATCTTCTTAAAAAATTTAAAAAAAAAAAAAAAAGAAAAAAAAGAATGTAACACCTGCTGTAGTGTTTTTGTCAGTTTGTGACTTCAGCATATTTTTAAAAATAATTCATAACAAAATAATTCTTTTGCAAGTCACTTGAATAAAAGTGCCTGCTAAATGCATAAATGTAAATCTAATGATCTGAATCAAATCTGATTGTGAACAAATTTCATGATAATGAATGTAGTAGGCTACAAATCATCATGAAAATGAATCATTGTCAGAGCAAGTACAGTAGTCAGTACAATTTGAAGTGGATCAAAAAAGTTCATCAAAGTTGTCCTAAGACAAGAACAGGTATTGTTCAAAATTCATGTATAACTTTGATGAAAGGCTTTGATCCACTTCAGATGTTGACTACTGTATTTATTATCTGCACATGTCAGATTTGTCTAAAGTCTAAAGTGGTCTTTTTTTTTTTTTTTTGGGGGGGGGGGGGAATTTATGTGAATAATATTATTTAAATAGTGCCCCCCTTTCAAGTTTTCATATTTTTACTGTTTAAACAGAGACAGACATACTGTGCTTTTTATGCAAATCTTCATTTTTCATTATGTGTACAGTAGATACATTTTGACATTTGATAAAGTCTGTTTGACAAAACATAAGTCTGTTTGCAGATTTTCCTGCATAATCTTTCTGAACCAAAAACAATCTTAAAGTTAAATTAGTTAAATAAGTGTAATAATTGTACCTCTCCTGTTTCCTCACTATAGACCTTATTCACAGCAGTGCCATCTTTTTAGCTTGAATGAAAGCGAGGCTGCAAGGGACAGACATGCATCTCTTCAGTTGTTTGTGCTGTTATTTAATGTGTTTTTGGATTTCGAAACCCTGCAAAAATATCTTCGACATTTCCGTAGACAAAAAACTTCAAACAACATGAGCAGTGGAAAATTATAAGTGATCTTGGAGTTTTATACAGCGTTTTATAGCGGATGCCATTGAAAATACGTTACATGTATTCCTCACAGCCTCTCTTTCATACCGGTCATGGCGCAGCTTGGAATATTATAAGGTCAATAAATACAGCATGACGAGCCGGGCTAAGTAGGTGTGCATTTGTTGACAGCCATTAATCTCTATTATGTCATGAAGGTTCTAATGTTGCGAGGTGTTTTGCACTGTAGAAAAAGGTTTGCGTATGTTTTCATGGTGGTGCTTTAGTAGGGAGGATACAGACACTGCTAACAGCTTTCTCTATGTCTCATACCTGTCTCATATTTCTTTTGTGTATCTGTGTCACAGGCTGGCTGGTGGACTGGACTCATGACTTCAGTGCTGCTTTCTACTTGTCTGGCGTCTGCCTTGTTTTGTCTGGTGTTTTTGTGGTTCTTGTTGACAGGCTGGTGGAGAAGAAAAAACCCAAACTACCAGATACATGTGCTGAGACTACAGATCATCCCATGCATAAAGCAGACATTGCAGATGTTTAAAAGCCATTGATGTTACCAGTGTTTAACTTTTTTTTTTTGGTAACACTTTATTTTACAGTGTCCTTGTTACATATGTTATATGTACTTACCATAGCATTAACTGTAAATTAGGCATAATTACATGCAACTAACCCTCAACCAAATCCTAATCCTACCCTAACCCGATAGTAAGTACATGTAGTTGCTTAGTAAATATAAAATTACACTGTAACAACGACACCTTAAAATAAAGTGTAACCTTTTTTTTATATGAACTTTGATCTATTTAAAGCCATATTGTGTTAATGTTTTTACCTTTCAAAAAGGCTGCAGGCTTTTTATTATCTCAACCTCTCACCCCATAACTTCCAAGCAGAGATATTAGTTTAAGACTGTGGCATCATTGCCACATTTAAAGCCAATACTTGATGGCAAACAATGACAACGACTGAGACCCGTGCAATTCAGAGCCTGTTTTTGCCCTTAGAAATAATCAAAGAAGCACTGAGTGCAGATGAAGCTGATTATTTCATCATGTATGAACGGAACAAGCATTAAGTGAGATATATGATGATTTTACAATATCTGAAAGCAATATAAATATTATCATTTCTCTTTTTGTTGTGTGCATACATGCTACTGCAAATGATATATGCATATAAGCTGCATACAGTGGCTCCAAAAAGTAAACTGGCATCCGCAAACAAATGATTTTTATTTCTGACATAACTTACTGGCCTCGAGGTGATTTTTTGAATGGCTTTTTTTAAAAGCAATTTATTTGTTTTATTTAAAATATAACAAACTTTATCTGAAATGTTTTGCTTTAAATGTGTACTGCTATTGTATTTAAAATAAATATCACTTGGTTTCATATGTTAAGTGTTATTTTATTATCATTTATATAGTATTATAGTTTTTTGTAAATATTATAAATTAGATTTTATTTTTATATTTTTAATTTTAATTGTTTTTTGTGCGTTTTTGTAATGTTCCTTTTCGTGAGCTTAGAATTATAAGGTTCTATCTCCGTTTAGGGTAGTTCCGAGATATTGAGCATCAAAGTTTTTACATCCCAGCTGGCACAACTGAGATGGAACCTTTTTATTTTATTAATAACTACTAACAAAATATTTTTTTTACAAAAATAACACCACACAGGCATTAATAAACACCTAATGGATCAGATTATGTCAAAAACTCAATTTCGACCAAAAGTGGAGATAGAACCTTATAATTCTAAGCTCACGTTTTGTCTATAGTTTTTTTTTTAAGTTTTAGTTTATTAGTTTAAACTAAATTAATGAGAACTGTCGCAATTACATTCAATGTAATTGAGTGTCCGAATACATTTTGGGGCCACTGTATTTCAGAAACCCACAAAGATTTATGCAACAAACTCAGAATAATACATGGTATTTGAGCAGCTGTTGAACAAGTGGGCTATGCCTTATATTGTTTTTCATGTCTTGTGTTTCACTGTATAATAACACATTGCTGAGCTGGTAGGGCAGTTCCTGTCTGTTCTGAATATGTTGTGTAAATTATGTGTGTACTGTACATGCTCACTTACACTCACACACACAGGACTTTGGAATCACAAAGATGCCTTAGTAATGTTGAAATCCGCTTAAATGAGCAAATGAGTTTTACAAAGAATTTGCCAACTTTAACCTTAAAATAAGAGCAGCCATCCCAAAAAAAAATGTGTACACTGAACTAATGTTCCTCTGAATCAGCAGAATCATGTTCAGGTTAAACACACTTTTGACTGTTTATATCACAACCAGTGATTCTAGCATTACAAGTAACTTGAGTACATAATACACATTACATAATCAGATTACTTTTTTAAGGTAAAGAGTAAAGTAACACATTGTATGTGTTTAATGACCTCTACCTCTACTGCATTTCCTTCATCCTGAGGCTTATTCGTTACACTTTTGGTGTGAAAGGAACTTTAAATTAGCCAAAAATAGAACCTTTTTTATTGTTGTTGTTAAAAAACATACAAGAAAGCCCAGCCCAGGTGAGAAAAAGTAACCCAAAAGTAATGTAATGGATTACTTTCCCTAATTAGTAACTTTTTTAGGGAATAATGCAATATTGTAATGCATTACTTTTAAAAGTAACTTTCCCCAGCACTGATCATGACTGATTCTTATATCATCAAATAGTATGTCTTTGATGTAAATGTGCCATAACCTGTAGAATCATGCTATGCAATTTAATATTTTAGTCTTTTGGTACTTCCCCAAATGCACATTCTCTTTCCGGAGATAAATAGCGTAGCGTTTTAGCTGGTAGCGTTTTTTTGTTTTTGTTTTTACTTTGATTTATTGAGCAAGTAATGTCTTAGTTTGTAGAAATGGATTTGTCGTTTTATGAGCAGAGTTTGAATGTGGTGATGACAAGACTTGATTTTTTCCTTAATTGCAAGTGACAATCAGGGAAATAATAATAATGTAGGTTAATGCGATCAGATTTATTTCTGTACATCAGAGTTAGAGCTACAGGATCTGTGTGTCATTCGTTCAGCCTTCGAGTTTTATTATATGCAATAATTATACTGTTGACAACTACTTATTTTTTATATTCAGGGGCATTTGAATATCTAATTTGGCATTTGCCTTCATATAATGCATTTTTAATATTTTTTTTATTTTTTTTTTTAATATGTAATCTAGTAAGCACCATCAAATTGTACCTAGCCTATACAACACTGCCACGCATGTTAACTATAATGTAAAGTTTACTAAAGACGCACAGATTAAAACAAGGGTTTGTTTTTTTATTAAAAAAAAAAAACAGTGAGATTAACTAAGAATAATGTCCTAAATCGTTTGTGAGACCAGTGATCACATCCCATCAGCTTTGTCCACATGTGTACGCAGTGGATATGGAGAGATCGTCTTGGTGTCCCATCACCAGGTGGCAGTATGACCACAGTAGAAGAAGCATGTGTTGTAGTGTTGAGTCTGTGATATACAATAAATATATATATATTTTCACTGTTTTTGTACACGTTTCTGACTAATGTGTAAAGTTTTATTATTAAACTATTAGTAAAATAATAATAATTAAAATGTTGTCATCATTTACTCTCCCTCTGTATGACGTTGGTTTTGGTTCTGCTCTTTCAACACAAAAGGAAATTATAGTGAATAGTGAAATTTTACTGACCAGGGGGTGTCAAGCAAGAAAAGTACTATGAGGAACTAAATTTAAACGGATTTGGACGTGACTAGGCCTGAATCAAGTAGGCCTATGTTTATTTTTGGTGAACTATTCCTTTAATTAATAACTACGAAAATCTACACAAAGTTCACCCAATATGAAAAGACATCATTTACCATTTCATATCATTTACTCACCCTCATGTCGTTCGGGTATCATCTTCCCTCGCGAAGCCACAAAATTATACTTAATTATTTTTTTACTTTTTTTGTCTAGAAAGCTTATTTTATTTCATTTTGATACTATTTTTAATGCAATTTTTACCTTTAAATTACTAGATTTGATAAATAAATAAATAGTAGTCTAATTTAAGCACATTCCTCTCATTCTTTCTAATTAAATTCAAAACAACTCACAATTTCATGCATAAACCTTTTAATTCAGCTCAAAATATCTTACATTGGATGTTTTTGCCGACCTCTTGTGGAAAAATAGAATAATAACATATTTCATGACTCTAGCCACTAGATGGCCTTATAGCTCTATGGAGCAAATGAGCTGTTCCGCTGGGTCCTAAAGTCAGTTTTTTCTTCCGTATGCATTCAGATATTTTTTTACAGTCTAGATATATATGAATATGATATGTAGATAGATAAATTGTATAAATTGTTTTTTTGGGGGGGTTTTTTTGGTAAAGTTTTAGCATTTTTAGTTTGAATTTTGAGCATTTTTATGCTTTAGGTTTTTCAATGTGTACTGAAGCACGGAATGTGCATTCCATTCATTCCTATGGGGGACAAATACGCTCTATGTACGAACGCTGCTGACGTATTTCCGGTACGATCTCAGCCAGCGTCTTTACTTCCGCATAGCGCATTCTATAGTGAAGTGTACTAGCGGCAAAACTTTCATAAAATTAATTTTCTCAGAAACGGAGACAGCGATTTTAGAAACTAATTCGCTAGTCGGATTTCGCATGATTTGAGAGAATACTCACCCTCAAAGTTGTCAATGTAGCTCGAAATATATAATTTAAAGCCCTTCTCTTTCTTACTCTTAGGTGTGAGTCGTGTGACAGCTAACTGCCTCACAATATTGTTAACATCATTCACGTTAACTACTGGAAGTTCTTGTATACAGCGAGTGTAATTTACCATTATCTCCACCGAATGCAAAAGCGGCCTCCGACGCAGCATCGTTGGCGGGCTGAGACAAAACACGGAAGCGATCGTGCATATAGCCTATTGACCCGCAAGGGAAGTTTTTGTTACTTTTTTAAAATTTCAACCACAAAACTCATCTAATCCATTCAATTTTTTGTGTGTGTGTTCGTGGTTCAAGTGCGACAAAACTCCTGGGGTCTTGGAACCCTCAGATGAACACAATTTATTTTTTTTATTAAAAAACATTTTCCTGGTCAAAATGACCCGAGGGAAGGATGAAGGAAGGGTAAGTAAGTGGATAACCTCAACTTTCGGTTCCAAAAACGGAGGTAACTTTCAGGGTATGTAAGTAGCCATAGCAGCAGGTTATATTCCAGGGTTACTTTACTTCAGAGGTTTTTCAGCACATGTGCGTGCTCTTGATGAGGCTCCAGTGGGCGTGACAGATTGCGCATATACAGGTCTATAGTTATATCGATATATAAAGCGCTATTAAGGCTATGTTTATTTTATAATAATAGCTATATAATTCTCATCTCACACATCGTTGATCTGCATTCAGACTTTTTTTTTTCAACAGGACGTTTTCTACTGTATGCTATAATGCATTTCTATAATAAAAGATGTGATACATCTTACCTTCAATGTGAAAGCAAAATGACTAAACAAAAACAAACTTATACAGCCATGTTATCTTTGCAAGCACAGTCTTTCTTTTTATTATATAGCCTAATTAGCATCAAACAAATTATATAGGTAGTTCTATTCACAGTGATTAAAGATTATTAAACGAAAAGATTGAAAAATGATTGAACAACCACCAAATAGGTGGCGATATTCACTAAGTATGTAAATCAGCATTTAACAAAAGAAGAAGAAAGAAGTAGCTACTATGGCACACTTTTTCTTAGCGTCCGTCCGTTTCCATGGTGACTCGTTGATTTGTCGCTCTGTTGAGACTTGAGAGTGTCTGGTGTGTTAACCGTTAACATACTCTGGGTTGGATGAACCTACTCCCGGACACGTTTTTGGAACCATCATACCTCGAGTAAGCAAGGTTTGGTTTAATCAGCCGAAAGTTCAGGGTATGTTTGACAGTAAGTAACCTTGCTTTCTGGAATACACCCCTGATTTGTGCAAGTACCAATGAGGTTTGTTTGGCTGGTCAAGCAAACTTGGTTAATCTTCTGTGTGTACCATATTTGAAGAGATATTTGATTATATTTATATAAAATACACTGAAACACTTATATAAACACTTATATAAAATACACTGAATTTCTCACAGGATAAAAATCATCAGAATACTCAGCAGTGGAAACACAAAGATATATGAGGACCAGAGCAGTTTCACTGATGCTAAACTCTGAAGTTCCACACAGACAACAACACATGAAATGGTCAGTTGAGTAAAGCCCCAGTTTAGACACACATACAGCCATTTCCTCCACAGGGAAGTAAGCTTTGGATGTAAGAAGTGATGTAGCTTGTAGTCCCCCTGCACGGTGAAGGCCCAGATGAGAAAGCCCAGAATCTGCCCTGGATGAAGGCCATGCCACCACGCTGAGAACCCAAAGGTCATGAACAGTGGAGATCTGTTGGACCTTTTGAAGACCATTCTTCGAAGCCACTCCGCCGTGGTTCTGTTCCACTGGCGTGCAAAAACTGATGGACGACTCGACGCTTCAGTCACCCATGGACTTCCATCAGAAAGCCCATCCCGTGATGTTTTTCCACTGTGACAATAACCATGGAGACCTATTCCTGCAGCACTGTTAACACACTCACTGATCGTCCAGTGCGCATAATAGTTCATCTTAAGTAGCAGCGACAGGATCCAGATCCATAATATATCTTGAAAAACACAAGTGCTGTTTACTCTTAATGTGACTGATTTTAAGAGTTCCTTGAGAGGATATTTAATCCACACCAAAACTACAACTTGCAATATCTTTGAAGTAAGATTCCCTAAATATGAAGCAAGGGGTGGCGTTACACTAATTTGCCTAACAGACTCCACAAACGTTTTGAAACTGTAAAGTGGTCCTCCAAGAAGAGCAGGGAAATAAAGTGAGTAGCTTAGAAATGGAATAAGGTCGGGTTGATCCTGACTGCTGTTTTGAAAGGGACTAGAGAGTTTTCCTTCCTGCAGATCAAGCGATAGAGAAGAAACCCTCTGGGTCATCAACATGAGAGCGGATATGGCCAGTAAAAGTCTGTTAGGAATAAAACAAAAGCTCAAAATTGGATAAAATTGGATGTTTTCATACAGTGTACTTTTGGAGAAATACAGTACCTAGAGTCTGGTGTTTCTTGAAGCCAGTATAACTGGTACTGGATGTACAAATGCCAGCAGGTTTGCCAGCACATCTGCAGTCCCATCGTCCACTGATGAATATGCATTGGATGTAAACATTGGATCAGCAGCAGGAGAAGGACGGCACTGAAGAACAGCAATAAGCTGTATGGACCCATTGTTACAATGGCCAGGATGAATCCTCCCAATGTCAGATAGATGTACCTTGCAGTAGGAGATGAATTTCAGCTATTTCATTTCACAATTGACTTCAACATTCGGAGAAAGGACAATGCATTTATTAAAAATCATGAGTAACAGCATGGATCATGTTATGGTACCTGCTAATCATTGAGAGATGTCCTTGTCTGGTTAAACAACAAAACAGAAATGCAAATGGTATGTTCACAAACTGGTAAACCAGCTGTCTGTTTCCACCACAAAATATCCAAACGAGATCCATCACCAGGCCAGATAGTTGTGGGAACTGCTCGAGTGGTGTGCGTGAGTAAAAGAGAAGATGAATATGTACAGTATGGCTGACTTGCCTTTTATTTGATTTTCAGAGCAAAATGTCTTTCTGCATTTCAGACGTGCATAGATAGACAGACATTCAGTCCGTCACAGTGTGTACTTATTTCCTAAATGGAATCTGAGAGCGTGCCAACCAAGTTATGAGTAAACAATTATCTCAAACAGAACAAGAAAACGCTTTTTACACACACAAGTTCAACACATGATAGATAGATAGATAGATAGATAGATAGATAGATAGATAGATAGATAGATAGATAGATAGATAGATAGATAGATAGATAGATAGATAGATAGATAGATAGATAGATAGATCGATAGATAGCCTAATATCAGATATAGATAGATAGATAGATAGATAGATAGATAGATAGATAGATAGATAGATCAGACATAAATAGATAGATAGATAGATAGATAGATAGATAGATAGATCCTATCAGACACAGATAGATAGATAGATAGATAGATAGATAGATAGATAGATAGATAGATAGATAGATCCTATCAGACACAGATAGATAGATAGATAGATAGATAGATAGATAGATAGATAGATAGATAGATAGATAGATAGATAGATAGATAGATAGATAGATAGACGGACGGATGACAGATGGATGGATGGATAGCCTAATATCAGATAGAGCCTATCAGACATAGATAGATAGATAGATAGATAGATAGATAGATAGATAGATAGATAGATAGATAGATAGATAGATAGATAGATAGATAGATAGATAGATAGATAGATAGATAGATAGATAGATAGATAGATAGATAGATAGGTGGATTCTCTTTTTAAATAATACAGCATCCCAGGTGTGGAGAATGAGGAACACTTTCCAGCTTCTGCTCCATTCTGATTGCTCCACAATTTTCTTTGCGTTTTATTGTGCGTTCAGAAACGCAACTACAAAAGCATGTAAAAACATAGAAAGGATATCGAGCAGATACCAGCTGTATGAGTAATTAAGCTTTAGGCGCTTCGTATAAACTCCCCACGGCACATTCGAAAGTTACGGCGGAACCTGAGCGAGCGGGGCTTGTCTCTGCGTCAGAGACAGTTCACTTATCGATTGGCTGCTCCTTGTGCAACGAGGAGGCGCATAAATAGACACTTTTAAGGAATTTCACAGACATTTAGTGGGGTACACGGCGTGGAGGCTGGCTGAAAGATTATCGCGAACAATTTTCGTCAATCTCAAGCGAAGAACATGCAGAGCTGCGCTAAATCCTGGCGGGTTGTCATCAGCCGGTCGATGAACGCTCGCGTGCCGTATAGGAATATCAGCAGCAAAGGGGATGTTTTTAAGAAACTTCGCGGTTTAACCGTAAATGTGTCTGCAAATGTGCGCTGTATGGGCACCTCACAAGTTCTGTGGTCCAGAAAGATTGAAAGAATTCTGCCGAGACACGATGATTTCTCTGAAAGACACATTGGACCGGGTGACAAAGAGAAACGAGAGATGCTCAATACTCTTGGACTTGAGGTAAAACTTATTCATTCGAATTAAACAGCATATTTTAAACCAATATACTTAAATGCTAGCCAATTTAAACGTTTTATGTCAGCATTTTACCCGCATCTTCAACTTTCTAATGTGCAACAATTTTCGCGGTTTGTGTTGATAATACAATTAATGAACAAAATAATAGTTTACATTTTGATTTTGATTTCAGTCAATCGCTCAGCTAATAGAAAACACAATTCCCGCATCCATCCGCCTGGGAAGAAGTTTGAAAATGGACGATCCTGTGTGTAAGTTGCTCTTACTCCTCTCAGCAGCGGCAGACAGAGGAAACACGTGTCGTTTGTTGTTGTGAATTCATCATATATTTGCATTGACTGTCTGTGAGGCAAACCGCGAGGTTGCATTTCATTTAAGCGGTATTGTAAAACTATTTTTGGCGGCAGATTTTGGGGCAGCGGAATTATTAATTGCATTAAGCCTTTTTATCAAACATATTTTTATTTCGAAATATTTCGAATTAGGGGTTTCTAACAGACCAGACTCTAACAAAGGAGTCTATCTGAGCGAGGAATGTAGGTTACACGCTCTTTGTGTGCCAATAGACCTTACTGGAGGGTTTTTCACCGTTAAGTCTTCCTTTGAACATATTAGGAGTTGTTTTTGCGGAGCCCGGCGAGCAGCACCAATCTCCTGACGCCCTCCGCCGATGCCAATAGGATGACAATTAGAGTGTAAAGTTCAGCGTCACACGGCCAGTTTGATCTGGTTAGCAGTAGCATTACATCACGCGTGCACCGCTCAACATATAACTTTGCGTAATAATTGACAATTTAATGGGGATAACGACGTATAACAGGAAGAACTTTGAATTGCATTGGCAATCATAACGTCTGACAATTATTTTACAAATACATTTACTATTAAAAGCGACGATTTACCCACAAACAACAGAGTACACCGGTGTGTGAATAACACGGTTTAATTTTAATTTCTGCGGACAATACGACTATTAAAACTTAAAACCAGATAAATTTTTTTATATTAACACACTATGCAGATGTAAAATGTCTAATTTTATGAGCAATATTCTTATGCCAACATAACACCACTCACTAGACTACCCAAATCATTGTTATGAATGACAAAAAAAGGTTTTAAAAGATATATATGGTCTAATTTATTATAGTCACTACGAGCTTTGACATATGGCAGGAGTCAGTTTTCTCCTCTGCTTGTGTGTGTGTCTTTAATGAAGCAAGCCATGCTGAAGCTGATGGGGGGGCTATACTGGATTCTGCTGGTTCAGCTGCACAGAGCTTGATCTGCAAATCACTGCTCAACAAGAATGGACTACTTTGGCACTCTAAACTTTCCCATTTGTAGTTTTTATTAAAAAGTTTAATTTATCTTTTACATTTTTTACACTGACAAACTCTATCTAAAACACCAAACAGCTGCATCCACACCTTTTCAGTGTAAAACAAAATGAACATCCCGCAGACATGTTAGTGTGAGGGGGGTGTCCGTAATGTGTATTTCTCTCTAGCTGTTTTTACTACTGCATTATCTTTGCCCCGCTCAGTTGCTGTGTTGCTAAGCTGCAACACAATGCCTCGGGAATTTGTGTGTCTCGGTATGAACCGGCTCCAGTGCCCTCGAACTACAGCCATTAAACTAGTTCCCAAGCCATCAGAAATGTCCCATATTTGCCCTTTATCTACCTTTAACTACTAAATTATAAATTGCAAAACTCTTAATCAGTGAGATTACGTGCTCTTGTATTATTCATCAGGACAATGTAGGTTATATCATGTTGCAATTGATGTGATATTTTTGTAGGGGTGTGCTTAAATACCAGGTGTATTTGCCACGATGTGTGAAGGCAGTTGTTAAGTACTCATTATATGAGTCATGTGAGAAGCTTCTTAAAAACATTGTGGGCACAGTCACTTGTAAAATGAGGCTGATTTCAATTTGATGCAAGAGAAACCATAAGAGTGTTTCTTTTTTACTGTCAAATCAAAGTATGCGAGCACTGTTTAATTAACCTAGGGAGTTTGTTTTAATTAGTAACCTCTGATATCCAAATCGTTCTTATCTCTGTACTTTAATTACCACAGGTGAGAATGAAATTCTTGACTCACTCCAAAAGATTGCATCGAGGAACAAGTTGTGGAGGTCCTATATTGGAATGGGCTATTATAACTGCTCCGTCCCACAGGTCATACAAAGAAACCTGCTTGAGAATTCAGGATGGTATGTATTGTCTTGCCTTTTTTTTTTTTTTTTTTTTTTAAGCATTTATTTCACCTTTTGGTGGAGCACAGTCAAAAAAAATTTTTTTTTTACACACATTAACCCTTTGTTTCTGTAATGAGACTTAAAATTTACAGCCACGAGCTAGAACACCATGTTCATTAGTTTCTCATGGTCAGTTCTAGTCAAAAAGCAAATTGCATTTTGATGATTCTTATTACATAAAGGAGTAGCGTGCCCAGCATCAGATGTGTCTTGTGACTCAAGCTGAAGGTGTTTGGTTAGAGCTTTAGTGAGTTTTTTTTTTGTGTGTTCTCTATAGGGTCACTCAGTACACACCGTACCAGCCTGAGGTCTCTCAGGGGCGTCTGGAGAGTTTGCTCAATTATCAGACAATGGTCTGTGACATCACCGGAATGGCAGTAGCCAATGCATCGTTGCTGGATGAAGGCACTGCTGCTGCAGAGGCCATGCAGCTCTGCAACAGGTTAGTCCACCAACTGCTGGAAACATCTGTAAAGAACATGATGCCATTTTATCAAGGAGGAGTTTACTCTACAATCTCAAATCCAGAAAAGTTGGGACATTTTGTAAAATGCAATAAAATATTAGTCTGTGGTCTGTTCATTCTCTTTAACCTTTATTTAACTGACAAAAGTACAAAGAAAATATTTTCAAAGTTTTCACTGACCAACTTAAGTGTATTTTATAAATATAAACACATTTTAATTTTGATGGCTGCAACACCTTCCAAAAAAGTTGGGATAGAGGCAAAATTTAAAAAAAAGAATATCCAAGTTAAACTCTTTTGAAACATTCCACAATAAGTAGGTGATTTGTTAATAGGTGATCGTGGTATCGTGATTTGGTGTAAAAGGAGCATCTCAGTCTTTGCTAGCAAAGATGGGTCATGACTCACCACTTTGCTAAATATCATGAGAGCACTGTCAATTCAAAAATCACAGTTCAAAATGTAAGATTGCGAAGAATTTAGGTCTTTCATCTTCTACCATACATAATATTGTGAAAAGATTCAGGGTATCCGCAGAAATCTCAGAACATTGCATTGCATGAGAAACTGTCGTGCTACTCTGTTAAGTACAGCCACATGGGCTCGGGAGTACTTTGGAAAACCATTGTCACTTAACAATCAGATTCAAGTGGCATTCCTTGATGCAGAAGCAGTGTTACGCAAGGAGAAAGCTATACATCAATTCTATGCAGAGATGCTGGAGAGTTATCTAGCCCAAGCTCATCTCAGGTGGTCCAAAAGACAGTGGAAATGTTTGCTGTGGTCAGACCAATCCACTTTCAGCTTGTTTTTGTGGAAAAAAAGATATCAAGTTACTAAGACAAAAGGGACCATACAGTCTTTCATCAGCGACAGGTACAAAAGCAAACATCTGTCATGGTTTGGGGGTGCAAGAGCATGGGTGACTTGCATCTGTCTGAAGGTACTATTCATGTGGAGGCATATTGGGATTGTACAGAGACAAATACTGCCATCAAGATGACATCTTTCCTGGGAAGCAAAACAATGCCAGGCCTCATTCTGCACATGCTAAAATGGTTTCTAGACACTCTGCACCATAGAAGGGATGTGCCATCATGAAAAGGAGACTCCGACAACTACGACCACAGACTGTTGAGCAGATGTCTTGTATCAGGCGAGATTGGGCTAAAACTTCAACAATTAGTATCCTCAATTCCCAAATATTTAAAACATGTAATTAAAAGGAAAGGTGATGTGACAGTGGTAAACATGCCTCTGTCCCAACTTTTTTGGAGTGTGTTGCTGCAGCCATCGAAATGCGTTTATATTTACAACACACTTACCTTGGTCAGTGAAAACCTTTCAAAAACTTTTATGTACTTTTGTCAGTTAAGTAAAGGTTAAAGAGAATTAACAAATCACAGATTCTTCATTTGCATTTTACAAAATGTCCCGGCTTTTCAGCCAACACCTGAAACGGTACATTCAGGTATTCGACATGCAGGGTGGCGTACTCCCAGCCCTGGGGATGATGATTAACACTCAACTTGTCATTTTCAAAGGCAAAACAAAAGAAGAACGTTCTACATTGACCCACGCTGCCATCCACAGACTATTGCAGTTGTGCAAACCAGAGCCAAGTAAGGAAGTTCACCAATTTATAGAATAAAGCATTCTATCTCTCTATCTATCTTATCCCGATGAAATGTTTGTATCCCATAGTTACATTGGCGTGAAGACCGTACTCAAGCTTCCTCATGAGATGGACTTCAGTGGGAAGGATGTTAGCGGTGTGCTCTTCCAGTATCCAGACACTGAGGGCAGGGTGGAAGATTTCACTGCACTTGTTGATCAGGCTCACAAGGGTGGTGTATGTACCTGTCATTTTAAAACTCACATTTTCTGATACCAATCTTTGTATATATATTAGGTTTTGCATGAAACATTGACCTAATTTAACCTTAAGACTCATTTACTCACCATACCAAACTTGTATGACTACTTTCCCCTGTGTACAACAAAAGGGAAAAAAACTGAAGAACACTTTTTCCGTACTATTAAATAATGTCAGTTACTGATGTCAGACCTGTCTTCATGGCATGTTTGAATATGTTGAAGTCAGAGTTAAATGTTTCTTCAAAATATCTCCTTCTGTGTTCCACGTAGAAAAAGTCATTTTTATTTGGAGCGACATGAGGGTGAACTATCCTGTTCCCACTACAGAGTCTTTTTTTATTTTATTTTTTTTATACAGATGCATTATAGCATATGATTCATACATGATCAATGCATGATTCCATTGATTTTTTTTTTTTTTTTTTTCAAAGGCACTGGCTTGCTGTGCTACAGACTTGTTGGCGCTCTGCGTGCTGCGTCCTCCGGGTGAGTTCGGAGTTGACATCGCCTTGGGCAACTCTCAGCGCTTTGGAGTTCCTCTCTGCTATGGTGGGCCTCACGCTGCATTCTTTGCAGTCAAAGATAGTCTGGTCAGGATGATGCCTGGAAGGATGGTTGGAGTGACCAGGTGAGTCTGTCCTTTTTTTATAGTCTCAAGGCCTCAATGTAGTTTGCCTCATCAGTGTTGGTATAAATTGTCAAATGTTTCCGGTTACAGAGATGCAGCTGGTAAAGAGGTTTATCGTCTGGCTCTCCAGACCAGAGAGCAGCACATCCGCAGAGACAAAGCCACTAGCAACATCTGCACTGCCCAGGTAGAGCTTAAATAATCAGAAAATACTATGTGTGTGTGTGTACTTGTACGACTATCTTTGTGAGGATCGATTGAGTTTTAGACCATCGAAAGTGAGGACATTTTGGCTGGTCCTTACTTTCTGAGACACCTTTAAAGGCCTGTTTGATGGTCTACACTTGGTTTTAGGAATAATCAGTGTTGAGGAAAGTTACTTTTTAAAAGTAATGCATGACAATATTGCAAAAAGTAACTAACTGCATTACTTGGTTACATTTTATGGAAAGTAATGTTACGTTACTTTTGCTTTGCTTTTCCTCATCTAAGCTGGGCTTGTTTATTTGTTTTTAATAACAAAAAAGTTATATTTTTGGCAAATGTAAAGGCCCTTTCACACCAGAAGTGAAATGAATATGCCTCAGGCTGAAGAAAATGCAAATTCACATGAGACAGTAGAGGGTGCAGCTCAAACAACTTTTCAGCTCTGCTTGCTGAAGAAATTTCAACACTCTTCAGCAATAAAAAATAAATAAATGCAAATGTGATGTTAATCTAAAGTCATTTTTGCTTATTACTATGGTTGAATTGGATAATCGAAGGTCAGCAACTAAGACATTGGTTAATATAGTGAGATTAAATACATAAAGTATTAATGAATTCATGAATTAATTATTGCAGGTTTGCAAAATATTTTTTGCCTTTTATTATTTTTATTCATTTTGAGAAATACTGAATGTTTTTGTGCTAGTTAGATGAGTAAATGCATGCTCACGTTTAGTCTGGAACTTATGTTTACACTCAACGCCTCTGCTTTTCTCTCGACATTGAGGACAGAAAGGTGTCAATACATGAGAAAACAAAGTAACTTAGGTTACTTATTTGAAAAAGTTACTCAGATATTTTGTTGTAAATTTAAAAGTAATGGGTTACTTTACTAGTTACTTGGGAAAAAAAAGTAATCTGATTACGTAACTCACGATACTTATACTTAGGTTTAGGGTAAGGGTTGGAGTTAGGCAACTAGTTGTGATGGGTAGGGTTAGGGTAAGGAGCTAGAGGTAGTAATGTGTCAATGAATGTTCTCACAAAGATGGCTGTATAAGAATGTGTGTATATTATCTGTGAAGTTGTATTTCTGTACTCCATTTTAATGTCTTTACTCAGGCTCTTCTTGCAAACATGGCTGCCATGTATGCGTTATATCATGGTTCTCAAGGATTGAGACACATTGCTGAGAGAACCCACAATGCAACGTTGATTCTCGCTGAGGGCAAGTTGTTTGACTCCTGTTTACTCTTTTTACAAGAATTGTATAGTGATTTTTGTGATACTGATTGTTTCTTGTTGTGATAATAGGACTGAAAAGAGCTGGGCACAAACTCCAACACGAGAACTTCTTTGACACGCTGAAGATCAACTGTGGCGTGGCCGGCAAGGACATCCTAGAAAAAGCTACGCAGCGGGAAATCAACCTGCGGTTGTACAGTGATGGACTGGTGAGACCTGTGAAAATTTTAAAACACAAATTGACAAATATCTTTTTTTTTATTTATTTTTTATTATTCATTTGTTTAATGTTTTTCATTTCTTGATGTGGTTTTAGCTTGGAGTGTCTCTGGATGAAACCGTCTCTGAGAGAGACTTGGATGATCTGCTCTGGATCTTCGGGTGTGAATCTTCAGCTGTAAGTTCTTGCCTAATTCAGAAAGATTTTAAATATTGCTAAAAATCTGTTTGTCTTCTTCGTTCCCTCATGATTTATAGTCTTTTTGACCTTTATCAGGAACTTATTGCTGAGAAAATGAGTGAGCGCACAAAAGGATTGCTGGCAAGCCCTTTCAAGAGAACCAGCAAGTTTCTCACCCATCCAGTATTTAACAGGTCTGTTTCAATGCTAGCTATTGTTTTTAACAAATCTGTTTGTGAATGAAACTTTCTACAATTGTGTGGATGTGCTTTTTTCTGTGTAATAAATACTTGTATTGCTTTCAATTTCAGCTATCACTCAGAAACCAATATTGTACGTTACATGAAGCGCCTGGAAAATAAGGATATTTCTCTCGTACATAGTATGATTCCATTGGTAAGTCAAAAACCTAAGCATCACAGAGGTTTACTAAGCATTACTTTGGGATTCATCCCATGTGATGATCTTACATAAAAACGTCACAGTAACACAAACTCCTCTTTTGAATTCAGGGCTCATGCACAATGAAGCTGAACAGTTCCTCAGAGCTCATGGTGAGTCAGGATTGCTCTGCTCTTCTAGAATAGCCCTCCTTTTCACTCGTTCTTTTCTCTGACATCGCCTCACTTCAACCAATCAGAGCAAAGTTGATCGTAGAGACCATTTGTGCCAATGGCTCTACAATCTACTTAGGCTTACAATGCTTTTGAGAAACGCAGCCCTGATCTTTTCATTGTTTGACTGTAACCTTTTCCCAACAGCCAATCACCTGGAGAGAATTTGCAAACATCCACCCATTCGTGCCGTTGGACCAGGCTGAAGGTTATCAGCAGCTCTTCAGGCAGCTAGAGAGAGACCTTTGTGAGATTACAGGATATGATAAGATCTCCTTTCAACCAAACAGGTAAGTGTCTTGCCTGAAATTGCTGCTTCAATATCAAGCAGATGATTCATTCTGATTGCAAACAGTGGTCTTGTAGTTAGCAAATCAAGTGTCAACATGACTCTGTTTCATTCAGGTTTCTTGTGCTGATAAGTTTGGGGGTGTGCACGCATCTCTGCATTTTGCTTGGTTGACACTTTAACAGGATCATTAGTATACTGTACTCTTGGGCAAGAGCCATTTGAAGCAATCTTTGAACTCTGTTGTGCTGAGGCAGAATGGTTACATGATGCTATTGATTTCTTTGTCCCGTAGCGGCGCGCAGGGGGAATACGCGGGCTTGGCTGCGATCAAAGCCTATCTGAATTCCAAAGGAGAATCTCATAGAACAGTGAGTATCATCCTGCAGTGAAAAGCCCCTCTCATTAACCTTAAGCCTCATGTTTGATCTCAGGGCCTTTTTAAAAACATTCTTGACATTTGAAGGATCAGGTTGATCAAGACTTCATGACTTTTTACTAATCTTATGAGAACTGATAATAAGCAGAATTTCAATCTGATAATATGCTTTAAACGTCCTCCATAAAAAAGTTAAAAGTAGGTCAAATTAATTTAACACGCATGCAATGGGTTTTCATGTTTTTTGAGGACTTTCCATAGACATAATGATTTGTATATGGTACAAACTGTATATTCTATCTCCCAACCCTAAACTCAACCCTCACACAAAACTTTCTGCATTTTTACATTTTCAAAAAACATAATTTAGTATTGAAACGCTAAGAGCTGTTTTCCTAATGGGTACCCCAAATATATCCCCATAAGTCAAAGATTTCTGGTATTACTGTCCTTGTGCGGACATTTCCTCCCTAAAACGTAGGGAAAGCCTGAACTCCCCACACACACACATTCATGTTTATTTGGGTACCTAAATTGGGACATTGCATAATTATAAATACCTAGCCTTAACAGAAAACTTCCTGCATGTGTACAATTTGTACAAAATTTTTACAAATAAATATGTCCACAAAAGGAGGTTTTGTGTTTGTGTATATGCACGCAGTGAAATAGATTTTTTGTCAGCAACTGTAGATCTCATGCTGCACTACCTGCAAAAAGTTGGTGAAAGGAAAGCAAACGATTCATGAGTGATACAAAAAATTCTCAAAGTCTTTTAACAGTGATTTTACTGTTAAATTCTTCAAGAGTTGTTTTGAACCTGAGGGGAAAATTGCTGAAAAAGTGGTAAATTGTTTTGACGAGTTGGGACTGGAAAGAAGATCAGCGATAAGAACGTTTAGTCAAGTCATTGTAGTGTTTTGTAACCTGGCCTTTGTTTTTTATCATCTCCCTAATAAGCAGATCTTAGATAGCGGATGCAGCTCTTAAACCAGCCAAGGTTCAAACTGCCATGTTTGAGTAAATAGCCATAGAAAACAACCACCCCATTACAGGATTCAACTTCAGTGCAAGATTCCATATTTGGTGATTTTCAAGACTTGCAGTCCTTGGACGATGAGTTTGTTTATGGTGACCTGCTGCAAATTGCACAACCTTAAGTGTTTAGGCCACTGTGTCCTTAGTTCAGAAAGTCTGCCATACAGTCTATGACATTTTGACATTTAATGATTAAGTGGAAGACACTTGATTAAAATTTAATACACCCACCCTAGAATTCTGTTATTTTACTCACCCTCGTGTTAATCCAAATGTCTGTGGAACATGAAAAGATGCATAAAAAAAGTAGACCTTGACTACTTGGCTCCATGAAAGTAGTCCCTATGGCTTCATGCAAGTATCAGACCGAAATCTGTTTTGGCAAAAGTAGTTTGCAAAATATATATAAGTTCAAATAAGAGTTATCATATCTTGTCATCTGTCTTAGTGTTGCAAATCTATTTGACAGAAAGTTAATAAATAAGAGCGCAAAAATTGGTTCTGTGTATCTGTGTAACAACCAGCAAGTTTCCTTGTTAGAAAAATAAGATTGTTTGTTTGTTTGTTTTTGTTTTGTCTATTAATCTCCCATATTAAATCTTTTATGGATTTGTTCAGGTCTGTCTGATTCCCAAATCAGCTCATGGAACGAATCCTGCCAGCGCACAGATGGCGGGCATGAAGGTTCAGGTGGTGGAAGTGGATAAAGATGGCAACATCGATGTGTCTCACCTTAAAGCCATGGTATGTACAATGATTTAAAGAGTTTAGTATTGCATCTTCTGTTCGAGGGCTATTTACACCAATACACTGATATGTCTATGATAACATTATCACATCAGTGTTAAAGGTGTAAAAGTGTGTCATTTCTGCCCCACTAGCAGCACCAAACAAAATTGCGAAAATAATGACGAGATTAAAACCAGTTTCCTGAATGCACCTCTTGTCTGCCATTGGTAAAGCAAACAAATAGTCCCAACTCACACATTGTTGCGGTGTCATGATGCTCAGTTGTTTTGAAAGCTCAGTGTTCATACTTTTTGGATGGAATCAGCTTATGAATGGCTTGGTTATGTCTGGGCTAGGGAAAATGACACTCTTCACCTTTTAAGACTCACTTTACCACATTTTTGATAGGTGGACAAACATAAGGCCAACTTGGCCGCCATAATGATCACCTACCCCTCCACTAACGGTGTGTTTGAGGAGAACGTCCGTGAAGTGTGTGAGCTCATTCATCAGAACGGTGGACAGGTGTACCTGGATGGTGCCAACATGAACGCACAGGTAAGAAGAAGATGGAACCGTAAGGCTTTACAGTACTGTAATAATTAGAGCTGCACGATTAATCTGTAAAACATCCCGATCTCGATTCAAACATCCACATGATCTTTCTCCTAAATGACAACAATTCGGCTATGTCTATTAAACCTTTGATGAAATCACACCGGAACATTTAAATCTGGGTTTGGGTCTTTTCAACCACACAGTATCGTTATTTCTGTAACAAATATTCAAATTATCACAGAAGTACTGGGCTAAGTTTATTGTTCACATAAACACTGATGTTTACGGTAGCGATCAAAATAGAGCACATCACCTTTTGAAAGTAACTTGGCGCTTCAAATAACGATCCATTGATTACATCGTTACATCAGTAGGTGGCGACAAGTGACTTTAAAAAAATGTATTTCTCATTGCATCATTCTTTCAAGATATTTGTTCAAAAACTAATTGTTTCATCCAATAATGAAACAAGTGAAGTATTTGACTGAGTCAATGAATCAAACCGATTAAAAAAAAATATTTCAAATTAAGCATTTTTAAATAGACAGCAGCAATTAACATTTTGTCAGAACCTCTAGTAAATTACATGTTATTATGTTTAGTTGTTTACTCAGATTAGTGATCTCTATTTGAAACAAAAAATCATGATTCTCAATAAATCCAGGATCATGCAGCTCTAATAGTAATCATTAACATTAGTTAGGCAATGGTTAACATGAACTAAACATAATCAGTGCTTTTACAGCATTTATTACTCTTGGTTAATCTTAACTTCTAATTTTTTTTACATTAACAGTAAAATGTGCGCCATGATTCTGAATTAATATTAATAATAAATGCTGTAAGCATTTTAGAAGCTTGTGTTACAATAAGAGCGGTTTACAGTGTTTTACATTAAATGTGCATTTTCTTTTTGGAGTTTTCATGTTCTTGTTTCTTTTTGATGCAGGTCGGATTATGTCGACCAGGAGACTACGGCTCAGATGTTTCTCACTTGAATCTCCACAAAACCTTCTGCATTCCTCATGGTGGTGGCGGCCCTGGGATGGGACCAATCGGAGTGTAAGTGTTTTGAAGTGAACAGACCTTCCCTATGACACCTGTACCAGAAATGTTGATCTGTTGACTCCAGTTAACCTAATTGCTTTTGCCTACAGGAAACAGCATCTTGCCCCCTTCCTGCCCAATCATCCAGTGGTTAACATTCAGTTCACGAATGCAGGAAGTTCTCTGGGCACCATCAGCGCCGCTCCCTGGGGCTCCAGCGCTATCCTGCCCATCTCATGGGCTTACATTAAGGTCAACACTCCCTCTGCACTTCCAGTCTTACCTTTTGAATAACAGTGATGTACTGATATTAACATTGACCGATACAGACTAATTATATTATATTTCGGTTACATTTAATAAGGTTTCATTAGTTAACGACTTATAAGTTAACATGAACTAAGAATAAACAATACTTTTACAACATTTATCAGTCTAAATTAATGTTAATTTCAAGATTTACTAATACATTATTAAAATCAAAAGTTGTATTTGTTAACATTATTTAAAGCACTGAACCTATCAAACAATGAACAACCGTATTTTTATTAACTAACATTAACAAAGATTATTAAATACTGTAACAAATGTTTTGCTCATTGTTCATGTTAGTTAATACATTAATGTTAACTAATGAAACCTTATTGTAAAGTGTTGCCTACATTTCTACACTATTTGCCTAAATGTATTGAAAATAAAACGCTGAAGTCATTTTAAATTCTACATGTGTATTTGGGCATCACAACGTTACATGGTCCAACATTTACCTTGATATTTGCTGAAGATTGCATTGTGATTAATTTACTAGTGATTTTAAATATTAACTTTTAAATGCGTTTTAGATGATGGCAAAGGTACTCTAAATATAAAATAAAGGAAATAATATGAATAAATAAATAAAAACTAATATTGGCTGATATGGTACCAATCTATCATGCATCCCTAATTTATTTTTCTAATATTTGATTTATTTTCCATTCAACAGATGATGGGTTCAAAGGGTCTTGGGCACGCTACAGAGGTGGCCATCCTTAATGCCAATTACATGGCTAAAAGACTGGAAAACCACTACAAAATTCTTTTCAGGGGCACTAAAGGTTGGCGTTATTGAATGAAATATTGTATTTTCTGATCTTAAAAAAAAATCAACTGAAGTACCTCACAAACATTTCTGATTATTTGCAGGATTCGTTGCTCATGAATTTATTTTGGATGTGCGGCCTTTTAAAAAGTCTGCAAACATCGAGGCAGTTGATGTAGCAAAAAGACTGCAAGATTATGGTAAATAGAAAAACATTTAAAGCAGGTTATTTCATGGATGACAATTCCCTGATCCTCCACAACCTTCTATGGCAGGTTTTCATGCACCGACCATGTCGTGGCCTGTGGCTGGAACTCTAATGATCGAACCCACGGAGTCTGAGGATAAGGCCGAGCTCGATCGCTTCTGTGACTCGCTGCTGGCCATCCGACAGGAAATCGCAGACATCGAAGAGGGCCGGATGGACTCGAGGATTAATCCTCTCAAGGTGAGCGTTAACTTAACGGAACATTCTTTGTCAGCAGCGTCTGTGGAGCTTTACAGTAATGCATTTGGACGTTTACGGAGCGTTAAACTATTTGTATCCCTCTTGCCAACTCAAATTAGACACATTTATGTACAGAAGAATTAATAGAAGCGCTTTATTAAAAACATGAGCATATTGCCTTGCCCGATATAACTTTCATTTTGTCGTCCAAAGATGGCTCCTCACTCATTGGCCACTATTACCTCGACCACATGGGACAGACCGTATTCCCGAGAGGATGCTGCTTTCCCCATGGTGCGTACCTTAAATCAATGTAAAATACAGATTCCTCGCGCAAAACAAATGCGTTCTTATTAATTCAGTTTTAAAATGTATCTTTAACCCTGTTATTTCAGCCTTTTGTGAGACCTGAGACCAAATTCTGGCCCACGATCTCAAGGATCGATGACATCTACGGAGACCAACATCTCGTTTGCACCTGTCCACCCATGGACGTCTACGAGTCTCCATATGAAGAAAGAGCTTCCTCGTGACCTCATTACTCAATGACACGCTTCTTCATCCAAATGAATCATTCCTATCAAATATGATCATACATTCTTCCCTGTGATTTACAGTCTCTTCGGTACGTTCACGGTGCCTCAGATTTCCTTTTGCATACAATGCACAAATAGTTGGCCTCTGTTACTCTACTAAAACAATCCAAATCTGATTCATATACTGTAATCAACCTATATAGGGGTTCATTTTTGTTGTTGTTTTTTATATTTTTATTTGCTGTATAAAAATATTTGGGTGTTTTTGGTCCGTATGTAGGTATAACTTTCTGGCGCTGTTCTCGATGTTAACATTAATTTTATAGATGTTATGTACGTTTTCTAATTATTTAATAAATAGAGCCAGTTTGTAGCAATTTAATAAATATTTTAAAAGAAACGCTGGTTTACATGTTATGTCTCGTAAATCAATGGTATTATTACAAGTCGCACAACCAACAGACTCTCTAATTCGAAATGGAGTTAAGCTGCGTTTCATACTGATCATCGTTTCTCTTTTTCCATAAATTTCCAGTCACTATTCCTAAGAATAAAAGCAGTCCGAGGTTTCGGTTTGAAGCAAATTTTTTCCAGCAGTCCTCAGGTCTGTTGATGTCCACAGCGTAGATCTATGGAACACACACACACACAAAAAATAATAATTGTCAATGCAAAACTTTTATTTGAGAGATTTCCTCAGCAAATATTGATATGCAGGTAATAAAATAAATTAATCTAGCATGTCATGCAAGTAGTTTTAATCCCAAATGTTTTTTGTTACATTACTGCAGGGAATTGGAGCTGTTGAGAAAAAAAAAATCACATCAAATTTTGAAATGGCTCATTATGGTATGCAATATTTTTAAAATATTATATACATTTATATAAATTAGGGCTTGCACAACTATTCAGTTTACAAGTGAAACAAGGAGCTTTTAAAAACCTTCATTCTGACCATTTTGAGAGAATGCAAGACTAACCATTTTAACTATAGCATGTCTTTTTTTTTAATAGGAGATTTAAATAAGAGTGAGACTGGTCATGACATTTGCATATTGTTGATTTGACTGCTTCTATCGCTCTCTTCATTCGTAAGTTGCTTTGGATAAAAGCGTTTGCTAAATGTAAATCAAATATTAAATGGGATATTATTTTCCTATTATTAAATTAGAAATATCTTATTGTCCTGTATCTTTATCCTGTTAATATGGTAAAAGTTCAATAAACAGATTAAGCAACAAAAAAATATATATTTATTAAAATAATTCCAAGCATATGCAGCTGACAATCATGTGACTGACCACATGAGCAGCACGTTCCTGAGTTCGTAGGGTCACAGAACTCGCTCCTCCACCATGAACAAATTGCCATTCGAACGCACGAATTTTATCGTTGAGGTGCCATGCAAATTTATTTTTACAGACCTCCACATGACCATCCAAATACGGCTAAAGGCTTAATTGTTTTGTAACCCCAGGCAAGCCACTATTATCAATTACAGTTTGACTTGCTCACCTGATGTGCCAGATGAATAGCCACAGCAGACACTGCACAATAGTAGGGCAAAGTCTGGTCCGCATTAACTCCCGCTAGAACCAGCCCTGACAACATCGCCCCTGTAAAGCCACTCAGCCACAGTTTGGTGTTCTCCTGGAACCTCAGAGCTGTAGACTTCACACCCACTTTTAAATCATCATCTTTGTCCTGCTCATGAGGGGGAGATGAATCAGAAAAATGTACACTGCGCTCATTTATGTTAGGCTGTGATAACTAATCGGACACCGTACCTGATGGGCATAGATTGTGTCATAAATCAATGTCCACATGACACCAGACACATAGAGAGGTAAACACACAGACCAGTCACATGATCCCTTCACAGCAGACCAACCCAGAAGAGCACCCCAGTTAAAAGTGAGACCTACAGGTGGACAAATCATGCAGAACGTTCAGTTTAAGTACTTTCACTTTTACATTTTTTTCAGAGTAATATGGAAGGGAGAAAGATTTAGAATTTGAGAAAGATTAAATAAATGGTAACACACCTAAAACAAACTGCGGCCAGTATGTGATTCTCTTCATGAGAGGGTATGTGACCACCAGCGACAAAGAAGCAGCTCCAAGAGCTATGCTAGAGAGAGATGGGAAGTCAGTTTATCAGATATTATCGCCGCCATGAAACCAAAATTGTAGTCATCTTTTCTTCCTATTGTGATGTATATGTGAAAGAAATGGCTTCTCCAACAAAAAAAAATCGGGAATTGATCAGATTGTTGTTGTTTGCTAATAGAGTACAGCAGTTGTGTTCCAGAAGTAAAAAACCCATTCATTTTCTCCATAGGAAAATTGATTTTTAACAACAACTTATAAACAGACCTACAGGCTGAGCTACAAGGTTGTAAATTGATGGTATTTGCTAATTTGCATTGAAGGGGTGGATTCTTGAATCCACTGCCACTTCAATGTATATCCTTTGAGTGGTTGGTAATCAAGTTATTAATTAATATTTATGCTTCTAAATGACATCTTCAAGCTTATGTTAAAGTATTTACTTTACTTTTCATCTTCAATCACTAGAGAATCATGACGAATATTGTCTAAACCTTTTACTGAAAGAATGTATATCTTATCATTATATTTTGGGAAAGTTTCTTCGTCAAAGCTAGAGCTCGACCAACTCAGACCTTGAAGAAGCTGTGTATCTGTGTATCACTGTGTGTGTCTGTACCCTTTTGTTACGGAACCTGACGTTTGTGAGGTGAGCAACTAGCATGCAGTGGAGATGAAATGACCATCTGACAGACAAACTGGAGCCTGGAAACTCAGATTGGTGACCTCAGTGGGTCACTTTGTGTCTAAACCGGGATTTTCACTGACATCCTGATAATAAATGGAGATAGGCTTCTGAAGAACAGCCATATGTGGAAATGTTCTATGTTTATCTGTGTCTTAACCAATCAGAATCATTCAACCTGACGCGATAATGTAGTTTAATGACCTGTGTAGAGTATAACTGTTGCTGTTTTGAGAATGTACAGCAGAGCGGCCTTTGAACTCCTTGCTAATAGTATAATATCAACTTGAAAGTAAAAATTCTGCCTCAGTCCCAATTGTTGGTAAAATACATGAAAATATTGTTTAAAAAGAAAAACTGTAAAATATGAAGTACCTGTAGTAATTGAGGCAGAGCAGGACCCCCAGTGCTAAACTCAGCTGGCCTCCGAGGAAAACCAGAGCCCGAAACGGTGTGATCTCCCCTGATGCAATGGGCCGAGTGGCTGTCCTTGACACCTACCAGAAACATGACAGATCGCAACATCAGACTCCAACAGCTGCCAAGATCAAATCCACATTTGATATTATTAAAAATGCCTCAGTATTTTTTGTCCATGCAATGAACGTCAATTATCATCAAAACCGTTAAGGTAACCAACATTTTTTGAAACATCTTATTTTTCTATGTACCACAAAAAAATGTCATAAAGGTTTGGAAGGGTAAGTGATAAGAGAATATTCTTTTTTGATGAACTAAGTCTGACACTGACATTGTTTATGGCACGTTTATCTCACACAGATTAGGAGATTGGTTAGGTTAGAGTGTTGAAAAGCAGATAACAATGCTGAAATTTATGGAAGCTTGTTTCCGCCACTGAATAAAAAAGAAAAAAGTAATTTGCGACTTTTTATCTCGCAATTCTGACTTTTTTACTCAGAATTATGAGCTATAAAATCGTAATCGCGAGTTTTAAAGTCAGAATTGCGAGATGTAAACTTGCAATTGTGAGAAATAAAGTCAGAATTGTGAGATCTGTGCCTGGTTTCACAGACAATAATAATAACCGTCAATAATAACAAATAAGAATAAACGTCAGAATTGCGAAATGTAAAATAGTTAGAATAGTGAGATAAAATGACACAATTACATTTTGTTTTTTATTCTGTGGCGGAAGCAAGCTTCTATAGAAATGTACACCACATCTAATGTTCTCAGATAATAAGCAAAAACAATAGATGACTTTTTGGGACGACTAAGGGAAGAACATTATGGTGGGGGGGGGGATCTTAAAGTCACCATAAAATCTAATTTTTTGTGGAATATTGCAGTAATTATTATTAATAGTTTATCTGTGATCATTAACATCTCTTCTCTGATGACACATTTACTGGTGCGAGGGCAAGACAACCTGTCACTCACATGAGATCACAGCAAAAAAGCAAACCACAATGATCCAAAGATCCAATTAATTCCCAGTGGACAAAATCAAGTCCAGCCAGCCCTACATTTTTTCTTGTTCGAGAAGCTGTTTCACTCAGATATATGTCAAAATAGGGAAGAAAAGTATATTGCAACTTCCATTTCATGTCGACTTTAAATTCATGTGCTCATACCTTTCTGTCAAAGTCTTTATCCCACATGTCATTGATAGTGCATCCAGCTCCTCTCATAAGCAAAGCTCCGACACCAAACAGCACAAGCATGCGCAGATCAGGAAGACATCCCGGGTCTGCCGCTAGCCCAATACTCCACGTACAAGGCAGATACAGCAGCCACGTTCCTACAAGAACACTTCATTAATATTATAATGAAACACAGAAGAGCTTGTTTGAGCTTCCTGGATAATGTGTCGTTTGACATGAGCTCACCTATGGGTTTGTCCAGTCTCATTAATCTGAGGTACGGCTGAACAGACGCTGGAGCTGCATTGACAATCCCAGCAGGCGTGAGGCTGAAAAACCTTCTGCCGTAGTTGTGACCTGCCAGTGAAGGAGACCATATTCTCTGTTTGTGATCATCACTTTTGTTAAAGCAGGATCCAGGCTGACAGAAGTCTGTGATGATGTTTTCATGCTGTCTTCTGAGGCTTGATAAACGGGCAGAACAGATCTGTGGTAGATTCCTCTTCACTGCATGTGGCTTAAGCAGTGTCAGTAGTCTGGTGCACATCATTTTGTCTGTTGAGCTGTCATGACCGACATTTAGTAAGAGATGTCACGACTGCAAAGTAGTGAGGTGCTTCATTCATTGTCTACTTGCATTCATGTGTAAATGAGGGACCTCTTCGGGAACAATAAACCTGGCAATACAAACAGCAGAGAACACAATACACCGTATTCAAAACAGATTACTGACATGAAAATGCCACGTTGAGTGAAAATAAGGCTTTTTCTTGTAAAAATGTGTGCCAGTATTCTGTAAGTGTAATCAAAATGAATATAATTTTAAAGATTTGAAATGCTGCGCTCCTTCTGTTACACTCTTATTCCCACTGAAATGCCCCGATTGATCAAACAAAGGTGTTACAAACAGCAGCAAGCATAATATGTCATGTCCCGGGGGAAAAATGATAGATCAGTAATGTCAATGATGTTTGCCTGCTAAAGCTTTTTAAATCATTAATTTCTATCGGATATATTTAACTTACAGCGCTATGTGACAGCTGAACAATTTTTGAAGTCCTTTATGGTGTGTGCGCCAATGTCGTGTTCCCCCTGAAACGATTGTTTTATGTATAGTTCCGCCTGCTTGGCGGTTCAATTTTTCATTCTAGTGTACTTATTGTCTTTCATGTTATTATTCAGTATTTGCGAGCATCAATTTAAGATGACATTTAAAGAAATATCACAGTCAATATGCTATAAAACATTTGAAAGTATCATAAAATATGATTTAATAAAAGTTAGACTACTTCAACCAGACCAATCCGTTTCATTCTAATTAAATTGTCATGTACAAGCATGACGCTGGTCATAATTATTGTGTCTTTGCTATGCAAGCTCTATATCAATCAAGCTATATAAATACATTAATTTGTTACTATAGCAAACCAGGCAAACCAATAAAAATGACCCATATATTTATGTAGAGACAAAAATGGTTGTGTGGTGGACTCCTTGTTATTTAACATTGTCATATTCATCTAAATCATGGTGAAAGGTTTAGAAAATAAAATGACAGTGCTTTCTCAACAAACAAACAAAATATCACTCAACTCTAGTTTATGTATGCTCATTCTCTCTATCCAGAAGCAGAAGACCCCTAATTAATACTATTTCAAATAATATATTTTGAAAAGCATATCATATTGAAAGTTTTGAAATCATTTGCTTCAGCGGCCAATCTGTTGTGAACATTATCACTCCCTCTCGTGGTATTTGGAAACCATTACAACAGTAGTGATGTTGAAGATTAAATTGAACAAGTAAATTAAAACATTTTTGAGATGAATGATTAATTTATTGATTTGTATTATTTTCATTGATAATGCATGTCCTTTGATCATCTGTTCTGACAGATCTGACAGATGAGGAACACATCGTGGACTGTGATGCTTATGCCTACAGTGATGCTTGTTATACCTTCATAATACAGTCTGCATGAATCTATATTGTGTGGCAAGCTCTCATTTGTAAATATTTGCACACTTTTTGTGCCTTCATTAAATTGACTTCACAGAAATCAGCTGTATTGCTCGTGCTCATCCCACTACACGTCACGGTTGTCGTAGCTGGTGAAATAAGACACCGCGCTCGCGCTTCCTGGTGTGTGTTCATGATGTGTGTGGAAGTAGCAGCATCTTCTGGGAACTTTGATTGCGCACTGCGAGCTCAAGGTAAGATATCAGCTGAACTGTACCCTCTAGGTTAAACGAAGAAAATATCCGACTTAAATGAGTTACAAACTGCCAAGTATCTTAGAATTTATTAGAGTTGATTTGACAACTGTTTTCCCGAGGACTCTCAAGCAGAAGCAGACTGGAGTGAAATGTTTATATGACCGGTGCATGATGAATTCTTAATAAGTTATAGCAAGTTGTTTTTTTAAATCAGTCGTCGATTAAATAAGAGTCAATTGAAATATTATTTAATAATTGTTGGCAACACTTTATTTTACAGTATCCTTGTTACACGTACTTGTTACGCACTAGTAACAGTATTATGCATAATTAAAACAACTAACTGCAAACCAAACCCTAACCCTAAAGTAAGTACGTGCTGTCAATTAATATTAGCCAGTATTAATTTGTGCAATTACAACAAGAACACTGAAATATTTATCAAATGCTTTTTGGTAACACTTTATTTTACAGTTTCCTTATTACACGTGTTACATGGGTACTTGCTCTAGTAGTAATGGTAAATGATGCATAATTACAAGCAACTAACTATAAACCAAACACTAACTCTAAAGTAAGTACGTGTTGTCAGTTAATATTATCCAGTACTTATTTTTGCAATAACAACAAGAACACTGAAATATTTGTTAATTGCTTTTTGGTAACACTTCATTTAATTTTTCCGTGTCCTTGTTACACGTTACATATACTTACTAGTAGTAACAGTAAACTATGCATATTTATAAGCAACTAACCATAAACCAAACCCCAATTCTATAGTAAGAACATGTTGTTAATTAATATTATCCAGCCTACTTATTTGTGCAATTACAACAGGGACACTGAAATATTTATTAAATATTTTTTGGTTACACTTTATTTTACAGTGTCCTTGTTACACATGTTACATGTCTACTTATTATAGTAGTAACAATAAATAATGCATAATTACAACCAACTAACCATAAATCAAACCTTAACCCTATTAAGTACTTATTTGTGCAATTACACTGTAATAAGGTCACCAAATATAGGATATTATATATATATATAATATCCTAAAATGTAAAGTGGTGGTATTAAAATACAATACCAAGGTATTTAGATATATTCCATGGTACTGACTGAATGATTTGTAAATTATATTTGCATGACTTTGAAGAATACCCAAAAACATATGCAGAGGAGTAAAGTCCAGGTTCAGAAAGTAAAAGTCCTCCTCAGTACTTTGTTCCAATCACCTGGATTTGATTATTCAGCCAGTAGATAGAACTAATTAGTGAAATCAGTTCATGGGTGGAATAAACATATGGCAGGACTTCTACTTTTTGACCTCTGAACATATGGTACCATCATGTCCAAAAAACTTTACCATACCAGTGCACTTATTGGTACTTTAGTTTCGAAAACAAATAATGGAGTACATACTGTTGTTCATTGTTTGGTTTTTGTTCATTGATTCAGTTCAGTGCCCAGAGGAGATGCTTTAAGAGTTCTCAGCTGTAAAGAAAAACAACCGGAGTGGAGAAATGGCAGGTGACAAAACTACATCTGAGGACGTTCACTCTTCCAGAGTCATCAGGATGGTTTTCTTGGCACTGCTACTTGACTTGCTGGGTTTCACATTAATACTTCCACTGCTCCCCTCCATCTTGGACCACTACAGTCAAACTGGGGTGAGATCATCATTCGGATATATTGTTGTTATAAATTCTCAAAAGGTGTTTGGCTGGCTCTCTATTCAAAAAGAAATGCTGCTGTAATTTGACCTAGATTAGTCAACTGTAGACTGTGTGCATATTCCAGTTAGGACATGTTTCCCCTTCTTATAACTTTTGAAGAAACAGAGCATTTCCTGTACAAAAGTCAGCGATGACTTAAATGATTGCATACTGAATGAATGAACTTTATAATATTAAATAATTTAGTCTGTGGAAAGCCTCCAAGCTCAGAGCTGTTCTTTCTTATTAAATGACGCTGACAATGGCTTCATTCATGTTTTCATGTAGCACGGTCTCATTGAACTATTCCAATTAATGTGTTATGTGTAAAATGTTTTACTTGGTTACATTTTTCCCCACTGGATGGGGAAAAGCAGCCATTGAATAGGAACATAATAATGTGAACTGAGGAAAAAAAAATCTTATTCAGTATTATTTTTATTGTTTATTAGTACAAATATGTCTAAACATTCTTAAATCAAGATATATTTACTTGAGAAGCAAAATGACTTGTTATCTGAAAATCAGGTGATATGTTTTAAAAAATTAGGTGAAAAATATCTGTCAGTGGGGTAAGAATGAGCGAGGTAAAATGCACTTATTTTAAATGGGGGAAAAAAACATTTCTTACTGTACTGACAGATAAGATTTTTTCCTGTTTTAAGCACAAATTCACTTAATTTTAAAAAATGTTTAAGAAAACAATACTTAATATCTGAAGTAATTTCTTGATTTATTGCAGTGTGTATAAAATGGCTTTCGCATATGATTTTGATGTTGTAATCTCTGCATCACTTTTTTCCTGTGTGTTCTACAGGACAGCGTTTATCAGTCATTACAGAGCGTAGTGGACTGGTTCAGAGGGGCAGTTGGAGTTCCAATGGACACAAAATATAACAGTGTTCTTTTTGGAGGTAACTTCAATAGCCTACTCTGGCTGATATTAAGGGTTTCTTTAAATGCAGCACATAATTCGAACTGACCTTTTGAATTAAGGACGTGTACATTGATTATCTTCTTCTTTGGTGTCTTAGGTCTGATAGGCTCTCTCTACTCTTTGCTACAATTTCTGTCATCACCCATTATTGGGGCTCTTTCAGATGATTATGGAAGAAAACCAATGCTCCTGTTAACAACTGTGAGTATAGACCATACTGACAAAATTAGATAATATAGGGCAGGGATTCCCAACATTTTTTTTTTAAGTCAAACACCTTTGACCTAAAATATTTATTTGGAAGTAGCCCCTGAGATTTTAAGTTAATATTTCCATAATTTAACAACACATTCACATGTTCACTATTCTCGTGTTGGTTAATGGTCATATGACATGCAGGTAAACGAATAAAAAAAATGCATTTATATATTTTTATTATTTATTTAAGCCCCAGGTTGAATTGATAAAATGAATAAATTAATCAAATAAATGAATCCCGGTTTGGGAACTCTGAAATAGGGTATGTATGTCAATGACTCAAGGCCTTTTGTAGACTTAGTAGATCTAAGTAACGTTCTCCTTGTTTTTCAGGTAGGTCTCATGGCGTCCTACATTCTGTGGGCTTTCTCTCACAGTTTTACTCTGTTTCTGCTGTCTCGAGTGGTGGGAGGCATTTGTAAAGGAAATGTCAGCCTGTGCACTGCTGTTGTGGCGGACCTGCCTTGCCCTAAAGCAAGAAACAAGGGAATGGTGAGTTACGGTCATTAACATCATTAATTGATGATTTCAGGACAGATTTGACATTTTTAACCTTATAACTTTTGAGTGACTTGAAGATTCATTGAGTTTGTTTTCTTCTGTTGTCAGGCAATGATTGGTGTTGCTTTCTCCTTGGGGTTCACATTGGGTCCATTAATGGGAGCATACTTTGCTCTGAGACTCAAAGACGCTGAGGTGTTTTATCAAGGCCCTGCCATGCTGGCTGTTATTTTTTCTTTGGCAGACCTTCTTTTTATTTTCTTCATGCTGCCAGAGACTTTACAAAAGGTCAGCAATGTGACAATATGCAACACCCAGAGGCTAACTTTTAATAATGATCATTTAGTGACTAAAATAATGATTGGGATATGTAATCTGCCATTTCAGGTACATTGTAATAATATCATGTATAATATGTCATTCTCAGTGAACTCATTATTCGAATGTGCTTTAATATGTATAGGCCTGGTTTCACAGACTTAGGACATTTCACATTCAATTAGGACATTTAAACACCATGCTTTTTCAAACATGCCTTAGAAAACATATAACAGGTGTGCATCTTGAGACAAAACAATGGCACTGACATATTTTAAGATACAGATGCAAGTTTCTTTCAGCTAAAACAGCCCAATAATGCATTTTAGTCTGGGACTAGGCTTAAGCATTGTCTGTGAAACCAGGGGATGGTAACATTTAAAGTTGTCATGAAATGGAAATTCACCCTATCTATTTTCTAAATACATCTTATTGATCATATTGCGAACTAATTATAGATGCATGTTTGCATGTAACTTTCTTGAAATATTTAACCTTATTTGTTTCAATATATGAAAAACTTTATTCCAGTTTTAAATGAATTTTTCTTGGAAAGAAAGACTATTTTCTGTGCATGTGCTTGACTTTAATTCTTTAGCCGCAGTGCAGTTTGACGATTGACGTCTGATGTTTGACCCACTTTACAAAGTGCGGTAAACGGTAAAACAGTTGCGCTACAAACTAGTGAGTTTATTAGTACGCTTGCATTCAGATCTGCCTCCATCCATTCAACAACTGATGGATAGAACCGAATCCCAACCCTACATTTTAATCGGCTCCACATTACGGAAGAAAAGATCTGGTGCTACTTCCATTACATCGCAACTTTAATCACTTTCTGAATAGACTTCAACTTCGTTGTAATAGTTTATAGCATTGTCTTTAATTCTAAATGTAATGAATGCTTTTCATGACTCAGAGGACATCAGAATCTTCAGGTATTCAACAATCTGGAGATCTTCTTCACCCTGTTGCACTTTTCAAATTCACTGCGGTCACAAGAACAGAGAATCCACCATCTGAACAAAGTGAGAGCATAAAGTTTCACCCAACCGAGAAGTCTTGAACTACCAGGTTGAATAACGAATGATCTGTCACATTAATTTTGTGTGATGACTTTTCTTTACAATAGAAATGCAAAATCTTAAGGTGCTTGGATTGGTTTACTTCACATATCTATATCTCTTCTCTGGGTTGGAATTCACCTTGAGTTTTCTGACACATCAGCGCTTCCAGTTTTCTAGGTAAGGCCTGAATCTATAGCTAACACAACATTGCTGCTGAATGTCACAACTTCTGCAAAATGGCTACAAAAGCAGTGGTTAGTGCTGCTTCTGCATTCAAAAAAATGTATAACATTATAAAGCATGCCATTGTCTTCAACTGATAAACCCTCCGTTGCAAATCTAACTAATCGATTTTGAGTTCAGGGCTCAACTCAAACCATGAGATGTGACCCAGGAAGTTGAGAAAAACAGCCTGTGGGTTTTGGATTTGTATGTAGGCATTAGGAACCAGGAAGTTTTGGAGAATTTATTATACATCATAAACAACCAGAAAGGGGGAAAGTGACTGAGCAAAGGTCGAAGAAAAGTGTTAGCAGCCCTTAGGACAATATATGATTTCAGTATACTAATGTACAGTCTGAGATATGTTTTGCTTAATCAGAACTGTGACATGCATGTATCATTGAGCAGCTGAACCCTGTGGTCTTGCCTGAGGTTTTTAAAGTCAGACACTGCCTTCTTCTGTTGTAGCATGCAGCAGGGGAAGATGTTCTTTTTCATCGGCATTACCATGGCAGTGATCCAGGGCGGATATGCCCGCAGGATCAAACCAGGTCATCAGATCCAGACTGTTCGCATGGTAAACTCTTTCATGCATTACTGGATCACGAGTCAGTTCAAATTTTCTTGCAATTTTCTTGGAACTTTAATGATTAACTACTCAAAGGCCTGCATATTATGACTACATAGGCCTATTTGTTTTCATGTTTGTGCATTTCAGGCCATTATATCACTTGTACCAGCCTTCTTGCTCATTGGAATAGCATGGAATTTGACACTACTCTATTCAGGCTTATTTTTGTACTCTTTTGGTAAGCAATTGTGCATCAGTTCTGTCAGTATAAAAATGCATTATTTATTTATTTTGTATTTTTTGCATTAGTATTTCAATTTGTAATAATTAATGTATTTATTCTTGCAGCTGCTGCTATTGTTGTTCCATGCCTTTCAACACAAGTGTCTGAACATGGTGGGGGTTTTTTATGTTGTTGTTGAGTGCCTTAATATTTTATCCATTCTGTAGTTTTTTTGAGAGGTCATTACTTAAAGGGATAATTCACCCAAAAATGAAAATTTGTCATTAATTACTCACCCTCATGATGTTCCAAACCCGTAAGAATTTCATTCATCTTCAGATCAGAAAACAAATGAAGATCTTTTTGATGAAATGTGCGGGATTTCTGTCCATTGAAAAGCTACGCAACTGACACTTTGACGCTTCAAAAAGTTCATAAAGAGATCGTAAAACTAATCCATATGAATTAAGTGGTTTAGTCAAAACATTTCTGAATAGACATGATCGTTTTATATGATGAACAGATTGAATTTAGGCTTTTATTCACATATAAACATTGATCAGCGAACATAAACAGAAGCTCAAGCGAACCTGCTTGACGTACGAGAACAAACCTCTTTGGTTCTTGTGGAAGCTCAAACGTGCTGCGTAACACATGAGAATGAACCTCACTGGTTCTTGCGGAAACTCAAACGTGCTGTGTAACACAAGAATGGACCTCACTGGTTTTCACACATCTAGCGAACATGCTTGAGATTCTGTTTACCACAACTGATGTGTGAGTTGATGAATGTTCATATGTGAATTAAAGCCTAAATTAAATCTGTTCATCATATAAAGCGATCGAGTCTCTTCAGGAAAGTTGGACTAAACCTCTCAATTCAAATGGATTAGTTTTACGATCTATTTATGAACTTTTTAAAGTGTCAAAGTGGTAGTTGCATAGCTGTCAATGGAGGGACAGAAAGCTCTCAGATTTCATCAAAAAGATCTTCATTTATTTTCTGAAGATGAACAAAAGTCTTACGGTTTCGGAACGTCATCAGGGTAATTAATAATAGAATTGTAATTTTTCTGTGAACTATCCCTTCAAAAGGATAGTTCACCAAAAACTGAAAATTGACTTTTTTTTGTTTTGTGGTACAAAAAAGAAGATATTTTTAAAAAAAGGTGGTGACCAAAGTTTTGGTTACCATTGACTTCCATTGTATCAAGAAAAAAAACGAGACATTTCTCAAAATATCTTCTTTTTATGTTCCACTGAAAAGAAAATGTCACTCAGGTTTAGAACAACATGAAGATGAGGAAACGATGAAAGAATGTTTTATTTCTTGAACTGTCCCTTTAATAAGGATGGTAATGATCTCTCACACTTCTGTTAGTTTGAATGTGTGATGGTGTTAACAATGTCTGTGTTGATGTCTTAGGCTCAGCCAGTCAGAAGGGAACAGTAATGGGAATCCTTCGTAGTCTTGGGGCTTTAGCTCGAGCACTAGGTCCTATTGTGACTTCTACAGGTAAAAAAAGAAAAAGAAAAAAAGATTAAATGTCTTTTTTTCATATGTACGCTGAGTGATTACGTGACCAACCCTAACTATAACTTAGAATTGCAATGAAATGTCCCTTTCAATTACTGTATATAATTTATATCAGTCTGTACCTTTGTTTTTGTTTTTTTGCAGTTCTCAGCAAATCATAACATTATTAATATGTTTATTTTTCAGTGTACTGGTTGGCTGGAGCAGAATTATGTTTTATAGTCAGTTCGGTGTTCTTTATAGTCCCTCTGATTTTACTGAACCAGCTGAAGAGACAGAAGGAGGCGTGAGATCAAAAGTTTTGGGATTCACTATTGTGTCATCAGGGGGTCAGACCTCTTTTTCCTTGTTGAAAGCCTTAAAGCCCACTAAAGAAAGTTCCTCTTAAATAGTGTTTGTTTACAATAATAATAATAAAAAAACACATACAATGTACTTGTAACGCTTATGAAAATGTTTACTTTTCTGTTAAAAATAACAAAGACTGTAAATAGTAAAACAGTAATTCATGAATGTATTATTTTTTTTTTTTTTTTTTTTTACAACCCAACACAGAGGTCAAGATATGGATGTTTATGCCTCTATAGTGCCACCGTTTTATATGACAATTTTATAAATATTTCACACACAGAGAGGTGTTTATATATCAAAATGTGTATTTCTGAATGTAATTCATACATTCTTAAAACAATAAAGATGATTGTCTATTACATTATTTTAAATGTATCTTCATTTTTTTATTCATTTGCATAGCACACTTCATGAAGGTTGTTTTTTCCTTAGTTTACTTTGGATGCTGAGAAAATGGTTATCGTTGGATAAAACTCGCAGAACAAAATAGGTCTTGCAAGAACGTTTTTTTATTATTTTTTTTTTTTTTTTACGTTTTTTTAACGTATATTGTTAAACCAGTTCAACTAATTTATCTGCTGAATATCACACATTGCAACCACAGTGTGTTGAGTAATGTCGTATCAGACCAGTGTTGCCAAGTCCGCTTATTATAAGCGACTTTGGGCTTGTTTTTCTGTAAAGTCGCTTACAAATATTGGTAGTTGCGGGTCGCGGTATTTTTGGGCTTGTTTCTAAAGTGTAGAGGGTCAATGACGTGACGCCTAAATTTTCTGTCCGATTGCATTTTTTTTTGGCAAAAATGGGTTTAAATGCATAAAAAGATACTGTATATTTACAGTAGGCTATAGTACCTCTCCCATGTATGTACTCACTTTAACTTTTAAAAAACCTTTACTTATTTGTTATTTTTTTTGTTATTTAAAGTGTCAAAACATCATGTGGTGCGACCGTCCGGCCATAACTTCTGTTTTGAAAACGTCTTTGAAATTACTCTGAATTTATTCAAATTTATTTTCTGCACTATTTGGCATGATTTACAAAATGTTTTGTAATCCTTTAAAAAAATTCAAAGCATTTGTATTTATATTTCCATCATAATATACAAACAAACTTTGTCCGATGATGTCCATTTTATGAAATATCATGTGATGTGACCATCAAGGAACTACCATTTTGGGACTTATATGTTGAAAACTATTCAAACACAGGAAGTTACATCATAAACCAATTTACCAAGGACCCATGGAAGCAGCAAGCAGGTTTGTAATTCTCTCAAATTGGAAAAAAAAATAAACCTTTGTAATGGTTGGTATGTAGTTGCCACATTTGGATGTCATGTGGTATGACCTCAAAAAAAAATTAATATTAAAGTTATTTCTACAAATATATATTTTTATTATAAATTTCATAGTGACCTTTTTTGGTAAGCTAGCTTGTTTTGTTTAGGTGGCCAATTCTGTGCCTGTAAATTATGACTGAATTTGAAAATATCATGTGGTGCGACCAAATATCATGTGGTGCGACCACTGCAGATTGTTTTCCATGATAGATATATGTCCTAGATTGGCAGTTTTATGCTTTTATATTCAATTGGCGGTTTATATAAAAAAAGTACTTTACTTTAGTATCATTTGGAATAGATTTTTATGCAATTTGGGATCTTTTTTATAGATTTCAGACAGTTTGTGTTTCCTCTTTGTACAATATGAGAAAAATGCAACAAAAAAAAAAATGAGAGCATGTAATTTCAGTTTAGTAATAATGCATTTATTAGTAGTGTATTTATTATTGCCTATTTATTTATTTAAAACTATTTTAATCTATTTTACCAGATGCCACTGCCAAGCGAAAAAATTCTAACCCTGCATGCAGCAAGAGCAGAGTACCTTGATAGGAGAAGAGTGAAATATTATTACAGTTTAAAATATCTGTTTTCTATGTGAATATATAGTAAAGTAAATATAGTAAAAATATAGTAAACTTGTTTTTTTAAAAAACAAAGCTGAATTTTCAGCATCGTTACTCCAGTTTTCAGTGTCACATGATCCTTCAGAAATAATTCTAATATGTAACCCTAGACCATAACACCACTCAATGGGTCAATGTCACATGGGTAAATTTTTTTAAATTGAGATTTATACATCATATGAAATCTGAATAAATAAGCTTTCCATTGATGTGATTAGTTAAGATAGAACAATATTTGGCCGATACAACTGAAAATCTGGAATCTGAGGGTGCTACAAAATCGAAACATTGAGAAAATCGCCTTTAAAGTTGTCCATTTATGTTTGCAATATTGCTATATTCACTCACAAAAATAAATGTTTATAAATTTATAGTAGGACATTTACAAAATATAAAACATGATCTTTATTTAATATCCTAATGATTTTTTGGAATAAAAGAAAAATCGATAATTTTGACCCATACAATGTATTGTTGGCTATTGCCACAAATACCCTGTGCGACTTGTGACTGGTTTTGTGAACCAGGGTCACTAATGATTTGCTGCTCAAGCAACATTTCTGATTATTATCAATGTTCATATTTTTTTTGTATACTGTGATGCATTTTATGTCAGAATTATTTGATGAATATAAAGTTCAAAAGAACAGCATTTATTTGAAATATAATCTTTCGGAACATTATAGCCTGCGCCTGAATGTGACACTGAATGTGTCCTTGATTAATAAAGTATTAATTACTTTAAAAAACTATTGACCCCAAATGTTACCTGTATACAATACTTTTATGAAATAATTTATATCTATAACATTATTATTTGTTAGAAAGAAATTCTAAGTCAAGTTAAATTAAATGGTGCACTTGTGTTTGTGAAGTGATTTTTTTTTTATAAAAGTGAGTTTATAAAATTTTTATGTTCAGGAAAATTCTGTGAAATTTGTATAAAATCTGGTTTAAATAAAATTTTTTTTATAAAATGTATTGTTCATTGATCTCTTTAAATAGATTTTTAACTATATAAGGTTTTCGTGTCATTTGGAGCGACCACTTATCATGTGGTGCGACCAATAAAAGCTATCACTGTATTAAATTTCAAATAAAATATCTTATTTCTGTGGCTGAAATATGAATCACTGATACAGTATGCTTTAGTAAATTATATTTTTAAAACATTTCTATCAGTTTTATGCGATTTACAGGAAAAATAAGTCTGTTAACTGCATTCTAGAAGGCGACTGAAATTGCAGAACAAAAATATGAGATCATTATACAAAAACTCAAAAGAAATTCAAATACTCTGTTTTTAAACACTTTAATTACTGAGAACATGTAAAAAAAAAAAAACATTTATGTTAAGGAAATTAATTAATTTTAAGATAAATCACGGTCGCCCCACATGACATTTTTTAAGCCTATGGACAATTCATCTATATGAAAAAACACTAAAATCACTTAATTTACATTTTTTATTTGAATTTATATGTACACAACATTCTTAATGATTGAACAATTGCAATATATATTGTTAATTTTCGTATTTTAAAATTGGCCTGTTGAAAATCCTTATACGTCATTGACCCAGTTGCTTATTTGAGCTTGTTCCCAGCTCCATAATAAGTTGTCAAGCAGAAATTTTCGATATGTTTTTTAAACGTGGGAGTTTGTCTTGCCTGTTCCCTCTATACCTCCCCTTTCCCCATACACACATGATACAGCAGAGTGCAACGAGTACTAGCCAATCAGAGGCAAAGTAGTATGGCAAGCCCTTTTAACATTTAAAAGCTAAGTTTGACTATCCGGAATTAACATTGTAGATATCAACAATGTCTTTCTGACTAGTCGTAATTACATTTTGGATAGTTGGAATTGTCATTCAAATTATCTGTAACGTAATTGTGACTAGTCGAAGCGACAGATAGAGATATCTGTAATTCAGTTTTGACTAGGCAAAACTGAATTACAGATATCTGCAATGACGTCATTGAAAACGACATTCAACTCGTCACACATCTTAAATGACAATTGCAGATATCTGTAATTCAGTTTTGACTAGGCAAATTGAAAGTTAAAGATATCTCAAACATCATTATGACTAGTGCAAATTATTGTGCATGACATTGCTCTATTTTAGATATCCCTAAATAAGTAATTTCCCCTCCCCGCCATAATCAAAGAAGAACTGGGTTCATTTCCTTATTTCTATGAATGGAAGAAGAAAGAAGCAGTCATGGCATTGGCTGTAATCGAAAAAAAAACACCAGAAAATGTTTTTTTTACATACAAATAAAAAAATTATATACAATATTTCATATACAAAAAAAAAATAGAAAATGTTGCAATGCTATGTTTATGATCATGCTTAAAATTACGTAGGTTATTGTTGACGTAAGATTTATACGTGAAAGAGATTCACACTAATTCACTTTAATAAAGATGCTGACATCCATGCTATTCTTGCCATGAAAGTACAATAACATTAACTTCCTTAGATGAGAAAAAAAGTTCTTAGTCCAGATTAGTTCTTATTTTATTTTTTTATTTTTTTCAGTTTGAAACAGTATCTAACAGCATTAAAAAGACGATTAAAAACTCCTTCGCCCCGACATGGTGCTAATCAATGCTAATTACAAGTTAACAGTTAACAGGTGCTATGTGATTTGATGATTTGAACAACATGCTCTGCTCCCGCCAAAAGTGTGATGCGGGCCTAATTTGCATACAGATATCTGCAACGTCATTTGGTCAAGTCAAAACTCTAATTCAAGATATCTGTAATTACATTTTGACTAGGCAGAATGAAAGTTACAGATATCTCAAATTTCAGATATCTCTAATCAAAATTAATTTCAAGATATCTATAACTTGATAATAGATATCTACAATTAAATTATGACTATCCCTAACTCCAGTTTGAGATATCTACAATACCATTTTGACTAGTCATAACTCCAGTTTAGTTTGAGATATCTACAACGTCATTTCGCCTAGTCAAAACTTAATTTAAGATATCTGAAAAGGAACATGTAGATATCTTTAATTGAGGTGAATTACAGATATCTTGAACTGGAGTTATGACTAGTCAGAATCAAATTGAAGATATCTCAAACTAGAATTACAGATATCTACAGTTCAGTTGCAGATATCCGTAATTCACATAGTGGATATCTGCAACTGAATTGTAGATATCTGTAATGACAAACCCCATACAAATGAATGGCAAAAGTGACGTCATTTGTCCTAGGAAGAATGTCTTTGTGGATATCTGAAATGACAATAATGGATAGGAAGAATGTAGTTGCGGATATCTGAAATGTTCTTTTTGACTAGGCAAAACTGAATTACAGATATCTGCAACACATATCCAGTCTAGCTGTTAAATGTTAAAATGGCTTGCCATAATAGTAGGGCAATCTGGTTTTTTTTTTTCTGGTTTGGAAACGTCAGTGAGTGACGTTTAAATGAAAATACGCGCGAGTCGCGACTGATGGTGACTGGACTGTAGGTCGAATTTTTCGAGGAACAAAAATGCCCGGGACAAAGTGGGCGAAATACGGGAAGAAATATAACAGACTGGGAGAAAGAGAAAGATAATGGTGGTGTTATTCTTCATATAATGAGGCTAAAGTGTTATGAGTTTGAAAATGTTTTATTTAAAAATAAAACATTTTATTTCAAAATGTTTTAGACCAAGCTTCATCCTCACCTGTTCAAATGGTTTTGACTGGAATGGTTTTTAAACCAGTTTAGTTCTTTTCTAACTCATTTGTTTATCAGAGCAGGAGCCACTTTATTGCTGCACACTAGATTATAAATAATTTCTCCTGTTTCTGGGTTATAGTTATTTAAAAATGGGATCTTCTGCAGTCCCTGCAATAATAAATAAAGAATTTGTAAATTCAGGATGATATTTATTTGTGTGCAAATTTTAATTTTAGTTTAATTTTTAATTATCAGGTTTACTGTGTATATACGTTAATGTCCTGAAGCTCAGGGGGGAGAAAAATAAATAAACTGTAGGCTACTGTGTGTACAGTTTTGCAAAACTGCGCACAGTTTACCAATCTGTCCACATGGATGTAAATTGACAATCTGTACCCACAGTTTAAAAACCGTGCACACAGTTTATTTTATTTTTTCTTCTCGGAACCTAGGGGTGCTCCGTAAAAAAGTCGCTTGTTTTGGGCTTGTTTTCACAGGCCTGGGGCACGTTCAAGTTCAAAACGGAGCGCAACGTTTTGCTACGGTTTCCGGGTTGAACGTCATGTTTCCTGGAAACGGCGTGCACCGGTGTGCAACGGGGTTTGAGATACGTTCCCTATCAAGGCGGAACTTCGACATTACGGATGTCGTATATGGGAACTCCCTCCTCTTCACATCTGCTGAAATCTTATAGGCTAACGCCAGCTGACACAGCTGGCCAATTGACGCAAAATATGCAAATACTGACAAGACACCTGGCAGTATAAATTGCATAAACGCGCCAATTGCATCAGAATCTCTCATTTCACGCTCAAATCAAGTGTGCTATACTCTATCGACTGGAAATAGAAAATCAACCTTGCCATTGTTGAAGGTGCACAGAAGATACCTTACTGTCTTCAGCATCCGATGGCGACCGTATGCAACCTGTGCGCGGGCCCCATCGTACAGCCCGACACGCACCTCTTTTGCATCGCCTGCATGGGCCTGGCTCACGCCGAGTCAGCGCTCATGGACGACCTCGCGTGCGATCTCTGCGCTGAGATGCCCATGAGAGCACTCAAGGCCAGGCGGGAAGTAGCTCGTGCAGCAGCAGGGATTGGGTCCACCGCCGCCAGCGAACCGCTGGTGGGTCCCGCCACCCCCGGGGACAAAGAACGGGACGCGGTAAGCTTCCTGGATGCTTCCTTCCACCCCCCTCGTGAAGTCGCGGACTTCATCTCCTTTGGTGCGAGCGTGGAAGACGACTCGATGTCCCTGTCGGCTTCGGAGAAGGACTGGGCATCTGAATCCGTCAAGCCAGAGGAGGGCCCTGCAGACTTCCAGGAGGAGCTCTTCAGGATCCTCAGTAAGGCAGTGTCCGAGCTGGACCTCTCTTGGAGCGCTCCGGATGAGCCTACCAAGAGTAAGCTCGATTCGTGGTTCCTCAACTCGAGCCGCCGCCAGGCCGCATCGAAGAGGGGAACCCCCTTCTTCCCGGACGTGCACGACCACGTGGTAAAGTCGTGGGCTGCGCCCCAGTCGGCGCGCACCCTCGCCTCTACCCAGGGCTTGTTCCCCCACGTCGACGACGCGGAGGCACAAGGATATCTGCATGTGCCGCCCGTGGAAGAGACCGTCGCCGCCCATCTCTGCCCATCGACGCCTGCTCTGGGCTCAGACCGCAGCCTGCCGTCCAAGCCCTGCAGGTTCACTGCTCATCAGGCTGACAAGGCATACGGAGCGGCAGGAGAAGCAGTGTCAGCCCTCCACGCGATGGCTGTTCTCCAGGTCCTCCAAGCTAAACTGCTTAAGTCCCTCGATGACGGCGCCTCAGTCGACGCTGGCGTCATCCGAGACCTCCGCTCGGCGACGGACCTCGCCCTGATGGCGACCAAACGCTCCGCGTTGTCGGCCGCGCTATGGGTTTTCTCGTGGTCCTCCACAGACACCTGTGGCTCACCCTCTCCGATGTAAAGGAAGCGGACAGGAAGACGCTGTTAAACGCGCCGATCACCAAGGCCGGCCTTTTCGGGGACGCCGTGGAAAAGGTGACGGAGCGCTACTCGGAGACCCAAAAGCGCGCCAAGGCCATGAGCCACGTTATCCCGCGCAGGGCACCGCCACCTCCGCACCGCTCCCGCTCATCGTCTGCCTCGCGTCGCCCACAGCCCTCAGCCAGTCAGCCAGCGGCACCCCGCGCCGAACCAGATGCTCGCGCGGGACGGAGCGGGCAGTGGCAGGGGCCCGGGAGGAAGAGGCTGAACCAGCGGAGGAGTCCGCGCAGAGGGAAAGTCAACGCGCCCCCCTCGGCTCCCAAGCAGTCATCCTGACAACCCGGGCAAGAGGGAGAGAGAGTGCCAGGGAGGGCCCTCCCCCAAGCGCCGTGCTCTCAAAACGCCCATGTCCTGAGACAGGAAGTTCGCGGCTTGCTCGAGAAAGGAGCGATAGAACCGGTCCCCCCGAGCGAGAGGGAAAGCGGTTTCTACAGCCGCTACTTTGTGGTGCCGAAGAAAGGAGGAGGTCTCCGTCCTATACTCGATCTGAGACCCGTCAACAGAGCGCTCCACAAACGCGCGTTCAGGATGACGACGCTGAAGCAGATCCTGGCACAGGTTCGTCCCGGGGATTGGTTCGCTTCAGTGGACTTAAAGGACGCATACTTTCACATCCAAATAGTGAAGCGTCACACACGCTTCCTAATATTCGCGTTCGAGAACACGGCTTACCAGTATTCGGTGCTTCCGTTTGGACTGGCTCTAGCCCCCCGCACATTTTCTAAATGTGTAGATGCGGCGCTTTCTCCCCTCAGGTCGAGCGGAATGCGCATTCTAAACTACCTGGACGACTGGCTGATTCTAGCTCACTCGAAAGAAACGCTGATCGGTCATGTGGAAGCTCTGCTTCACCATCTGAGTACGCTTGGGATGCGGGTAAACGTCCAGAAGAGTGTGCTCACGCCGAGTCAAACCACTACATTTCTGGGGGTGTGTTTCGATTCGGTGAGGATGCGGGCCCGTCTCTCCCCGGAGTGAGTCGAGGCTCTAAGATCATCTCTGGGTCTCTTCAGACTGGGCAGGTCGGTCCCGCTGAAAGATTTTCAGAGACTACTGGGACGGATGGCAGCGGCTTCCTCAGTTTGTCACCTGGGTCTGCTGCATATGAGACCGCTTCAACTCTGGCTGAAAGATCGAGTCCCTCCGAGTGCGTGGTCCTCCGGCCACAAGCGTATCACGGTTACCCACAGCTGCGTTCGCGCTCTGGCGCCGTGGAAAAACACGGAGTTATTCAGCTCAGGAGTTCCCCTGGGCATCGTGACGCGAAGCATAGAGGTTTTGACGGATGCGTTGACCTCAGGCTGGGGAGCGGTCTGCCTGGGCGAGCCCGCTTCGGGTCAGTGGTCAGAACTGCAGGAGAAGTGGCACATAAACCGCTTGGAGCTCATGGCGGTTTCCCTAGCCCTCAGAGCTTTTCGGTCTCAGTTGGAACAACGGCACGTGCTGATCCGGACCGACAACACGTCCGTGGTTTCCTATATAAATCGCCAAGGCGGAGTGCATTCCAAAGCCCTTTTCAAGCAGGCAGAGGCTCTCCTGCTATGGGCAGACAGGCACTTTCTCTCTGTGAGAGCAGCGCACATCCCCGGTGTCCTGAACCGCGGGGCGGATATGCTGTCGAGGGACGGGATTCCTCAAGGAGAGTGGAGGCTTCACCCAGGGACGGTCCAACTGATTTGGAACCGTTTCGGCAGAGCAGAGATCGACCTCTTTGCCACGGTCGAGAACACGCACTGTCAGGTGTTCTTCTCGCTGACTCGTTCCCCGCTGGGCAACGCTTTGACTTCGCGCTGGCCGAAGACCAGACTCTATGCCTTTCCTCCAGTGAAAATTCTGCCCACGGTGTTGTGCAAGATCAGGGAGGAAAAAGCGTCAGTGATCCTTGTAGCTCCCAACTGGCCAAACCCAGGCGAGCGGCACGATCTGGCATCCCAACCCTGGGCTGTGGAACCTCCACGTGTGGCCGCTGCGGGCTTGCTGAGCGGACAGGACGCGCTGCACTCGCGGGTTTTGAACACCATTGCCGAGGCGCGGGCGCCGTCTACCAGACGTTTGTATGCTCTGAAATGGGGTGTTTTCTCTAATTGGTGCCAGGATGTCGACATCGACCCGGGGAACTGTTCCGTGTCGGATGTCCTGCGCTTCCTTCAGCACAGGATGGATAACGGGAGTTCACCGTCCACTCTGAAGGTGTATGTGGCCGCTATTGCAGCGTTTCGCTCCCCGGTCGACGGACGGTCGATCGGTAAGCATGCATCTGTGATCGGTTTCCTTAAGGGAGCTAGGAGATTATTCCCCGCGCGACCGCCTTCGGTACCGCCGTGGGATTTGGCTCTGGTTTTGAAGGCTTTGTCTCTTCCGCCGTTCGAGCCCCTAGCCTCAGTCGCGATCAAGGAGCTCTCCATAAAAACGGCTCTTCTTCTCGCTCTCGCTTCGGCGAAGCGGGTCGGAGACTTACAGGCATTCTCGATAAACGGCGACTGCATTCGCTTTGGACCGGGAGACTGTAATGTTACGCTGAGACCGAGACCTGGGTATGTCCCTAAGTCGCTCAATACCCCGTTCAGAGCGCAGATTGTTTCCCTGCCTGCCTTATCTGCTGAGACGTCAGCCTCGGGTGACGCTGATGCTCAGAGTCTTGTTTGCCCGGTCAGAGCGTTACGGACGTATATTACTCGCTCGGCCGCTTTTCGGCAATCGGACCAGCTGTTTGTGTGCTTTGGCGGGTGTAACAAAGGTCGGGGGGTTTCGAAGCAGAGGCTTGCTCACTGGATTGTGGACGCTATTGCTTTGGCTTACGATCGCATGGGGGAGGAATGCCCCCTTAGCATCAAGGCCCATTCGACGAGAGCGGTTGCCTCTTCATGGGCTTGGGCCAAGGGTATGTCTATTCAGGATTTATGCCTTGCGGCTGGCTGGTCTTCTCACAATACGTTCGCCAGATTTTACAAGTTGGATATACCCTCTGTAGCATCTCAAGTGCTTTCGGTGAGTTAAGATTCCCCTTACACAGTTACAGTTGTTCTACTCTGCGCATTGCTCATGAGTCATCTGTGTTTTACTGTGTTATGCTTAGTGCACTGTCGCCGCTATGCGTTGACTTGTTCTCTATTGAGTTGTGTTGCCCTGAATAACTGTCAGTGCATCCTCCTCCTCATTATTTTGCCTGGGATATGCAAATTCTAGCAAGGTCCAGATGAGCATGCTATTGGCCAGTTTCGGCCTATCAGGGTAAGGGGCTTGCTATTGGGCAGTCTCGCCCTATCAGATGATCGCATTCCCAGAAGGGCGGTTATTGGTTGTGGGTTCTGTCAGTGTCAAAGTGGTATGTTATGCTCCACGGCGGGATTCTATACAGTTCCCATATACGACATCCGTAATGTCGAAGTTCCGCCTTGATAGGGAACGTCTCCGGTTACTTTCGTAACCTCGGTTCCCTGAAAGGCAGGGAACGAGACATTACGCTAGCCGCCGTGTTCGCTTCAGATTTTAGCGTTTTTCGTTATTCTGATGCAATTGTCGCGTTTATGCAATTTATACTGCCAGGTGTCTTGTCAGTATTTGCATATTTTGCGTCAATTGGCCAGCTGTGTCAGCTGGCGTTAGCCTATAAGATTTCAGCAGATGTGAAGAGGAGGGAGTTCCCATATACGACATCCGTAATGTCTCGTTCCCTGCCTTTCAGGGAACCGAGGTTACGAAAGTAACCGGAGACGTTTTCTCTTGTTTGGTGGGTGTGTCATCATGTATATAAAGCACGCGGTATTAAAGTGAACTCGCACAATGGGTTCAAGGAAAGTAATTTACAAATGTGTTCGATGCAGCTCGGTATACGCAACAACTGAGGATATTAGATTATGTTTGTCGTAAGTTTTATTGTAAAAATATAGGATATCAACATGATGTAGTTGTTTATTTTAGATTCATTGCAAGTATGACATTTGGTATAGAAATAAACAATGGTAATTAAGTGCTTTTCCTAAAAATGAGAAAGAAAATACAGGGTATTAAAACAGTATGAACTACAAATAAAGTCAGAGTGAGGCTAAATAGATGTGTTTTAGTCTGAATTAGTATGTGTGCTACCATTTCAGTTTCAGCAATCCCTTCACTCGATTGGGATGTTCTATTTTGTTCTGGGCGGCAAGTGCAGTAACTGTAACATCGGACATATTTTGTAGTATTAAACACATATTTATACCGACTTCATCAGGCTCCGAAAATTCTTCACAAAGAATGGCCTTCTCAACTGCCATAGTTGCAACTCTTGCGTCATCAGAACAATGTGTTCAACGCATCACCGTTTCTGTTTAAAAAACGTTGTGCAACGTTTTGTTAGACTGTAAAAAAACGCAGCCCTGGTTGCTTATTTGTCTCGCGAGATCTGGCAACACTGATCAGACCACCCTTCAAAATAAAAGTTCCCGCACCGCTTGAGCTTGTTGTCAACTTTGAGCTTAATCTTTAATTATTTGGCCTACCAGTTTTACATCTGAGCCGAACGGACTACGTCTTTTTAAAATGGAGTTTGTTAAAGGCCGGAAGGTATGAAAGATCATACTATTTGTTGGTTTTCCATAAACGTTAGCTTATCATCATGACTGTGTTGACATTAGCTCAGAATGATGTCTAAACGAGCTATCTAGAAATCCCATATGCTGGTGAAGCCGACACAAAAGAGCTGCAGAAAGATGTCGACAGTTAAACATGCGTCACGCTCACCTTCTAACGTTAACGTTACATGTTATTTGACATGTAAGGCAGTATCTAAGTTTGAATCAAAGTTTGCATGATGTTCACTTCAGTACAGCTGACTGCTAACCGATCCAGTACATCTCCATTACGACAACAGTCATTCTAAAATATATCTTTACCGATGAACTGTTAAAATAATAAACGTCAGTTTGTTGCAAATATTAAACCGTATTTTTAACCGAATGTGACTTTGATTGAGTGGATTATGACATAATACTGTTTACTGAGTGGTGTAGCAGCTAGTCTTTAACTTCGGTTTGCTGCGTCATTATTTGTCATGGATTCAGCATCGTTTGTTTAAACGCATATTTGTGCACTACATGTTTCAGCCTCGTGCGTGTTGTCTTATCACCTATCTGTTCTTTGAACCTGTCTCTGTGCTCACAGACAATGAAGGCTGGAGTTGTTGATCCTCTGAAGTTGTTTGATTCATAGCCTTCCACAGCAAGACAAAATGGAGGATCATTTAAAAAGGTAAATATAAGTGATTGTATGTGGCACCTGTCTTTATTTTCCAGTCAAAGCAGGCCAGCATTGAGAAATATGATTCATCAACATAATATTATTTTTCCAAATAAGCACATGCTGTGCCCCCAAAAGACTGAGATGCTAAAAATGTAATTGATATTTAATTGAAATTGCATTGCATAATAAACTATCAAATAAGTGCTTTGGGGAAATCCCAGCCACAATTTAACCAAATTAAAACTAGTGAATGAATTCGTACAGTATGACCCAGATTTACCTATAACATGGCCATGAGTTTGTGGGAATCAGTTCTTAATTTGTGGCCAGGATATGGCTTCCTGTGCCATTTTGAAAGGTCTCATAGGTGTTCTATCAAAGTAACCACCGGTGTACTTCATCATTAGTCCAGGTAGCCAAACTTAGAAGATCCTTAAGGCGTCATAATATGAATCCATATTAATCAAGTTTTTTTTTGTTTTGTTTTTTTTGTCTTGTTTTTTTGTTTCATCATATAAAGCGATCGTATCTTTTCACAAGACTTTAATTAAAGTACCTTGATTCATTTTAAAATGTCTTTATGGCCATTTTAGATCTTGTACATTTTGGTTACCTGGACTTTCAATGAAGGGACAGAAACCTCTCAGGTTTCATTACAAATATCTTAAAGGGATAGTTCACCCAAAAATTTTAATTCTGTCATCATTTACTCACCCTCATGACATTCCAAACCCTTAAGACGCTAATTGGTTGCTTCAGGTGTGTTTGATTAGGGTTGGAGATGAACTGTGCAGGACAGTCGATCGTAAGGACCAGGGTTGGGCAGAATGGGCACCCCTGGTTTAGAAGATAATTATTCGAAGATAAGTCTTATGAGTTTGGAACGGCTTGAGGGCGAGTAAATGATGACAAAATTTTCATTTTTGGGTGAACTATCCCTTTTTCACTACAATTTGACAGCATCGCGATATTTCTTGTCTTCATTTTAAACTGTATATCATTTGATTGAATTGTCCAACTGCATTTTGGGGCCACTGTACATCACATTGCAGTGAAGTATAACAGTATGATACATATGAAAATAGTATGATTTTGATTTTTTTTATTACACACAGAACTCCATCTAAAAACTCCACATGCCAGTTATCACATGAGGACTGGTTCAAGAAAAGGCAGAGATCAGTAGACAATCAGTATGACGCGGCACAGAGAATGCACGGCTACAACAGCAGCTTTCACACCAACAAGAGCGCTGATCTCAAAACCCGTAGTGGTTTAAAAGAAGGCTCAAACAAGCAAACTGTAAAGGTCTGATTCTAGTATGGCCATTTGGATGATTTGCATCTTTATACTGTTGCGCATTTAAAAGCCTAATGAAGTTTTTCGATCTTTCAGATGTTGAAGGACAACAGAGCTGAGCCTTCCTCTCAGGACAAAAGACTTAGCAGGAGATCAACAGACAGAGGTGCTAATTCTTTTCAAGAAGCCTTTTGATAATAATTTCCTGTTTAAATCGTAATCAATTTGATTCTGTTTCCAGGTTACAGAGGGACCAAACCTTCCCCAAACCCCGCCGAGAGAGCCAAATCGGCCATTACATGTAGTAGCACATTTGAAATGAAACTTGCCGATTTCCCGGAATTGGGTGATATCACACCAAGCAACCATACAGCAGCTTCCCTGCACCAGGAGCCAACAGTATGTTCTAGTGCAGTCATGCCAGCAGAGCGTCAAAGTTCACCAGCACTCATTTGTAAGGTAACTATCATGGATGATGGTTTGAGCCAAAGAACACATTGTTCTGTTAAAGCACAAGCTGTTTTCTAACAACTTCACGGTCTCACTGAAGCTTGGCAATGTTTTTTCTTAGAATGTACCGAAACGAAGAACCAAGTCTGCACAGCAAGTCCCATCCAGTGGAAAGTGTGACATGTCATTAGCTGTCAAAGCAGGTAAAGATGTGCAAACATGCTTCAGAAATCAAAATTGACCCTATTTATTTCCCTAAATTCACCATGAAATCAAAATTTACCATTCTTATTTTTTATGGAATATTGCAGTATGTATTATACATCATTTATCTGTGCACATCATTTTTTTTGTTTAAGTTATGTGCCCTTGTAATCTTTAATCAAAACCCCTCACACTTGCAGCGACATCTCTTCTGTTCTCTGATGACGTGTTTACTGGCGCGAGGACAGGACAACCTGTCACTCACATGACATCACAGCAATAGCAAACCACAACAATCTAATGATTAAATCTAATGACAAAATGAATTCCCAACCTACATTATTTTTCTTGTTTTAAGATGCCTCTCTAATATGTATGTAACAATAGGGAAGAAAACACCATCACATCATCTGTTACATGCTAACTTAATACGCGTCTTCCCTTTTGTTATTTTGTACAATTTGTCAGTTTATGTTATTTGAAGGAAAATAAATAAATTGAATATTTAGTTTCATCTCAATGGGAAATGTATCATATTTCGGAAATGGGTTGCAAATCGTTTTAAATTAGATATTTAAATTCAATATTAAAGGAATTAAATGGATCATATTTTTTTTTAATCCAATCTGATTTAGATCAGGATAGTGCAATATCCAATCCCACTGGATCTTCTGCTCACTCCTGGGCAAACATTGCCTCTCAGCCTCCCAGAGTTATCCAGAAAATCCCCAAAGCCAACACATCTTCCCAGGTAAACTGCTGCACTGTCCATCAGCATTTTGAGCATATACTATACAAAATAGACACAATTTAAAAAAAAAAATCTGTCTAGGAGGATTTATCCTCACAGCAAGTAGAGCAGAAAACAGAGAAGAAGAGGAGGAAGAAAAAGAAGAAATCCAAAACCATATCTGAGAACACAGAAGAGACACTAGAGGAACATCTGATACAGCAGGAGCCACCGAAGTTTGAGGTAAAGACTGTTTATGTATAGTATCATGTCACATCATGTGATATTTTCTGAAGTTAGATTTTAGAATTTTTTATGTTTGTAACTAATTGGTGATTGGTGTTTAAATCAGTGTCATTATTGTTGACTCAAACTATTAAATAATAATAAATAAAAAAAATAAATAAAGCTGAAATAAAATATTAACATTAGATGAAAAACTTAAAAAAGATGCCTTGCCTTGAAAAAACTAACTGAAATAAGTTCAAGATGATGTACTAAAATTACTCAAACTAAAATGTAATTTATTAAAGGTGTATAGAACAAAAATGCTCAAACTCAAACTAAAATTGAAGAACAAAGTACTATAATGGTATATAAATAATACTAAAATAACTGTATTATAAAATAAACTTTCCCCCCCCCCCCCCCCACCGTTTTGCACTGATAATATTTCTTTTAAATTTTAATTGTTGAAATATTGCTCTTTTTCGCCCTTAATTTTCTTATGTTTGATCGTTAACCTACATAGAAGCATAATGGTGATTATCTAAGTGTTGTTTTTGTAGGATGAAGAGGAGTTTCCAGACCTGTCGCTTGCATTTGTGAGTTGACTCTTTTGGCCTGAGCACATTGTGATGCCAGCAGTTCAAATAAAATGTTTGATATGCACATGCTTTATTGTGTCATCTGGAATTACATTGATTCAGGAACACAAAGGACATTCAGAAGCACAAAAAGAGCGATTGTCTCTACACCCAGGGATAAAACACAAAGCCACTACACCCGCTTCTGCCTCCGGTGACGCTAAGAAAACACAGGTTGGTGTCCGTTTCCAGTGCAATTTTTAAACCCTATCAAAACAAAACACTCTGTCCATCATGTATAAGGTTGTACAGTTAAATCTGATTGAACTTGACAATACTGTGCAATGTAAAATGAATCACTAAATGATTTTTCTGAAAAACGAGACAGTCGCACATGTAATTGATTCTTATCCCATCTTATCTCATCAGACTAGTCAGAAAAAGTCAAAGGTTCCTGTACAGCTTGACCTTGGAAACATGCTGGCATTTCTTGAGCAGAAGCAACAGTCTCAAAAATCCAAACAGGATCAGCGACCAGTAACACTTTCAGGTAAGAAATATAAGTGGATACACTATTTTTTTTTTTTTTTTTTCTGGTGGTGTAATGCATTTAAAGGGATAGTTCACCCCAAAAAATTTAATTCTGTCATAATTTGCTCGTTGTTGCAAACCCATAAGAACTTTATTCATCTTCGAAACACAAATCAAGATATTTATAATGAAATCTGAGAGAGTTCTCTGTCCCTCCATTGAAAGTATATTCACCCAAAACACTGACGGTTCATAAAGAGAATGTAAAATTAATTCATATGAATCGAGCGGTTTAATCCAACTCCTCTGAAGAGACACGATCACTTTAAATAGAATGAATAGAATAGAGATGAATAGATTTAATTTAGGCTTTTATTCACATATAAACATTGGCTGCATCCAAAATCTCATACTCTCTTAAGTAGGTACTTATTTTGAATACGTAATTACTTCATGACTGCTGAAAAAGTATGTTCTATATAGTATGAATGTAATACTGATGCCTTGTTGTCATTATCATGTGACCTACCAGCATCAGTTACGCCGCTTCACTGCCATTTAAAAATCCTCTCCCGTGGCCTCATGGGATAGTAAACTGTCCATTGGATGCACACTTCAGAATCTCGCCAGAAGTAGTTGGTCATCCGGGTACTTTTTGCCTACTCTTTTATGAGTTCTGTGAATTCGGACATACTTATTTTGTCACATACTGTTTTTCGCCTACTAAATAATAGGGAAGTATGCGATTTCGGATGCAGCCATTGATCAGCAAGCAAACAGAAGCTCAACCGCACTTGCTTTACGTGCAAGAACAAACCTCACTGGTTCTGGCAAAAGCTCAAACGAGCTGGCTTGACGCGAGAATGAACCTCATTGGTTCTCGTGCATCATGCGAGCATGTTTGAGCTTCCATTTTACCAAATTTGAGCACTCTGCTCTATGTACATTTGCTGATCAATGTTTATATGTGAATAAAAGCCTGAGTTAAAATTAAGTTATGTTTTCTTTTACTGCGCATGCGCAAAGAGCACCCTTTATGGGTTAGCGCGTGATTTTTTTTTTTTTTGTGAGTCAAGTCTGGCGTCCTATGAGAGGAAGAGCGGCTATGTTGTTTGCGATGGAACAATAAAGAGTTTATTGTTAATTAAGAGTTGTAGTTATTGAGTTAACATTGGTAGCAGAGGAAGGCTGCTGCTGGGAATTACAAAAATCCCCCACCGTTTGACGAGAAGACAGCTTACGAAAGTTGGAAAAATGAGATTGAAATCTGGAGACGGGTTACTGACCTGGAAAAAAAAAAAAACAAGCCTTGGCAGTTACTTTGTCACTAACGGGCCAAGCAAGGGACATTGCTCTGGAAATTTCCACTGAGGATTTGAATGATGACACTGGAATGCAAACACTCATAGCGAAATTGGACTCAGTGTTTTTAAAAGAAGAAAAAGATCGGCAGTACGAGGCATACACGGAGTTTGACCGGATCACTAGAGAGAGCGGTGTTTCTATGGTGGAATACATCGTCGATTTTGAGCGTCGATACAACAGGCTACGTAAGTTCAAAATGGAGCTTCCTGATGCCGTACTAGCCTTTAAAGGGTAACTAAACCCTAAACCAACTTTTTTTAGTTAATGATCTGTAAGAATGGGGCTTTATTAGTGCTGTTCATTGATTCAAGTAATTTTTTTTACATTTGTGTTTAAAGTGTTTTAATTTTACAAAATATGGTGTAAAAACGTCTGAGTGCTGCCCTCTTCAGGTTGAACGGTGGCTACTGCAGTTGAATTTTCCTATTGGAAGTTGTGGTACACTCTGACGTCAGAGGGTACCAGCTAAACACGCCCTTGCCTACAGAGAGATACGTCTCAGATGCACGCCCCCTCTCCACTGGGCTCTGCCTACTTTTCCAGCATTTTTCAAATATTGCCAGTGGGTGGAGTCAGGCTCTGACCAGGGGTTTAGTTACCCTTTAAGCTACTCGATACTGCTGGACTTACTGTTAAAGATAAACAGTTAGCACTTACAGCTTGCTCTAGCGTTTCTTTCACTGATATGAAATCAGCCTTGAAAAGAATTTTTGGAGATAACGTTACTTCACCACGAGAGGGCGGCAGTGCACTGCAAAACACAGATAGTGACAGTGCCTATTACACGAGATACTCAGGAAAACGGGGATACAAGTCAAACACTACACAACAACCCCAAACCATAGCTCAAGGTACAAACCCCCTTGATAAATATGGAAGAAGAACGAAATGTGCAATTTGCCAAAGCACGTATCACTGGGCACAGGACTGTCCAAATAAAAAGGAACATGTAAGACTGACAAAAGATGAAGGACTAAAAGATGACATTGAAGAATGTAACATCACTTTGTTTTCAAATGAATCTTTGTCTAACACAGAAATTTTCATGATGGAGGCTTTGGGATCAGCTGTGATTGACACAGCCTGTACAAGAACTGTGTGTGGAGAAAAATGTCTTGAAGATTATATACAAGTGGGCTGCCACAGAGTGAGTTACTAAAAATAGACGACAAACAAAGTGCAAGACCTTTCAGATTTGGTGATGGCAAGGTTGTTTATTCCACAAGAAAAGTTACTATTCCAGCAAGGATAGGACATACCACATGCAAAATAGAGACAGAAGTTGTTCCTGCAGAAATACCAATGCTTTTAAGCAAGACTTCATTGAAAAGAGCAAGTGCAGTTCTGGACATTGCATATGACAAAGCAACAATGTTTAAACAACCTGTTAAACTTGAATTAACATCTTCAGGACATTACTGTGTGAATTTGAGAGAAGACGGTCATCCAGATGAAAAGGAGACAAGTGAGAACAAGACACAAAATGAAAATGAAATTCTTGCTGTGACAGAAATAATGACAACAAAAGAAAAGGAGACAGTCCTACTGAAACTACACAGACAATTTGGACATGCCTCAGCTGATAGACTGAAAAAATTACTGGCCTGCTCAGGTAATCACGATGAAGAAAGCAACACAGTTCTCAAGAACATTGTCAAAAACTGTGATACATGTAGCAGATACAGCAAGCCAAAACATAAGCCGATAGTGGGTTTGCCTATGGCATCAGCCTACAATGAGACTGTGGCTGTGGACTTTCATGAGCTTGAGCATGGAGTATGGTATTTGCATGCTATTAATCACTTCACACGCTTCAGTGCAGGGAATATTGTCACCACAAAGAACCCAAGAGAGATAGTGAAGCACTTTATTCATTGCTGGATAAGTGTTCATGGTCCCCCGTGCAGACTGTTTAGTGATAAAGGAGGTTAATTTAATAATGACGAAATGAAGGATATGGCTGAAAGGTTTAACATTGAAATTAAAACAACGGCAACGTACAGTCCATGGAGCAATGGCCTTGTTGAAAGGCACAATCTGACTCTAACTGAAATTTTGCTGAAACTGAAGAGGGATAACAACTGTGACTGGAAAACAGCCCTAGATTGGGCACTAATGGCAAAGAACTCAATGCACAATGTGCATGGTTATAGTCCCTACCAGTTAGTGTTTGGGCAGAACCCAAATCTTCCCTCAGTCCTCACCGATAAGCCTCCAGCTCTGGAAACAAGTATGAGTAGTTGGATAGCTAAACAAATCACCACACTACATGCAATGAGAACAGCATTCACAGAAGCTGAATGCTCAGAGAGAATTAGAAGAGCCCTTCGTAAGCAACTGCGGCCCGTTGATGACAGATATGAAACGGGGGACAAAGTGTATTATAAGCGAGTAGATTGTAATGAGTGGAAAGGTCCAGGTGTGGTCATAGGCCAAGATAGTGTGGTTGTATTTGTCAGGCATGGTGGAACCTATGTTTGAGTGCATCAGTCCAGACTAAGAAAGGTGGATGACCCACAAACAAAACTGGAGGAGACAGAAAGAGAACAAATGAAAACCGATGAAAATCCCACAAGAACACCAGCAGCAGATCTCAGTGACTCTGAAAGTGCAAATGAGGAAATGTCACCAGAAAATGATGAACCTCTTAATGCTGAAGATGTCAGTGAACCTTCTGCATCAGTGCTACCTGGAGAGGATAGTCTTGATCAATCCCACACGCCACAAACCTGCTCATCCACTAACTGTGAAGGTCTAAGACTAAAAAAAGATCAAATAGTTAAATACACAGATAATCAAAGTGGACAAATACATACTGGAAAAATCCTCGGCCGAGCAGGAAAGGCAAACGGCAAGCACAAAAACTGGTACAATTTGCAGTACACTGAGCCTGAGGAAATTGAAGGCACAACCGCATCAGTCAACCTAGGACAAATGGACAATGTTCAGGTGATTCCATCCGAACATGCTAAGTTGAGCACTGACTACAATGAAGATGATATATTGATAGTACATGATGATCTCTTCATGCCTGCAAAAAATACAGAACTCAGCACCTGGAAGAGAAATAACATCTTTGAAGAAGTGAAAGATGAAGGCCAGAAGTGCATCTCCACGAGGTGGGTGTGCACACTTAAAGAAACAACTGCTGGAGTCGTACGTAAGGCTAGACTAGTGGCGAGAGGCTTTGAAGAAATGAACACTCAAGACCTTCCCAAAGACTCACCTACATGTGCCTCAGAGTCTCTAAAAATGATCATGGCAGTCATATGTCAAAACAAATGGAAGTTAAACTCCATGGACATTAAAGCAGCTTTTTTACAAGGTAAAGAGCTAACCAGAGATATATTCGCCCTCCACAAGAAGTGCAGAACAAAGGAACCATATGGAAGTTGAAAAAATGTGTTTATGGCCTAACAGATGCTTCTTTATTCTGGTATAACAAAGTGAAAGACACCATGCAACAATTGGGAGCTACAGTGTCAAAGGTAGATCCGGCAGTATTTTACTGGGTGGATGATTCCTGCAAGGTGATGGGGATTCTTGCGTCACATGTGGATGACTTTATTTGGGGTGGTACAGATGCATTCTCCACAAATATCATTCCTCAATTGAAAGCTGCCTTTCAAGTCGGACGGGAAGAACATGACAGTTTCAGCTACATTGGAATAGAAGTACATTTTAAGGAGGATGAAATACAAGTACAACAAGGAACATATATAAAAAATCTGCAACCCATCCCAGTGGACCCAACCAGAGCAACACAACGTGAAGCGTCATTGACAGACGTTGAGATTGATATGCTAAAATCAAAGATTGGACAAATATTGTGGGTTGCCAGGCAAAGCCGACCTGACATAATATATGACATATCCATGTTGGCATCTAACACAAAGCATGCTACTGTTCAGACCCTGCATTGTGCAAATAAACTTATCAGAAAACTGAAATCAGAAGAGGTCATCATGAGGTTCCAGTACTTAGGGGAAAACAGTTCTGTTAAATTGGTGGTGTACAGTGACTCCTCAATGGGAAATCTTCAGGACGGTGGCACGCAGGGTGGACATTTCATCATGCTTATGGGGGAAAATGGAAAATTTTCACCTATATCTTGGCAATCAAAACGGATCAGGAGAGTTGTACGGAGTACCTTAGCAGGAGAGACTTTGGCACTTGCAGATGGAGTTGATAGTGCAGTTTTTCTCGCTACACTATACTCTGAGATTACCACTGGTGGCTGCTCATGCATCAATGTGCCTATTGTGTGTGTAATAGACAATCATTCCCTTCTCGATGCTCTCAAATCTACAAAATCTGTAACCGAAAAGAGACTGCGCCTGGAAATCAGCAGTATGAAGGAACTTATACACTCTGGAACTATTCGGCAGATCTTGTGGTCAGACCCTAAAGAGCAGCTAGCTAACTGCTTGACAAAAAAGGGTGCATCTGTACTTGGCCTTCTGAAAGCTCTCAGCACAGGTGTTTGCTATCTTAAGCACTGAATGGATTTGACAATTATTTGCTTATGTTTTGTCAATGTCTAGTCATTTAAACTGAAGCACTTAAGTTATCCTGTTATAATAATAACAAATGCTTATGTTCTAAACTTGAACATTATTATTTTATTTTTTTTAAAGAAAAAAGGGAGATTGTTAAGTTATGTTTTCTTTTACTGCGCATGTGCAAAGAGCACCCTTTATGGGTTAGCGCGTGATTTTTTTTTATGAGTTAAGTCTGGCATCCTATGAGAGGAAGAGCGGCTATGTTGTTTGCGATGGAACAATAAATAGTTTATTGTTAATTAAGAGTTGTAGTTATTGAGTTAACAAAAATCTGTTCATGTAAATTGATCATGTCTCTTCAGAAGACAGTTTAATTAAACCGCACAATTCATATGGATTACTTTTCCTTTCTCTTTATGACCGTTTTGAAGCGTCAAGAGTTCTGGGTGAATAAACTTTCAATGGAGGGACAGAAATCTCTCAGATTTAATTGTGTTTTGAAGATTTACTAAAGTCAAACGGGTTTGGATTGACATGAGGGTAAGTAAATGTTGGCAGAATTTTCATTCTTAGGAGAACTAACCCTTTAAAGCAGAGGTGCCCAATACTGCTCCTGCCGATCGACTGTCCTGCACAGTTAATCTCCAACCCTAATCAAACACACCTGCCTTTAATTTTCAAGTGATCCTGAAGACCTTAATTGGTTGCTTCAGGTGTGTTTGATTAGGGTTGGAGATGAACTGTGCAGGACAGTCGATCGGCAGGAGCAGGATTGGGCACCCCTGCTTTAAAGACTTTGTAGGACACCATGATGTTAGTCACCACGTCGAATATAACAAATAATATTGCCGATGTGTTAGTTGGAGGAGCTCTACCTGTAGTCCACAAAGAAACTTCAGTTCAGAAAAAGCAATGGCAGCAAGAGAAAACACCGCACAACCCGCTGGACTCCACTTGTCCCTTAGTGAAGAAGGGAAAACAGCGAGAAGTTCCCAAGGCGAAAAAACCAACACCTCTCAAAAGAGTGAGTCCAGTGTCCATTTAAAGGTGCAGTGTGTCATTTCTGTGCCACTGGTGTCGTCAAACAGAATTATAATTTATATTTGGTGCTGCTATTAGTGCAGAAATCACACACCTTTTAAAAAATGAATTTTTGAATCTTTATAAATTTTGAATCTGTTGAATCTCTCTGTTTTTGATAAGCATTCTAAAAGATGTTTTGCATTTTGAACAATTGAGGTCATTCTTCGGGAGAGAGAGGAGAGAAAACAGAACCGCCTGCTGGAGGAGAGAGACCCGGCCCGAGTGTCCACTGAGGCTGCTGAAAAGGAAACTAGTAATAGTGAGAATCCTTCTGAAACAAGCCTGCCTGACAATGATCAGCATCTTCTCACAAGTATGAAAAGTATGGAAGTATGTTCACAATCTGTATCAGATATAGATGAGAACCCTGGACTCGTTGGTACTGAGGAGTCAGAGTGTGACCAGCCTGGTTCGCCATCTGATCACAAGTTGGATGACAGTGTGTCAGAAAATGCAACACTAAAATCCTGGAATCCCAATTCCAATCCCAATCTTCCCAAAATCCACAGCAGGAAGTTCAGAGAGTAAGAAAATCAATGTTATGTTTTGGTTATAGTAGGGGTGGGTGATATGACCAAAATCTTATCACAATATTAGTCTTTTTATTACACTTTAACGATATATATATCACAACGATAGAGTCATTTTTGCTTTAAATAAGGTTTTTGTAATATTTAGATACCATAGAAATAATTTCATAATTCTTGTCACCAATGTCAATATCACAAACTAATACTAACCTAACTAAATAAATAAAAACTCAAGCTGAAGACATTCATTGATAAAATAAGAACAAATAAATTAATTACAAGCAATAGGCTTTTTTTTTTTTTACAAAAGAACAAAGACACAACTAAAATAGTCTTACCTGAAAAAGTTCAAGTGCTAAACAAGAAATGCTACATAAATTGTATAAAGTTATCAAATGTAAAAAATTTTTTTTTTTTTTTTTAAACACTGCGTAGTATTCAATTTGTAAATCAAATATACATTGGTCTGATTAAAATTACAAAGTCAAGAGCAGTGAGTGATTTTTCTCTTTTGTTGTTTGATTAACATGGATGACAGACAGCAGGAATATTAGGCTTCTGTCACTTTAAGGGCTGCCCGGATCCATTATAATGTTACACGTGTTTCCTTTCGCAACTGTTTACGTTCACTTAAGGCATAAATGACTGTGTTTACTAGGATACTTGTGAAGACAGGCATTTTGTGAGAGTATTTAACCATTCAAGGCCAATAAAGCGTCAAAAATGACTCCAAAAAATCACTTGTTTTTAAACCATAATGGTTCAAATCGCATGCAAACTTAAAGCTTTTGTGACACGCACAGCACAGCAACGTCACACAAGCGTAACCGCGATGGAGACAATAGTCCAAAATCTCTACCGGTTGACAAATATCTACCCGTTAATCATTTCGACCGGTAGATCGCACACCCCTAGGTTATAGTTTTGTTTCTCAAAGATATGCAAGATATGTACCCAAAAAGACTTGAAGACATGATGAAATTAATGTCTTGGTCCTAAAATTGACATCTTTTCTAGTTAACATAGTTTTCTTCTATTTCTACAGCTACTGCAACCAAGTGCTTAGAAAAGATGTAGATGAATGTGTGAGCAGCTTACTGAAGGAGCTGGTGAGGTTTCAGGATCGTCTTTATCAGAAAGACCCCATGAAGGCCAGGATGAAGCGCAGGCTGGTCATGGGCCTACGAGAGGTGCTGAAACACCTCAAACTCAGGAAGGTCAAGTGCGTTATCATCTCGCCCAACTGCGAACGTATACAGTCCAAAGGTAGCGTGAACTTAGCACAAACTCACATTTCAATTCATGTTGCAGCTCGTATGTTGTTGCTGATTGATGGCCTGTTGTTTTAATGAAGGAGGTCTAGATGAGGCTCTTCACACTATCATTGACACATGCCGGGATCAAGGTGTCCCGTTTGTGTTTGCCTTGTCGAGAAAGGCGCTGGGCCGCTGTGTTAATAAAGCCGTCCCCGTCAGCTTGGTGGGAATCTTTAACTACGATGGCGCACAGGTGAGTAGTACTAGAAGTTTATGGTTGTAGTTGTGGTAAATATAGTTGATTCTTGTTAAGAATCTTGAGTGGCATTACTGTAAATTTAAAATAAGTCATTATACTTAACTGATCGTATTAATTCAGTGAATTTTGCTGATTCCTGTACATGTAATTATTTCATGGCCACAGGACCTTTATCACAAAATGATTGAGTTATCAGCCGAGGCCAGGAAAGCATATGAGGTGATGATTGCAAATCCGGAGACAGAATCGCAGGAACAGAAGGAGGAGCTACAGGAGGTGGAGCCGTCGGGAGAACCTTCTGGAACAGAAGAGCCAGAGTACAGTACGTCCTAATTAAAAACCTAAAAATAGTGTGAATTCATTGCTTTTGCGTGCAATACTGCGGTTTCATTATTCTCTTAGTTAACTACTCTGTTAAAATACTCGTAACTGTTAAATGTGTAAATGTGTAACTTATTTGCTTTGTTTATAGGGATGCCAGCCATGAAATAGCCCCAAGAGTTTTTGTGAAACTGTATCAGTGATTGACGATATGTGTACAGATATTGTGTAAGATCTAGACAAAATTGATGAAATTAGATTATTATACACAATGTGTGCTCAAAGTTCTCTAAAATGAGAACTGAAAATGTGAATTGACACATTTCTTAACTAACTAGGGCCACAGTGAAATTAAACTGCCCCTATTATGTTATTTAAAAGGTTCCTAATTTTGTTTTGGAGGTCTCCTACAATAGGTTGACATGCATCCAACGTTAAAAAAAACCACTTGAATATTTTCATAATATACATTGCAGCATCACCGCTTTTCTCACAGTAGCTGTGTTTACATGGACCCTAATAATCCGACTGTAATCGGACTACTAGATCAATCGGAATAAAAAAAGTCACATGTAACCAGGTCAATCAGAATGAATTGGCCAGATCCGTTCAGATTAATTTGGATTGTAAGGTGTGGTTTAAACCTTTTGTAATCCGATCGAGAGGACATGTAAACTCTTGATCGGACTGAAAACGAAACTGGAAAGTACTACGCATGTGCAGTGAAGTGAAAATGGAGTATGGAACGAGCTGTTGTTGAATGAAGCATTATAAATGACTGTTGTGTTATTCTAAAATTCTCCTTCCACTTATTATCTTTAAAGTGGAGCAGGACAACGTCCCACCAGTCCTTGTTTGGGACTCTCATCCACAGACTCTTTGTTTTGGGGACGGGAATGGTCGTTTTTACTGCTTGATTAATATAAGCGACATGGCACAACAGTTTATGCGCTGGTCATCTCCTAATTGGGACCCGAAATCAAAGAAAAGAAGCAATTAGAATAGTATGCGCAAACAGCAGAATTGTCTATATTTGTGCAGTGTGCGCATGACATGAGCCATTCCAATTAAAAACTTGTGACATAAACATTCATCAATCAGAATTAATTCATTCTGATTGAAACATAAGGTGTCCATGTAAACGTAGCTAGTGTCTGAAACGATTTGATAAAGGATTCAGTCTCTCTAAACCCCTCCTTTTCGCAAGACTGCTCTGCTCTGATTGGTCAGATGGCCCAGACTGTTGTGATTGGTCTACTGCTTACAGAGAGTGTCAGAAACGAAACGTCCATTACCATAAGTCACGTTAGCCAAATATAGATAAATCCGCTTGAGTTTTTATGGAAGGACTTTTTAAAAGCATCATTAAAGTGCCAATCATTTGTTTACATATTTTGATGTACTAATGTTTAAGAATGTTTTGCTCACTGCATTTTGATTCACCCATTGGTTTTAATCTGTTCTTTTCACAGTTAAAATCTGGAGGAAAATGCTTGAGAAAAATTACAACCACCCTTTCCTGAATTTCGAGGACCAGTTTTCATCCGTTTCCATTGGTTCAGAGCAGCTCCTGGATGATGATGCTGATGATGCTGATGATGATGAAGAAAGTTGATGGAAGTACATAGACGAATGAGGCAAAAAAAAAAAAGTTTTTGTTTGTTTGCAGTGTCGAGGTCATGCTTCTGTGACACGGAAACGGATCCACTACAGTGTTTCCAACCCCATGTGAGCCTCTAGCACCTTGTTGTGAGATGTCAGGAATAGCTTGAAATACCAAATGTGCCTGTCTAGAGGATTTTATTAAAAAATGTAAACATATTTTCCTGTGACCTGGAATGGTGTATTAAATCAAGAGGCAATACAGCTGAAAATAGCGAACAGCCCTTGACTACATATTTTCTTATAGAAATCATACTTAGTTTGATGTTTCCACAGTGTGAATGGTGAATATTTTTGCAAATAGCCAATATCCCTCTATTTCTATTCAAATGTGTAATAGTTTGATAAAATCATAGGAATGATCTAAACCACTTAATTTATGTTTATGTTTACACTTGTAAATCAAATGTATTTTGCTTATGTTGAATGCACAATTTTACTGATCATGACCACTGTGTTTGCAGCCCACGTATCGTCATTATTGGCAGGTTGCTGTTTAATTCTGAAGGCTCATAAGCGAATGATTGTTACGACCGTGAACTGTTTGTGGGAATACTTCTCCCTCCTAGTCCTAGAACTTATTAAACATCACTTACCTAAATCATAGTCTCCACTTTAAATTTATTAACCCTCCTCTGGCTGTTCCTCAACACTAGCTAATCCATTAATACTGAGTTCTTGAGGTGGTTCTCCTTAAATTTCTCAATGTGAGTTTAGCTCTATGTCTTTATGCTATCGGCTGCAGTCAATAGGGAATGTGTGTGTTATGCAGTTGTGTAGTCGAGTTTATGGTATACTCATGTAGCATAGAGCTAACAATTCACAACTTCACTTGGTAGTAACTCTATTTTTCACGTATTAACCTTTTTCCCTGCTTCTGTGTAGTTTCAGAATGTTGACCTTGGGACCAAAACATTGTGATTGTGAAGGATTTAGAGTTTTCTCCAGTATTTGCAATAAATTCATTGCAATAAATGATCTTGTGTCAGAAATGCCTTGTCTTTGGAATACCAATATAAATTTCATAGATATCAGAAATGTATATAAAAAAAAAAAAAAAAAAATTGTCTGTCCATTAACCTAAAACAGTTCATAAAGACATTGTCTTCTGAAGAGACACGATCACTTTACATGATGAACAGATTTAATTTAGATTTTTATTCACATGTAAACATTAACACACATATAAAAGCACTTAAAAACAGTAATCCACTCGATTCATATGGATTACTTTTACGTCTTCATGAACTTTTTGTAGCGTAAAAGTTTTGCTCGCCTGGACTTTCATTCAGGATTTATTAAAAATATCTTTGTGTTTTGAAGAGGAATGAAAGTCTTATGGGTTTGGAACGACATGAGGGTGAGTGAATGACAGAATTTACATTTTTGGATGAACGAACCCTTTAAATTTCATTATCAAATGAAACGTACCATCACATCTATCCCTACCACAAACATCTGACTTGGGTCTACAAAATTGGGTTTATAGGCTACTTGAGAATGAAAAGAATGTTAACCGATCTGGAATAAACCACCAATTCTTGGCCGAATCAGTTCTCTGACTCAGAAGTGTTGTTTTTCAACAGAAAATGTTCAACTTTTTGATTATAACTTTTTTTATTTTAGCCTAAGACATGAAATGCAAATCTGGTGTTTATTGAAATGGTACATAATAAAACAATTCCTAACCTTAGCATGTGTCTCTGGACTTTGTCCAGCAGTGGATAGAAAACCGCATTACACGTGCCATTGTCAGTGAAAGAATGTGAGGAGCTCATGCTAGAAACAACAATGCACCTCTGTGCTAACAATTATATTCCACAACATCATATTCATCAAACGTCTTGAGCTCACACTGTCACATTACAAACAAAATGAATGCAGTATATGTACCACAATGGGTGGTATAAAAAAAAAAAAAGCCTTACATTCTAACTTAAACTAAACAAAAAAGCTGCACAACAGTACTACAATTTTCTTTCATGCTGAACCGAATGTTTGTCCTTGTATAGTGTTAAGTCAATGTTTGACTTAAAGTAACTCTTTACTGCAGACCATAAATGTTCCATGATGAGATCAGCTGACCCGTCTATGTCTGCCGCCGTAACTAGCTCCTCTGAGGCGGTTCATTTAATATTATTTTCAAAAAAACATCAAAGACCTGCCAGACCATTCTGGGCTCACTGCCCTTGTGTTTGGTTAAGCTTTGACGACCCTTTCGTGCCAGCGCTTTACACAGATCTAATCTATTATTTGACATTAGTCTTCATTCTTGTTGTCTTTATGAGTTTCCAAGTTCATATAGTTGTAAAATCAGAAGGATGCATTCACAGTTTGCTTAGGCAAAAAACGAGTAAATATTGATTGCCATTTTAACATTGAATCAGTGATAAATCAAGATTAAATTAAGATTTATTAAGTATAAATAAAATGGATTGTGAGCGACAGTAGATCTAGTTCAATAAATACACAGTAAAATCATTAGTTGTTTTGACCAAAGAAATATCACTTTTTATATTCATAGTATCATTGTGAATAAATATACAAAAGGTGCTTGTCTGCATATTAACTATAAAAATGCTTAACAACATTCAATTTTAAAAGATCAAGAGCAGCAAAAGCATTAAGAAAAGTGCCAGGTCTTTAGAGAGAGTGGTGAAACTCCAGTGTGGTGTTTTGTATGTCTGCTATGAGGTAGTAGGTTGAAACATTTGGAGAGGTTTAACAATTAATATAATTATCTTTAGTGGGATATTTTTTAACAGCTGTTGGTCAATATTTAAAGGTTAAGAATGATGCTGTCTTTTAATCTCCTTTTCGACCCATTGCTGTAGCTGTAGTTGTGCAGGTTGACAGAAACAACACAACAAGGGGTGCGTTTCACAGAATCGCTAGCAAACTATGGTTGCAAGTTTTGTCGTTACCAACTTAGTTCAATGATTTGGTGTTTCCCAAAACCATAGTTCCAACAAGTATTTGCAAAAAAAGTTGTATGGTTGGAAGTACGGCTCTCAACCTGTGGTCACAAGCTAGTTTCTTGTTATAAATGACACGGACTTAGATCATGCTCTCGAGCAAAGTAAGCAAGGTGCTAGTACTGTTCAGCTGTTCAATAAGGCAAATATCTTATCAGCCAATCACATGGCAGCAACTCAATGCATTAAGGCATGTAGGCATGGTCAAGACGATCTGCTGAAGTTCAAAATGAGACATGGGAACGAAAGGTGATTTAAGTGATTGAACTTGGCATGGTTGTTGGTGCCAGATGGGCTGGTCTGAGTATTTCAGAAACTGCTGATCTACTGGGGTTTTCACGCACAACCATCTACAGAGAATGGTCTGAAAAATATCCAGTGAGCAGCAGTTCTGTTCTGAGCAGCAGTCACTTCTAATGGCTACTCTCCAGCAGGAGAAGGGGGGGGGGGGGGTCCAACTCAGTACTAGCTAATAAAGTGGCCGGTGAGTGTATACAAATTTCAGAGTGGAAATTTTAGTTTGGAAAGAGAATGAAAGCACAGTTTTTGAAGTGAGCATGAGTGAATGTGCTCTAGCGTCCCATGATTGAATCAAACATTAGGAAATAAAGCAAAATAATGGCAAACTAAAATACTGATTTAGTCCTCAGATGCCATGTTTGCTATTTACAGCAATAATCTGACATTAATTCAATCATGAACCGATTAATTAGCAGAAGTTATTACTCCACACATTTCTAGATTGTTGAGCCAACGTGGTTCGAATGACAAAATAGTGGTTTTGGGAAACAATCATGACTAGCTAGTTAATTTCTCAAATGATTGCATTGTACTATGGCAGTTAAGCAGCAATTTATATCATTGTATGGGAAACGCACCACAGATTTCTGAAATAACCCTTCTCACATCTCTACTAACAAAGTGCTTGATAGTTTGAACAGGACACTACAAGACAAAATAGTCCCAAACCTCTAAAGTTTAAGTCACAAAATAGTCAAGATCCGCTTGAAAATGTTGTCACGGTTTCCATGTATCCCAGAGGTTCGATGACACCTCCAGTTTCCTCAGCTCCAGAAGTTTTGTCACATTTGACTTCTTTGTGTCCCTGTACAGGAATGCTTTCTTGTAGTACAAGGATATTATCACTGTTAACGTCACTGACCATACTGTAGTCCTCCTCTACCAGGAGCTTTGGGTCTCGTTTCTCTTTGTCAACCTCAACGTACCCAGTAAATCCACCAGGGGTGATGCTGACTAGCACACATTTGCTATCGGAGATCATTTGTGTGTTTTGGTCCTGAGCTTTTACTGGCGAGCCATTGGAATCAAGGTGAAGTCGTTGTTGAAGGTCTTCAAGGACAATGATGGTGTCACTTAGCTGTTTGGAGACAGTCCCAGGTTGAGTTTTTAGTCCCTGACTGCTGTTCCATGTGATCTGGATGCTGTTTTGTGCAGTTTCTGCGGGACCGTTTTTTCCCTTTTGGTAATCAAGACGAGCTTTGGTATCAAACTCCGTTTCCTCATCATAGTCAGAGACCACGAGATACTCCACCTGACGGTCTGAGCTCTGGGCTATTTGGGGATATCCCAGAGTAACCAGAGCACTGAAGATCTCCTCAGACTTCCCACTCTGTGAAACGAGAAGTAAAATGACCTTTGTATTTTGGCACAGCAGTTTTGTGGGGTCAATTCATTGTCAGTTGGAAAGGTTTATTTTTTTGTGACCATGATGGAATGAAGAAGAAAACCTCAGTACAGATTGTTTTGTGAAACTTTCACGATGTAATACAAACTTCAGTTGAAAACGATATTGGATTTAACATTAACACTAAGTCTTAAAGTGCCACTATTGTGCTTTTTGAAATATTACCTTTCATGCAGTGTGTAATATAGCTGTCTGTGCATGTAAACGATCTGCAAAGTTGTAAAGTCGAAAGTGCACGATGAATAAAGTTATTGTCTCCCAAAAGAAAGAATCGACTCTGAACCGGCTAAACGAGTCGTCAGGAATTCCAGTCTCACTTCCGTGAGATATACGTAATGTAACATTTGCATAATGTCCACCTATGGTCTTCACTGGCTGCACGCGAACGTCTACTTTGACCCACCCTAAAACACTGTAGCTGGTTTGTGTTGTTAACATGTCGAGAAGATGCTGTTTTCTGAATATACAATTAGAAATATACACATCAGTTTGTTGATGGACACTCACACTAATGGTGACGGTGAGGAATTAGTTGCAACATCTCATAATGCACCTAAAACTGAGTAGCGCATCACTGAGAAATGTCCTGCTCAGGTCGTCCTTGCGATGGAGGTTCGGGTTGAATAACTAGTTGTTCCAGTGTTTCATCAGTGGACTCGCGTTCGGATTGATATGTTAAAATTAAATCGTTACCGTGTGTACAATCGCTGAGGACTGAGGAAGCCTCTGGAGCTGAAGTTCAGTTATGCTAATGGACGTTTAGCTTCCGACACGCGCTGTCCGTGGTAGACCAATCACAACAGACTGGGCCGTCTGGCCAATCAGAGAAGAGTAGCTCGCGGAAAGGAGGGGATTAGAGAGACTGAATCTTCAGACGAGTCGTTTGAGAATCATTGAAAAATGTGGTGATGTGCAAATGTATATTATGAGAAAAGAGTGTTTTTTGACCTTGGATGCATGTAAACATTGTAGGAGACCTCCAAAACAAAATGAGGAACCTTTTAAATAGCATAATAGTGGCACTTTAAAGGCACTTTATTGTAAATAAAACAGCACTAACATTATAAGTCAACCTCAGGGAAAATTTAATTAAATAAAGTAATGCATGATATGGCCCCTTTAACAAGCTTGAAATGCACAAATTATGGTAGTGTCTACTGTACCTTAAGGAGCTGAGTGTCTATGCCACTGATCTTCGGTTCTGGAACAGGTGGCAGTAAAAAATGCTTCACCCTAGAGAAGAATGCAGAATTAACTAATTTTTAATGTAAGAGTGGGCACAGTTTTATTTAACTTGAATGTGCACGACTTTTGCTTCCAGTTATTTCAGTTGAGCAAAAACATTCCATTATGCTGCTTGATGTAAAAAAATGTTTTGTTGTATTTGTTCATATTATTTTAATTTATTATTGTAATGAAACATGTTTTATAGCACAAATAGTTTTACCATTTACTACGCATTGTTATTCTTCTAGTTATTGACCTACATTTGCTAGTGAATCAGAAAACTGTGTTGAAAAATAAGGTGGATTCAATATTATGTTAAATGTTCAATTTGTGTCATGCACATAATTCTGGATTCTAAAATAAATCCTGGGAAAACTGTTATCTTTTATGCACTGTCATTAGTGTAAATCCCTTTGTCAATAGGTAGGATGTCATGCTTACTGTTTCATCTTGACTGTCAGCACTCCTGCAGTCAGCAGGAAAATTATGACAGTTAGAGTGACGGCAAGGATCATAACTGCATTCTGTGTGTCAGACATAACTGCAAAATAAGAAACACAAAGACTTGTTTACTTTAAAGTGTCATCATAATCCTTTAATGCTGTATATTGAGTTAAAGGGGTCCTGAGTTACAAAACAAAGTCCACTCCAAAGGGAGTTATTCACTACATCAATAACTAAGCACTGTTTCCGAACTCCTTGAAATGCTTCAATTGTTGTCTTCAGTTTTCTACCGGGAACGTCATTTATATTCCTCATTTATATACAGTAATTCCCGTCCAAACCATATGCAAAAAAGGCCTGATGTTTGAATTTCATTAGTAGTGCGTCGAATTTGACATTCCAAAACACTCAAAGCGGTTGACCAATCACAGTACACTAGTCCAGCCGACCAATCAGAACACATTGTGTTTTTCGTAGAGCTGGGAACTAAACCGAGTGTTTCAGACAGACTGGGAAGAGAGGAGATGCAATAGGCTAATGTAAAATATGTGAAAATTTAGTTTTTTGAACATTCAAGCATGAAAATCTATTCTAGTAAGACTTTGAAAAAGGGCATAATAGGTCCCCTTTAAAATGTATCTAAAGGGAGAATTGTTTAAAAAAAAATCTACAAAGTTATTTCAATTATCTTTATTTATACTTTACTTTCCTGTAGCCTGCACACTGTTGTGTAAGGCTAAAACTACTCAGTAATGTAGAACAATGGCTGGAAGGTGTGAAAGATTGAGTTGCTGTTGCTGGTATCATCTTACTGTCTGGAATCTGGATGAAAGCGGATGGGCTCCACTCACTCCAGAGGCCTTGGTCTAGTTTGCAGCGCACTTGCACGACGTACTTTGCTCCCGGCTGAGGACTATAGATGCTAAACTCCAACTGTTTTCCAGCACCATATGACTACAAACACAAGAAGAATGTGTCTCAATCATAATTATTACATGGTATCAAAACTTTGAAATGCAAAAATTAGCTTCTTAAAACAAGGGCCCCTATTATAAAAAGGAGAGTTTCTTTTTCATAATGAATTGATAATTAATTTATCAATCATCAATTAGAAGCAAATGTATATATAAATATATGGAATATTTTTAGATTGTTAAAGAAAATCCTGTTTTATTTATGGACCCCAAGTTAAGTATAACAAATCATTATAACATTTGAATCTCACCTCCCAATTGCTGCTGTACGCCTCGTCTCCGCTGTTTTTTAAGCGAACTTCATATCTGATTGTTACCCAGCCTGAGCGGGTGTCTGCGTCATGGGGAGGCTGCCACTGCACCAGGAAATATGGACTGTTCTTGGTCTGCATCAAAGTCACATTCACATTCTCTGGAGGGTGAGGCTGCACTGTGTGAAAGAAGATGAATTATCTTAAATGACATTCAACTGCACAGACACAGGGGTGGGTTTACCATTTTGGGGGGCCCTAAGCAAAATTAAGTGAAAAATATGCTTCCACTTTCAAAATGCTTACAACAGAGGCAGACACGCTGCATACACACGTTACCCAGACAACAACATAGTGTTGGCCCAGATCCGGGCCACATCTGATACATCTGGATTACACTCGTACCAGATGTGGGCCAGATCTGGGCCGACACTATGTTGTTGTCTGGGTATAATCACCACTGCTGTTGTGGCGAATTCTGACTCCTATCGATTCCAATTTTTCAAGTAAAAATAAATAAATAAAAGTCAAACATTTAGATATCAGACATATTTAGTCATTTTGCAAAACATTTTGTTACAGCTGAATACCACAAACAAAACCCAGCAGCCTCAAGAATACTTACACGAGGAACTTTGCCTATAGGATTTAACAAAAACAACTTACTAATATATATTCAAACCATTAATAAAGACCATTAAACTGTTTGTTTAATAAAATACATTATTGTTAGTAATAACAGAACAGAAGAAATTAGCAGTAGCACAAATAAATACAACTGAACAAAGTGCAATAAATCAAATCAAATGTAAAATAACACTGCATATAGTTATTTTTATAAATAAAATATAGATTAATCCTTATTAAAGTTAAAGTTGTTCAGTCAAGATCTGACAAAATTGTCAAAATATCCTTGTAAAGTGAGTATTTTTCTGTTCAAACGCAAGAGAACTCAATATTCGCACACTATATGAGAGGCGAGTGCATCTTATTGCGCTTGAATAGATGAAAATCACATTAATTGTGAACACAGGAATCGATGAGCGATAACAAATATCTGATTCCTGACCTTAAGTATGCGATTCGATTTCCAACCCTATAGCTGCCAGTAAATACAGGCAGTGACGGTGCGGACACAGCTTGTTCAATGTGCGACCTGGGTCTTTAGCCTCATCAGATGTTTCATTTAGATTTTGGGGTATTTTTTTTGGGGGGGGGGGGGGGGGTCTTTTTTGAGGTCCTTTTGGGTATGTGTGCTTCATGTTTGTTTCTTTCTACTTATCCGGACCGCTTGGTAATAAATAATGTCAAATGGAGTCATGAATTTAGTTAATTGCTTTTGGCCAGCAGGGGCCCCCAAGCCTGCGGGGCCCTTTACATTTGCATGGTTTGCGTGGTGGTTAAACAACGCTACTGCACGGACACGATGTTCCATTACAATCAGTGTGCAACTGAACAGTGACAACAACACATTTACTAAAAAAGGAAAGAACTGAATAGGGTCTACATGGATGGCTATTCCTCATATGCTTCTTGTACACTACCATTCAATTCAATTGTATTTATAAAGCACAATTAAAAACAACAACAGTGCTGTACAATATACTAGAATGAATTAAAAATACAATAGAACCCACCATAAGAAATAATGAATGTAAAACAGGGCATAAAACAAACGGACATCACAAGTTGTATGCTAAAGAGAAAACATGTTTTTAACTTTGGAAATATGAACTGCTGCTGCATTTATAATAGAAATCAGTAAACTGTTCCAAAGCTTAGGTGCGGCTACGGTGAAAGCTTGATCACCCCTAGATTTTAACTTTGACAGTTAATTAACTCTGGTTGGCGGACCTAAGAGTTCTCGCTTAACGGTGTTCACACAAAAGGTCAGAGAGGTAAGAAGGGTCAAGGTCCTTCTCAAGAAAGAGCACTTTGAAATTAATTCTAACACAGATGTGTTCGCATCAAAAGAACCATTCACAAGTTAAGAAATTCTTGAAAGAGTCCATCGTTGTTTATGGAAATGAATAATTTTAATTCAGCAAGGATGCATTAAATTGCTCAAAAGACTCAAAGAAAGTTCAAAATCCTGGAAGAAATGTTCTGTTTCCACAAAAATATTAAGCAGCACAACAGTTTTCATTGATAATACCAAGAAATGTTTCTTGATTTCTGAAGGATCATGTGACACTGAAGACTGAGGTAATGGTTGCTGAAAAATCAGCTTTGCCATCACAGGAATAAATATATATTAAGGAACTTTTTAATATATATTAAAATAGAAAAAAAGTTCATTTAAATTGTTTTAAAATAGTTTTAATGAATTTTTGATCAAATAAATGCAGCCTTGGAGAACTTTTTTTTGAAAAACAAAGCATACTATAACTGCATAACTGTTTTTATACACTTAATGCGTTAAAAAAAAATCCCCCGTGTGTCAAACCATCAACCATATGCCAGCACATTCAAGCATCTTCAGTGGGATATTTGATACATGGCTTGAGTTTTGCATTATGCTAGACACAAACCTGTTCATCCTCATTCTCTTCAGCTAGTCAGCCAGATCGGCCTCTGTTTAGTGCCATTTAGTACTTTTCCATTCCACCCAGACGTTCTAAAAGTCATCACCGTTTAACTCACCGTTACAGATGGATAAGCCCAGTGCACACACATTTCCAGCAGGAACTGCAATGGTTTAGGGGAAATTGTAACTAAACTATATAATTCAAATGCAGCATTATCTGCCTTGTGTTCTAGTAGAATGATCTAACTTGATAGTAATAGAAGTTCTGTAATAAACAGTTTCAGCATGAGGAAATTAATCTGCATGTGCCTTTATGCTCAATATAGCAGTATATTGAGTTTTATAAGTTCAACTCCACTCCCGTCTTCATGAATCCTTGAAAATGACAGGAAGGGATGGAGCTAAACTCTGCAGGACAGTGGCCCTCCAGGACTGAAGTCGCCCATCCCTGTTTAATATACACTATATTTAGCAGGCGGCTCACTGCACTGTGGCTGTTGTCAAAACAACCCTGAAATTGGTCTCTGTAGTAAAACATCATTAACCATTCAAGCATGCTCAGTATACGCTAGGGGCATTTTGCAAGCACATAAAAACAAATCCATTTTTGGATGCATTTTAACATGTTGTAAACACAATAAATGAACTCACCGATATCCATAACATCAACTTCCACAGATTCTGAATAGGCTTTTCCCAGTGTATTGGAGGCCACCACTGTGATGTTGTATATGATCCAAATAGAGGTGTGCCGCTTATCAAAATAACAGGAATTGTCCCCCGCCTTATGATAATCCGGGCATTCAAAGACTTCCACGGAGCTAAAAAAGTTTATTGATGGTTTAAAAGTTGAAATTGATGACATAACTTGTGGACAACAGATGAACCAAAACCTGAGATTTGTTGTTATAAAATATGTAAACATGAACTCATACTAGCTTTAGTGTGCTTATTTATAAATGTGCGTACTGTACAAATGTTCATATTTAGAGAATAACAAAAATTTAAGTTCCAGAATTATGAGAGCTACAAATATACACTACTGTTCAAAAGTTTAAGGTCAATAATATGTTATTCAAAGAAATTCATTTTAAAGAATTGTATTCAGCAAAGATGCATTAAAGGGATCAAGACATTTATAATGTTACAAAAAAATTATATTTCAATGAAATGCTGTTCCTTTGAATTCATCAACAAATCCTAAACATTTTTTTTTTAGCAGGGTTTCCCCAAAACTTTTAATCAGGAGGACAGCTGTTTTCAACACTGATAATAAATCAATATTCAACATTGATAAGTAATGTTTCTTGAGCAGCAAATCAGTATATTCAAATGATTTCTGAAGGATCATGTGACACTGCAGCCTGGAGTAACGATGCTGAAAAATCAGCTTTACCATCACTGGAATTAATTATATTTTAAAATATATTACACTAGAAAACAGTTCTTTTAAATTGTAATAATGTTTCACAATATAACTGCATTTTTAATCAAATAAACGCCATCTTGTGAACATAAAATACTCATTTCAAAAACATTAAAAAGTCTTACCAACCCCGAACATTTGAACAATAGAGTATAGAGTAAATCATGGGATATCTTATTGAGCCAAGCAAAGCCTACATTCAAAACTGTGTCAGAATAAGCACACAATGAGGCAGTTGTCCATGAATTAATACAGGGAAAAAGAAAAATGTAAAGGCAAGTTAAAAGGTACAGTGATGAATAGTGATTTAGGTTGCACTGACCTCTCTTTTCTATAATACAGTTGGTAGCTGGTGGGCAATCCACCAGTGGATCCAGGCTCCCACCAGCAAGTAAAGGTCTCTTTCTCGGGTGACCGACATCTTGTTAGTCTGGGCCTCCCCGGGGGAGAATGACCTGGAGAGATATTGTAATTGAAGAGTATATGATATATGATATCTGTAAAAGCCTATTATAGAACACCCTGTTATTGAATTCTTCTGGAATTAGTCCATATGTTGTGTGTTTATGGGTATTAAATATTAAAAAACTATACATATAGATGCTTGGTTAAACTCAATATATAGAATTTAAAAATCTGCACCCTGTTAGCAACATCAATTCAAATACAGGGATTCAATTCTGAAAGGCACACAACCTGATGTGCTGTACAGTTTATAGACAAAAGGCCAACCAAAAAAAAAAAATCTGTGCGCACAATCGCAACTGTCTAAATTGTTTGGCTGATTTTTTTTTAAAGTCGTGCTTTGCTCACTTACACATGCTGTGTGGGATCCAAGAGAGAAGCCACATCAGAGTCAGCGCCTGCTCTGCATCTCTCCGCATTTTTCCTGCATGAGAAATAAAACGTCCACAAAGTCAATACGGTGTCCACTCCACACCAACCACGTTAAGTACCACCTGTAGAGTTTGTTTCTACTTTAAACATCAATCTAGACATGCAAAACAACCACTTAGCATGTGTAAACACCTTCACTTATCACAACAGCTGAAAGGTCATTATGTGTACAATTGCATCGAGTTAACTAACTCTATGCCAAGACATATATAAAAAAAGATGATCCCTCTCTGATTTCATAAATAATGGCCATGATGGCATTAGTGGATTTTACTTTTTTATGTAGTAAATACACTCAGCTAAGTAAGATGATGAGTGACATTTTGATATGATAAGACTCTGATTATGAGAGCAGCACAATCACAAACTAATCATAAAACATTACAAACCACAAGCACATCATGATCCCAGAAGAGATGTTTAACACAGAAAAATGAACAATGTTTATTTCTGACAGCATGGTAATGTACAATGTTATGAAGACAAGGCATCAACAAAAGAATCGGGCAGGTGCAGAGAGGTGACTTAATGGAAAGTTACTGCCTTGGAAATGGTGAGTTCCAATGAGAGACAAATTGAAAGGGTCATCAATCTGCTTTATGTTTTTGGATCATTTTTAGAAACACTTGGCAACAATATCTTGTAGAATATAGATGCAATTCATGCAATGCATTTTGTGTTTCCATGTTTTAGTTTCCATGGACATGCCATCGGCTTTATTTACAAACTTATAAGTCTTCAAAATGCCAAGGACGAGATTAACCCAAATGCTCATGCAGTGAACTTGGTATAAATCCGACAAGCTATTGTCTGTGGTCAGTACAGTCTTTTATTTTCTCACAATATTTGCATATATTGAGAAGGAAGTGGGCTGAAGTCCAGGTTTAAAGGACCTCGAAACATTTGACATTAAAGGAATAGTTCACTTAAAAATGAAAATTCGGTCATCATTTACTCGCCCTCAAGTTGTTTCAGACCTGTATGAATTTCTTTCTTCTGCTGAACACAAAAGAAGATATTTTGAAGAATGTCCGTAACCAGACAGCTGAAGTCATCAGTAGGAAAAAAAATACTATTTAAGTCAATGGGGTCCATCAACTGTCTGGTTACCGAGTCCGACATTCTTCAAAATATCTTCCTCTGTGTTCAGCAGAAGAAAGAAATTAGCCCATCACCACCCAAAATCAAACACTAAGCAAATAACTAACTAAACATTCATCCTTAAAAGTCAGATTTTTACTATCTAAGATTAGATATAACAGGGCTCAAACACATGAGGGGAAAGCTGGCAGTGGAGGCCAAGTACCATCAAGGATCAAACTAAATGTATAAACGGTCTAAAGAATTATCAATTAATACATATTTTGCAACAGGCAACACAAAAGCAAGTCTTTTCCAAAAAATCTGTTCATCTGATGCTCAAATAGGGAACAGCAAACTGCATACTATTTCTGAGTCTACTCTACACAAACTCCAGTCTCATTTGGTCTCTCCTCAGGGGCTAATTTTTGCCACCGCATTCTCAGTCACTGATAACAATGTGATAGAGAGCCTAAGTCCCGCCCCTCCGCTTCCGGCTCATGGGACCTTATTTCGGAAAAAATATGTATGGAAGTCAATGGCGAGAGATAACTTATCTTTTTATTCCGTCTGAACTGTGCCCTGAACTACACATATGATGTTTGTCAATTTAAAAGGTAATTATGAAAGTCAAGAAAGTCGCAGTTTGTCATAAAACAGAAGAGTAACGTTTAGTTTTATGTGAAAATCGCTCAATGAACTACATCTCTCGTCTCGCACTATGTACGTCACAAGATCCGTTGCTCGTATGTGTGTATTCTGGCTCAAAACACTCAGGCATGACGGCGTAACGTTACGATTATAATGTAAGACTATAGAAAACATGACAGACGTTAGCTTCAGTAAAGTTAGCTTCATTCATTGAGAGAAAAGGTGTGACGTCGCATGTGCGCCTTCTGGGTTTGTAGTCTTTGTAATTACGTATTTTCACAGTCTTATACCTCAGCAGTTTTACATCAAGCTGCGACTTTCTTGACTTTAAAATGTATCTTTTAAATTGACAAACATCATATGTGTAAATCAGGGCACAATTCAAACGAGATCAAAATATTTGTTGTCTCTCGCCATTGACTACCATACAATATTTTTCCGAAATAAGGTCCCATGGTGGTCGACCGGAAGGGGTGGGACTTAGGCTCTCTATAGCCATAAACAAACACATATTGCTTCAGTAAGCCATGATCCCAGTTCATGATCCCAACTGAACAAAAAATGTAGGCTGGAGAAAGAGATTATGTCCTGCAAACTATGCTTCCATCGTCACCGTGATTTCGCCAAGCCATAGCCTAACCGTATCCCTACCCCCTAAATCTAACCCTACCCGTAACTTTTCCCTTGAATCTGAGGGAAATTATAAAAATATATTTTTAAAAAATCGCTTTGCAATTTTCAACTTTTTTATGTTATGCTCTACAAGACTCAGCTCATTTTTTTTAAGTCAGTTTAATGTAATTTAAGTTTAAATTACTTAAACATCCAAGTTGATTGTACTTACAAATTTAAGGTAGCATCTTTTTACAGTGTATGAGAGTAACACTGATGTAGAAGCACCTAACCCTGGTTGCAAGCCAAAACTTGACATAAACTGTAAACTTGTCTCTCAAATGATTGGTTGATTGAAATGTTTTTCCAGGAACAACAAAGATGTTTAATTTAAACAGCTAATAAGAAATACATAAAATAATATTAACTGATGTTTAAACAATAATCAATAATCCAAGAATGACAAAAGAATAGTGCACATTTTAAGGACGCAGCTGTTTAGCGCCATTTAATTATCCTTGCATATAGGCTATAGTTTTGATCGCGGTATTACGGCACAGAACAAAATAAGTGCACAATGACATATCATAGTTTCCGCCGCTTTATAAAACATCGTAATATCGAGTCTTTTCTTTTGACGCGGAGACTCACCTGGATCCGCCACCCAATCCGTGATCGAAATTACACACACAGCTTCACCTGTGATTTTCCCATAATCCACAAACGTGCTGCATTTTGGACTGTTTCACTATGAAAACAGTCTATCTGAAGCGATGTCCCCCCTCAAAACGCACACTATGAGAGTGGAAAGGCCAAATACAAAGTCACCCGGTTGACACCGCAGTCCCTCTGAGTCTTGTGCTTGCACGCAAACAGCCCTAAAGCTGCAGAGACTCTTGAGGAGTGGCATGATGGGTCTGTCTGCAGACCACAAGAGAGGGGCGTAACAGGAAGTGGGCGTAACTTGAAGGGGGCGTAACTTGAAGTTGGCCAAATCACACAGAACCACACTAAATACCCCAAACGAGATGTTGTAGGCAAGATGCCAGCTCGTATAGAGACAACGGTAAGAATATTTTCCCGAGATCACCGTGTAAATCGAAGTGTATCGTATTGCCGCTTTTACATTGCAGCAAGGGCAGAGCAGAGCGTCTGGAACTTTGAGCTTGTCAATCTGTCTCGCTGAGTGTCCAACAGATGCAAGCAGCACAACACTAGTAGATCGCCCTGCCTGGAGTGATCACTTGCCATTATTAAAATGTAAATGCATGGGTAAGATGTCACCTAATTTATTGGTTTCTATACCAGTTTACGACTGTTTCCTTTTTATTTTTTTGTGCAGCTGTGGTGCTTTTGAGTGATTCCTTATTTGTCCTTTATCTGTCCATGTTTGGGCCTAGTTATGATTCAAGTCGAGGTTCTAGTGCTAAAATTATTTTAATAATTATAATATAATAATTATATAAGACTAATGCTTTGTTTTAGACAATAGGTGTTTCTTTTAATTTCACATTTTTCTTGCTGTGGTGACACCACTACTAAAATGAATACTGAGGAAACACTGCTACCATAAAGTGTTTTTCTTATAAAGTTAAATAAAAATCTGAACATGTTTTACACATGAAACAGTCTCTTCTTTTGTCAACAGGTGTGGTATACTGGAACACATTTTCAGAGGAGCATAGAAGGACCAACAGAACTCTGACTAAAGACTAAGATCTAAATCTAGATCTAAAGACTGTGAAGCCTACAGGGGATGTGGACAGAGAGGAAAACTACAAGGATTCGATTCTACTGTTTTTATGTGGCTGGGGGCACTTTCTGAGATCTGATTTTCTATTGGATGTAGCTTAATGCTGCAGCAGTAGCCCAGAACAGACAATTAGTGCCGGAACATATTAGATTGGGTTTGCATAAACCCTCATTGTGTTGCCTTTCAATTAAAAGATTTTTTTTATGGGTGTGCTTGTTGTTCATTTGTCTCAAAAGTATCATAAGATTTGTTTGTCAGCGGTACATTTAGCTGTTCATTAGTGCCGTTGATATCAGTCAACATTTTTTATCATCAGCAAATCAGGAATACAATAAGACATCAAAAGATGTTTACAATTATTTATTTTCAAAAATAAAGCCCAATTCCAAAAGGATATATTAGTGCTTGCTCCACACTCTAGTTGAGGTGGGACGAATAATTGATAAAACAATACATTGCAATATGGTTTCTTGCAATACGTTATCAGTACCCTGGTACAAATGCAGATTGCAGCTTGCTTTACTGTATACCAAAACAAGCATTTCGGTTCTTGAACAGCTAAGAGTCAGTTTAATCAACTCTAGTATGTTCAGTTATGACCCTTCAGTAGCATACGGAACTGTTCTCTAATCGCTTTCACGGTACTTTGATGTCATACACCGACCAGTCTGTGCAGCGCTGCTCTAAGTCGAAAAACCAGTGAGCAACTTGAAGTGGGCGTAACCTGAAGTGGGCATAACTTGAAGGGGTGTAATTTGAAGTCTTGCAGGCTGCAGACAGATTCTATTGGAGAGCCATATTGGGTATGATGTTACTTGCATCACACACAAACGGGCCAATGGTGACATGTTTCCAACAGATGAGGAAAGTTTGTCGATATAAAACATTGATGTTCGCCTAATAAAGCATTGTCTGGAAGTTTCAAATATATATTTTTTAATTATTTAAAGTTATGGGACTAAGGCGGTCAAAGATAAAAAAAAGATAGATGATGGGCCTACATACAGACAGATAAAAAGATGGACAGTGCATTACTAAGTGGTTGCTATAGTGTAGTTCTGACTGGTTACTACTGAGGTGTTCTTTCTGCTTGTTGCTAGGTTCTGTCTATAGGACTTGTCTATAATTAAAAAGTGTGATTTTCTAGACCCAAAAAGTAATTTAAATGAATAAAATCTTAAACTGCAAAAATTGTCTTCTTACTTGTCTTTTCCAGAACAAATATATAAACATTATTAAATCAAGATGTACTTGAGTTTGTAGGCCTACTTGTGAAAATGAAGTGCAGTTTATGCTTAAAACAAGATTTTAAAAAAATCTGTCAGTGAGGTAAAAAATAATAATCTTGGTTTCCCTTTTAATTAAATTAATTTTTTTGACACAACTGGAAGATATTTTTTTCTTATTTTAAGCATAAACTCGCTAGTTTTGCAGAAAACAAGGCCTGGTTCCACAGATAGGGGTTAGATTAAACCAGGATTAGGCCTTATTTCAACTGGGGCATTTAAGTAGCTTTTAAACGTGCCTTAGAAAAAACATTACCGATGTGCATCTTGAGACAAAACAATGTTTTAAGATATGTCAGTGCAAGTTGCTTTCAGTTAAGACAGCTCAAACATGCATTTTAGTCTGGGATTATCTTAAGCCTTGTCTGTGAAACTGGTTAATAGGCTATCTTCATTTTGCTGTGTAGGCTATTAACTTCATGTGCATTTTGTGCAATGAATATACATTTTTCTAGTTATGCCAAGCTCTAAAATATTTTAGTGGATAGAAATTGGGTAAAGCATCTTTTTTTTAAAAAAAAAAACCTTACTCTTAATCATTATCCAATAGCTAAATCATGAACAACTGTAAAAGTCATAAAGGAGTCAAAAAGTATTGGAGTCAGTCAAAACTTGGAGTCAGAAAGGTACCCACAGAGAACCTCTGTACTCACACTGTGTGTAAGCAAACTGTAAAAAAAATATAGGCCCACAGTATATGTGTAGTATGGTGGCAGAGGAGACTAACCAACTTAAACCTTTACACACCATTATACTGAATATCTGATGATCTGGCCATTAATCAACAAAAATGTGTGTGTGTGTTTGTGTGTGTGTGTGTGTGTGTGTGTGTGTGTGTGTGTGTGTGAGTGAGTGAGTGAAGTGAAGTAAAGTAATCGTTTGAAAAGCACGTATAGCCTACGTTATGAACAGCAAGTCTCTATCTCTTTTTGACTTTAAGAACACACTTCCGTTTAAGGACTCTTTGAACTCGGGAGAGACGAAAACACCTTCCTCTTTGTTAGACATCAGGAAGTGATGCATACACACACGTATACTTTGTAAGTTGGATTTCCCCGCATCAGTCAGTGCAGCGAAAGATTAATGGGATACACGTATAATGGGATACATGTGAACACCTGATCTGCCTGTGGTATGCGACCGATGTTTACACTCTTTCTGGTAGGCTATTACTTTTTTTTCGTGGTGAATTCTAATCTGTTTTATCTCTGTTTGTTTCCATAAACATTTACTTTTAGAAATTCATACAGTTAGTTGAGTAATCTGCATTTGAAAATAAAAAATAGGAAGGAATGGCGCGCTGCCAACATAGTTTACAAACCTTCATAGTGTAGGCTACAAACCTTCATCACTCGATATGCGGTTGTTGAAGTCACTGTAAAAAGTGAAACTATCTGAAAGGTAGTAGGCTACAAGAACTTAAAATATTGCCCTCATGTAGGCTATACTCATCTTCTTCTCGTTACAAACCTCTGTTCCTATCGTCTTATTTTCTTAAGTGGAAGAAAAAAAGAAGAAATTAAAGTGCCTCCATTCAATTTCATTGCATTTTGATACAATGGTGACTTGGACTGTCATCTTTAACATCCCATTAATTTGTATTCCACGGACATAAATAAAGTCTTTCAGGTTTGGAACATCATGAAGGTTTGCAAATTATGACTGAATTTTACATTTTAATTATACTAACCCTATAGCTACTTTCACTTAGGCTAGTTGACCCATAAAAAATAAAATAAAAAACCTTTATCTCGCATAATTTATTGAAGTCAGGTTGTATATATATATATATATATATATATATATATATATATATATATATATAAGGTTGTAGATTTTTATGGTTAAATATTATACAAATGTTTAAGGTAAAGTTTCTATTTTAGGTGTTGGTCACCATGCATCAAGTTTTTTATTTCATGATTTTTTGCTGTTCATTTCAGGTCATGTGGTTTCAAATGTGTCAAAAATCTTTTTTTATATCTTTCATATGAAGTATGTCACATCTCGGGGCACTGTCTGAAATGTCATGTCAATGTCCCATATTGCAGGTGCTTTGCTGAACATTTAAACCTGAGTTCGGCAGATCAGCCAATCACAGTTGTGTATGAGCCATTATCCTCAATCATGTCAGACTTGAATGACAACTCTTTGAACATAAATTTCTTGAAAGAATCTGTGTTAAAGAGACTCTGTGAGTCTCTTGATAAGGCCAACAATAAGGGATGGCGAAAACTGGGGGAGATTGTGAACAGTGACCGGCGATTCAAAGTGAGGTAACAACTCTATTTGTCTTTATTCACTTTTCCTTTTAATGGAATATATACAAATAAACTCAGTCTTTTTCCTGTTTTCTCCTTCCACTCACATGGACAGTCTCAATGATATGGACATGTGTTCTCTGAAGGCTTTGGAGGCGGAAGGGAGTCCCTCCCGCACTCTGCTCAAACTCATGGGAGATCAAGGATGTATGTTGGGTGAACTGGTTGAGTTTCTACATATCATGGGTCATACGGATGGGCTACAGTTCCTTAAACCTCCAGGTACAACTGCCTTAGTGGAAACATCGTAAAGAGAGAGTTTATGTCTCAGTGCTTTATCACATTATCTTGTGTTGTTTGTGTTGTACTCAGATATTTAATCACAGTCGTAAAAGTGAAATACTTGAAGAAGTAACGTTTGTCTCAGGCCCACACAGAATATTTCCCCCCCACATTTTCTTAACTGATTATCAAAGAAAATCTGAATTCTGCACTGTAAAAATAAGTTGCTGCCTTAAATTTTTAAGTACAATCAACTTGGACGTTTAAGTCATTCAAACTTAAATTACATTAAACTGACTTAAAAAATTAGTTGAGTCTTGTATATCTTAAAAAAAGTTGAACATTTCTTAATTTTGATGAGTTAAAGCAGGGGTTCTCAAAGTTTTGATAGGTGAGGGCCAATTTAGGAACCCAACATTGAACTGAGGGCCGCCAAAGGGGCGGGGGAGAAAAAGAAAAAAAGAAAAATACTGAAAAGAAAATCCCATTTGAAATAATTTTAATGACCAGGTTGCATCTCTACAGTTTACATTTATTGAGGCTATTATTATATAACTGAGGCTAAACCTGGCAAATCTTGAGAAAAATTGCAATGCAAACAAAATCCCTGGGGTTCTCTACCCTCAACAGACAAATTTGGGATATAACAGTCCTGTGTGCAGTCCATTTCAAGAACAAACTTATTTAGAACAAACAGCCTCAGTGTGCCTTGCTTCTAATCAGCATAGGCCTTATTCAGGGGCAATTCCAGCTACCAAAGCACCACAGGAAAACCTGACAGGGACAGGGACAGGGAGAGAGAGAGAGAGAGAGAGAGAGAGAGAGAGAGAGAGAGAGAGAGAGAGAGAGAGAGAGAGAGAGAGAGAACAGAGAGAGAGAGAAACTTTTAAAATAGAAGCTTACCAAACGAGTCGTAATCATCATCATCATTCATATAATTGCCTGTCAGTCGCGTTTCCATTATTACAGATTTGCGCAAATGTTTTGCGCTATTATTAGGCTATCTATCTTTTTAACGCGTAATTGAAAAACGAAAAATGAACGGTTGTTGTCTTTTTAAAAGCAAAGTTGAACACCAAAATTTTAATTTGAACTGGCTACACCAACTGCTGCGCAAAAAAATAAATATCGACGAATTTTCAGATTTTTGTTTTTAAAATATTCACAAATTAATATGGAAAACATGTCGATTTTACTGGTTTTCTAAGGCCAAATTAGAACCTGGAATTTATATTTTTCCCACAGTGCTGAATATAGCCTGTGTCTCTGGAACCACAGCCCACAGAAAGGTGAGTTATAGAATAATGATAATAAATGTGTCTGAAAAAACAGCGGGGCATTTTAATTATTTATTAATAAACTATTGTTTTCTAAGTGTCGGCTAAAAACATATCTCCATCTCCGCTGTTAAGCAGATGCGCTTTTAGAGAGAAATTTGCACCTTTCATACGGATAACATCAGAAGGTATTAGCTTTCGATTCGAGTTTGTTTGTTTAAAAGTGACATTTCAAGCTTTAGCCTACATAGGCTATATTTTGTTTCAGTTCTCGCGCTCCAGTTCACGGAGATCATGAAAGTGCGTAGGCTACTGATTGTTTTATTTTACAAAAGCACAACGTCAACGTCAATCGGTCGGACCACACCTGTAATTACCGCTTATGCCTATAGATGCCGCTAAACACCACTAAACGGAGATTAATTTTTTCAAAGCAATGTAGCCTACAGTTTTAACAGTTTTACAGATGTTATCAGATGTTATCGCGGGCCGCCAGAAATGTTTCTGCGGGCCGCCATTGGCCCGCGGGCCGCACTTTGAGAACCTATGAGTTAAAGCAATGTAAAAACATATGTTGTCATAACTTATTGATCATATAATTTTTCACAGTGTGTGAAATGGATTTAAAAACAGTAAAATGTGTTAAAAAGAAAGTATTAAGGTGTGGTCACTCAATTTTGGCAAAATTTTGCAGAAATCACTTTCAAACCAATCAGCTTTCTGTTGATTAGGCTAATGTGGCAAATCCGCGTGACCAGTTTGAACATCAGACAGAAAACGTTTGGCTTCACACGAAATTCCTGATCGTGTGTGGATTGCTATTGAAATGACTGGATTTTGCCTGCAAAAATTCGCAGAACAGTAAATGTGGCCGCACCTTTACACTCTTATTGATATTTGAGAACATTCTAAAATTTGCAAAAATGTTTAAGTAACAAACACACAATGCTTTGAATCACATGCATTTAAATTCTGCAGAAATTCCTGGCATAGATTGTGTGCAGATATAGCCATAAGTGATTTATTTGCATTCATAAGCCACTTTCAGATGCCGTTTTCTCAATTGATCTCACAGGAATTCAAATCCTCGTCCAGCCGCAGTCAGTGGCTGTCATTGCCGGACATAACCTTCGTCTCAGCTGTTGTGCTGTTGGTGCTTCGCATGTGCAGTTCCAGTGGTTTAAGAAAACAGAAGAGGTAAACTTAGGAGATTACAGTGAGGAACAATTAATTGTCAGTCATTCACACGATCATTTAACTAACGCAACCCTTCAGGTATATAACAGCTCTTCCCCAGACCTGGTGTTCAGCCCAGTCCGGGTCAAAGATGCAGGGTTTTACATCTGTAGAGTGAACTGTGGAAACGCATATGAGTTCAGTCACTGGGCCCAAGTAGACGTCCTTGATGTTCCACCAAGATATGGTAAATCAGAGACAAGAGAGACATTTGGTTGAATTGTCATGATATTGTCACTGTGTGTCACTGATGTATTTTTGTACAGGACTAGTGTCTTTGACAGCAGAGGGTAGGCCGAGGGTCCTGATCCAGCCTCAGCCTCAAAGGCTGTTGGTGGGTGATATACTCCATCTGGAGTGTGGAGCAATTGGAAGACCCCTACCACAATATCAGTGGTACAGAAACGGGGTGCCGATCATAAAAGCCAACAGGAGGAAGTACACTGTAAGAGGATAACATTTTCTATTGTACTATAAAGTGTACTGTATTTCATTTCTGAGACCATTTCACTCAGCAATTAGTAGCAAATTTCATTTATAAATACAAAGAAACAGCAAGTAAAGAATTAAACGTGACATTTTTAATGGGTTAGTTCAACCAAAAGGGTTAGTCGTTCCAAACCCGTAAGACTTTCGTTCATCTTTAAAACGCAAATGAAGATCTTTTAAATTAAATCTGAGAGATTTCTGTATCTCCATTGACAGCTACGCAGCTACCACTTTGAGTGCATAAAGACAGTGTAAAACTAATCCATATGAATCGAGCGCTTTAGTCCAAATTTTCTGAAGAGACTCTTTCGCTATGATGAACAGATTGAATTTTCTTGTAAAACATGCTCCAGTAATCTGTTTTATGTTCAACTTTTTTTTTCAGTGAAGTGAGAGTGATTGAATAATATGTTTTGGTTTGAACTAGGTCAAGAATTTGTTGCCAGAGCACCAGGGAAGATATCGCTGCGAGATCTTCTGCACTAATGAACGAACCTGGAGCAATGAAGTTGATGTTGTTGTTACTGGTATGGATCAAGTCTTTTGTTTTATATCTATTCTTTGGTTAGATGTTTTCAGATCAAATCAGTGTTCTGAACAGTAGTAATTCTAATATAAATAACTCCAGGATGATATAGCTAGGATACTAAGAAATGGTCTTTGCAATGTGAAGTGTATCTTATCCAACTCTAGTGCAGAGACGGTAACCTCTAACCTCTAGTGTTAGTGGACTGCCTTATTGAAAGAAGTGTGAGCTGCTGTCTTTTTAGGTTCACTTTATATACACTCATTTTGTGGTCCAACCCCTTGTTCCTCCTCAAGAAAATCCTTGCCATTCTGAAATGAAAGATCCAAGAATATCTCTACAAATTTCAGGAGCAATGGAGTGCTCTGAAGGTATTATGTAATATGTAGTGGCACCTCTCTAACATCTAGGGACTTTTTGGTATCAATCTGAATCTGGTGCATGTCATACCTAATCATCATAGTGTCATGCCGATTAATGCTAATGCATGCTAACAACTTTTAATGAACGTTTCAGGTTCAAAACAAGCTCCATCAACAGCAAAAGCATAAATAATGTGAAATGCATTACATTAAACATGTTTTTTCTTTCTGTGGTAATCGACGGTGTGCCACAGTTGAGCTTGTTTTGAACCCGGAAAACGCCTTTAAATGTTTTTCCCTACTCTCTTGACTACTCTTACTGATTGAGGTGGTGGAGAACACTGGTAGATCTGATGCCTTCAGTAATGCAGTTCTGCATGTCTGTTGCAAAAATGAGAACATTTCCATTGAAATTGTAAAGAGTGCAGTGTGAGAACATGACCAAATGTGTGACAAAATATTTTTTCTTAAAGGAATAGTTCTTAAAAATGAAAATTCTGTCATCATTTACTCACCCTCAAGTTGTTTCAAACCTGTATGAATTTCTTTCTTCTGCTGAAGACAAAAGAAGATTTTTTGAAGAATGTCAATAACCAGACAGTTGATGGACACCATTGTCTTCCATAGTATTATTTTCCTACTATGTAAATCAATGGTGTCCATCAACTGTCTGGTTATTGACATTCTTCAAAATATCTTCCTTTGTGTTCAGCAGAAGACAGAAAATAATACAGGTTTGAAACAACTTGAGGGTGAACTGGCATTAAGGGTTCACTATGGCAGGATTGGGTCAAATCTCATTTTTCGGTCTTTAAAATGTATTCTGTTTGTGATCTATCAACTTTCTTTTCATTATTGTCATCATCATATGCCTTCGGAGAAGAATCCTCTAAATACCTACTATATACGTTTCTCTTTTTCAGATGACTTTCTGACTATTGAGAAGGGTAAGTTTTGTGTTCCCATTACATTCGGTCTTGAAGATTTCTTGCTTTTAGTACGTCAGTGAATGATTATGACTTTTTTCATCAGATTACAGTCTTGAGAAACCTTATGGTGAGTAGACCAAATATATTCTATGAATTAATTTAACTCAAAATGGCTGGAGTCTCTCATTTTTCACAGTGAATATGTGTTTCTCCTTTCAGCTACAGACAAAGTGGCCCTTCTGATCGGTAACCTCACATATCGAAACCACCCACAGCTGAAGGCGCCCATGGTGGATGTGTACGACCTAACTAATCTCCTGCGGCAGCTCAACTTTAAAGTGGTGTCTCTGCTGGATCTGACCGAGTCAGAGATGCGGAACGCCGTGGAGGAATTCTTGTCTCTGCTTCATAAGGGAGTTTATGGTACTGTGGCTTCTGCTATAGTTTATGCTACCGTAGTATACTACGTTTTATAGCAGTCTACTATAAACATGGTAATTGCCTTGAAAGATCAAACAAACATGATTTTTGGAAAGTATAATTGCCATAATAACCATGCCATCTTGCAATATGTAAAACTACAACTAATTGGTTGAATGCTGAATTCAGAGGTGAATAGGAAACTATTAGTTACAGTATTTTCTCACCCTCATGTCATTTCAAACCTGTTTAATTTTATTTCTTCTGTGGAGCACAAAAGGAGATCACACTTCTCATTTCACATATTTTTATGCTTCCACACATATTAACACTCGGCGTGTCACTTATCAGTTATTAGACATGAGAACTAATGACATTTGACATCTTTGGTGCCAAACCTGGCACAACACATTTTAATGTGCCATGTTTAAAAATGTACTAAGCTTGTGCTGATATTTGGTATAATATTGTGGTAATTAACAGTATGAATAATTCCAGATACCTTATTATCCAAATCGTTTAGATTTTTAGAATGCACATTAGCTGCTTTTTCATATTTAGTCCGATTTTCACATTGGTCAGAACAAAAATGGCAGACAAGCCGTGAAAATGCTTATTATTTATTTAAATACTTTAAGTTGGCATGAAACAATAGTCTTTTCTTCCCTATTGTGACCCTGATTGAAACGGTTTCTTGAACAAGGCTTGATTTTGTCTGTCGGGTATTGATTGGATCATTGGATCGTTGTTGTTTGCTATCGCTGTGATCTCATGTGATTGACAGATTGTTTCGCCCCTTGCGCCGAGAGAAACGTCATTAGAGAAGAGGCGTTGCTGCAAGAGAGAATGGGAGTTATTTAGATTAAAGATAATGAGGGCACATCAATTAAAAACATTTATAATAAATATTGCAATATTCCATAAAAACAAGAATTGTCCATTTTGATTTGATGATAACTTTATTTTTCAAACATTTGTTCAAACAATCTGGACTAAAACATGCCAGTCCTGAAAAGATATCTTGATATTGTTAAAAATGTTCTGTTCTTTATAGTTTAAATGTTAAAGGTTATTTTTGTTATTTAAAAAAGTTATTAAACTTATTATTAAGATAGCAACACTGAAGTTTATCTTTTCAACTTCTTTTTGTATTTCAATACTGTTATAATACTGTATACCTTGATAAAAATGTTTCAGCAACCATTGTGATACGAAAATTTGATATCATCATATGCCCAATATGTACGCAAGTTCAAATTAAGATTTTCATTAAATAACTTGCAAAGCAATCGTTTGACTTCAGCGCACAAGTCACATTAGACTACCTTTATGGTACTTTTTTTATTGACAGTGCAATTCACCATCCGCTCTCGTTATATGGGATAGAACAGACCAGACAATATTTAAAATACTTTCTTCTGTGTTTGACAGTAGAAAGAAAGTCATGCGGCTTTGGAACGACATGAGGGTGAGTAAATGGTGCCAGGATTTTCTTTTTTTGGCTGAACTGACTCTTTGACGATTGCTCCTCCTTGTAGGTTTGTTGTATTATGCTGGACATGGTTATGAGAACTTTGGGAACAGCTTCATGGTGCCCGTGGATGCCCCAAATCCATACCGCTCAGGCAACTGTCTCTGTGTTCAGAGCATTCTGAAACTGATGCAGGAGAAGGAGACTGGACTCAATGTCTTCCTCCTGGATATGTGCAGGAAAAGGTGGGGATTTCGTGGTTTTAAAAGGGAGGATAATACAACGTATTCACATTGGTTATCATCATTCTAATACTAGTACATTGTTTCAGAAATGTACATGACGACGCCATGCCAAATGTCATGCTCAAAGTCACAGCCAATATTGTTTTTGGATATGCAACGTGAGTTTTTCATCCAGAAATAACATGCTGAAGTACATTATGTTCTCTATCTGACATGTTACCCCATGATGTAATATTTTTGTGAAGTTGCCAAGACGCTGAGGCTTTTGAATTGAGTTCAAGTGGATTCACCAATGGAGTCTTTATCAAATTCCTGAAAGAGCGCCTCCTAGAGGATGAGAAGATAACTGTTCTGCTGGACAGTGTGGCTGAAGGTGAGTGAACCATGAGCATGTTGAAGTTAAATGAAGCATTACAGCTTTTAATAGTTAAATGCAGGTCCATTAAGCTCAAACAAATGATTAACTGATCTGAAAAGAGTACTACTATTTTGCACTATGTCTACTACTTCTACTAAACATTATACGTTGTCATTTCAAAGATCAATTTAGATATAAATATAATTGAAATATGTCAAACATGTATATTTCATCTACCTGTGCTTGATCTGTGTCTTCATTATCAAAGAACTGTACTGATTATTTGTAGATATGGGTCAGTTTGACCCCACAAAGGGTAAGCAGGCTCTAGAGATCCGCAGCAGCCTGTCTGAGAGACGTTCCCTCACCGATCCCATCCGCCCCGGGGACTACTCCCATCCAGCCGAGGCACACAACCTGCTCTGGTCTAAAGCACATGGTATTTTCAGCTACTTCAACATACTGTGCAACTCAGATACATAGCAGTATAAAAAAGGTTCAAAGGTTTTGTCTAGATGTATGCACTATGCAGTGGAAATTTTAGTTCAATTTAAACAGAATGTTAATAATTACAAAAAAGGCATATTTTGAAAATTACATTTTAGTTGCAAGTAATGTGAAAGATGATACAAACAAAATGTATCAGTTAAAATCACAATCAGTTATTAGACCAAACTCCATGTAATGTAATGTAATGTTTTTAATCATTTATTACATAAAGTAACAGTTAAATTGGTTTATTTTAATCAACCATATCCTTTTCTCCAACAAATGTTCAGTGCATTTTTATTTTGCTACAAAATTATGGTGATTGAATGATGATTTTCACCTCTTTTTCATTGTTGACAATACTATGGAAGCTTGTTTCCGCCGCAAAATAAAACATTTTAAAAGATAATTGCGACTTTTTATCTCACAATTGCGAGTTTACATCTCGCAATTCTGACTTTATTTCTCAGAATTGCGTGAAATAAAGTCGCAATTGCGTGTTATAAAGTCAGAATTGCGAGATATAAACTCGCAATTGCGACTTTATATCACGCAATTCTGACTTTATAACACATAATTGCGAGTTTATATCTCGCAATTCTGACATCTTTTCTCAGAATTGTGAGATATAAAGTCCAATTCTAAGGAAAAAAAAGACGGACTTTTTTTTTTTTTTTATACCTCAGAATAGTTTGTATCTCACAATTCTGACTTTATTTCTCAGAATTGCGACTTTATATCTCCCAATTGCGACTTTATTTCTCAGAATTGTGACTTTATATCTCGCAATTGCGACTTTATTTCTCAGAATTGCGACTTTATATCTCGCAATTGCGACTTTATATCTCGCAATTGTGACTTTATTTCTCAGAATTGCGACTTTATTTCTCACAATTATGACTTCATATCTTGCAATTCTGAGAAAAAAAGTCACAATTCTGACTTGATATATCGCAATTGTGAGAAAAAAAAGTCAGAATTGTGAGATAAAAAGTCGCAATTATTATTATTTATTTATTATTCAGTGGCGAAAACAAGCTTCCATACAATACCCCCCTAAAACCCCAAAAAAACTTGTTGATGATATTAAAGGGATAGTTCACACAAAAATGAAAATTCTGTCATCATTTACTCCCCCTCAAGCTGTTTCAAACCTGAACCTGAAAACAACCAAACAGCTGATGTTCCCATTGACATTCATAGTATTTTTTTTTTCCATACTTTGAAAGTCAATCAACTGTTTAGTTACCCATATTCTTTAAAATATCTTCTTTTGTGTTCAGCAGAAGAAAGAAAGTCATACAGGTTTGGAACAACATGAGGCTGAGTAAATGATGACAGAATTTTCATTTTGAACTATCCCTTTAACACAGATTATAATTCCAGATAAGTGAAATAGTACTGGGAATCAAACTAACATTTTGCATCTGTTTTAATCCAGAACTGCCGGAGAGCAAAATTCTGGACTTTGAGTGTGGAGTTCAGATAAAAATGGACTTTGCTGCTGAGTTCTCCAATGTGCTGGTCATCTACACCAGCATCGTGAAAAAGTCAGAGGAGATGCTGGCATGCCAGGCGCACATAACTAACCTTCCTCTGGTAAGTGGTCTTTGTTTTTATTTTGAAGAAAGAATCTGCAATGCATTATTTATTCATAATCATATTCATAACCAGTAAGATTTTCAGATGATTTTTTAAGCAACGCTTTTTAAAGTATACTTTTATTCAGCAAGGATGCATTCAATTAATCAAAAGTGACAGTAATCACATTTATAATGATACAAAACATCTGTTTCAAATAAGTTCCTTTGTACTTTATAGTCATCAAAGAATCTTGTAATGGTTTCCATAAAAAAACTAAGAAGCATTGATCATAACATTGATCATTTAACATTGATAATAAGAGAATAAATGTTTCTTGCGCAGCAAATCAGCATATTAGAATGATTTCTGAAGGATCACGTGACACTGAAGACTGGAGTAATGGTGCTTTGCCGTCACAGGAATACATTTTACAATATATTAAACTAGAATTTTCCCCCACAAATTAACTTTTTTTTTTTTTACTGTATTTTGATTAAAGAAATGCAGCCTTGGAGAGTGTAAGTGTTTTTTCAAAAAAAAAAAAATCGTACCGACCCCAAACTTTTGAGCAACTTAATTATTTAGCTATACAGTATAACATTTTTTAAAGTATAATCTTAATTGGATTAATAGCAGTCTTAACATTTTACATGAACTGTGTTTCTTGACATGTATTTGCGATACACATGAATGTTTTGAATTTGACTTTGAAGGACCTGGATGTAGACCCTAAGCTGATGAATAAGGAAACTCTGGAAGAAACGGGAAGCTTCTTACTTTCAGGCAGTCTTCCTCAGCACTGCCTCTACACCAGACTCAGCTCAGTGCAGAAACTCAAGGTACATCTCAAGACTTCTTCAACACATCACAACCTAGAAAGATTCACAATAGGTCTTTAGCTAGATTGAGCTTTACAATGCATTTTAGATTTAATTCAAAACTACATTGATCCCTTTTTTTCTTCTCACACTTTCTTCCCGTATTACAGGAGGAGCTAGCTTTCACTGTCTGCCTTCAAGTCCAGTTTAACTGCCTAGATGACCTGGTCCAGTGGAACATGGACGTTAACATCGGCAAGCCCCTCACCGCCAAACTGGATCTCAACCGCCCCACCAGGAAGAACAGCTGCCAGCTGACGTGTCCCATGCCGCACAGTCCCTCGACCAGTCCCAGCCACAGTCCCGCGTCTGACCGCCGCTTCCACGGCCAGGGTCCCTGCTTCACCCAGCAGTACGCCAACCCCTACCTCAACGTCTGCGAGCATCTCCACGGAGCTGTGGGGGGTTATGGGGACTTTCGATTGCACGGTGACCATACACATGAATACGAGAACATGCCATGCTCACCCTTCCTGAACCCACCGAGCATTCCCATTGAGACCACTGATGACATTGATGACATGCAGAATGAGTTCATGAATAGTTTGCAAATCTATAACCAACCTTGATTGAGCACACAATGCAATTTTTTTTTCTCAGATGAACACAAACGAAAATGTTTAGAATAATAATCCATCTCTGTGAGTTCATAATTCAAGTGGATGGGACCCTCAAAGTTGAAAAACCACTGAAAACAAACACGATGGTAACCCATATGACCCAAGTTGATGAATCATGAATGTCTTCCGAAGCGAAATGATAGGTGTGTGTATATAGCGCACAGCATGATATAAGTGAGTTTTGTGTGGGTTTTTGAAGCGTCAGCTTGGGAGGTCCCGTACACTTACATTATATGCATTCACAGAGATGGATTATGGATTTATTTGCTAAAAATCTTCATTTGTGTTTATCTGAAGAAAGGCAGTCGTACATATCAGACTGCATGATAGTGAGTCAACCGGGCTCAGACTACAGGAGTTTCAGGCCGATTTATGCCCGATTTACCCCTCCCAACATTTGAAGAAAATAAAAAAAAATGTCGGTCGGTCGGTACAGATCAAATCTTAAAACTCCCGATCTGCTCGCGGACACATTGGGGCCGCCCCGACAATATCTAACATGTTTGATATTTAGGGTACGTTTACACGACAACAATGTGCTAAAAACGGAAAAGTTTTTTATTTGTACATATGACAACAAACGATCCCCGTCCACACGGATCCTCGAAAACGACTATTAACGCTGTGTTATGCATGCCAGACAAGTAGTTGGCGATGTCTCTTTGTAAAGAAAGACTACGCGCCTGCGCACATACACATTATTTTACTACAGTGCCGGGGACACACTTAACGACTAGCTGAAACATTCTAAGACTGAACTGAACACACTTACAGACTGTTTCCAATTACCGCAGCAGATTGTAAACACAGACTGTGAACTCCGACTGAACACAACTGTCTCTGACTCGGCACATTTCGGCATGATCAATCGAAAGTATCAAAATACAGTCGTTAATTGTATCCGCGGCTTTATGTGCGTGATGCAACCAGATTTTACAATCGGTTAAGATTTAAAAACTCCTGTAGTCTGAGTTTGGCTTTAATGATGAGAGATTTTTCATTGTGGGTTTAGTATGTTAAGGGTGAAGCTGTCTCCTATCCCATCTTAAATGTCCAGACTATAAATTAACTTTAAGTAATCCATCCATAAATTGATTGCATTATTTTTGCATTTGCATTTGGTGGTGGTAGTGATGCAAAAATTATATCTCAGGTGGTCATGTTTAACTTCCAACAGTTTTTAGTCTTCACCTTTCTGCGACTAACTTATTACGGGCACCTTCAAAATATTTGATCATACAGAAAATATTGTAACATACTGTAAGTATTTAGTCATGTTAAATTATCATTTATATAAAAAAAATCTCATCATCTCATTACATTTTAAATGTCTTTTTCATGTGGATTTTAAACAGATGTTTAGAAAAATAACCTTTATTTTTAAATAAAAAGTGCATGAATCAAATATCATGATTGTCTTTTAGCATGTAGATATTGGTCATAAGTCATAACATTTACTTTGCAATTTAAGATTACTCAGTGATCACAGTTTGGTTAAAAAAAGAAAATCAAGCAACAAAAGAAAAACAAAGAAAAAAGATTGATTGAAAAGAAAAAAAAAGGACAAATGAAAGAACTAAGATTAAATGAATTTCAGAACAAGGGCATTGATCTCTTAAAGAGTGATGGACATCAGGTTATGGAAACTATTAATAAGTAAATGAGTGTCAAGATTAGAGGACTACACTAGATAACTTGAACCTCTTCTACACGTTACATAAGAGTGCACTTCTCCTCAGCCTTGGATTTCATCTCCACAAATGTGGCCTGAGCCTTTTCTTTGATCTGATCCATATCCATGTTCTGAAGGTTCTGCATTTGACCCATGATGGATTCCTTTTCCTCCTCCGGTGGCGCCTCTCCATCCACCATCTTGAGCAGTTCTTCTGGCACGTCAATGTCATCTCCGGCCTGCTGAATCATAATCTCGTCCTGTTCGCTCTGGGGAAAAAACCATCAGCATGTCAATCAATCCTAAACTGAAAAGGATAATGTACTCCGAACACATAGGTGGTGACACTATGCTTTTTAGTTACTTCAATAATGGCATTGTTACATGTTACATGTAGTCACTATAGTAATAACTATAAATTATGCATAATTACATGCAATTAACCCTAAACCAAAATTATGCATAATTACATGCAATTAACCCTAAACCAAACCTTAAACCTCTTAAAGTAACACTTTATTTTACAGTGTCCTTGTTACATAATGCTACATGTACTTACCATAGTAATAACAGTAAATTAGGCATAATTACATGCAACTAACACTCAACCAAATCCTAACCCTGTAACCCTTTATTTAAAGGTGTCAGTAGTACAGTCTAATGCATTTAAGTACTGAGTAATAATAATTTACTACATGTACTTACTATAGGGTTAGGATGAGGGTTTGGGGTTACACTTTATTTTAAGGTGTCATTGTTACAGTGTAATTATATATTTAAGTACTGAGTAATATTAAGCAACTACATGTACTTACTATAGGTTAGGTTAGGATTAGGATTTGGTTGAGGGTTAGTTGCATGTAATTATGCATAATTTACTGTTATTACTATGGTAAGTACATATGTAACAAGGACACTGTAAAATAAAGTGTTACCAAATAAAGTGTAACCATGATAACATTGTCTCTCAAAATAATTATGGTCATTTAATACCCATTGGGGCGCCTGTCTTGAAAAACCTGGATATATGAGGTAGCCTAATCATAAAAGACCGATTTATACAACTGGAAAGGCCATGCAAATTAATAAAATCTTATACCTCCCTTGGCATTTTTGTACATTTTCCGTAGGGAGTCAGACTTCTCTAAAGATGATTTCTAGTATAACCATTCTTATTAATGAATCTTCATTTCAACAGATGTCAGTCGACATGAAATCTCGCAGCAATTCGTAATTATTTGACGTTTTTGGCAAATTGGTGGGTAGGTTTAGGGGCAGGGTTAGAGGTGGCCTTTCATAATGACTGTTCATTCACATCAAATTGCCAACTCGTACAAGTTACGTTTTCCTGTGAGATCAGGTTGGAAAATACTATAGAATCACAGCAGTGCTTTTAAAGCTCAGTTTAGAGAATCACTGCGGGTGGTTAAGCCTTATTCATCCAAAGTGACTATTTTAGTCTTACCATTTTATCTTAATCTCCTGCCACAATCTGCAATGGAAGCTTTCACACACGTGACAGTTTAACCATCTTTTCAAACTGATGCTATTAATGTGCTGCTTACAGTCAATCAGGGACAGGAATAACTCAATTAAGGCAAGACTCCTCAGGTGAATAGGATTAAAAAAAAAATACTAACAGATATCTCCATACGTCCTCAGTTGATTTATCACATTAAGAATTGCACCTGTTTTTTTTTTTTACATTACAAATTTTCTTAAATTATATGTTTAAATATGCAAATGGGATTATCTAATTAAATATGCACTAATTTGCATACATTTCCAGAACATAAATCTGAACATTGTATAAAGCCAGGTTCAAAATTCTTGTTTCATTCGGTTGACATGTTAGAGTCAAAGGTTTTTACGAAGGATAGGAATAAAACTCTAAAGTTTTGTGTATGTAGTTTCTGTAGTGTTCTGCAAGCATCATTGAGAAGGATTCCTGGATTATCTGCGTCTGCATGGGACTCTCACCTTTGGAATTCGATATTTGTCTCTTAAACAAGTCCTCAAACAAGCCCTTTCTGCTTTTTTTGTAGAATATTCTGCATCTCTCTCCATCCTTGTTTGATGGGGAAACAACACAGAGAACAGGAATATAAAAGAACAGCAAAGACACCAGTTGCATTGAAGAACTGCAACAACAGAGCATCATACCTCACATTTACCATGTATTTACCATGTAGTTTCTTTCACAGCTCAACCAATGTAATGCTTGTAATGTTTGGAAGGGTAGTTATATTTATTCTCAATGAGTTTATAAACCTGTCACAAATGCAGTAAGAGTTTAATTTCTAACCCAATGTTCTTTAAAAGATATTCAAACTTACTTTTCCTCCACCATCTGCTTCTGATACTCCTCATATTCCTCCCTGGACATTCCATCATGAGACATTTTGCTAGTTGTTCCTGCTTCTTCACCTGACTGATCACAATGAATGTGAACTGATGATCTTTGCAAAAGAAAGATGCACTTCTCCTTTCCTTTTTTTCCTGAATCAAGCTTCGTTCTAGCTCCAGGATTGGTCTATCAGAGTAAATCCAATGAGAGGCTTTTCTGAGCAAGAGCCCTGCAGACAAGTTGCATCACCAAGAACATCCTGATTCCTGACAATGACCCAGGCCAAAAAAAGAGTAACAATATTCTGCCAAATTCCATCAGCTCGTCTGTGGCCTCTATTTCCATCGCCAGAAATGATTAATTAATCATTTGCTCAATATTTACAACTTTGTCAAGGCTTGCAGAAAAAACTTTCTCAAAAAATTTGACTTTTTGTGCCAGACGGTTTCAGGGATTTATTTATGTTTGTTTGTATATACAGTGCTATGCATAAGTGAATACACCCATGCTAAAGTTGACTAAAAAGAGGAATAAAAAATCATATTTTGGAAATTGAACTTAATGCCTTAATTTAAAAAATTAGGAAAAATCCAACCTTTAAGGACACCAATTTTCTTTGTGAATGAATAATGTATCGTAAATAAATAAATGTTCTTCCTTAAAATACATGGTGCATAAGTGAGTACACCCCTATGTTAAATTCCCATAGAGGCAGGCAGATTTTTATTTTTATTTATTTTTTTATATATTTTTTTAGGATACTATGCATCCTGATAAAGTTCCCTTGGCCTTTGGAATTAAAATAGCCCCACATCATCACATAGCCTTCACCATACCTAGAGATTGGCATGGTTTTATTTCAGTTAGCCTAAAAGCTAGTTTGATTTGCATTGAGAGATGATCTTATGGAAAGTACCCCATGCCAATCTCTAGGTATGGTGAAGGCTATGTGATGATGTGGGGCTATTTTAATTCCAAAGGCCAAGGGAACTTTATCAGGATGCATAGTATCCTAAAAAAAAATATAAAAAAATAAATAAAAATAAAAATCTGCCTGCCTCTATGGGAATTTAACATAGGGGTGTACTCACTTATGCACCATGTATTTTAAGGAAGAACATTTATTTATTTACGATACATTATTCATTCACAAAGAAAATTGGTGTCCTTAAAGGTTGGATTTTTCCTAATTTTTTTAATTAAGGCATTAAGTTCAATTTCCAAAATATGATTTTTTATTCCTCTTTTTAGTCAACTTTAGCATGGGTGTATTCACTTATGCATTGCACTGTATGTATTTATTTATTTATTTATGATGAATGCTAATTGTTAAATAAGAATAAGAAGAAATAAATATATATATATATATATATATATATATATATATTATATAAAAAATATTTTTCCTGAGAATGCCCCATATATTTATATATACAGTGTATATATATACCGGTATATATATATATATATATATATATATATATACAGTATATATATATATATACACTCACCTAAAGGATTATTAGGAACACCTGTTCAATTTCTCATTAATGCAATTATCTAATCAACCAATCACATGGCAGTTGCTTCAATGCATTTAGGGGTGTGGTCCTGGTCAAGACAATCTCCTGAACTCCAAACTGAATGTCAGAATAGGAAAGAAAGGTGATTTAAGCAATTTTGAGCATGGCATGGTTGTTGGTGCCAGACGGGCCGGTCTGAGTATTTCACAATCTGCTCAGTTACTGGGATTTTCACGCACAACCATTTCTAGGGTTTACAAAGAATGGTGTGAAAAGGGAAAAACATCCAGTATGCGGCAGTCCTGTGGGCGAAAATGCCTTGTTGATGCTAGAGGTCAGAGGAGAATGGGCCGACTGATTCAAGCTGATAGAAGAGCAACTTTGACTGAAATAACCACTCGTTACAACCGAGGTATGCAGCAAAGCATTTGTGAAGCCACAACACGCACAACCTTGAGGCGGATGGGCTACAACAGCAGAAGACCCCACCGGGTACCACTCATCTCCACTACAAATAGGAAAAAGAGGCTACAATTTGCACAAGCTCACCAAAATTGGACAGTTGAAGACTGGAAAAATGTTGCCTGGTCTGATGAGTCTCGATTTCTGTTGAGACATTCAGATGGTAGAGTCAGAATTTGGCGTAAACAGAATGAGAACATGGATCCATCATGCCTTGTTACCACTGTGCAGGCTGGTGGTGGTGGCGTAATGGTGTGGGGGATGTTTTCTTGGCACACTTTAGGCCCCTTAGTGCCAATTGGGCATTGTTTACCTGAGCATTGTTTCTGACCATGTCCATCCCTTTATGACCACCATGTACCCATCCTCTGATGGCTACTTCCAGCAGGATAATGCACCATGTCACAAAGCTCGAATCATTTCAAATTGGTTTCTTGAACATGACAATGAGTTCACTGTACTAAAATGGCCCCACAGTCACCAGATCTCAACCCTATAGAGCATCTTTGGGATGTGGTGGAACGGGAGCTTCGTGCCCTGGATATGCATCCCACAAATCTCCATCAACTGCAAGATGCTATCCTATCAATATGGTCCAACATTTCTAAAGAATGCTTTCAGCACCTTGTTGAATCAATGCCACGTAGAATTAAGGCAGTTCTGAAGGTGAAAGGGGGTCAAACACAGTATTAGTATGGTGTTCCTAATAATCCTTTAGGTGAGTGTATATATATATATATATATATATATATATATACATATTTATATATACATACATACATACAGACCCTTTCCAAAAAATTAGAATATCATGGAAAAGTTTATTTATTTCCATAATTCCATTCAAAACGTTTTGTACAAATAAACAACTAAATACTTGAAATCGTTTAAGTTGTGGGCCCTGAATCTATAATCTATGGAAGTTTAACGTTTTGAATGGAATTATGGAAATAAATAAACTTTTCCATGATATTCTAATTTTTTGGAAAGGGTCTATATATATATATATATATATATATATATATATATATATATGGGGCATTCTCAGGAAAAATATTTTTAATTATTTATTACATTTGCATCTAAATTGATTATTGTTAAATAATAATAAAAATAAATAATTATTATTATTGCTGCTGCTATTATTAGTCCCAAAACACCTTTTTCATAAAATTCTATTATTTGTGTGGGACACTTTCAGGAAATTATTTGTTTGTTTGCTTGTTATAATACTACTAAATAATTACAGTTGCCTTTGCAATCATTAATTATTTATAAATATGAATAATAATTATAACAACAGCAATAATACATTTATATTATTATTACAATTTATATCTCAGAAAAAAATCTGATCTAATACCTTAAATCCTGAAAGTGTGATACAGTCATGCAAAGTTCTAATAATTTGTTTCGTTTATATATGCTTTAAAATTAAGCTCTACATTATTTTAATTACATCACTGTATGTATGGATTTTATATACGTATAAACATGTTTTGTTCCAAGCCAGATCCATTCAAAATATGAATTCAGAATATATAAAAATTTTAAATAAATATGTTCCCCTATAACAGAGTTGAACTCCTGATCATCCAGTGTAAGTGTATACAATGAAATTTTGACTGTAAGAATTGTGCTGTTTGAACCATATGCTTAAACAAACAAAATGGTATTGCTCCTTTAAATATGTCACGAAATGTTGAACGTGGTAAAAGTCACAGCATAACAGTATTGAACAGAGAGTGCAGAAAGAGAGGGGGGGGGGGGGGGGGGGTCATATATTATGGATAAATAAATAAATATTTGTAATATTATTTGTTTATTATTTAATATATAAATAATACATTATTATATATATTGAATATATATTCTATCATATATTGAATGAAAATTTAATATGTGAATCCCCCCTCCCCCCTCCCTCTATTTTCATTGGTCCACTGGATGATTGGGTAATTTATTGACTAATTAGGTCAGGTGGGATAATTCATTATGCTGATATATTAGTTGTATTCAGTAGTGCATTTGCTGTTTGCCTGACGAAGACCTTGTGGTCTGGTCGAAACATTTCAAGTTAATGAATAGCAGTGTGCCAGTTGTTTTGTATTATATTTAAACACTGAGATGTGCCAGCAGTTCACAGTGTCTGCTCCATCTCAATAGAGGGTGATGTTACAGGCTCTCCTATCATCTGATCAGGCAGTGCTGTGGCCACCTCCTGACACTCATGACTAATTTAAAGCAGGAAGCTGCAAGCATACACCAGTCTTGCCAAGTCACCATAGCAGCAGTAAAGATGGGTGAAGGGAGGGGGGGTTGTTGTCCCTGGGGACCTGCTTCCGAAAAGCAGACGCACCAGTAAAGATGCCTCGCACACAGCAGAGCTGCAGGGAAGGAGCGCTCTTCTCCATGGCTAATGTCATGCTTCCCATCTTACTACTTCTATCCTGTGATGGGATGAACACAGGTTTGGCACGTCTGCTTGTTAGTCTACTCTAGTGTAACATTAAGGCAGTGTGTTATGTTATTTTCAAGCTTTGACATTATGACCTTGCTATCAGTTAGACTGAAATGAAGTCCTCTCGACTGTTATTCCAGGGGATGTTAAAGTAATTGCACTATTCCTGAATTTGCACTTTTTATTGTTCAATAAGCTGAGGCTTATTATAGTAATGCAAATCTCATTTAACCTTGACTAGGCCTGTCTCTCTAGTAGAAGAGAGTTAGTATTGTAAATCCAGTGCAACATTTGACATTTGAATGTGACATTGTCTTTTTTTCCCCAGAGACAACCTCTTCCCCAGAGTCTGACCCTGTAATCACAACCAAAAAAGCTGCATCTAAAGGTACCGTTACCCTGTCGTATCTTATTACGCAACACAAGCATGCATTTGACATCAACAGATGTATTTAAAAGTGTACAAATGATAAAAGACAAATTTAGTCATCATAATTAGCTGCCTTTACTTTACATAACTGCAATGAAGAGGTTTGTTTTGCTGATGTTTTGGCATACAGGTCAAAGTCAAGTCATTATTGAGGAGCTTACAATCCTGACACCCCAATATATAGAGCTTGTATGTAACTTAACTGATTTACCAAATAACCCCCTGTACATTACTGGCTATTGGACTAAAGATGGACAAGAAATTGAAAACTCGGAAGAAACTGTAGATAGAAACAATGAACAGTATATTCTTAAAAGGACGTAAGTGGATGTCTATTTACACAAAATGATTATGTGTCATTTCTATTCAATTAAATAATGCCGAAGTAAACAAGAAATTCAGTATTGCTAAACAATGACTTAAGACTGCTCTAAGTTGTTTAACCTTCCTTCATAGTTTCAGTATACAGACCAGAGACCTGGGAAATTATTCATGCGTCTTCAGAGAAAATGAGGCACAAGTAACATTTGTTTTAGATGGTATGTTTATCCTTTTATGCACATCTTGGAATGGTTTTCATATTTATCATTGTTGGAGATTTTGCCGGATAAACTGATGTAATTGTGCTTTTCCTCAAGTTCCGGTAATGAAAGACAAAAGAGACAAGCCGGTAGTGAGCTACATTGGAGATTCAGTTGTACTCGAGTGTAAACTCAAACACACACCAAACACATGGAACTGGTACAAGGCAAACAACACGGAAAAGGTGAATCAGAAATGGGGAATGTGGGATTGATTATTACCACACAAAAGGCTTATTCATATACAGTGTTATTTTATATAGTATCTATTCATATTTTGAATTAGCTTTTATTTTTAAAATTTTAGTTTTAGTTTTAGGGAATTTAGTTATGTACTTTTTGTCATTTTTATTCGTTTTTTTTATTTTATGGATACACTATTTTACAGTACATGTAGTTACCCAAGAAAGTACTGGTAATATAAGGTAACTGTTAAGGTTCGGTTTAGGAGTAGGTTCAGGGTTAGTACCTAGTTATAACACAGTTATTGTAATTGATATAATAAGTACATCGTATGTACATGGGGAACATGACTGTAAAATAAAATGCTGCCATTTTTATTTGATTTTTAGTCAGTTTTGGTAACACATTACAACAAGACAAGGTTTAATTTGTTAACATTAGTTCACTACATTAAGCAAACATGCATTAACAATGAAAAATGCTTCTAAAGCATTTATTAAATTCAGTTCACGCTCATTTTAAAGTTTTAAATTAGTACATTTTTAAAATCAAAAGTTGTATCTGTTTTTTTCTTTTAATATTTTTTAATGGTCCTGAGCTAACATGAACTATAAACAATTACAGTTGTATTGTTCATTGTTAATGTTAGTTCATTAAATAATGTTAAAGGGAGGTTTGGAACAACTTGAGGGTGAGTAAATGATGACAGAATTTTCTTTTTTTGGGGGTGAACTATCCCTTTAAGTAATTTGACCTTATTTGACAGGTTTACAAAGGCAGCATTTCTTTTCATCTAATATTTATATTTCATCTTTATTTCAGTTAGTGAAAACAATTTTTTAGTTGTAGTTTAAGTTTTAGTTAACAATAACACTGTTCATATCAATATTTTTCTCCTCACAGGTGTTCATCAATGTCACTGCAAACCCTCTGAACTACAAGATCCTTAATAATGGAACTAAATCAAAACTGACTGTACTGAATCTGACCGAGGAAGATTCTGGAAAGTACATCTGCAGTGCCGAGTTTGACATCAAACCCAGCGAGTCGTACGTGGAGCTGAAGGTCATGTCGTACACTGAGCCTCTCAAACCCTTCATAGCCATAGTGGTTGAAGTCATTGTCCTGGTCACACTGATTTTGCTTTGGGAAAAATGCAACAAGCCGCAACAGAACAACTCTTCTGGGGGAGGTACAGTAATACTTCAATGATTAATAGGAAAATCGTCGTTCATATTTACATAGAGCTGCCACAAATGTAAATTATCTGCAAATTTTCCTTTTGCAGAGAATGATGTCTACTCTGAACAAACCAGAAAACTGTAAGTGTATTTTCAGATCAGTTCGACTTGTTTGGAGATTTTTCAGACATTGTTAGTGATGGTGCTGATTTCTCTTCTAGCACTCATGATGACAGCAATGGATTGGAGAACACGGCAAGACAAAGAAAACTGGAGCACTGAGATTTTCATGAAATCAGATGAAAGAGCAGCGTGTGATTATATAAAACATTTTTATTCTGCTTTTTAATTCTTGTGGTTTGAATCACATAAGCAATAAGGTTTTTTGTCTGTCACAGTAATATCCTATATCATATATATTTACATTCCTAATATTAAATGTTTTAAAACAGCGTGTTTTCATACTTCAACATAGTGCTATGATAAAGTTTCAGGGTTCATATGACCTATTTTGGACATCAGTTTAATAATAAAGGCTTTATTTAAGGGTTTAGATCGCTTTATATGATGAACATGCTTTAGGCTTTTATTCAAATAACATTTATCACTGCACATTCATAGAGGTCAATGGAAGCTCAGCTGTGCTTGTTTGACAAGCGAGGACCAATAGGGTTTGTTCATCATGTAAAGTGATTGTGTCTCTTCAGAAGACTGGATTACTTTTTGAACTTTGTGAAAGTTTTGGTTGAGTGGGCTTTCAATGGAGGGACGGAAATGAAGAGCAAATATTAAAAACATCTTAATTTGCCTTTCAAAGATAAAAGTCTTATGGTTTTGGAACACCATGAACACTTGTTTAGTCAGGGACACTTAATATTCAGCAATATTACTGATTTGAATACACTGACACTATCGGATGAGAACTGAACTGAGCTGGGCTACGTTTCCCAAAAGTTGATCGTAGAGACCATTGGTGGCAATTGTTCTATGATCAACTTAAGCTTACGGTGCTTTTGGAAAACACCACAGAACTGCTTTATAGATGAATTGATCTGATTTCATATTTGATGTACAACACTGAACTGATTAATAACTGTTTACTATTGTCTTTTTAGAGAGTTGAATTCTGCTTGCATCACTGAATCATTATTTTCCTGTTATCACTGTAAAGCTGCTTTGAAACAATCTGTATTGTATAAAGCACTATATAAATAAAGGTGACTTGACTCCGAAACGAAATCTTCTTTAAACATCTTGTTTTTAAATCATACTTGAATGGAGACAAAAACTACGCAGCTGTATATATTATGTTTATTGACACACACAGAACAATCCTATCATATATCCACGCTTCAGCGTTCTCACTGTGGTTTGTTCAACAGAAACTGCAGCATCAGTCTCAGAACTGCATCATTCCAGCCCACTATGTCTCCGTCTGTGACTTTCTCATACAAGCGCATGCTTTCTGTGCCCCAGCATAAGTTCTTCCTGGCATTGTTGCCATCAGCCCTTGGACTCAGAGCCAAAGTATTGAGCTGATAGCAGAAAAATGAGAAGAACTGCCCATCTGTGATGACAGCCTGAGACACAAACGGCCTGCTCACGTCCTCTTCACTCCAAAAGCCTTGGCAGAACAAAACGTATTTAGTTAAGGAAGAAATACTTTTTTTTTGTTTATAATAGAGATCACGATTCTGCATGGACAACTAAATATGTTATTACTAGAGGTTCTGACAAAATGTTAATTGCTGTAGTCCATTTAAAAAAAATTAATTAATTTGAATTATTATTTTTAATCGTTTGAATAAATGATTCAAAGACTCGCTCATTTTCATTACTGGATGAATCAGCGTTTTTGAACAAATCTCTGGAATTAATGATTCAATGAGAGTCACTTGTCGCCACCTACTGGTGTAACGCTATAATTGATACAATCTTCATTAGAAGTGTCAAGTTTATTTCAAAAGGTGAGTTACTGAGGCAGATTTGAATGTTTCGCTGTGATTGTCAAAGGTTTAAAAGACATGCCCGAATCATTGTCATTTAGGAATAAGATCACGTGGGTGTTTGAATCGGGTTTGCAATATTTTAACGAATAATCGTGCAGCTCTAGTTTATTTTAACCTGACCTCAGGTCAATTCTGGCATTATTTAATAAAAATGTCCTCCAAAAAGATCTAAATACTAACCTTGATACATAGCCTGTGCCCCTGTCCATGCAAACAGGCTGGCAATACCATTCGCTCTTAGTGACACCTCGACTTGATCAGAGAGGCCTCTCTTGCTCATTTTGTCCCTTCGAAACCTATCCGGGACCATGTGAAACTGTGTGTGGCCGTAGCAGCATGGATCTTCCAGTTTGGCGCCTGTGGAGTAAAACAACATGCACATACTTTCAGCATAATGAATTTAAATTCAAAACTAATAGTTAATTTCTCTTGTACCACTGGCCATAGGAGGCTGTGCAACTACAGCAGTGGGTCCAAGCTGGTTTGTACCTCAGGTCTAACAAATAGACTAAAAGTATTTATTATATATAACCAAACTTGAATAATTTTTTAAAGATTAATTGGGGCCTCCTGGAAGTTTGCAGAGGACCCCTAGAGGCCCCAGCACCCGGTTGAGAACTACTACACTACAGTGAATTTACTACAGGTAGTGATGGGAAAAACAAAGCCAAAGAGCTCAGTTCTTTGTGGAGAAAGCAAAACAAGATCAGAGGCAGAAGATCATCCAAGCTGAAGGAGAGGCCCAGGCAGCCTAAATGTTAGGGGAGGCCTCAGTCTCTCATTCAATGAGTGAAAAAGAAAGACTGAGAATGTTACAATCTTACACAAAGCTTTTCGAAACTTTTAACCAATTGCTTCACAAAATGATTCATTTACATTTACATTTACATTTATCTGACGCTTTTATCCAAAGCGACTTACAATTGCTATATATGTCAGAGGTCGCACGCCTCTGGAGCAACTAGGGGTTAAGTGTCTTGCTCAGGGACACATTGGTGTCTTACAGTGGATTCGAACCCGGGTCTCTCACACCAAAGGCATGTGTCTTATCCACTGCGCCACCACCAACCATTCAGTTTCGAAGATTCAGTTTCGAAGAGCTTGAAACGGCACATGATGGTGACCCCTGCTGGTCAGAACAGTGTAAATGCAGCAAACATGCATAAAACACCTTTTACAAATCAATTCCAAATGTTTTATTGAAGGTGTAGTCAATTAAACGCGATTAACAAATCATCTAATACCATTAAATATAAAGTGTCTTTTTAATGTGTTATTGTAGGGCTTGTTTTGTTTGTTTTATGGAGAGCTTCGTTAATCAGACCAATTAGAGACGTTTGACTACACCTCTTCCTTTTTATTTTACAATTGTGTCATTGTCTAAAAAATTATTAAATTTGCTCAAAGATCAGGTAAAAGTTATATAGACACGGGTTCACAGAGATCATCGACCTCTAGAGGCGGACCATTGAAATTGCGAAACATTTTGAAGCAGTGATGTAAGGATGCCTCAAAATCACGTGACTATGGCAGTTTGACACATGCTTTGAATCACTGGTTTGAAACAAATGATTCTCAAAGGTTTCGAAGCTTCATGAAGCAGTGTTTCAAAAGCACCCATCACTAACTACAGGTGTTCTACAACTGACACCAGCAATGTGATAAGACATCAATGCTCAATAAATACATAAACTACAATGATTTTTTAATGTATAATAGTGAACACTCTTTCACTATGTAATTAGTTATTTATGTAGACTAAATATAAATCCTTTACAGTAACCAAGCAACATAGGAAGCTTTTCCATTAATATAAAATATGCAACATCCAAATAGAATTTAGAGTTACAATTATCTATCATGGGATATCTGAAGACAAAAAACTGGGAACAAACTAGTGTTGTAAATGTTAACTAAAACTATCAAAAATCATTTTTAATCGACAGAAAGCTGAAAGAAAATATAAACAGATTAAAATAAACATTTGGCAACTCACTAAAATAAAATGAGTATTACTATAATATTACGTCGTATATACTAAAATAAGACTAGAACAGACCCACCTATGAAGATGTTGTTGTCATACTGTCTCCTGAACAAGGGGAGCCGGTCTGGAGCCAAACTGATGACAGGAACTTCAATGGAGATCTCTGCCTCAAGAGGAACAAACTGCAGGAAATGACATCACTCTTAAGCACGTACATTAATGCTAATCCTCCAAAATGTTGCATGACAACAGCACTTACCACAGACTTTGTTAAAGTTACAATTTAAACACTGCCATCATTTAAATGCGCATAAATTATATTCGTCATAATCATAACGGGAGTATGTTTCCTACCCCAGGAAGTTGTTGTGGGATTCTGATCTGACTGTGAGGTTTGTCATCAATCTGGAATCTCATCGGCTCGATCCGTCCACTCCTGTGTCCTGCTGGAATAGTCCTTTCTCCCCGTAACCAGTAATAGTTGACTTGAGGATCAAAATCTTCACAAAATAATACGAAAATATATAAATAAGAAATTAAATTACACCAGAATGACCAAAAAAACACTTTTCTTCCCTATTGTGATTTATATCCGAGTGAATGGCTTCTCGAACAGGAAAAAAAATGTAGGGTGGGACTTTGGATTGTTGTGGTTTGCTACGGACCAGATTGCGAGCAGCGCCATGACAGGCTGTGAGGAATACACTTATCGTGTTTTCAATGGCATCTGCTGTAAAAGCTATAAAAAGCTCTGAGATCACTTATTTTCCACTGATCATGTTGTCTGGAGTTTGTTTACTGACAATTCCTGGAAAGAATTTTGCACTGTTTTGTCAGCAGACCAAACCAAAACACATTAAATAGCAGTACCCACTGAAGAGATGCATGTCTATCCCTCACAGCCTCCCTTTCATTCAAAGATGGCACTGCTGTGAAAAAGGTATATTGCTGTGATGTCATGGGCCCCGCCCTCATGCCAGTAAACACGTCATCAGAGAAGAGAAGTCGTTGCAAGAGGGAGGGGAAGACATTTTAATACAAGATTACAGGGCACATTACTTAAAGTATGTGCATAGATAATCATTCATAATAAACACTGCATTATTCCATAGAAACACGTCAATTTTGATTCCATTGTGACTTTAAACAATATAAAGAGAAATCTTACATTACTGAATGAGAAACCAGTATATGTTGCAGTAAAGAGTAAACATGGAGGTCAAACTCACCTAAACTAGACAGACACAGCACGGGGTTTTCTTTGGCAGGAAGGTTTTTTAGAGCACAGACCAGGTTCCTTAAAAACGGGGTGACGAATTGCTCTTGCTCTCTGTGGAGGAAAGTTCTCCCTTTCTTCAAGTACCAATGTTCTTGTAAGATGAAGCTGCAGACCACAGATCGCAACTCGGACAACACAGACTCCTCAATCACCGGCGCGGAATGTTTTTCGGTGTATTTCTGTGGCAGACCGCTGAGATATGCGGTTTTGGTGTAGTGCTGGTACCATTTATCCGCGTTGAGGGCAAATGTCTGTGGATAAATCACGTACTTCTTGCGCTGAACGCGTGTGAGCGCGCGGATCTTCTCCTGGACGGGGCGCGCGCGCAGCTGCTCGAAGAACTCAGTGACCACGCGGCCCTTCGCTGACTTACTCTTCGCGGTCCGAGAGGGCAGAATAGGTGGATATAAACTCTTTGCTGTGGAAGCTTCAGCTTGGACATTTCTGTTACAGACGAGGCGTGCTGATGCAGTGGAGAGAAAGGGATGCAAGGGCAACCTGCTGCAAGACGCCATGTTTTCCCCACGTGATCTGTAGAGTTATTCTTCTGTCATTCAGTGTCACTGTATGGTTTTCTGCTGTCTGCCATCTCCTGGAGCGGGTGAGGCGAGAATAATATGTGTATGGTTTCACAGACAGCCAGTGTTTTAAGCCAATATTAGACTTTAGTTCAATTGACATTTAAGTAGCTTTTCTAAACTTGCCCTAGAAAAAATAAAGCATTACTGGTGTGCATCTTGAGACAACAATGGCTCTGAAATATTTTAAGAAATGTCAGTGCAAGTTGCTTTCAGTTAAAACAGCTCAAACATACATTTGAGTCTGGGGCTACCCTTGTGAAAAAGAAGTGTGCTTAATTGTATTGAAAGTGTACTTTTTGTGTGCTTAAAATAATCAAAGTATACTTTTTGAAAAGTGCACTTGCAGATAATATAATAAAATTAAAATTAAAGACCACTTAAGTGTACTTAAAGGGAATACACTTTAATGACAATATTTATTAACACACTTAAGTGCACTTTTTACAAATGCACTTTGTAATAATATCTAATTAAGTTTAACTTAAAGTAAGTACACTTTCATCACAATATTTAAAAACACACTTAAGTGCATTTAAAAAAATGCACTTTGTAATAATGTCTAATTAAGCTTAACTTAAAGAAAGTACACTTTCATCACAATATTTATAAACACACTTAAGTACAATTTTTACAAATGCACTTTGTAATAATATCTAATTAAGTCTAATTTAAAGTAAGTACACTTTCATCACAATATTTCTTAACACACTTAAATACACTTTTTAAAAATGCACTTTGTAATAATGTCTAATTAAGTTTTACTTAAAGAAAGTACACTTTTATCATAATATTTATAAACATACTTAAGTGCACTTTTTACGAATGCACTTTGTAATAATATCTAATTAAGTTTAACTTAAAGTAAGTACTCTTTCATCACAATATTTATAAACACACTTAAGTGCATTTTTAAAAATGCACTTTGTAATAATGTCTAATTAAGCTTAACTTAAAGAAAGTACACTTTCATCACAATATTTATAAACACACTTAAGTGCACTTTTTACAAATGCACTTTGTAATATCTAATTAAAGGAGCTGTATGTAAGATTGTGGCCAAAACTGGTACTGCAATCACTGTATCCCCTCCCCCTCCCCCCTGACTCGAGGTTGCCAGATATGTTGCAGGATCCAGCAGGAACGTAGGCTGCTATAGCTGTGGTAACTAGAGCAGAGCTGGCAACCCGGATGCCAAAACACTACTGACTTCGTGATTGGTAGATAGGTGGAGGGTGGGGCTTCAGGCCAAAACACAACATGACAACATCAACATTAGTTGAGGGCTGCAACTTCACTTTTTAAATGACAATATCCTGGCCGTACTACTGTTGTCAGTGATATAAGTATTTGAAATGAACATAATTTCTTAATGTCAAGTGACATATCAGGGCCATTTTATGATTAATTGAAATACATTTCTTACATACAGCTCCTTTAAGTTTAATTTAAAGTAAGTACACTTTCATCACAATATTTATTAACACACTTAAGTACACTTTTTAAAAATGCACTTTGTAATAATGTCTAATTAAGCTTAACTTAAAGAAAGAACACTTTCATGACAATATTTATAAACACACTTAAGTGCATGTTTTAAAAAATGCACTTTGCAATGTCTACTAAGTTTTACTTAAACATACATTTTAAATAATTATGATTTATAGTGTTTTAAATTTATTAAAGTTAAAGTTATAAGTTATTAAAGGGAATTTATTTTGATGTATTGACTAATATATAAAATAACAGTTTTAATGGAAAACATGGAAAATAATTGATTTTAATTCCAACTCAAGTGTGTTGTCCAAAATTAATTTGTTAATGTATTTTAAATGTGTTTTGTCTATAATATATACTGTGTGCATTATGCAGTTGAAATGTATTTTTCCAATATATCTGCTTATACAGTATAATCCAGTACAACTTATTGTTGACATTTTTATCACCAGCCCTTGCTCTATGAACTCAACTAGTGTCAGCTTTCTACATAATATTTGAAAATAAAATGTAATATATGAGAGGAGTCTAATAGTAATGTGTTGTAGCTACTTTACATCTGTGAACATAATACTTTCAATATCATTGTTGTTCTAAGTCAATTAAACACACATTTAAAATTGTATTAATTGCGAGCAAAAGTTAAACAAATGTAAACAAAATGAATTTGCATTTAAATTCAGTTAAAATACATTTAATTTTAATCACACTAGACTACATTGAAAAAAAAGATTGACTTTTAGTTAGGTTAATGAGTAAAGTTTTGTAAACTTACAGAGTTTAACAACACAATGAGTTAGAACAACTTCAACTTAAACAGAAAAGCTGAAATAACATTTAACCATGCATGATATATGAATATTTTGTTTAATGCGCATGCGCGAGAAATACTACGTCATTATGACGCTCTACTTCACTAGAGTTTAAAAAATGCGCTATGTTTTGCGATCCGTTTGCGATGCGTGATGATATAGGCCGGGAGCCAGGTCCACTCCTCAGGATGTTTTTGCTACCTTTTTTTCACTATTATTTCCTATTATCTTATACCTTGGGCCATCACAAGTTGATAATGACCACCCCCAACTCGGCCCCGTTTGGTCTCAGGGGCCAAAAAACACCCTTTTTGGAAAAAGCTTTTGGCGGAATGATGTAATTGTGAATATAAAGGTACTGCAGCTACATAAATGGCCATATAACCCTAAAATTTTGCATGGTGTATCCTGACACATAGGGGAAACTATCAGAAAAAGATTCTGGGCATTGCTGCCTTTTTTCTGTCAAATATCACCCTCAACATACCCCAAAAGACTAAAAAATGGCTGTCCGTCTGACAAAATGTCATCAAAAGTGATCATTTTCAAGCATTTTATTATATTCATCACTGCCTCAAATGTATATGAAAAACTTCCCAAGTTTATAAGCTTCAATTTAAGTCCAAGATGACCATTCTATCTAGAGTATTATAGCTGGTGTAACCAAAGTTCTCCACTCAAATCGGAGAAAACAGTATTTTCAAGCATTACCATTCCTTACGGGTTCCATAAGTCCACAAAGTCCTCGCAACACAAGGAATAAAGATGACTCTAGTGTGTAGTCTTTTATCAAAAAACCTTCAATAGAGTAAACGTTAGTAACCTTCTGTACAGGTAAACATTCTTTACAGTCAAATGGCAAACTAAAATACAGCTCAAACATAAAATAGAAAACATATATTTGGTTATTAGATCTTTTTGCTGCTTATCCATGCTGTACTTTGATGACTGGTCATGTTAGTGTGTTGTATTAGTGTAGAATATAAACTCTTAATCATCATTTTCCTTATCTTCATCTATATTTATATGGATTTCATCAGTTTTTGGAGCCAAGCACTTCGATGTGTTCTACATACCTTCAAGGAGATTGTGAAACTGAGTGAGCTTCTTCTTCTTCGGACCTCTCCACACTGGTGCGGGTGACAGCACAGCAGCGCGAGTGGTCTTTATTCTCTCACTTTCTTTTTTTTTTGCTTTTGTTTTGACTTGAGCAAACAAAAGCTGTTCTCACAGCTGGTAAGGTGCGCTTGAGAGCACTCAAAGGCAAGGTGGTCGAGAACTTTGCCCAGCAGAAACTGGCTGAAAAGCAGACTGAGACCATCAAGCACATCCTGCTGCGGTGGTCAGCTGCTGCCTCCACCCCATTGCCCGCAGCCCCTCAGTCTGCTCGTCGCCGGGGCGGCCTTCTGTGTCTGCCCTCGCTCCCGCGCTGCAGCAGCAGCCTCCACCTAAGTGGAGCCAAGGAGCCAGTCGCAGGCAGGCAACCCCCTACCCATCCAGGCCCCTGCCAAGCAGGGCGGTAAAGCCAAGAGCAAGCAGCCCTAGGACGGGCGACCCGGAGATGGATTGGGCCATTCACTCCACTACAGTGAGAGCAGCCGATGCCCATGTCTTGCGAGCAGAGATCCCAGTCCTACTAGGACGCGATAGAGCCAGTCCCTCCAGCCGATAGGAGGTCAGGGCACTACAGTCCCTACTTTATTGTACCCAAGAAATGTGGTGGGTTCAAAATGCTCATGCAGAAACGCATTTTCGAATGCATCCATCCCCAAGATTGGTTTGCAGCGATCGACCTGAAGGGTCGACGTGTACTTTCATGTCTTGATTCTTCCTCGACACAGGCCATTTCTGCGCTTTGCGTTCGAGGGTCGAGCATATCAGTAGAAGGTCCTGCCCTTCTGGCTATCCCTGTCTCCCCGTGTCTTCACAAAAGTCACGGAGGGGACCCTTGTTTCCATGAGAGAACAGGGTGTGCACATCCTGAACTATTTCGACAACTGACTCATATTAGCACACTCTCGAGATCAGTTATGCAAACACAGGGACCTCGTGCTCAGGCACCTCAGTCAGTTGCGTCTTCCGGCCAACTGGGAGAAGAGCAAACTCACCCCCAGAGGATCTCTTTTCTCGGTATGGAGTTGGATTCGATCACACAGACAGCACGCCTCACAGAGCAAACGCGCTCAGTCGGTGCTGAACTGCTTGAGCTTGAACACCTTCAAAGGTAGGACCCTGTGCAAAGTCAGGGAGGACGAGGAGCAGGTCCTTCTGGTGGCCCCCTATTGGCCCACCCAGACCTGGTTCCCAGAAATCATGCTCCTCGTGACAGTCCCTCCCATTCCTCTGAGGAAGGATCTTCTGACTCCGAGACAGGGCACCCTATGGCACCAGCGTCCGGACCTCTGGAAACTCAATCTCTGGTTCTAGGTGACTCCCATAGGTACTTAACACCATCACTTCTGCACAGACGCCGTCCACGAGACGTGTGCCTTGAAGTGGAACCTGTTCATCAAGTAGTTTTCTTTTCGCCGAGAGGACCCCCGAAGATGTTCAATAGGGTCCATGCTTTCCTTTTTGCAGCAAGGGTTGGAGTGAAGGCTGTCTCTATCCACCCTCAAATTACATGCTGCTGCCATTTTAGCTTATCACGACCACATAGATGGCAAATCAGTTGCCATCTATGTGCCATCTATGGAAAGCACGAACTGGTCGTCAGGTTCCTTAGGGGGGCGAGAAGGTTAAACCCTCCTTGTCCCCCCCTCCATAACCTCTTGGGACCTTTCCCTGGTGCTTCAAGCTCTTCAGGATGCTCCCTTTGAGCCTTTGAAGTCAGTAGACTTAAAGCTTCTCTCTTTGAAGATTTTGCTGCTGATTGCACTGGCCTCTATCAAGAGGGTAAAATTACTTACGTATACTTCATAAAATGAACATGAAGACATGCACTTTTATGATGAAGAGATGCACTTTTATGATGGATAGATGCACTTTTATAATGGATAGATGCACTTTTATGATGGATAGATGCACTTTTATGATGGATAGATGCACTTTTATAATGGATAGATGCATTTTATGATGGAGAGATGCACTTTTATGATGGAGAGATGCTCTTTTATAATGGATAGAGACACTTTTAAGATGGATAGATGCACATTTATGATGGACAGATGCTCTTTTATAATGGATAGATGCACTTTTATGATGGACAGATGCTCTTTTATAATGGATAGATGCACTTTTATGATGGACAGATGCTCTTTTATAATGGATAGATGCACTTTTATGATGGACAGATGCTCTTTTATAATGGATAGATGCACTTTTATAATGGATAGATGCACTTTTATAATGGATAGATGCACTTTTATGATGGACAGATGCTCTTTTATAATGGATAGATGCACTTTTATAATGGATAGATGCATTTTATGATGGAGAGATGCTCTTTTATAATGGATAGATGCACTTTTATAATGGATAGATGCACTTTTATAATGGATAGATGCACTTTTATGATGGACAGATGCTCTTTTATAATGGATAGATGCACTTTTATAATGGATAGATGCATTTTATGATGGAGAGATGCACTTTTATGATGGACAGATGCTCTTTTATAATGGATAGATGCACTTTTAAGATGGATAGATGCACTTTTATGATGGACAGATGCTCTTTTATAATGGATAGATGCACTTTTATAATGGATAGATGCACTTATGATGGAGAGATGCACTTTTATGATGGAGAGATGCACTTTTATAATGGATAGATGGACTTTTATAATGGATAGATGCACTTTTATGATGGATAGATGCACTTTTATGATGGATAGATGCACTTTTATAATGGATAGATGCACTTTTACAATGGATAGATGCACTTTTACAATGGATAGATGCACTTTTATAATGGATAGATGCACTTTTATAATGGATAGATGCACTTTTATGATGGATAGATGCACTTTTATAATGGATAGATGGACTTTTATAATGGATAGATGCACTTTTATGATGGATAGATGCACTTTTATAATGGATAGATGGACTTTTATAATGAATAGATGCACTTTTATGATGGATAGATGCACTTGATCCAATGATAGAAACATTTTGTTAAACCACTTACAATTGTTATGTTTACAACACCATTGACTACACTATTGAAACAATTACTTTTTATTACAACTGTACATGAATAAATAGGCCATTTGGCCCTGGACTAATAGTTTATTCTATTTGTCCATTCTATTGGCTCTATTCTATTTTGAAGACTTGTGCTGGCTGCACAAGTCTAATTTAAGGCTCTCACAAATAAATATTATGGGTATATTATACATTTTTCTGAGTCATCAGAGTGCCTTGAGTATTGAAGTTGTTGAGTTTTGTGTCCGTGGTGTTCTTTCATGCAACAGGGATAAAAGAAAGCATACAGTTTAGGCGGAAATTGTGAAAAAATGTGTGTTATTTCTGGTTTAAAGAAGACATGTGACCTCTGTGTTTGTCAGACAGATTCAGTACTAGGCTTAAATGAAAGCCTAAAAGGTCCCCTTTCCAACGATACCAAGCACCATATTATAGAATATTGATAATATCCCTAGCATGAGCCTAAACCAGATATACACCAGATTTCAAAAACGGAATTTATTTTAGGGGGTTAGTAACTTCATGAGCTCAAAAAAGTGATTTCGCTACCACCGCTGCACTGCTATCATGATTTTTCTTATACTAGGGGTGTATACCTTGCCAAAAAACAATGATAGCATTTGCCCCCCCATTGATACCGATGGACCCCCCTGGCTCATGGACTATATGTTTCAATAAGTAATAAATAATGTTTCAATAAATAAGCTAAACCCACCGGCCCTTCTCAATATTTCGATTTAAAGGGGGGGTGAAACACTCATTTTCAGTCAATCTCATGTTAATCTTGAGTACCTATAGAGTAGTATTGCATCCTTCAAAACTCCAAAAAGTCTTTAGTTTTATTATATTTATAAAAAATCAAGATAGGCTGTACCGAGTCTTTCTGGATAAAAACGAGCGGCTGGAGGCGTGCCGTGCCGTGCCGTCAAATTACGCCCCAGCTGACGTTACACAGGCCCATACTCGAAAAAAAAAACTTTCCGAAACTTGTGACAAACCGGAAGGAGCATTTTTGGCACAGAAATACTCCTTCAATCATACAATTTAATTTTTGAAACATTGTCCATGTTTAGCATGGGAATCCAACTCTTTAACAGTGTAAAAAACTCAGTATGCATGAAATAGCATTTCACCCCCCCTTTAATAATCCGGCCCTTGAATGATGCTAATTGAATAGCCCTGACCTAGGGGCATAACATTGCTCACTTTTCATGTAATTCATTTCATATAATATAGCTCATAAGTCAAGTCTCAACTCTTGTTTAAGACATTGTTCATATGTAAAAAATATGCTTAATCCAATATAGAATGGTAATGCTTGAAATTTCTGTTTTCTCCGATTTGAGGTACAGTGGAGAACTTTGGTTATACCAGCTATAATCCTCTAGATAGAAAGGTCATCTTGGACTTAAATTGAAGCTTATAAACTTGGAAAGTTTTTCATATACATTTGAGGCAGTGAAATATATAATAAAATGCTTGAAAATGATCACTTTTGATGACATTTTGTCAGGCGGACAGCCATTTTTTAATCTTTTGGGGTATGTTGAGGGTAATATTTGACAGAAAAAAGGCAGCAATGCCCAGAATCTTTTTCTGCTAGTTTCCCCTGTGTGTCAGGATACACCATGCAAAATTTTAGGGTTATATGGCCATTTATGTAGCTGCAGTATCTTTATATTCACAATTACATCATTCCGCCACAAGCTTTTCCCCAAAAAGGGTGTTTTTTGGCCCCTGAGACCAAACGGGGCCGAGTTGGAGGTGGTCATTATCAACTTGTGATGGCCCAAGGTATAAGATAATAGGAAATAATAGTGAAAAAAAGGTAGCAAAAAACATCCTGAGGAGTGGACCTGGCTCCCGGCCTAATACTGAAGCTAGCCAAACAAGAGAACAAAAGGAGCACCACGTTTGGATGTTTGTTTGCAGATGAGACGTTATGCTGCAAATAATCAGTCAAGTAAGTATATATTGATGCTTTCTTTATTTAATTATTTTTTCACCGTAACATGTCAGTTGCTGAGTGCATTTTAATCGCATATATTATAAACTCAATAGACTCGGGAGGTGAATTAATCATGTTTTCAATAATTTATATATGATTGCATTCTAATAATGTCTTACATTGTAGCCTAATGTGAGGAAGGCGTGTGTGGTCGTGTTCGAGGAATTTGGTTGCTGATTTTTTTTTTTAACTAAACCGACTTTTTAAATTATTTTAAACAAGCTACTAAACATTTGCTGAATGCTGATCCAATATTGTAACACTCGAAGACGTTTATATACATTTAATACAAATAATCAATCTTATAACCACCATAAATATTTAATATATTACCCACCTCTATAAAAAATGCTTGTAATGTGTTCAATTTCATTTTGTATTTAAAGAGTTGTTCAATTACTATTTGTTTTGGAATATGTAATATTTTTGTGTTTATCTGGATTTAAACATTCATTTTGCAGGATCAGTTCATATTTGTTATTGGAGATACAGTGCACGCGGTGTGGAATCACAGACCTGTAATTGATGAGGTGATGTTACAAGATTTATCATGACAGCACATCCTGATCAAGCTAAAACACTACTTTCAAGTCTCTAACTATCCCTATAGCTTTTAAATGCTTTGAATCTTTTGCATGTGCAAGTAATAAATTCCCACCTGTGCATTTACACCTGCCCTATAATCATCATATATTTTATAGGTAACAAACCAAAGGAAGAAGGCTTGCAGCATTGCTGTGTCAACCGTGGTAAATACAGCAACAGGAACATCCTTCATGAAGATAGCTATGTGGGGCAAGCTTAAAATGTAAGAATACCTTTCTTAATTTGCATTGGTCTTGGGTTTGCATGGGTCATATATCTATATTTGTGTAATTGATAAAGTTATGCTTAATTCCCTGTAAAGTAGCAATAAAAAGGTTCTCTATTTTTAATCACTTTAAGCCCAGTGTCAGTAAAGATGGCGTAGTCAGTGGAATCCTGCTGTTTGTGGGAAATAGAAGGAACCTTGCCCAGCTTTCTACTACGATGTGGCCCTGGTGATTGAGGTAATCAATCACATCACACATTCATCAACAGTTAACAGTCAAAAGTTTACATACACCTTGCAGAATAAACTGCTTCATCAGGGTAGTACTAAATAAAGATAAAACGCACATTTTTGTGATCCCTATTATTGATAAAATTGTTAACATTTTGCAGATACTGCAAGGTGTATATCAACTTTGAAGCGCAACTGTATATCTATCTCTTTCATTCAATTGAGCCAAATATAATAATGGACTGGATCTGTATTATAAACAAATTTTCTGTTTTTTTTTTTTTTTTCCTCAAGGCATTTTTTCTGACTTTCCTGCATCTTTGAAACATTTCCATTCACATATACTCTGGAGAGCATCTGGGACATTGACATAAACAGCACTTTCCAACAACTTAAAAAATTGGGTGACAAATCATTTTGGTTTTTGTGCTTTTGGAGATTTCTTTCTTCTGCTGAACATCCCTTTAAGAGCTAAATAACAAGGTTCGGTAACTTTTAATTAGGTCTCATTTGTTAATATTAGTTTATTTTTTAGCCAACATGATCTAACCAAGACTAATATTATCTTACTTAGACTAATAAATGCTTAAAGTATTATTCATTCTTAGTTCATGTTAACTGAAGTAGGTAACTAATATATTTTTGTAAAGCATTACCCAAAGGTCTCTTTCCAAAACTGTTTGTGTTTATGCATAGTGTTTCTTGGGGTTTTATTGTGCATCAACAGAAAGGTTTTTATGTACTTCTTTTAGAGATTATTTTGTCAGTAAATTTAGAGGGTTTTACATTTAGTTTTGTTGATTGTAACATTGCATTTAATTCACACTTAAGTGTATTGTTAACTGACATTAAAGTATATTTTAAATCACATTAATTGCGTGTCATTATATTGTGTAGTGCACTTTAACTATATTTTGAAGATATTAGAAGCAATTATGAAAGTAGATATAAAGTTGTATTAAAGTACCAATTAAGTTGTTCCAAAAAATCACTCTTAATGGCAACTTATTGCATTTTATTTCAACTTAATATGTGATATATTTGAAATTAATTGCACTTAATGTGCATTCAGTGTGTTGAAAACATTGCATTTAATTCACACTTAAGTGTATTGTTAACTGACATTAAAGTATATTTTAAATCACATTAATTGCGTGTCATTATATTGTGTAGTGCACTTTAAGTATATTTTAAAAACACTAGAAGCAATTATGAAAGTAGATATAAAGTTGTAATAAAGTACCAATTAAGTTGTTCCAAAAAATCACTCTTAATGGCAACTTATTACATTTTATTTCAACTTAATATATGATATATTTGAAATTAGTTACACTTAATGTGCATTAAGTGCGCCGAAAAGATGGCATTTAATTCACACTTAAGTGTATATATTTAAAGTATATTATTTATGTAATAAGTACACTTTATAAAAGTACACTTAAGTGCACTTTTTTTTCACAAGGGTATCATAAGCCTGGTCTGTGAAACCAGGGGTAAATCTCGTATACACAAACTGTATCCAGCAAATCATTATTTAAAAATGTATAATATTGTATTTTCTTCTGTAATAACTATCATGAAACCACCTTGCATTTATTTTGGCATTGTATTTATTTATACTGTGTTATACAGGAATCAATAAATGGAAAATATTTATTTAATACATTTAGGCCTACTCATATTTTTGAAAGTTTCACTTTCACAAATGCACGTTTATAAATAAAAATCTGTAGCTGTAGATGTAATATATAACTAATAACTAAGAAACTATAAAAATATATTGTTATAGTTGTTTTCTCTTTTTCTTGCCCTTTTTCTGTTATATATTTCTATGCATTTAGTATTTGAAATTGAACCAAAGTGCATAATGTTGTGTTTATTCAATAAAAAATTAAAAATCTCTCGAAAATATGTAATGTTTGATCACATTTCATCTAAAAAAGTGTGAAAATAAAATCTGCGTAATGAAACCAATATTTTTACTGTGAGTAGCTCGGCGACCTTTATTTTGAAATCCGCAGAACTTGAGCACCGGATGTAAACAAATCAGAAGCACGTGAGAGTGGATCTTCTATGGCACATGGACGCTGTTTGTCCTTAAACAGTGCAATGACAGCCCGCAGTATTTTACTAACCCGGCAAGTGTTGCCTCTTGGACATCATTTACGGCGTGCCTTACCCGTGAAGGTGCTTAATTTTATCTTTTGCACACTCCGTCAGAGTTTAAGTGCGGTCTGTGTATGCTCTGAATTTGAAGTGCGCCGAAGTCTACTGTAAGCTTGATTTAGGAGAGATGTTGTTGCTGAGGGTTTGTTTGTTTGCTTGTTTGTGTCAGAGCTTCTGCTCTTCCACGAGTGATGAGGTTCGCTTGGCAAAGGAGGCCAGCAAGAAGTACGGAAAACCGGAACCCACTATATTTTCTAAAATAATTGACAAAACTATTCCTGCAGTGATCATTTATGAAGATGAGAAGGTAAGTTACAGACCACAGATCTTTAGTAACTTTGATTAATATATTGTACGGTAACATTTTGTTGAAACATTTTTTGTACATATTATTTTGTAAACAGTTTATAAATGAATAGTTTGCATGTTAAATGTGTTTTGTTGCAGTGTCTAGCATTCAGAGATGTAAATCCTCAGGCTCCTGTTCATTTCCTGGTTATTCCAAGGATTCCCATTCCCAGGATCAGTGAAGCACACAATGATGATGCACAGGTTTATCTGCCCATATATATATGATACATTTCTTGTCTTAGTAAGAGTATGACACTCCTCTAAAATACTGATGTTTTTCCACCCAGCTCCTGGGTCATCTCTTGATAGTGGCCAAAAACGTAGCAAAGAAAGAAGGACTGGATGAAGGGTACAGAGTTGGTGAGTGAAATAGCCTTTGTTTGAAATTGGTTCATTTAGCATCTATATTATCTTTATATCTGCAGTACTTTTAGTGCAGTACGCTATAATACCATGTCATTAGCTGTAATATATGTAATAATTGCTTAATTATGTGTCATTATTATTTACAGTCATTAATGATGGAAAGAATGGGGCGCAGTCCGTGTATCACCTTCACATTCATGTTCTTGGAGGACGGCAAATGAAATGGCCTCCAGGATAGATGGACCTACTGTCAGAATAAAAGTAATGTTCTGCATTTTTGGAGGAGATTACTGATTTCATTTTTTTAAACTGTTGGATATTATCAATAAATGTTTGTTAGATAATGAGATAGTGGAAAAATGTAATACTACTGTTACATTAAAACATTTTTTCTGGATTTCAGTCTACAGTTGATGTTAATGAGCTGTTGAATTGCCTGCATTTAGCTGGGTTGGGTTGACTTTACTATTGTTTACTGTCAGCAGTGGGTAATAAAAACGTCCTGGTGAGTTTTGCAAGTGCCCCAGGTTGTTGAGCAATGAATATTAAATGCGCAACATATGCAACAAAGTACTGAAAAGAAGGACAGGTACTATATAAAATGCATATTGGGTTTTATTCGTGATATGCAAGCAGAACAAATTTCTTGCAAAAAAAAAACCCCACACAACTAAAAATCATTGCATTCAAATCAATGGGATTATTTACATATAAATGAGTTAACATTTTACAGTACACTGCAATTCCTTTTGCCCATGTTTCATGAATAAGTGTTTATACCATGAAGACACATTTTAGGATGTGCTGTAAAAAAAAGATCTAAAATCTTGCATGAGAACCGGTTTGGCCTCAGCTAAGGTCATCCTGTAGAGCTGTTTCATTGGTGACGGGTGGTGTGATCAAGTGACCTTGGTGGCCAGTCTGTGTGTTTCTATGGCTCCTGCACAAGTGTTTATATTAACTGAACTTTCATCTTATTTGCTGAAACATCAGATGCATCGGTACAGTTCAGGCATCAATGTCTGTGCTGCTGACTGGAAGAGAAAAGTTTATAACAATCCCAATATTTTAAACATGAACGACTTTCATTGTCTCTTAATTTATTTTAAAACACGTGAATATCTCATTTCAACAAAATACATTACAATTAAATTGTACAGAATTGTCTTATCAATAACAAATGTCCACAATTGTCTTATAAATAATGAGTTTTGCTTTATCTTAACCGCTCAGATGCTTAATCTTAATTAATCTTATCTTAATCTCTGAGCTCTTTCATACTATCTGTTGGTTATAAGTGTATCTAAATTGTGGCCTTGGAGCTTGTATGACACAATCTTAATGAATAACATGCCGATCAGTTGACAAAACACTATATTTACCAGAAAACGGAAATACCAAAAACAGGCCTGCAAACATGAATTAATGAATCAATATTAACACAGACATTTGCAGTTGAGATGTAGATACTGCACGCTTTATGCAAATGCCGTGAAATGCAACCTAAGTAAATTTTAGAATGCGAGTTTTATTGAAATATCTCACAATATTTACATGACGTGCCACACATATGGTCAAATTTCTGTTATTTACTGTTTTATGTCTGTGACAGACATTCGGAATGTATGCGTGTTGTTTTTCTTTTATAAAAAAAAGTAGGCCTATGGGTTCGACAAACGTCGAATTTAGATTGCATTTATTTTTTTACTTTCATTTAAAACGTTTATTATGCTGTGCCGATTAAATCGTTTATTTAATAAAGGAAACGTGAGCGCAGACACAGCACAATAAATAATCTGACACGTCATGTGACGATTACACACTGCGGTCCATAGGTTTGAATGGAACACCAGGTGCCAAGTAAGTTCTTACTGCACCTGAGAAACATAGGCTAACGTTACTTCTGTGTCTCATCCACTCCCGCTAACTGCACAATTCCAAGTCATCAACATAACAAGGACTGACGGGGAAAAAAAAACAGAAACATGTAAGTAGTCTTCTCTTTTTTTTTTATAGTTATACATAGTTAATATAGCGACGCATTTGTTATGAAGATCATTTGTTTGCTTAAAACGAATCTGTCGCTGTACAATTGAAAGTAGTAGTACAAAAATTAGGTCATTAGATAAAACTAATGTTGTTTTGAGTGAAATTTAATTGCTGTTTCCACTGTGATTTACAACATATAGTGTGATAGTATGCCTATATATGTGACATTAACTGTATATTATTGTTCCTCTGGGCAATAACAGTGTAAATGTTTAATTTTTTTATGGTGCGCCTATACAGAGACTTTCCAATTAAACACAGACCGCTAGCCCTGGTCTCCCTCCGTTATATTACAAAAAAGTATTCAAGCTGCACTCTTCACCTGCTTTGTCATCAGGTGGTCTGTTATATTGTGCATTATAGAGCTGCTGCAGTTTTAAAAAATAATTTTTCATGCATAAAGCTTCAGTACAATATCATGGTACTTGTAAAAAGCTGCTTATGTGAATGAGTGAACATTGAACATGACACCTTCACTCCCATTACTTTTAAGTACAGATTAGGATCCGATTCCTTAAAGCCATCAAATTATTTCACAAGATTATACTTGAGCCTATTTCCTTCTCCTTGTCAGCAATGAACTGTGACAGTCTCAGAGTTTTTTTTTTTTCTTCTCACATCTGTGTACAAGTTCAAAATGACAAAGATCATGATGTGGCCACACTTATGTTGTAATTATCATGAACTTTGTCATTTTGCAATCTTGAGTACAGTCTACTGATGAACTTCTAGGTCTCATTACAAGGATTTTAATTTTATTTATGAACTGTTTTATGGAATTCAAGACAAATGTCAGAAGCTTGACATCTTTTGAGTAGGCCTACCTTATTCTAATGGCCCGATATACCACAATCACAAATATAAAATGTAACAAAAATGCAACATCCAATCTACTCAACTGAATTTTCAAATATAAGAACTACATTAGACATACTCTAGATGGCACACTTGTGTAAACCTCAGGAATCACCAAAAGATGTGGGCATTTCTCATTTGAAAATCTAGATTTAAAGACATGCACATTTGCACATTCGACTAGTGTGTCTTAAACAGTTTCCTAATGTAGATGAAAGGCCAGTGTTTCACAGAAACCCTCTCCTCTGCTGCTTTCATCATCTGGCACTGTATCCACTGGCACATATTGCTAGTATTTTGCAAGAGTTGGGGTACATATAAAGATAAATGACATTTTGTAACCACTTGTGTTAGAGTCTCGGCCAGTTTTGACTGAAAGGAAGACATTGGACATATTATATTTTCTTTTAATATTGCGTTTGGTCGCTACTTTGTGAGCCCAAGTTTTTGGAGTTTTGTAAATATTTTTTTTTTGGTCATTTTAAGACTCTGCAATGTCTGCCGATGAATGTATGCCACCGAGTGATTCCAAGGAAATTCCTGTCTCTGGAAATGGGTATGTAGACTTAATCAATGAAATATGGAATTTCTTATGTTATCATGACAGAAGTCTCATTTGTCTTTCTTCTTAGTTCTGTTAAAACTGAGGAATATCAGACTGTAGCACTCCATGACTCCAAAAACCATCCAAATGGAAATTGTTCAATCTCTGTAAAGAGTAACACAGGTACAGTCTTCACATGAATATTCCCAAAATGTTTACATATTGAAAATCCAACTGTTTTGCATACATTCTGAGGAATATTAATTTCCCACCAGTCATGTTCTACTTGCTGGCAGATATACAGAAGATTATTTACACATAGATTCTTGTGAAAATGACAAATCACTTTGTTTCTGAATGTCACTTTGTTAACAGATCTAGGTCAGTGTATTGTAGAAATCACACACACACACACACACAATATTTTTGAGGGATGCACGATAAATCCACCACATCGGTATCGGCCAATATATGTTCATTTTTTAATGTAGTCATTATCGTCCCGATAAGAAGGCCGATATATTAAAGCCGATAAATAGTGGATTATTTCCTTCAGCTGAAACACTTCAGATGCACACTGTTCTTCATGATGGTTTTGAAATATGATTTGAATCACTTCAAAAAAGGAAAATGCAGTTAAAGTCGACATGAAATCAAAATTGACCCTATTTACTTTGTTAGCGCATATTACTAGTCTTGTGGTGAACAATTAATCTGTGCCAGTTAATATACAGAAAAAAATTGTTTGCCGTGGTAATCTTTAATCAAAATCTGAAAAGTTACTTCCGGTCTGGAATGGCGTTCCTTTTCTGATGATGTCAGTTTGACGGCTTGGGTTGGGAAACGCTTAACCACTCCCCTCAAATCGTTAGTCTGCTATGAGCAGAGATTGAGAGGAGGAGCGCTAAGTAAAACCCTGCCCTCTGTTCAATATTCCCTTTCACTTGGAAATACGTCACAACACTGGAGAAAAGTCGTTTGCAACTTCCGGTTCACGCGGACTTTAAGTGCAACATGCGCAGTCATTTCTGCATATGTCATATCGGCTACGTAAAATTATAATGAGAACATTATAATTGTGTGCTTGGGACATGGATTTTAATGGTGAGACTTTTGTTTTTGTAATCAGGCTCTCAGAAATTATCTAAAAATTTAGGTTTAGATTTATCGGCCAATATATCGGTTATCAGAATCGGCCAAAATTTTCATATCAGTGAATCCCTTACAAATTTGTACCCAGAAGCGAGTTAAACCTGACAAAAACTCCTCTTGGGTGTGTCCTCATTTGTAAAAACAGCATAAAAAACAGCATACAGCAAAAAAAAAATTTAATTGTAAATATGCAGAAAGTTTTCTGTTAGGTTACAGTATTTATAACTAGCTGCATATTAAAACAATAGAAATCTTTGCAAGTCCCCATAGCCTAGTAAATGTGTGTGTGATTTTATAATAATATTAATAAATATCTAAATAAAACATTTAACAATAATAATAATTATTCAAATAATAATAACCACATTTAACTTATCAATGTAGCTGCAGCAGATATGCAGATTTGTAGCTCACAACATGTAAATGCACTAGTTAAAAATAGAAATAGATTTTTTTTTTTTAACCAGTTGTGAAACCTGATTGGTGAGAAACACACACCATATCCTGCCAGTAACCTGACCTACTTCTTCACTCTTGTTAAGCTGTCAGTTCATCTTTGTTTTTCTGAATGTGTGATAGGAGACGAGGGCAGGTTCTTGGATGGACTGATCTGTTCTCGCTTAGACAGCATACAGAAGCTTTATCCATAAACATAAGATTCCTTTCAGAAGCACTTTTAATATATGGTCATGTCTCCTGTGTGTCCCTGCTGTCCTGCTCATAAAGACGATGAACCGGCTATACCATTGAAGGCTGAAGATGTGCGTCTCGCTCCAGCCGAGGAGCTGTGGAGCACAGCCAGAGACGAGGCTGTCAAACTGAGGATGAACGCTTCAGAACTCAGCTCAGAACCTCCCATGACGGTCCATCAGATGTTCATGGCTACAGTGCAGAAGTACGGAGACTCTCCCGCCCTCCGTGCGAAGAAAGATGGAGCATGGGTCACCCTGACCTATAAGGAGTACTATCAACATTCAAGAGCGGCAGCCAAAAGCTTTCTGAAGGTAAGGGTTCACATCTTTTTTTATTCTTTGAAAATTCATTTCAAATGTTTTTCAGAAACACTGTATGAAAAGAACTGGGTAACACTTTACAATAAGGTTCATTAGTTAACTTTAGTTAACTACATTAGTTAGCATGAACTTATAATGAACTGCACTTATACAGCATTTATTAATCTTTGTTAATGTTACTAATATTTACTAGTACTTTATTCAAATCTTGTTAACATTAGCTCATGCACTGTGAACTAACATGAACAAACAATGAACAGCTGTATTTTTTATTAACTAACGTTAACAAAGATGAACAAATACAGTAACAATGTATTGCTCAGGGTTTGTTCATGTTAGTTAATACATTAACTAAGTAAGGGATAATGTATAGCGAGGCGGTTGTTATAGCGAATAAACAACCCCGACAGGCTGAACGGGTCTTGAATCAGCCTGAAGGGGTTGTTATTTGCTATAACAACCGCCTCGCTATACATTATCCCGCTTATTACATGGCTACCTACAAAATAAATAAATAATTTGACACAAATAATTGATTTTTAAAGGAGTTTATTGATTTAAAAACGATTGTATTGCTTCCGCTAAAGAAAATAGTCCGTTCCGCGTCCATAGCAACGCTCTGTTTTTCATGGCAACGGTCTGTTATAATTCCCAGCGGTCTGTTATCAAGAAATAACAGACCGCATTCTACATTGGAATTCAGCCAAGCCATGTAATAATGTTAAATAATGAAAATTATTAAAAGTTTATCTAGCATATTTGTTTTTGAAAGTCCCTTTGAAGTTTGAATGATATATCCTAGCTATCATTTGTGTAATAATCAAAATATTGCATTAAGGCATTAAGGAGTCAAAGCTTTTACAACTCGAGTTTCATTGTTGTGTCAAAGCTCTAAACAACACAAGGTGATGAATTGCTTTTGCATATACTGAGTCGCTGTGCTCTTTGTGTACTCTAGCTTGGCCTGGAGCGATTCCATGGTGTCGGTATTCTGGGCTTCAATTCTCCTGAATGGTTTATAGCAGATGTCGGATGTATCCTAGCAGGGTATTGACTGTTCATCTGTTAAAATTTAATCTTCTCAAAGTTAGACAATGAGGAAAAGACTTGAGAATAAGTGATTATGGAATGTAGGATCAGATAAAGTAGCTGTGTGAACATACAGTACATCTTGTTTTGTCACAGGGGACTGGCCACTGGCATCTACACCACCAACTCTCCAGAGGCCTGCCAGTATGTTGCTGATAATTCTGAAGCTAATGTTCTGGTGGTTGAAAACAACAAGCAACTGATCAAAATCCTCCAGGTAATTTCAAAATGAACAGTATTTTATCATTTAGTGGATGCTTTTATCAAATTACGAATGTACGGAGCCCTGGGAGGCACCTGACTGTAGGAGAAAAAAAAAAAAAAGAGTCCCACAAATCTGTGGCCATAGTTTTGCAATTCGTCCCCTCAGTTTATAAACCATACTTACAGATTCTTAAATTGTTCCCTTGGTTTAACAAATCGGTGCGATTTGTTAAACCAAGGGAACAATTTAAGAATCTGTTAATTAAACGTACCCATGATTTTCCGATCTGTGCGCTCAGATTTGTAAACCGTACCTTCGGTTTTTCAATCCGTACCCAAATTATCATAATTTTTTGAGCCCACAGTTTTGCAGGTTTTGAACATAAGTGGTGCATTACAAAGTTTCAGAACTGCTCAAAAATGTATAAGCTAACACAGAGATAGTATTCTTTTTAACAAAAGAGTAAGTGCATTAACAGTTATTAGTTAAGCTTTATGAAATAATTCAGATAGAATTGGAAGGATATAAATAATAACTATATACAACTTAGTTTACCAAGTTAATAATTTCACTAAAAAATTTGATTCATTATTAGACCCATCTTATCTAGAGAGTGTGTAACAATGAGTTAAAAGCAGATTAATCATTTATTCATTACACCACCTTTAAAAAAACCCACTAAATCGAAATACTTCCTTCAAACATAATCCTTATTATGAACAAGAATGTTCATGGGATCTTATAAAAATAATCTTTTCAAAAAATGTAACATAGTTTTATTTCCTGCTTGAAGTACAATAACCTGTTAGTCTGAAAGTTCTTATATATGAGTCCTTTGTAACATTTTACAAAAAGGTTCTGAACGTTAAAGGAATAGTTCACTTCAAAATGAAAATTCTGTCATCATTACTCACCCTCAAGCTATTTCAAACCTGTATGAATTTCTTTCTTCTGCTGAACACAAAAGAAGATATTTTTGAAGAATGTCGGTAACCAAACAGTTGATGGACACCATTGACTGACAGGGAAAAAAACTATGCAAGTCAATGGGGCTCATCAACTGTCTGGTTACCAACATTCTTCAAAAATATCTTCTTTTGTGTTCATACAGGTTTGAAACAATTTGAGGGTGAGTAAATGATGAACTAATCTTTTAACATTTTATAATTCACTAGCTAAGTAAGGGATAATCAATGGCTAGCTGTACATTAAACAATTTTTAATGCACAACGTGAATCATTACAAATTCTTTGCAGTTTTTTGCCTCCACGACGCGCATTACAATCGTTTAATGGACAGCTAGATGTGAATTATCCCTTACTTAATGCACTTCCAGCCAATTAGAATCGAGTATTCAGACAGACCATGGTATAACATTAAATAATTATGAACAATGCTTTTGCAGCATTAATAATCTTGACTAATGTAAATTTTTACATACAGGCCCAGTTTTCACAGACAGGTCTTATATAAAGCCAGGATTAGGGCATTTAAGTAGCTTTTATAAATGTGCCTTTGGGGAAAAAAACATTACTGGTGTGCATCTTGAGACGAAACAATGGAACTGACATATTTTAAGATATATCTGTGCAAGTTGCTTTCAGTTAAAACAACTCAAACTTGCAGTTTAGTCTGGGACTAGGCTTAAGTCTCGTCTGTGAAACTGGGGAATTAATTCTCCCCATGTAAAGTATTAATGTTAATGTAATTTGAACAAATAACAATAAATAGTGTAGTGTGTCAATAGTTTATATATGTATATCTAGTTGCAGCAAACGTTATTTAGAAACAAAAGAAACAGGAGAAAACCAACACAAACCAGAACATCTATCACAAAACATGCATAGACAACGACTGACGAAACTGAACTGAAAACACAGGCTTAAGTATACTGGAAAAGATGGGAATTCAACATGCGACAGGTGAGCATAATCAATTAACAAATCAGAAACCATGGAAACAAACTAGCAGAGGAAACAATGGAAACAAATGACACAGGAACTAAACTTATGAACAGAAACCAAAACTAAACATAATATACTGAATCTTCTCATAAAATACTAATACATTTTCTTTCACTGTCATTATAGGTGAGGGATCAGCTGCCACATTTGAAGGCTATTGTTCAGTACAAGGGTGAACTGGAGCAGAAGTTACCAAACTTATATACAGTAAGTTTTTGCCAAATAATACAATAAAACTGTCAAATGGTTTTCTGTACAAAACATACAAATGCAAGCTGGAGGTCCACTGATAATTACAGATATGTATATATAGTCGTGGAAAGTGAATGTAAACAAGCAAAACGTTCCATCATGTCTACTAAGCAAATAATTAAACAGTGCTATATTTGAATATATACATGAATTTGATGTTCTCTCAGTGGGCTGAATTTATGAAGTTGGGAGAGAATGTCCCTGATGCTGAGCTGGATGCGCTGATCGACAGTCAAAAGGCCAATGAGTGCTGCACATTAATATACACCTCAGGCACCACAGGGAATCCCAAAGGGGTCATGCTCAGCCATGATAATGTGAGTACCACGTATAGTGTCACATAAAGTGTCTAGTTCAGCACTTACTTCAATGCCAAATGTAATTAGTCACAGATAAACAGTGTAATTCTTCTCATTTTGATGGATAAGTAGTGTTGTTCCTTAAATTCATCTCTCCTCTGTCCAGATCACATGGACAGCCAATTCAGCAGGTCGCATGGTCCGGCTGAAGATGGCTGAGGAGGAAGTGGTGAGCTACTTGCCCCTGAGTCACGTGGCAGCCCAAGTCCAAGACATGTGGATCTGCATGAGGTTTGCCGCCGTAACCAATTTCGCCGAGCCAGATGCCCTGAAGGTTAAAGTCTTAAGTTGCTTACATTATTTACTTATGGAAAAAATATATTTGTCTAGATTTAAATGTATTCGTTCTGCAGACACTTCTGTAGAAACGAGGAAACACAAATGAATAACTGGCAGCGTCTTGGTTAAACAATACAGGGCTCCCTGGCCAACACGCTGAGAGAGGTGCGTCCCACGGGCTTCTTGGGAGTTCCCAGAGTGTGGGAAAAAATGCAAGAAGCAATGAAAGCCGCAGGTGCGAAGTCATCCGTCATGAAGAAGAAGATTGCCGACTGGGCAAAGGGAATCGGACTTCAAGCAAGCTATAATGCCATGAATGGGTGAGTTTTTAAAAGAACCACAAATTAATTTATAGATTGAATTATTTGAAAGAAACCCGAAGCTCATGTTATTTCTCTGCAGTGATTCTTCAGTGCCTTGGGGCTTCACCTTGGCCAATCATCTGGTTTTCAAGAATGTGCTCAAAGCTCTGGGTCTTGACCGCTGTAGAGCCTTTTTCACCGGTGCAGCTCCCATCACCAAAGACACACTGGAGTACTTCATGAGCCTTCACATTCCTATCTTTGAGCTGTACGGCATGAGTGAGAGCACTGGACCTCACACCATCTCCTGTGCGGAGGGTTATCGCATTATGAGGTCAGAGGCATGATGTGCCGTGTATATATATATTAACATATAAGATGTTGTTATACTCACTTCATGTTGCTCCAAACCTGTGTGCTGGTATTATTTCTATTTTCTTATGAAAAAAAAAATGCAAACACTTTATTTCAGGGTATTATATTTATACCTATTACATGTACTTACTATAGGGTTAGGGTTAGAAATAAATACTGAGTAATATTAATGAACTACGTGTACTTACTCTGCTATGTTTTATACTTTAGTATTTGTTTACTTTTCTCATGTACAGCACTTTGGTCAGTCTTACATGTGCTTTAAAAATAAATAAACTGAAACTATAGGGTTAGGGTTTAGTTTAGGTTTAGTTACAGTACTTAATTATACATACTTTACTGTTATTACCACAGTAAGTACACATAATATGTATAACTATGTCACCTTAAAATAAACACCAGAATATGTCGTGCTATTTAATTGTTTTCGTAATTACAGTGGTCCTATTAACTAAGTGGAGACTTAAGCTACATTAAAAAGAAAACAGGTTTAGAACAACTTAAGGGTGAGTAAATGATTGCAGAATGTACATTTTTGGGTGAACTATCCCTTTAAAATTTGTGACAAAATATACATCCAAGATTAAAAAGTTATGAAATAGGCCTACAAGTTGTAAAACAAAACAATTTTTTTAATTATTTTAAAATGTAGACAAAACATTTACTGGTTCAGGCTTTATAGAACATGTCCATGATTAATGTGATAAACTCAACCTGTGTGAGCTTGACTTCAAACATCGACTACTGGTTAAAAGTCACTGGATACTTCTAAAAAAAACATGATGACAATTGCTGATGACAATCGTATGTGACATATGTTTTTTTTCTTCCTCCAGCTGTGGTAAGGTGTTGACAGGCTGCAAAACCAAGTTAGACAAACCAGATAGTGATGGGAATGGTGAGATCTGTTTCTGGGGAAGGCATGTGTTCATGGGATACCTGAACATGCCAGACAAGACTGAGGAGGCACTGGATGCAGAAGGGTGGCTCCACTCAGGAGACCTGGGCAAACATGACAGCAATGACTTCCTGTTCATCACTGGCCGAATAAAAGGTAGAAATACACATTTGGAGACATTTCACATTTGTACATTTAGGGTGCAACAGTGCCTGTACACTTTTTCATCGGCCTTGGTTCCATAAGTACTTTTCCCATGGATTTTTTAAAAAGTCTTCATGAAAGAGTTATATGAACCAAACCGACCAGCTTCAAGGTGAATCAAAAAAGTATTTGAAAATTTGACAAAAAGGCAAGGTACAAGACTGTGAACTTAATGGCTTAAATGAGGGAAAGGACTGCAATTTAATAATGCATTGCAAATTACATAATCTTGATGCAGTCTTGCCGCAGATTTCTTTGCAGAATCATGGGTAATTTAGTTTTTCACTTGGCATTTTGCTGTTAAACACAATTATATAAAAAAAGTGGACTGATGATCTCAACAATATCGTATACCATCGATTGAGTAACAAATACATAGCTCGCAAAAGGTCTGTCTTTAAATGTCTATGAGTTATCATTAAAAATCATTTCCCCCTATGGAAATCTTTTTTTTCTCCATGCCGAAAATTATCAGAAAATTATCATATCAATTAGATAAATACATATAGAATTATATACTTTAACATTGATTTGTATCTAATTACCTTGCTTTTGCAGAATTAATCATTACTGCCGGTGGAGAAAATATACCACCCGTCCCTACTGAGGACGCCCTAAAGGAGGAGGTGTCAATCATCAGCAATATCATGTTGGTTGGAGACAAAAAGAAGTTCCTTGCTATGCTCCTTACACTCAAAGTAAGTCTATTTTTACTTAGTGGGACCATTAAATGTGCACATTTTACCAAATGTTTACATTTATACCAGCCACTATAAGAGAGTATTTGCTAAAGCACCATTTTCAAAATGTATATTTTCTTATTTTTAGTGTAACATTGATGACAATGGAGACCCCACAGATGAACTGACACCACTGGCGGTGGAGTATTGTCGGCAGCTCGGTGTAACTGCCAGCAAAGTCTCAGAGATCATTAGCAAAAAAGAGCCAGCCATTTACAAAGCCATCCAGGAGGGCGTAGATCGCGTGAATGCCAAAGCGACATCCAATGCCCAGAGAGTCCAGAAGTGGACCCTCCTTCCACGAGACTTCTCCATATCTGGAGGAGAACTTGGTGAGTGTTATCATTTCTTTATAAAGACAAGAATATAAAATAGATGAAGTGAAGTGAAGATAGTGCAGAAGTACTTTTATCTGTCAGCTTGCATGTCATGCAAGTCTCACATGTTTTGATGAAATGGCTTTACGTGACACACTGAACATGCTTGCCTAACTGCATTCTTGAGTGCATAATTACCGAGAGGAATGTAAACAGACTGATGGATTTACTGGATGTGAAGTGAGCTCAAGTTTTTTCTTCTTCTCAGGTCCAACCATGAAGCTCAAAAGGCCTGTCGTCAGTAAAATGTATCAAGAAGAAATCAACCAATTTTATGGTGAATAACAGAAGAACCCAAATGAAACTGTGGGAATTAAACGCAAGACTACACTGGATCATATTCTTTTGCCATTGTTCAGTAATTTGTATTTTGCTCACTCCAATAGGCCTCAGTCAAACTTTACACCATTTTATACCAATACATCATTACCTTCTATAAATGGTCAATTAATCCGTTTTCAAATCTATCTATTGTCATTATAGCTGGTTATGTATATTCTGTACAATGTATGAAATTGGAGTTGATTGTATGTGATATTACTGTGCGCATTACTGTTAATCTAGGATCTGTGAAGAAGTTCAGTCAAAATGTTTAGAAACAGGCTTAGATTGAGTGATATGTACAAGGATAATATTGTTGCTTGCACGCAGAGTGTTGTTGGTACGTCAAACAGTTACAGTGTAACTGTAAAGATACAGATGTGTGATGAATGTTTGTCTTCTTAATATTGTTCAAATTTCACCCAGCACATTTAATATTTATGAGAGTGGAGGCTGTCAGCATATGTTGAAATATAAGTGAATAATATATTGGAACTCAATAAGTATTTGTTTAGTTCCTTTTATGAATGTAATTTTTTCTTTGTGTACATTTCTTAAAATGGGAGTGTAACCAGTGAGCAGGTGCAGGGAAAACTGCTGATATGTTTGTGTTTGTGTTTGCTTATGTGCTTGTGTTCTGAAACAACACAAAAGTCTCTCTGATAAGGTCTCAAACTAAAAGCACATTGTGGTTTAAGTCCACCCCGCCCCCCCAGTTATTGTTCATATTGTGTTCGTGAACCAGTTTTGAGGTAATGCAGAAACACAAGAAGGGTTTATCAAGAAACATCATCTCTCTAAAAAAAAAAAAGAGTCATCTTTTGTTCACTTCTTCTTTTTTTTGTTCACGGTTTCATTGAAACTGATGTGTTGTGTGTTTTGCATTTCCATTTGTTGGAGGTTCTGGTGTTACATGCAACTTTAGACCCCAATTAACTACTATAATTATGTAATTATTAAGTTAGTATAGCTCAGAGGTTAGATTTTAGGATACTTTGACATCTAAAGTAATTTTACTGCTTAGTCATTGTTCTGACTAGTTATTAAGAGCACGTATGTATGTATGACACTCTTACTTTTATATATAACATGCATATGGAGATACTTAAAAAAAAAAAAAAAAAAACTTGTGAATCATCAAAGTTTCTTTAAAAAGCTTAAGATGCGTCAGTGCATCATTTTCAGCCATAGAAAGGACCCATCCTATACAGAGGCACATGGCAAAAAAAAAAAAAAGCATCAAGCACTTTTTTAAGCTAATCTCTTTTTCTTTTTGTGCATGTCAAAGTAAAAAATTTTAAACGGTTTTTAATACTCTTTCAAAATATAATTATTCAAATATTCTTAATAATACAGCCTGTCCTGGTTGATAAAATAAAATCTGAACAATGTGCTGCAAAACAAGACTTGGCAATGGGATTGTGCATTAGTAATCATTTTTTCTCAATATGTTCATATTTTTATTTGAAATGTGAATCATTCACTTGTCCCCCAATGATTTAATGTACTCCTTCAACAATACGCATAAATCCTCTTTCCTAACACTAGTTATTGCTCTTCTGATTAACAAACATGATATCTGTCCATTCAGAACAAAGTCCTCAGATCACAATCAGAACATTAATCAAAGGAAGTCATCAGTTCAACTTGCAAAAGCTCACCAGTAATAAAAGTGCAAGAAATGAACAATTTTCATTCACTATCTCTGTTGACATAAAAAAACTGCACTTTGATAAGTATAAAGTAAAAATATATCACTAGAACTCTAGCAACAACTATTCTCGCTGTCATTTCATCCATCAGACCCATCTGGCTCTGGAACAATCTAGAAAGTGTCCTTACGGGTTGCCTTTGGCTCTTGCAACATAGACAGACTTGTGTTGGTTTTGGATTTGACCTTTATTTAGAAAATATCAATTTACTGGGTGAAATCTTACTACACAAGTCTTAAAGAGACAGTGCACCCCAAAATGTAAATTCTGTCTCCCCCTAATGTCGTTTAAAATTTGTTTTCTTTTTCGGAACACAAAAGAAAATCTTTAGCACTAATGTTCAGGCTGTTCTTTTGTTAGAATGTTTTAATGATAAAGTATGAGCTTTGTAAGTCCTTTGGCCCTTACTTTAACAATAATAAGGCAGCTATCAGCTTATAACACAATACAGAACATACCAACATGTATTTCCAGGCTATAGACTCTCTGACACACTGACATCAGCCTTTCACCACAGAAACGGTTTATTGTGAACAGTGCAACACTGCGCTCATGTGGTCATGAGACACTCGGTCACACCAATTGCGTAACAAATGTCACTTACTATCTCTAGCAGACTGAATATTAGAGGACAGTTTAATTCATTAATTTGCTCAACAACAAACAACCAAAACAAAAATCGTTTCACAAAGCATTCACTTCCAAAACTTATAGATTTCTGTGTCTATGCTGAACTCCTTGAACGGCGAAGAGCCAATTAGTGTTTGGCAGGAACAAACTTCAGGTACTCTCTAAAGATATTTTGCTATTAGTTAGTGTTTACTTTGTCTAAACCAGAGATACATTTTTACATTTCCATACATAAATCAAAGGTTTTAAATCACTTACGACTATATGTTAAATAGCAGGTCAGTGTGCTTTATTTAACATATGTTAAATAACATATGTACCAATATAGCCAATATTTTAACCTGAACATCCAAGTAGTCATAGTGTATAAATAGCTGTATAAAATCTATTTAAAATGTAAAATCTGTAGGCATATGTGTACTGTATAAAACCAAGAGAAATTGAATACATCAATGAACATAAAATATGCAAAAAAAAAAAAAAAAGTGAAAAAAAGAAAAGAATTTTGCCTAAAACATTTGTATACCATTAAAATATGTTTTTTTATTATTATATAATGGTGTTTTAAAGTAGTTTTAAAGAATTGAAAAAATTGCTTACAATATTAAGACAGGGATTAATGTTTTATGTTACACATAATGCACACAAATGTCTAAAATTATAGACTGATAATGATTAGAAATGAACAAATGTTGCCTTGATAAAAAATATGGCCTTTCACATTTAATTTCACAATTCATATACAGTATTTTAGAGAAGACAAAAGTGCATGCAGCTTATTGTCATTTCTTTGCTCTCCATTTTTACCCCTGGAATTTCATGTTAAATCCAATTTACATCACAAAATGCATTTTCTACAAGGTTTTATGAATTACATTTTCTTGTAATTCTGCCAACCTTTCTTTGGCATTAAGAAACACATTTTAAAATTAAAATAAGCATCATATACAGTGCCAATATTGGCACCCTTGGTAAATATGAGCAAAGGCAGCTGCATGTGAGAATAAATCTGCATTTATCCTTTTGATCTTTCATTCAAAAAATACACAACATTCTAACCTTTCATTGAAGTAAAACAATAGGGGGAAAATCTCATTATGAAATAAATGTTTTTCTCTTGTTCACGTTGAGCAAGCAAAGTGCAAACTCATTTGGTGATGATAGCAACAGCTTTCTTCATCCAGGCATTGTTATTGAGTAGAGAGAGCATGAAACGAGCCACATCTCCTCTTGACACAGATTGGCCGATTGGCATACCATTTTCATCAGGGACATAATAACCTTCATGTGTGAGGAACTCATTGGCTTTGAAAAGAATGAGAAAAATTACCACAAATTTAACAAAATACAAAAATGCAATTTGTGATAATCTAATAGCTTTGCAGCAAAGGCAAATTTGTCAATAAGCATTTTAACAGTGGTGGACAAAGTAAACACATCAAGTACTTGAGTAAAAGTACAGATACTCTAATAAACGATTAGTCCTTTTCAATTTTATAAAAGTACTTGATTTTGATGTACTTAAGTATTAAAAGAAAGGATCTGAACCAGATCATAAAATAGCAGAATTAATACAAAACATCACCAAACAAATAAAAACATGATTAATGGTCCCGTTCTTTGTGATCCCATGTTTCAAATTTTAGTTAGTGTGTAATGTTGTTGTTAGAATATAAATAATATCTGTAAAATTATAAAGCTCAAAGTTCAATGCCAAGCAAGATATTTTATTTAACAGAAGTCGCCTACAGCGAACGGCTCGTTTGGACTACATCCCTCTACTTCCTTCTTTAATGACGTCAGTAGAACAGTTTTTTGACTAACCTCCGCCCACAGGAATGCTCCCTCAACTCTACCGAAATTCGTTTATGTACTTGCGCACTTCTTATAACTTACTGTGTTTACTCAGCTCTTACGGTGATTTTCTGAAGTAAAACTGACGCTTCATCTTTTCTGTGATGTACAATAAACTTTATTAAACTCATCAGTATATGTTTGATCATCATTCAGACAGCAGACTTGTAGGCTATTAATAAATAATGGATACATACAAGCAGATGACAAATACGTTATAATAACCGTAATTAAACTACTAAACTATACCTGTTTCATCTCTATACTGCACTCTGACTCTGTAGGCATTATTGTCCGACTCGAAATGAACACCGTTACTGAGAGTTTCTGATATTATCATCATTCCGTGAGATGAAATTGTCCTGAGAGACTGAGCGTGAGCTCATGAGGCTCCGCCCCCCGTGCCGTCCAGCAGCAGCTCATTTGCATTTAAAGGGCACACACTAAAACAGCGCGTTTTTCTGAGCCCCAAAAAATGACAATTTAAACATGCTGTAAAAAATGATCTGTTGGGTATTTTGAACTGAAACTTCACATACACACTCTGGAGACATCAAAGACTTATTTTACATCTTGTGAAAAGGGGCATAACACGGGACCTCTAAAACCAAACTAAAGGTGTTATCGAGTTAAGCATGAGAAAGAAAAAAAAATAAATTAAGAGATGATTTAAATGTAGACAACGTAGGGGATGATCTGATTGAAAAAGATATGGTAAGGTAAGTTTAAGGAAAAAGGTATGTTCTATTTAATATTTGGCAGTCAACAAATCATGAATTCAAAGAGTAGACTACGGCCTGTACAAATGTGACGTTGACGCATCCAACGTGAGTGAAATGCCCGTCCTCAGCTGTCAAGTCACCATATAAGTCGCAGGCATTAGCTTTTGGATCTCAGGAGATTTTCCAAGGATGTGTCACCAACCTTTATGATAAGTGTTATGATGAATGGCAGGTAATGCGTTTCAGCAAGTGCATGCCTCTGTGTCAGCATTATCTGACACCTGAGGACACACACGACTTGCGCGTTATTATAAAGAGTTTCTCTATGAAGAGGCTCATATCACGTCTGTCCTCGCTGAATGTAAGGGAATACGTGGCAGTGGGTCAAGCCAAGGCGCTTTTTTATTTGAGTGCTTAGTCACAGCCGATCAGGCAGTCATTCCCCTCAGCATGGCATAGTGGGTATTTGTTCCCCATTGCGTCTTATCAGACGCAGTGTGAGTTCCTATTCGAAAGGGAACATCTCTGTTACAAATGTAACCCTGGTTCCCTGAGAAGGGGAACGAGACACTGGCATGTCTCAGGCTTGCCTGCTTACGCCTCCTTCAGACGAAGAAGTTGATTAAGTGTACTACAGGCACCCTCATGGTCGCACCAGGAGTGACATGGACATGGATCATGGACACCGGCCAATGACATTGTTGCATTTAAATACGTGCTTCAGACACCGGTCACGTTGATGACGTTTCCCATAGCGTCTTGTCAGACACAGTGTCTCGTTCCCCTTCTTAGGGAACCAGGGTTACGTTTGTAACAGAGACGTTTTGCGTTATGAAAATGTGCACCTTGATTTCATTCATTAAATGATCACTAAACTTCTGCCATGAAAACACTGCTTGTTTGATACAATTATTTTTTAGAAATTCTTAATTTTATATTTTAGGAAACCAAATAGGGGTATTAGTCTGGAAACACAATTTTTTCCTTTTTCTGTTTTCTTTTTTCCATACTTATCCAGAACTGGAAGTTACTCAAATCAAATTCCATACTTTTCCATACTCCTACTGCGTAGGACCCCTGTAGTTCACAAACAACTGACAGTCATGCCATGAATACGATTTTCATTTACAATAATAAATCCTAAAATTCAGCATTAGTAAGCTCCGAGGATCTCAAGTTCTTGGCTCATTTTGAGTCAGACTTGTGAATTCAGTGAATTGTTAAAGGACAATTCCGGTATTTAACACTTTATTTTGTCTATTTTGTAGTTTGTTTTGGATGAACAAGAGTGGTGGACAAAGACATTTTGACAATGGTTCCAGTCTCGACTTTTTGACTATTTTAGAATTGCCCATGACCGCTTTAGAATGGGAGTCTATGGCCATGCACAAACATGCCCTTAAAACAACCCTTAACATTAGTTTTCAAAACTGTGCAGCTCACCGAGTGGTTAGTGGTGTTCGTTCATTTGAATCAGTGAGTTGTGGCAATCGGATTGGTCCAATTGACGAATGATTTGTTCATTGCGATTTGCAAACCGATTTAACAGGTTAATTAAAAAGACACCGCTCTCGCATCTCAGAGCGGGTGATAATTTCTTTAGTTCAAAGTAACGAGGAATTTTTATGAAATGTAGTGATGTAAAATTTTCCCTAAATAAAAATACTACATTTTTACATGTAGTCCGTCACTACATTTTACCTGTTATTTAAAGGGGAACTATGCCGTTTTTTTTTTTTTTTAGCTTTATTTACCTTAACTGAACAGCTTCAGAGTCATTGGAATGGTTATATGACTTTTTTCAGGTTGAATGGTGGCTGTCTCGCTTCCCCCTAGCGCATGTTCTACATTGCAATCTACATTGTTAAAAGCGCTATATAAATAAAGATGACTTGACATGTGAGCTGAAAAACCTCACTTCAACTTTGAGGGAGATGGAGAAGGATGGGAGGGGGGAGAGTCGCCAACAAGTTTTTACAACAACGTTGTCAAATATCTATTCCAAAGCTGTAGGGGGAGCTCTATAGAGCATACTGCATAGCGCCGCTTAAAAGTAACAACAATCGAAGAAAATGCATAAATTTATTATATTTTAATTCATATCATATTTGTTTTATTTATAAATCCCACCTGTTGTTGGTGTGTTCTTGAGGCCAGGGGGCCGGACAACAGTCCAGTTGATGTCATCAGTCTGCTTAAGAAAGTTTTCCATTTCATACATGTTGTTCAGAACGCTTCTAATCATGGGAAGCAACATGAAGCGGATGAGTAAGGAAGAATTGGAGCCTGAGTTAGCTGTGAAGAGTGTCATAACAGTCCAATTACTATACCAGATACTCAGATACAAAATACTCTGTTAGGTAAAGAATAGGAGTGTAACGATACCCTCATGTCACGATTCGATACATATCACGATACTGAACTGACGATACGATATTATTGCGATACTCCAAGACATATAGTGAAAGGTTAACGAAAAATGTACTGTTGATTAAAATGCTAAAATTTGGTATTACATTGTGGGTGGAAATGAATAGGCTTGGACTTGGTGCTGGTAACCCAATGCACAGGACAATAGCGACACCAGAATAAAAATATTCATGTTTCTGAAGCTGAAAACAGAATTATTTTAGATGAATATGCTTGCACTCTTTCACTGACTAGATATATTTAAAATAATGCAAGTCACTTTTTACTGGTAACATAAGACAGTTGGTATTATTAGAACCCACAAATATTCCCCCATTGCATTATTATGCATTATATTCAACATTATATATAGTACTTTAATGTAGTACTGACACTAAAACTCTGTAAACTTTATTTTTATAACTATACAAAACAGATTGCCACCATCCACGATACATATTGTTGAATTTTTGTATTGTGATATATTGTGACATGATATAATGTTACACCCCTAATAAAGAACCTTCAGATTCATGCACCTGCAAATAATAACAGCACTTACGGTCAGTGTACCATGAGGTCATGGTGATGATTCGATTCACTTTGGCATCACGCATAGCATTTAATGCTGCCGTCATAGACTGGGTGTAGCCAGTGATTCCATAAAAAAATGAGATTGGAAAGCCAAGACAGGACAACACAGCATCCTGGCCTTTGAAATGCGGTTTCAGGCTGTCTTCAGAAAAAATGTCTCCCTCAACCACCTATCACATGAGGGCATGCAATTAAACAAGGTTACATGGTTATGAGGTTGCACGCTAGTTGTAACTACAAAGTGGTCACTGAAAATCTACTCTTGAACACATGAAGTATTATCTACACTGGCGGCTTGGTGTAAATCATATCCTTATTTGCTGTGTCTGGATAACTGTCCATAAAATACTTTCTGCACAAAAATGTGGGGCAAGCCAATCATGTGATGATATCAACCCATAAATCGATCACATTCATTTTTTATGCCACCCTTGTGATGTTATGCTGAATTGTAGACTCAAAAACTCATGCAAAACAAACATCTGCATGTAGGTTATGCATTAAAAAGTTCACCTTTGCACCTTGGTGACTTAGAAGTCCTTACTTTTATTAAAATTATAAACTAAAAAGTCCTTTCAACATTAATCATTGAGCAAATTTGTGTCAACTAGGTAAGAAAGAAAATAAGAGGGAATAACTCAGACTATATACTCATACTTTATATAAATACATTATAAATGTAAGATACGCTTCAGTTTGTCATGAAGGACATTGCTAAATGAATTTAGTTGCATTTGAGATTGTGGATGTGCAGTCCAGTCCTTTACTTACACCTGAAAGCAATACATGAACAAATGTAATGTAAAATGAACTAATTCTTAATTTTCATCATGCCATTTAAAAAGTAATAACAATAATACCTTTTGAAATGAAACTCTGAAATTCTTAAATGTTTATCCTACTATTTACCTTGAGGTTCTCGTGTGTTACAGTCAGTTTTCCCGGGTTTCTGACGACAGCTGTGACGGAGTGTCCTTGCTGAAGAGCCTGATTCACCAGCTGCTGTCCGGTTTGACCAGTCGCTCCAAGTACAGCAATCTTCATGTTTAATCAAGACAAAACCTTTTATTCCTGCTAAAAGAAAATGAGTCAAATTACCGCTGCTATAACACAGTAACACACGTTTATGCAACACACCAGAGAAGAGCTAAAATATGCATAGGTTATTGCGCAGAAGGTCGCGAAAAGATATTCTGCCTCTGATATAACCATTTGTTTTACAGTCTATGAATATATAACCTGCCTACTAAACCGCAGTCCAGAAATTACATTTATTATCGCAATTCTCCTCCTCAAGGACAACCACAACAACATAGCTCTGCGGACACAAAACTGAAAGTGTGTGTTTTAACCATAGAAATAGGTTTTAACCGAAGGAAATTATTTGTAAATCATAGGAAGAATTCGAGCATTACCAAATACAACACTGTTTAATAGCCTACCTGTCGTCAATGCACAAAGGAAACAACTAAATTCAGTGACATAATGTCATATAAGCGCAGTGTAATTGCTGTGATCGGCAGCGTGGGTGTGCAACGAGTGCAGTGTTTGCCGTAGTAGCCTAAGTTACAACATCGCAAAATAAAGCACATATCAGTAAATATATTCCTAACAATGACCAAACTCACTCCAAAATCGCTCCTCTTGATGGGGGTGGTAAAGCAACAGTAAAACACTTGGACCGACCGCGCACCCTGCTGTCAAACAGCAGCTGATATAACTTTCACCCTTGAGGACTTGAGTGCGCATGCGCATTGCGAGTACTCCACGCAAGAGTCCTGACATGTCCAAAAGCATGTTTTCCCAAAAAAGTAAAATAAATAAATAAATTATGCTGCAGTCATTGTAATATATGGCATTGGCATTGCAAATAAAAATGGCTTATTACCCTATCTTTAAAAAAAGAAAAAAAGAAGAAGAAGAAATACAGAAGCTGTCAAAAAAAATTAATATTATGGTATTAAAAATGTATTTATTAATAACAATTCATAATAACCTTACTTATTTCTATGGTGGGCAGTTAACCAGCATACGTTTTTTTTAAAACTGTTTTTGTTGTTGCTCCAAATAAAACTTTGTAAAAACTCTGATTCGCCTCGTGGCTGCTTGATTTGGTGTGGTGCATGGCTTCCTCAATGGATTGAATATGAATGGGAAAATACTTCTGGGACAAACGCCGCTAATAAAAACGTGGGCGGACACAATTAGAAGACGAATATGGCCCGTCTTCTCTGATATGGCGTATTTCTTGACGAAAGTTCAACTAATTTGAATTTGATTAAGTTACAGTATTTATTCCATAAGAATGCTACTCGTTTTGACACCATATGACGTATCGTTAAACAATTCACTAATTTGAAACGCCTCTTTCTTTTTTTAAAACATGAGTCAGCATGCAAGAAGCATAAAGTCTAAGTCATGTGAGTAGAAGTGCTGTTTACCGTCGCAGGCAATAATCTGTTTACCTTTCTGGCTATATGCCAGATCGAGCTTATTGATGTTTGCACATACGAGGAATTAGTTTTGGTGACAGAAGCTTCCACAGTACAAATAGATAGTGACAGGATAATAAATAATGAAAATAGAATAAGTAAATAGGAAATTTAATATTAAAAAAATAATAATTTGAATACACAATATGCAAAAATATGGGGTAGCCTATCCGTAACGTATACAAATGCCAGGAAATGCATTTCTGAACATCATGTGGACGTTTGTGCGTAATAAATACTGCGTTTCCTCAATCTGAGACCACAGAAATCTTGGGTAAAAAATCTGTAAATGAATGTCTGACAGTCAAAAATAAAGCAACGAAGCATCTTGAACAGAAACCCTACTCAAACTAAAGCTATTATGATTTCACACAGTGGACACCACCCCCTTGTGGTTAATGTGTTACTGTCACAACAATCTCAGTTCCTTGTTTTCAAATAGAGAAGTCGGGCAGTTTGAAGGACTCTTTGGTTACGCTTATTCAAATGTCACTATCACAAGGACAGTTAGTGTTCAGGATTCACCATGAAGCTTCAGATTTGTCTATTTCTCGGCGTGACATTTTTCTGCGTATCGACAGCTGATTTCTCTCCTCCAGTGGTGAACATCAGTCTGGACGTGCCCGCCAATCAGAGATGGGCTCCTCTGAAGAACCTCTATGACATTAATTTCTTGAGAAAAGCTGCATCTGAAGTGATCGAGTAAGTATCAAATTGTCTGATACCGCACGCGCACACACTACGAGAAGTTGCTTTCGATGGGATTCTTGCAATTTTGACAAGGTTTTTGTTAGCCATTAGATAATTTTACCTAAGTTACCGGACGAGTTGAACAGGTTTAAGCACAAAATTTGTAAACAGAAACGTTCGCAAAGCATAAAAAAATGCATACACGAATCACGTGGTTAAAGCGCTTCTGAGAAGGCTGATATTCCCCCTCTCGTTTTTGATTCACAATCGTTTTGCAACTTAACTGTCGTTATTTTACCTGTAGGGTAAAGTTTAGTCAGTTTTTGTCATCATTATTCCAGATCCACAGCATGTCTTATGTGTTTATGTCTTAAACACCCTCTTCTGCAGCTCGACTGTTCCCAAATGGGTTCATGTTGCCATTAAACCTATAGTTAAAGCTCTGGAGAAATACATCCCACAGCCGTATGCTGGAGAAATACAGGGCATGGCATCATTCTACGGGACTGACATTTCAGATATCGTGCTGCTGAACTTTGCCTATGAAGTATCTGCGTAAGTACGGTATAGCTGTTGACCTTTTCTGCATTTTTTGGTACAACACTTCTTTTGAAAGTTGTCAACGTCTTTTCAACATTCATTGTGGTTGCTTTGCTTTTTTCAGGTTTTGCACCAGTATTGTAACTCAGGATACAAAGGGAAATATATACCATGGAAGAAACCTGGACTATCCCCACGACGTGCTCAGAAATCTAACTCTAGACGTACATTTCATGAAAAATGGAAAGGTAATAAAGTGATTATTATTTTTATAATGTTTTATTAACAAAGTTTGGGAGGAACACGTTCAAAAGATCTATCAGTCACACTTTAGATTAGGCTCCAATTCTCACTAAGAATGAATTATTAACTACGACTTTTGCCTCAGTAAACTCCTAATTACTGCTTATTTATAGTTAGCAAGGTAGTTGTTAAGTTTAGGTATTGGGAATGTAGACTATGGTCATGCAGACTAATGCATAATATGTGCTGTAAGAGTACTAATAAACAGCCAATATCCTTGTAATATGCAAGCTGATAAGGAACTAGTTAATACTGAGAATTGGACCCTAAACTAAAATGTTACCGATCTTTCCAATCAGCATGAGAGATGACCTATACATATATAGCCGCCTCACCTACGTTCCTCGACTGTTTTCTGCATCCCTCCGCCACTATTGGCTGGTTCCTATCCTAGCCAGGGATACGAGGGAGTACTCTGGGTTCGGGCCAAAATCCGAGTTTGGAGCCATCCTCTCGGACAGCACACCAAATACGCATACTCTTTTACTCTATCTGATTATTTCATGAAAATTATATTCTGAAATTTGTTTCTCTGCAGGTGGCCTACAGAGGAACCACTTTTGCTGGTTATGTTGGGCTGTGGACTGGACAGAGCCCCAACAAGTTTACAGTGTCTGGCAATGAACGCAGTAGGTTTGATTTTTTGTTCTTTTTAAATGAGATCATCTAGTAAATTTTGCACAGATTTTATTATGTCTGTATTTCCACAGATAAGGGACATTGGTGGGAGAACATAATTTCAGCCATTTTATTAAAAAGTTCTCCAGTTAGCTGGCTAGTACGAGAGGTGAGAGAACACATGTATATTACAATTCAGTATTTTACTGACTTTTTGACTATGAAGAGACTTTTGCATTGAATAAATCTGTTTTGTTTGATTCTCTTCAGACTCTTGAAGCAGCTGTGGATTTCCAGGATGCAGTAGTGAGGCTTGCCAAGGTGCCAATCATCACAGACGTTTATTACATTTTGGGTGGTGTTCATGCTGGTGAGGGTGTGGTCATCACCAGAGACAGGGGAAGATCAGCTGACATCTGGCCCCTGGATGCACTTCATGGAAAGTAAGCACCAGCCATCATTTTTAAATGATATAAAAATGTTATAATGAAAGACAAAAGTGATGACAATGCTACAATAGGCTTCCATTTGACCATTCTGTTATATAGTACTAGTGCTTTCCTGAAAATATTTACATTACTAAACCTGTGATTTTGACTGTTGCTTATTTTAGCTGGTATAGAGTTGAAACAAATTATGACCACTGGCTACCCGCCCCTAAACGAGATGACAGAAGGCAAGCTGACAATTCTTTTTTTTAATCAATAATATGACTTTGATTAAATGAGGGATTATTTACTGAACGGAACAAATTAAGAATTGTTTCTCACATTGCCTTTTTTTTTTTTTTAGAGATGTGGCAATGAAAGCATTAAATTCTACTGGTCAAAACCATATTAGTATGGATTCTCTGTATGAGGTATGAACAAATCCATTTTGGCTGCCTATTATTGTCGTAGGTTATGGCATTTAGTTCTGTTCTACAGTACATTGTTATTGTACCATAAAATGTGCTTTTATAAATGTTTTTTAGTTTATAAGTAAATGCATTCAATCATAAGCAATTTCTGCTGTTGGATATCAAAGAGATCTGAAGATTTTTCTTTAATGATATATATATATTTTTTTGATAGTATGGACTTTCATTAAATCATTTATTGAAAAATGTGTCGATTCAGTGACCATGTCAGTTTCATTTTTACAGGTTTTATCTGTGAATCCTGTATGTAATGGGTAAGGAGGACAGTTATGTATTTTCACCTATCACATGATATTTTATGGTTATGTAATGACTCCAAGTAGAGTGATCATTTCTCGTATCTGGTAACCAGTAGTACAAATATACTATATACTTCCTCATAGAGGTTTTATTATTAGGATTTAACAACGCAGTGCAGAATTGAAGTATTGTCCTGAAGAGATCACAGAAACAAGTCTTGTGAATCCTCTGCTTTTTCACACAGCCTCACAGACACTCATTGTTTCAGTTTCTCAGCTGGAAATCAGAACAGTCCAAGCATTGATATCTGTTGAACTCTCACCCTCTTTCATGTATGATGCCCAAACTTAACATTGATTTTAAACTCATCTTGCTCTACTAACTTTATTTATCATTGTTTGTCAGAGTTGTTATTTTGTCATGTGGTACTAGTGGGTTCTTTGTAACCATATGATGATATTCATTTACATTTACATTAATACATTTAGCAGATGCTTTTATTCAAAGTGACTTACAATTTTTTTGGAATTTGTCACAGAGCCAACATTCATATACAATGCCAGGTTTATTAGAAAGCTAAAAGAGGGAGCAAGCTAGAGCAGAGGAGAAATTCAGAGAAGAAAAAGGAGAGGATTTAGTCTATACTAGAAACATAAAACTTTTTTTTCATTCCGCTGACGCAACGCAACGTTGTTAGTTATTTGTCCCAGTTTTCTTTTTCTTTATTTTACCAGGTTAAAAACTCATTGAGATTAAAATCTCTTTTACAAGAGTGACCTGGCCAAGATAGCAGCTACAATAACATAGACATACAAATACACATCAAAATACATAATCAGTTAAAAGTAACATAAACTTGTTTAGTGATGGAAGCATAGTCATTATATTTAAAGCCTTTTTTTCCTAGCTCTGTTCGAACTCGAGGAACCTTAAGATATAACAAATCATTAGAACGAAGAGACAAATAAGATGGAATGAGACCACAAATAGACTTATAAATAAAACAATTCCAGTTAAAACTTCTTCGAGTATACAAAGATGGCAACTCAGCTTTATCATAAAAACTGCAATGATGTGCTTGATAACTATAATAATAAAAAAATAAAAATAAAGATCTGTTTCTGAAATTAAAACCCAATTTAAGCTTAAGTTTAGAAAGTAGTTTATCAATATGTAGCTTAAAAGTTAATTGGCTATCTAATAAATACCCAGGTACTTATAACTTGCAATCAATTCTATTTTTGTTCCCTGGGAAGATATAATTTCAGTAAGATTCCTTGGTAGAGCTTTGGATTTTGAAAAAAATATTACTTTGGTTTTATCTATATTTAAAACCAGTTTAAGTTGACATAGACGAGACTGTACAATTTCAAATGCTGATTGTAAATAATGAAGAGCTTGTGAGGCTGATGAAGCACAACAATAAATAGTAGTGTCGTCTGCATAAAGATGGTACATAGCATTGGGAATGTTATCACAAATATTATATAGATATACAAAGAAAAGAAAATATACAAAGAAAATAAAATGACATAATTTCATACATAATGAAAAATGTAAACTAAAATTTACAGATTAGATCCTCATTTTCACCTCAAAAAAGCAGGTCGGAAAATTGTTTATATATATATTTAACATATAGCATTATTATCACATGAGCAAGAGTACTATTTGTGATATCGATTTTATATATCAATCACTGCAGTGCAAAAATGGATTTTTGATACTGGTTTCATTTGATTGGTAGGAGCCCTATAGCATATTATAATTTCTAATACAGCTTTAATACAATTGGAACATTGGTGTAAGTGCATTGGTTTAGGGTTGTGGAGTGTTAAGTGCTTGTGTCTTCAGATCACTTTTTGTAATAAGGCTTTTTAATGTGAGTATGTTCTTCCTTCCAGGATCACTGTTTATACAACCGTCATGAGTGCCGCCACACCTGAGAAGTACACAACATTTGTCAGAGTAAGAACAAGCCATTAATTTATTTACATAAAACATATTCTACTCAAGATTCACTTAAGATTTACTTTATTTATGTTACCATTATTGTCATTTGAGGAAGTCTAGTTGGCTGGTTAAGTAATGTTTTTTTTTTTTTGGATGAAACAGCATTTCTATTAAAATGTCAGAAGTTACTATAGCTTCTGAAGTCATTTTGACATTAAGGGAATTTTGCAACACTCAGTTGAATAGTCTTTCAGCTTTTGCAAGGAGGATCACAAGATTTTGGGTGAATAATTGGGTCGCGTGTCTTTTCTGTGTTTTTGAAACTTAACTGTCAGCTGACTTTTTAAATACCGTTAATGGTCTTTCCTTTCTGTTCACAGATGTGTGAGTGGTGGAATGAGCCATTCTCTTGATCAACTCAGCTTAATTCTGATCTTACCAACAAATCCTGCTTCTCTTCGTGCTTTTCACAATGGAAATGAGTCTAATTTTAATATCTGTAAAGTTCAACTTCACGATATGAAAAAAAATAAATATATATATATATAGCCTATTGCAATAAACAAAACAAAAAAATACAATAATTTTCACCAGATGACTTGAATGACAGATGACTATTTGGAAAGAATTGTGGTATTTTTGTATACAAGTGCATCAGCATAGAACATAAAATGATTGAATAATGAAAAATGACTGGTTACTCTGAAAACTTTTTTGAGTGCGAACCATCCTTTTATGGCTGAACAAGAGCTCAAATATCTTTCTTCTTGAGTTTTCATAGGCCACATTCCCACTTTGTTAGACTTTGATGTAATAAATGTGATTATAAAATACTAATAAATGTGTTTTTAACAATAATAATGCATGTTATAATTTTTTATTGTGATTATTATTAAATAAAAAATATTTAAACTTGCTATACTGTCAAATAAAAGAATGTAATTAAAAAAATATTTAAAAAATGTATAGAATAATTAATTATTTACGTCTTAATTTCTTAATTTTTAAATGTTAAACCAACTTGTCTACAAATAAATATATGTGCTTGCTGCGAGTTTCAGAGTGAAATGCAGCACTGTGTTCGTTTATGCTACTGTGTTTCAGTGGTCAGAGTGGTTTGAGAGTATCTTTGGTTGCAGCGTCTTCACCATAATAAACCAAGCCGCTCTGAGAAGCTGAAACACCATATCATGATCACACGCTTCTGCGCTTGTAAATGAACACAGTGTCGTGCTTCACTTGGAAACCTGCAGTGCATATATTTATATATTTAAATGGGAGCCTTTGCGATTTTATAATCAAATTAAGTCATATTGTTCATATTTAATTTCATAATAATTTCATATTTATTTTTTATTTCTCCATACAGTGCAGCCCTTTAGAAAACTTTTGAAGAGCATCACTTTCACAGCATTTGTCATGACATTTTTTTTCCATCCATTTAAAATTTTAGGACACATAATAGGTCTACTAATAATTATTTATTTTTCCACAACTGATGTTATTGAATGAAAAATGTAATTTGAACAAAAATATTTTGTAGAGATGACAGTCTATTGTTAAATAAACTTTTTGAAATAAAACATCACAGTTCAGATATGTAAGGTTGGATTAACCAATCATTTTTCATATTAAATGATGACACAAATAAAACACTGCAATTATTGAACAGCTATATAACAAATTATAACATTCAAAACTATATAACAAATTATAACATTCAATGAGGTTTTTTTTCGTAATGTAAGACTACACCCTTCTCAGTAGTGTAGTATAACTAAAAATAATTTCACACATGAATTTGAGTTTATTGTAATTAAAAATGGTAGTTTTAATAACATTTCAGATTATGTACAATTGTAATATTATTGCATGCAATATTGCGCATTGTGGCACCAGGCGTGACACAAGTGTGTTTTGCTAGTTTCAGCCCGACACAGTTATCATTTTAACGTCCTGTGCCACGTTGTTTAAATAGCAAATGCATTTGCGCCCATTTGTACGCCCATGGGTGCTGGTTTGAAAACAAGGTGTTTAGGTGCTTTGTCAATTGACCAACAAAAACCTGGTCTAAAGTCAATGGCGCAATGTGTTTTTTGTTATTTAAAGGGTGCGTAGAATGCCTATATGTGCCTAAATGCGGGTGCACAACACGTACACTCTGCTTATTACATACACAAATATTAAAAGCAGCAACTAGCCAAATATTAAAAACAAAAGGATTACAATGTAAAAGATTATTACTGTGTACATAAAGATATAAACCAGCTTGTCCCATAGATGGTCTGCTTGCGTGCTTTAACCTCATGAACGCCATGTAAATAGCGAATCTGCCATGGTGAGAGGGCAACTGAACTAAAGCGAATGGGAGATTTTTTTTTATTGCACATTATGCCCAAAACACACCCATTAGTCATTAAGAGAATAGGGACAACCCTTTTAGACCATGCGCCGGGTGCGCCGACCCGTCGTTAAACTAGCAAAAGTGGATTCGGACACGCTTTAGACCATGCGCTTAGATCATTAAAATAGGGCCCTGAAAGTTTATAAAATGTTGGTTATACTAAAAATCATGCAACACAATGTAAGTGCAACACAATGGGGTTTTATTGATAGCCTATAATATTAAGGTTAGATGACAGGTTAAATGCAATAATTGAGAAGCAGTTCACGGTAGGATGAAGGTTCGGATGAAGGATCCTTTACCACAGGTGAGTACGGCCCCACACACATACTTTATTATACATGTAGATATTCTAATGACTGATCGTCTTTCTCTCACAGATGTGGATATGGAACTTGGATACGCAGGAGCAACGAGGAGGAAACACAGGAGGTAAGAAAGGCAGGTAAGTATTACATGAGTCATGCATGTAGTCCTACGTGAGAGTATGGATGGCGTGCCTAAATGTTGTCCTGCTGAGAGGGTGATTGATGGCAGGTGCAGGTGGTGATTGAGTGTGTGCAGGTGGGAGACAGGAGGGATGCTGGGAAACGTAGTGCTGCAGTGACTGGAGATCATGACAGCATTGTGAATTCTCCCTTATACATGTAAACCACAATTAAGCTTAGATCTGATTTATCTTTAGATCTCTTTCCCAGACCTCCCTTTTACAATATGTGACCCTGGATCACAAAACCAGTCACTAGTAGCACGGGTATATTTGTGGCAATAGCCAAAAATACATTGTATGGGTCAAAATTATTGATTTTTCTTAAGTAAAGATCATGTTCCATGAAGATATTTTGTAAATTTACTACCGTAAATTTATAAAACATTTATGTTTGTGAGTGAATGCAGCACAATCGCAAACATAAATGGACAATTTTAAAGGCGATTTTCTCAATGTTTCAATTTTTTTGCTCCCTCAGATTCCAGATTTTCAAATAGTTGTATTTCGGCCAAATATTGTTATATCCTAACAAACCATACATCAATGGAAAGCTGATGTATAAATCTCAATTTCATAAAATTGACCCATGTGACTGGGTTTGTGGTCCAGGGTCACAATATATTCTAGTAATTGTTCATTATAATTACTGAGGGCTCTCAGATCTCATGCACATAAAATGTCAAAATCAATACACTGCTTTCTCCTCAGATTATTTATTTTTGTATCTTGCATTATTTTGGATTGATTACATACGAAATACTTTACATCAACATCGTCCAGACTTCTCCATCTGCTTCCTTTAGGAAAGTGCCATTTCCTAAGGAAGTCCAGTCAAGTCGCATCAAGCTATTACCCTTAATCCCTTCGGGGCTTGTTCACTTAATTCAGCTACACAGCAGAAGACTGTTAAGAAGCAGAAAAACAAACACACCTATTTGAAGGTCTCAGGAGCTCGACACAAGGTCTTCTCTCTTTTTTGAAGGAAAATAGTGTCACTTTGCTCAGGACATTGAAGGTCTCAGGGGATATGGGGAAGCCTGTGACGATGCTTTATGTGTGTCCTCACAAGTTGATTTATTTGCGTTTCTACTATTCGCATTGACTAACTCAAGCAAGCACCAATGGAGTACACCAGACGGACACATTCCTTTGGGTGACATGTGGAAATAAAGCTTCTGGGACTTAGAAGAGAAAACCACAAGGTGAGTTTTACCCATGTTGGGGTTGTGTACCTTTGATATGTTATCCATTGCTGAAACCTTTTATGGCTTAATTGTATTTCAATTAATTCAATTGTAATTCTATTCAAAGAAATACACAGAAAAGGTACTAAAAGCTACTAAAAACTGATTTAATGGTATCTATAATGATATAAAATCTTAAACCACTTTTTTTTTAATTGGCCAATATTTAGTATGGGATTAAATATGTCTACACGTCTTATGCTCTTTGAAGAAAAGGTTCTATAGAACCTTAAAGTCTTCATGAACCTTTTAGGGGTTTCCATCATGGGACCATTGTGTGGATTTAGTTTGAATTAATTAAGTTTGAATTCTTTTTTATTTTGATGATTTTTAATTAAATAAACAGCTTGTAAACATACTTTATCACTAGACAAAATTGAAAAAAAATCTGTTAAACATGAAATTATTATGCAATCATTGAAGACATTTTTCCTTACAGTATATAGAATATTTTTGGCGTAAAGGGTTCTTTAAAATTGAGTCAAGAACCTATACAAAACCCCATTGAAAAAGAGCTTTTGTCAACATTTAACCTCAAAACTAGCATGTCCGTTTATACACTAAATGATTGTGCTGTCTGGTGAGCTAATGAATAACCTTCTTTACAAACAAGTCTATAAATCCATAGTCCATAATCCCTAGTTATTCAGGATTTCCTTAAAAAATAAAAACACTTAAAAAAAATTACCTCTAGTCCTCGTGATTTTAAAAATTGGGAGATAATTAGCCATATTTTTTTAAACTATTCGAATAAATAAGCTGATTTAGATTGAGGCTTTGTTTGACAGTTGTGGGCTTTGACTGAAGCACAGGTGCGTATTGACGTCGTCTGCTCTGTAAGGAGGATTGAGGCCAGTGCAAGAGAGCAATGACCCCAGATTAACTCGCTCTCTGGATCTCATTAACGTCTACAACAACATCACATTTGGTGTAGCCTATATTCATGTTAAAAGCTTGGCAATATTGTTCAAGATTTTTTATTCTCATCTCATCTGCAATATGATTTACTGCACTCAGAAAAAGGGGAGCTGTCACTGGGGCGGTAATCTTTACTAATATGTACACTTTAGGTACTAATATATATTTAAGATCTGAATTTTAGTATTTATATATAAATAACATTGTGTATTACTGAATTAAGTGTTGTTTATTTAGCAGTTTATGGTTTCTAAAACAAGCTTTATACTTTTGGATGGGGTTTGCATTAAATAGGCATAGATAAAATATGATTTATTGTGCATGATTCATAAAGTCTTATACATGTGTTATGATAAGATGAAAAGTGCTTGTTATACTGATTTTCTTGTGTTCTGCATTCAAGAGAAGCCATGGGGTGTGGTGTCGCAAAAAACAGTGAATTCACTAAAAGATATGACAAAGGTAATATGTTTACTAAAAACATGGATATGAATGGCTAGTGTAAATTAAAGAATGATATGTTTGAGGACTGTTTATTCAATGAATATTTTGTTTAAATTTAACTTGACCTCACTGACTTCATCTTCTTAAAACACATGGAAATGTCATCCCAGGTGAGATTTTAGCAGTCCAGCAAAGCTTGTGTAAAGCCTTATTTATCTCTCGCGGCTATAGAACACGGCTGTCAGTTGTTTCTGTGCAATGTCAATATAAGTAACTCATTTACATTCTCAACATGCCTTCTTTTTCATGCATGTCTGCAGGAGCCATAAGTAAGCAAAATTCCTCTTTTATCACCACTATGACATTTGTTTGACTGTTGTTGAGCAGTGCACACTACACAGAGTTATATTATATGACGTTTCTAGATCTGACATTAATCTCTCTCGGATGAACTGAGTGTGATTCTAGAAGTCTGACCTGAAAGTTATTGCATTTACGCCAAATTAATTTAATTATTACTTTAAATTAATCTAAGCAAAAAAAAAAAGGTATTCTGATTGTGGTAAAAACCTGTCACGTTCTCTTGAAAGCTATGAAAGCAGCAGTGATAATCCAGCGCTGGTACAGACAGTATGTGGCCCGCATGGAAATGAGACGCAGATACACCTGGAACATCTTCCAGTCCATGGAGTACGCAGACCTACAAGATCAGATCAAAGTATGAAATCCACGATAATCTAATCACAATGGATGGATGGAATACTTACTTTATCTCCAAGAAAGCTGTAAACAACATTTATAATGATATGACAAATATTTTTTTTCTCACCTCCTCACGCAGTTATACAATTTTCTTGGTTACCTGATGGATAACTTCACTCCATCCAGCAGTGAACGTAAACTAAGCTGTTGCATGTAAACACAAATACCACATATACAGCTTTCCACTGGAATCTATCCATGCTAAAAGCATCCTATGTGTTCTTCTTCCTTGTAGGAAATCTGATCTCACATATCTTCAGAGAAAACGAGGTTTGCCGAGATGCAGAGTGGGAGAGATACTTCAACTACACCAAAATTGATGTGCCAGACATCTACTCTGGCCCACGGCTAACTTTTCCTTTAGATATGGATCAGGCTGCTGAACTTGTAGAGGCCTTCAAAAACAAACAAGTAGGTGCTCAATGAGGATGCATTAAAAATATGGTTTAGGTACACTCTCAAAAATAAGGCTTCTTTATTAGGATCTATGGTTTCATAAAGAAAGTTTAACATCCACCCCGGCTAACAGGGAACATTCTCAGAACTTTGGCTAGGTTGAGGAAACATTCTTCCAGTAACGTTTATAGAATCTTTGTTCAGAGCAATCTGGTCTTTAATAATCTCAAAACGATAGCACATTATTTATACATTGTACATTGTACATGCACACTGTTTTTTTAAACATATTTTTATTAGCTGGGATGGAACCTTTCTATTGCAAAAAAGGTTCTTTATAGTGCAAAAAGGATGTTCATTTCAAGCCCGGGCGGCTCTAGCTTTGACATGTAAAGATAACCTGGCCAAGTGACATTCCTGGTCGTTTTAACATTATTTAATTTTTGACAGATTTTGTAACTTTATTTTATACTAAAAGGGACAGGTCTTAAAAGGGACTCTATATATAAACACACAGGGCTCAACGCTAAGGAGTTTACTGGTTATTTGCCCTGCCAAAATTTTCACTGGCCCCGCCTGTCACCGTGACACCTGTCTTGGACTGTGTTTTGCCTTCTGTGTTTGTGCACCATGTGTTTTATTGTTAATCGGTTTCACCTGTTACCTATCATCATCCTCATCACAGACATCATCACTCACTGTGTGCAGCTGTTATCACTTAGTGTCCTCATTTGTCTGTGAATATAGTCTCCCTAGTTTCAGTTCTCCCTTGTTGGTTCTCGTCATCAGTTTGCTACGTGTCTTGTTTGTAAATAATAGAGTTTAAGCCTGATCCGTCTTCCTGAACGTGCCACATGCAGCCAAAGCGTGACAGAAGAACTGACCACACCAAAAAAGTCGGAAATTATAGATCGACTGAATAAAGGAGAACATGGGCGTTCTCCGTACCCTGCTGAATCCCGCAGATCGGCTCATAACCTGTTTCCAGGATGGCCAACTGCTCGAGGAATATGTCGAGAGGTTCCTTGAGATTTCACACCATGTGGACTGGGCAGATGGCGTCCTAAAGACTGTTTTCTGGTACGGACTGGACGATCATCTGCACCAGCAAGCTCTAGCAGCAGCGATCCCAGGTACGTTCGCCTGGATCATGTGCTGCGGTTCAGCCTTCACCGTGGCTGAGGCTGATGATGACATCGCTGCTCAACCACCGGCACCAGCCGTCTTCATCGCCACACCTCCTGTCTTCGTCCAGAGCCCAGAGACGTACCCCATCTGCGCCCAGAGTCATGTCCCGCCGAGACCCCCCTTCCAGAGTCTCGTCCTGTCGAGACCACCCTTCCAGAGCTGCTTCACGTCATGCCTGTCAAGCCTGAGCCCTCGTCTCTGGCCAAAATGGCCGCCGCCACGCCTGAGAATCCGTCTCCGACGATGATGGCCGCAGCCTCGCCACCCGAGCTTTCAGCGGAGATGGTCGCCGCTACGCCTGAGTCGTTCCTGAGCCTGAATTCCCACCCAACTTCCCTCTCCCGCCCCATCACTCGCCCTCTACAGGCCAGTGGAATGGTGGGCTCGTTGAGGGGCTTCCAGTCCTCAGGATCTGCCTGGGATCCTACTCCAACCACCGCGTCCAGGATTCCACATCAGCCCATCAGTCCACTAGCTCACCCTTGGCTCCAACCTCCTTCATCTCCATTGTGGCCCATCAGTTCACCAGTTCCACCAGGCTCCCTCGTCCCCCCCTGGATTCGCCTTGGTCACTCGTCGACCTTCCATCACCTCTGGACTGCACTTCTCTGGCTTCGCCTCGTCCCTTTGTCCCCTCGGCTCCGTTGGACTCCTCACTCCCCTCTGCACCTCCTTGGTCCTCAGTCCCTCTGTCTCCACCGCGCACTTCTGTGTCCCCGTCTACACCTCAGTCGCCCAAGCCAGCGGCTTCCCCGTGTTCGGGGCTCCCCCTGTTCTTCTCCCTGTAATCTGCCTGCCTTCTCCAGCCCTTTGCCCATTCCTGTTGCAGTTATCCAGAAGTTATTCAGTTAAAGAGCAGATTTGAGCAGAGTTTGAGCGGACGAAATGCCAATCTCCCTCAAAATCTTGAGCTGAATTGAACATGGCCTGGTTTAGATATTCTTCACACCAAGAAAAAAAAATGGTTCTTTTAAGAAATATACAGTGAGAACCCAAGTTTTTGATAACCCAAAAAAGGATCCACTGTGCCATTGCTGCTAAAACTCCCTTTTGGAACCTTTATTTTATAGAGCAGGGATGGGGAACTTCCGTCCTAGAGAGCCACTGTCCTGCAGAGTTTAGCTCCATCCCAAACACACCTGGAAAATCAATGTTAATCAATGTTAATCAATGTCTTCATGATTACTAGAAATCTACAGGCAGGTGAGTTTTTGTCAGGGTTGGAGCTGAACTCTGCAGGACACTGGCCTATCCCTGTCATAGATATGTGACAGTCAGATAACACTAATGTTATTAACCATGTACACTTCTGGTTTCTCCAAGCAGCAGCTTCACTCTCGTTACGTTCTTCAGCTTCTTCTGGAAACGTGGAAGTTACTCAGAGGGTTGCCAAATATCAACCGAGTCTCTACATGCCATAGCAAAGAAATAACTGTTTGTGGTAAGAATGCCCGACACAACCTTTGAACTTTTTTATTGTTACACTATTCAACGCCTCTTCGAAAATCAAGTTACAAACTTTATTACAGGTGATTTACATGGACAATTAGAGGACTTGCTACTAATATTTTACAAGGTAGGTTTAAAATCTGTCCACACCTAACTACGAGATTGCCTTTAAGTACAATGTATCTATTCCTATGAATTTGTGGTCTATTTATTTTCCCAGAATGGAATGCCGTCAATGGAGAAACCCTACGTTTTCAATGGAGACTATGTGGACCGAGGCAAAGACTCCATAGAGATTCTGCTCATATTGTTTGCTTTCCTGCTTGTGTATCCTGGAGATGTTTATCTTAATCGAGGAAACCATGAAGACCACATCATTAATTTGAGGTAATGGAAATGTGCTGAACACATGCATTCAGTGACACAATATTTATATAATAATTATACATACTATATATTGTTAACTTTGCTCACCACATGCATTTTGCAGTACCTCAACCAAGTAAATATAATGTTACCAACACTAAACGTAAGAGCTAATACCTTACATTTTTATAATTAAGGGTCCAAGCATCAAGCATCATTATTTTTCTAACTCCTCTCCTACCAATTCATATGTGCTTTTTTCAGACTCCCTTGACAAAAAAAACGTTATCAAAACAATTCTGAATCATTAAATTGGTTCATATGGTTATATGAGCATATTAATCAGTGTCTAGATCAGTGGTTGTCAACCACTAGAGGACCTCAGCAAACTGATTTATTTTTTATTACAGTTCATATTGGAGTCAAAACGTTTCTGAACCACTGGTCTAGATGAGGTGGTGTACAAAAGTTTTGTGAGAATCAGCCACAAGATGGCGCTATAATGTGATCATTTTACATGTTACATTTACAATATAGCACATAACCATAAGGGCAAGAATAAAGATTCTGTTTTTATCTTAATCTTTCAGTGTCCACACGTCAGATTGATGTCCCTTTTTCTGCAAGAAAAAATCTTCTGCCACTTTGAATTTTACTTTATTTAATTTTCTTGGTGATAACATTTCATTTTCTGTTCAAAGGTATGGCTTCACCAAAGAAGTGCTGGGAAAATACAAGGTAGGTCATTAATTACATCTAATGTCTGTGCTCTACAATTCCTCAAGTTCCTAACTCTCAGCGTTTTCAAGCGTTTTCCAAAAGTTTCTTGTCCACACTGAAGCGTCGGAAAGTGCTTCATTTACCTTACTGCACATGGGTGATTCTATAATTGCAGGTACATTTGGTGTCCAAAGTCATTCTTTTTTCTTTTTTCAAATGGTTATATTTTTTATTATTTTCATTATTTGTCAATCATTGTCATAGATCACAAGATGTTACAGGCCATTACCATATCATATTTTCTGTAAGAAAAGGGTCTTGTATTGCTGAGAATCGCAAGTTTGAGAGGTGGCGCCCCGATAAATCTCACGAGAATCATGACTTGCTTTACGGCACGACGTCACATACATCAACAACATATGAAGCAGCCTCTATTGAAGACACTAGCACGCATTTCAGACGTGAATCATGGCAGAGCCGACGAAGAAAACAACAAAGAAAGCGCGGTCGGAAGAGTGCAGGGACTGCTCTGCGTGAGTGGTATTTACGACAGTAACGTTAAATACAACTACTCCACAGCGACTCTAGGGGTCGCTGTTTGAGAAAAACGGAAACTGCATAGTGTGCCTTTAAATTATGGTGGAATTATCTCCTACAACTGTAAGATACAGAACATTATCTAATTTTCCCTCATTGATAAGATCTGAAGCACTGAAACGCATGTGTGCTCTCTCCGAGAAAATATTTTAATCAAAAAGTTCTTACACCAAGAGTTATTTTGTAAAACGTCAAAATTGTTACCACAAGATCAAAAGGAAAACTCAAATTTATCACTGATCTCAAAGTGGTTTGTTTAAAAGTCTTTTAATCATGATTTCATTTGTGCCATGTGCTATTAGCATTTTTGCTTGCAAGTGGGGTTTTTGGCTAAAAAGTTAAAAATTGTCAATTCTCTTACTGTCAAACTCTGTTACTAAGTTAGAGTAACAATGCTGACAGTATGTAACAGAATTTGACCTACAAGTCTATAAAGAAATACGTTTTTTCTTTGAAAAGTAAAAAAAGGAAGTAACTTGTGTTTGGCAAGCATTGAATTATTAAAATTAATGTTTTCAATAAGATACTGGAAAGAATTTCTGTTAGTGAACAGTTTTCTCCCTTAACTTTTAAAAAAATGCTAAATGTATCTCCAATTATAGAGTCACTCACATGTGTAAAAGCTCACTGAGATGATACAGACAGAACAAGACATCATAAAGTTATCATGCAATTTTTTCTGGCAGGATCATTTTATTTAGCAAAATATCTCTCCATTCACTGATGCGTTCAGGTCACACTCACTGACAATTCTATGTTTGGTCTAAAACGCAACTGCTCTCATGTCTCATTTGCAAATGCGAGTGAATTTTCTGTCATCTTTGCATATGAAGCGTGTGCAAAGAAACATATTTTAGCAACTGTGTGAAAGTGAATTGCACATAACAGGCACAATAGCGGTATAGACAAACATGTCTATCAGTTCAATATGTGTCCCATGAATAAACATGATTCATTGTTTTCAAATACCTCCATTTTTACAGTTCACACTACAACACGAAAACGGTGTTTTATCCACTTTGGAGAGCGGTTTCAAAAAGCTTTGTTTTCGTTGATAAAAACGTTGTCTCATGTGAACGGAAGGCCAAAACAGAGAAAAAGATGTGTTTTCGAAACGAAAACGTATTAGAGTGGACAAGGCCTAAGAGTTTGTTTACCACACGGCCTTAGCTGTTTATCTCCATTATGAAACAGTAAGGGATATCCCGACACTTTCTATCCAAGAATGCCACCTCTTAACTGCTTGTAGCCTGCTTAGACTTACAGTTTAAAAGGGGAAACTCTGGTCAATTCTCCTGCAGTTATTTTCACTGTGAATGTTGGCCAGTCCTTGGTAAGAGGATTACAACGTAAAGTCTTAAACATTCTTGCACTCTGTCACTGGTATGGATTAACTAGCTGCTAAATCAACAAACTGTTGACATGCCGCCTTAGGAAATTGAATATACGGTAATGGGTAATTTTTTTACATTGGAAAGTTACTACATTTATTCAAGTATTTTAAAGTACTGGTGACAGTTAACTAGTTGTTAAATGAACAAACATTTGACTGCATATACAGTGAGGAAAATAAGTATTTGAACACCCTGCTATTTTGCAAGTTCTCCCACTTGGAAATCATGGAGGGGTCTGAAATTGTCATCGTTGGTGCATGTCCACTGTGAGAGACAATCTAAAAAAAAAAAATCCAGAAATCACAATATATGATTTTTTAACAATTTATTTGTATGATACAGCTGCAAATAAGTATTTGAACACCTGTCTATCAGCTAGAATTCTGACCCTCAAAGACCTGTTAGTCTGCCTTTAAAATGTCCACCTCCACTCCATTTATTATCCTAAATTAGATGCACCTGTTTGAGGTCGTTAGCTGCATAAAGACACCTGTCCACCCCATACAATCAGTAAGAATCCAACTACTAACATGGCCAAGACCAAAGAGCTGTCCAAAGACACTAGAGACAAAATTGTACACCTCCACAAGGCTGGAAAGGGCTATGGGGAAATTGCCAAGCAGCTTGGTGAAAAAAGGTCCACTGTTGGAGCAATCATTAGAAAATGGAAGAAGCTAAACATGACTGTCAATCTCCCTCGGACTGGGGCTCCATGCAAGATCTCACCTCGTGGGGTCTCAATGATCCTAAGAAAGGTGAGAAATCAGCCCAGAACTACACGGGAGGAGCTGGTCAATGACCTGAAAAGAGCTGGGACCACCGTTTCCAAGGTTACTGTTGGTAATACACTAAGACGTCATGGTTCGAAATCATGCATGGCACGGAAGGTTCCCCTGCTTAAACCAGCACATGTCAAGGCCCGTCTTAAGTTTGCCAATGACCATTTGGATGATCCAGAGGAGTCATGGGAGAAAGTCATGTGGTCAGATGAGACCAAAATAGAAATTTTTGGTCATAATTCCACTAAACGTGTTTGGAGGAAGAAGAATGATGAGTACCATCCCAAGAACACCATCCCTACTGTGAAGCATGGGGGTGTTTTTCTGCACATGGGACCGGGCGACTGCACTGTATTAAGGAGAGGATGACCGGGGCCATGTATTGCGAGATTTTGGGGAACAACCTCCTTCCCTCAGTTAGAGCATTGAAGATGGGTCGAGGCTGGGTCTTCCAACATGACAATGACCCGAAGCACACAGCCAGGATAACCAAGGAGTGGCTCTGTAAGAAGCATATCAAGGTTCTGGCGTGGCCTAGCCAGTCTCCAGACCTAAACCCAATAGAGAATCTTTGGAGGGAGCTCAAACTCCGTGTTTCTCAGCGACAGCCCAGAAACCTGACTGATCTAGAGAAGATCTGTGTGGAGGAGTGGGCCAAAATCCCTCCTGCAGTGTGTGCAAACCTGGTGAAAAACTACAGGAAACGTTTGACCTCTGTAATTGCAAACAAAGGCTACTGTACCAAATATTAACATTGATTTTCTCAGGTGTTCAAATACTTATTTGCAGCTGTATCATACAAATAAATAGTTAAAAAATCATACATTGTGATTTCTGGATTTTTTTTTTTAGATTATGTCTCTCACAGTGGACATGCACCTACAATGACAATTTCAGACCCCTCCATGATTTCTAAGTGGGAGAACTTGCAAAATAGCAGGGTGTTCAAATACTTATTTTCCTCACTGTATGACAACTTAGTGGGGAATTAAATATACGTAATGAGTCATTTTTTTAACATTGGAAATATACTTATTTTTACTAGTATTTTAAAGAACAACACAGGTTAAAGGGATACTTCACCGATTAGCATTAAGCTTTGTATCAGTAGAAACCCGGTAGTATTTTCGAATGACCGTGCTTCCCTTCCTCATGTCCCCCTGAGACGAGAGATTTCTGTATTGTGTGTCTGGAAAAAAAACTCAGATGACGCAAAAATCGTCATTTTTCAACATCTGAGGCTTTTTTGGCCAGAGGCTAGAGACTACAGCCAGGAGTAGGAGCTCGTTCCGCATGTTTTCAACCCGCCCATAGGGGGTGTGATCTCACGATAAAACGGTGTCTTTTCAGTTTCGAGTCAACAAGTAGCCTAGTTGTATCATTTCTTCTGATACTGCCCTCTGTAACCGGTAGGCATTGCTTGGGAGTGGCCTCGTAGGGCAGCGAAGCAAGTGCATTCTGGGAGTTGTTGTCTTTCATCCACGTGAGCCAAAAATACATTTTCTGGCTTTTCTCAGTCTAGAAGGCACCAACTTCTAAAATAATTTCACATTTCTACTACATAAATTACCCAATTTAAACACACATTCATCTTTCCAACAGTGAAATATTCCTTTAAGCAGATGGGCAATAGAATGATCTTTGTCAAGTGTTGTTTTTTGGGCAGATTTAGGGTCAATGGCAAACATCTTTGGCAAAATATCCATTGATGGTGCTAACTGTGGTTATGTTCAGTTAATGTTTTTTTCCAAGTAATAAAGTATTTTTATGGTTTTAGTTAACGACAATAACTCTGCTGAGGAATAACTCATTAACATCGTCAGTAATGTGTTATGCACTGTTCCTGCTCTGAGCTTCACATTATGGTGAAATTAATCTGAGGAGCTTCTCTTATCTGTTCAATTCCTTTAAGTTGCATGGAAAGCGTATCCTCAAGTTGCTCCAGAAGATCTTCAGCTGGTTGCCCTTAGTGACCGTAATCGACCACCGGGTGCTGATAGTCCATGGAGGAATCTCAGATACCACTGAACTCGCTTTGATAGCTCGAGTGGACAGACACAAAGTGAGTCAAACAAATGGTTACATGTTGTTAAATCCTGAACATCTCCTCTTTTTAACTGATGAATATGACTTGTCTCTCTATAGTATGTGTCTGCTATGAAGCCCCCGAAGAAGAAGGCTCCATCCCGCAGTAGTTTACATCCAGATTCAGAGCGTTATAATGAGATGATCATCTGTAAGAACAGAACGGGCTCGATGACCTTTCCCAAACAGTTTGCTGCTCGGGACAGTTTCCAGAGACGCTCCCTTCAAGACTTCTCAAGGACTGTGTCTCGGACGGTTGAGGAGGAGCTCGAGGTCCGCCGTAGGCAAGCGCAGTTTAGCATGTCCAGCTTCAGCCAGTCTCACCACATTCTGGGCTCTGCCCCGTCCTGTGTGTCTGAATCAGACTCATCTGAGGTCTTCGACACCAGCGATGATGATTGGAAACAGGTGGGCTTCATTGACGATATCTGCTTTGGTACATGTTTGTGGTTTGTTTAGTACTACAACCCCAAATCAGAAAAAGTTGGGACACTGTACAAATTGTGAATAAAAACAGAATGCAATGATGTGGAAGTTTCAAATTTCAATATTTTATTCGAAATGCAACATAGATGACATATCAAATGTTTAAACTGAGAAAATGTATCATTTTAAGGGAAAAATAAGTTGATTTTAAATTGCATGGCATCAACACATCTCAAAAAAGTTGGGACAAGGCCGTGTTTACCACTGTGTGGCATCCCCTCTTCTTTTTATAACAGTCTGCAAACGTCTGGGGACTGAGGAGACAAGTTGCTCAAGTTTAGGAATAGGAATGTTGTCCCATTCTTGTCTAATACAGGCTTCTAGTTGCTCAACTGTCTTAGGTCTTCTTTGTTGCATCTTCCTCTTTATGATGCACCAAATGTTTTCTATGGGTGAAAGATCTGGACTGCAGGCTGGCCATTTCAGTACCCGGATCCTTCTTCTACGCAGCCATGATATTGTAATTGATGCAGTATATGGTCTGGCATTGTCATGTTGGAAAATGCAAGGTCTTCCCTGAAAGAGACGACGTCTGGATGGGAGCATATGTTGTTCTAGAACTTGGATATACCTTTCAGCATTGATGGTGCCTTTCCAGATGTGTAAGCTGCCCATGCCACACGCACTCATGCAACCTCATACCATCAGAGATGCAGGCTTCTGAAATGAGCGCTGATAACAACTTGGGTTATCCTTGTCCTCTTTAGTCTGGATGACATGGCGTCCCAGTTATCCAAAAATAACTTCAAATTTTGATTTGTCTGACCACAGAACCGTTTTCCACTTTGCCACAGTCCATTTTTAATGAGCCTTGGCCCAGAGAAAACGCCTTCGCTTCTAGATCCTGTTTAGATATGGCTTCTTTTTTGACCTATAGAGTTTTAGCTGGCAACGGCGAATGGCACGGTGGATTGTGTTCACCGACAATGTTTTCTGGAAGTATTCCTGAGCCCATGTTGTGATTTCCATTACAGTAGCATTCCTGTATGTGATGCAGTGCCGTCTAAGGGCCTGAAGATCACGGGCATCCAGTATGGTTTTCCGGCCTTGACCCTTACGCACAGAGATTGTTCCAGATTCTCTGAATCTTTGGATGATATTATGCACTGTAGATGATGATAACTTCAAACTCTTTGCAATTTTTCTCTGAGAAACTCCTTTCTGATATTGCTCCACTATTTTTCGCCGCAACATTGGGGGAATTGGTGATCCTCTGCCCATCTTGACTTCTGAGAGACACTGGCACTCTGAGAGGCTCTTTTTATACCCAATCATGTTGCCAATTGACCTAATAAGTTGCAAATTGGTCCTCCAGCTGTTCCTTATATGTACATTTAACTTTTCCGGCCTCTTATTGCTACCTGTCCCAACTTTTCTGGAATGTGTAGCTCTCATGAAATCCAAAATGAGCCAATATTTGGCATGACATTTCAAAATGTCTCACTTTCAACATTTGATATGTTATCTATATTCTATTGTGAATAAAATATAAGTTTATGAGATTTGTAAATTATTCCATTCCTTTTTTACTCACAATTTGTACAGGGTCCCAACTTTTTCTGATTTGGGGTTGTAAATACTTAAGTACTAGTAATAAATTTAGGACTAAAACAGTTAGGTAACACTTTATTTTAAGGTGATGTAATTACATGTTACTACATATAGTATGCATATAATTATGCATAATTTACTGTTATTACTATAGTATACTATAAGTAACTAAACCTAACCGTGACTCCATAGCAAGTACATTAATAGTAGTTCATTAATATTACTCAGTACTTATTTGAGGAAGTATAACTACAATATAACTACTCTAGTATAGCAATATAACTACTTCACCTTAAAATAGTGTAACCCAGTTATATTCTCAACCATTCTGAACCATTTCCAAGGCCACTCATTGCCCATAAAAATATTCAAAGGCCCCATGACTTTTCTTGTCGTTTTTGATTTACTGGATAAGGATTGATGATTAAAAACTATATTTTTACTCAATTTCTAAAATATGTTAGAACTTGGCATAACTAGAATAAATTTATGTTCATAAAAATGCATCCCAAGGAGTTGTAAGATTGGATTAATTTAAATGACTTAAAATCACACTTTAAAATATAAAATATAATAATATAATATTTAATAATAAAATATTTATATAATATAAATATAAAATAAAATAAGAAATATGTTGTTTTTAGTTGGTCTTAGTTGGATTTTATTTTGGTCTTATTTTGATGCTTGTTTTGTCTTTATTTAAAATTATGTATGTAATTTTGAGGCCCCCTAGTGGGCTCTGGTTCACTGGTTGAGGTTCACTGGTTGAGATCCACTGTACTAATTTGATATATGTGTAGTTTTGAACCATTAATTTCAACTCATTCCTCAGTGTATAAAAAACACAAATTGCATTTGTAGTATTGTACTTATAGTACAATGGAAGTCTTTTGGATAAGATGTTGCACAAAAATAAACATTAAAGGGACACTATGTAACTTTTGCCCCTCTAAAGGTTAAAAAGCAAAACTGCATGCATTTTGTGGAAGAACATTGTTTTGGTTGTGCCTCGGCTATGGTTATACTGCTGCTTATACAACATTCACTACTAGGCTTAAGAGATATAACCAGTTTAGATGGAAAGGATCTCAAGCTGACTTACTGAAGACGTTAATGTAGCTATAACCATTGATAGACATGGTACTTCCAGCACAGCGGTATTTTTTACCGATAAATATATACAGATAAATTGCCATGTGTAGCTCTCTAACAGAGTTCAATGTAACGCATTATATTGTGAAGGATTCACAATAGATAATGCGTTACATTGAACTCTGTTAGAGAGCTACACATGGCAATTTATCTGTATATATTTATCGGTAAAAAAATACCACATGCACGGGCAAGTGACAAATGCAATTTCCTGCGAAAAACCATCCCGACAGGTCTAAGGGTACATTTACACGACAACGATATGCTGAAAACGGAGAAGTTTTTCCTTTGAGTTTTCCATGTACGACACCATTGTCAAAACGATCCCTATTCACACGTATCCGTGAAAATGACTACAAACACTGTATTCTGCTGCCAGGCCATTAGATGGCGATGAAACACTATAGACTGAACATGTAATACTCATGTGCATGACGTCATCGTCTTCAGAGATTCGTGTTTTTGTTGTTTACACGGATATCGTTTTCAAAAACGTGCACTTTGAAACCCGTTTTCAAAAATTTCCATTTTCAGGCACCCAAAACGCTGTTGTCATGTAAATGAACGGCCAAAACGCATAAAGTTTTACGTTTTTAGTTGAAAATGGTGTTGTTTAAAGCCCCTAAAATAAAATTATAATAGGCTTACCATAGTGAAACAGGGTAAGACAAAAACACACAAGGATTGATGATGTATTGACTTATTTAAATTTAGTTAATTTTGGGGGGGGGGGAAGTTATATTGTGTACCTTTTAAAATACACAAAAAGTGTAATAAAGTATAAAGATTTCAAAAGTATATCTATGCTAATATGAGACTAGTGTGATCAGTTTGTTTATAATCTGGAACATTACTCTTAAAAACATAGGTAATTATGCCAACAGTTAAACAGTTTTACAATCTCTCCTTGCAATTACATTTATACTTTGGTGTCATCAGATTTTGGACCTGCTGTGGAGTGACCCCATGTCCCAGGACGGTTGCGTTCCCAATGAGGTCCGTGGCGGAGGTTGTTACTGGGGTCCTGATGTCACAGAGGACTTTCTGAACAGACACAATCTCCAGCTCATCATCCGCTCACACGAGTGCAAGCAGGATGGTTACGAGTTTTGCCACAATCGTAAGGTCAGCAATTCAGTGATCAGAGGACTTATACAGTCGTTTGAGAAGGAAATAATAATGACTTTGTCATTTCGGCTAAAGTTTTTATTAAAATATCTGACAGGCAGAGACTGAATTTAGATTAACAAACTCATTAAAAAGGTGATAAATTGTCTTATTTACATTTACATTCTTGTACTTATGATGGCTCATTTACATTCATGTACTTATGATGGCTCATGTTAATTTAGAGTGCTTTTTAGGACACTGTGTCCTGTGAGTAATATAGTAATTCTCTAGATGAGCTCGGAGGAAAATTATTCTTCAGACGTTTTGCCCTTTCATAGTTAAAGAAATGCAAGTTCTCAGTTACTGTATATTTCATTAGCATTGTCTCAAATGCCTCTCTCGCAAGTCTCAATCCCCCCCCCCCCCCCCGTTTCATTTCATTGCTGTGAAACAAGTGAGATAAAAATAAAAAAGATCCAATTTGTAATTTTTCGAGAATATAATATTTAAAAATAAAAAACACTTAAAAATCATTTATCATAATTAATTCATTGTCTACTTATGTTTTAGTTGTCCAGATTGACATGCATCAATCAATTTTTTCATCTTAAATGTCTAAATATTTTTAGGGCCAGCGTTGTAGAAATGTTCTTGACAGTTTTTAAAGTTGATTTGATTTATGTATTTTGATTTTCAGGTCCTGACCCTTTTTTCAGCCTCTAACTACTATGAGATTGGCAGTAACAGAGGAGCCTTTGTCAGACTGGGTCCAGATCTCGTGCCTTACTTTGTTCAGTATCAGGCCACCAGTATGATCCGAGGACTGAGCTTTCCACAAATGTAATCAACACACATACCATCATCAGCCATTTGACTAAGAAAGTGATTCTCAACCTTTTTAACTCCAAGGCCTCTTATTGTCCACAACAATATACAAAGGCCCAATGACCAAAGACCAGTTTTTCATGATTTATTGGATAAGCATTTAGGATAAAGATTTTTTTACATTTATTTTACTCACTTATACCTGCTAAAATAATTTAGAGCTTGGCATAACTAGAAAAAATTTAATTTGTTATAAAAATGCCCATGGAAGATTTGGTTAATTTACATGTCTATATGCCAGCAGCCATATCACCCTGTAGCCCAAGACCTGTTGCCCACTGAAGCTAAGCAGGGCTGAGCCTGGTTAGTACCTGGATGGGAGACCTCCTGAGAAAAAACAGGTTGCTGCTAGAAGAGGTGTTAGTGAGGCCAGTAGGGGGTGTTCCCCCTGTGGTCTGTGTGGGTCCTAACGCCCCAGTATAGTGATGGGGACACTATACTGTCAAAGAGCACCGTCCTTCGGATGAGACTTAAAACCGAGGTCCTGACTCTTTGTGGTCATTACAAATCCACATTTAACGTGTAACCCCGGCATCCTGGCCAAATTTGCTCAGTGGCCTCTGTCCATCATGGCCTCCTAATCATCCCCAAATACTGATTGGCTTCATCACTTTCTTCTCTCCACCAATAAGCTGGTGTGTGGTGGGCGTTCTGCCGCAATATGGTTGCCGTCGCATCATCCAGGTGGATGCTGCACATTGGTGGTGGTTGAAGAGATTCCCCCTTCCATGTAAAGCACTTTGAATACCCAAAAATATTGTTATTATTATTATAAATCACACTTTCAAAATTAGGTTAGCTGTTGGCACCGATAGCCTTGTGGGCAGCGCGCCAACATATAGCGCCGTTAAGCTTCGGGCATCCCGAGTTTGAGTCCCGGCTCGTGGACCTTTCCCGATCCCGTCCCCTTCTCTCTCTCCCACCTTGCTTCATGTCCACTCTATACTATCCTATCATAATAAAGGATAGTATAGTATAATAACCAAAATAAATATTTAAAAAACTACCTTATGTACATATCCTGATTCTTCAAAGAAAAAAAATGAAATTGAATTAAAATAAGAAATATCTTGATTTGTAGTTGTTGATTAACCACTGAACTAGGGGAATGATTTTCATTCACAATTTCAAATGTGTTACTGTATTTGGTATGACTTAAGTTTTGTTGGAAAATCTACAGCAGATGTTGTGTTACAGTCATTCTGGATACAGTTTATAGTCTTACATGTTCATTGTCAAGTTTCCAGCTCATTTCTCGATGTTCTTTCAGTGTAAAACGCACAGAGCACACTGCTCTCAAGGTCCTACGAGAGCAACTGTTCGTGCACAAGTCAGATCTTCTCAGTGCCTTTCAAGAGCTTGATAAGGAGAACACAGGTACAGACAACTATCTGATATAAAATGCATATTTTAATACAGTACTGCAGTATTTTGCTACCTAGTGGTGTGATGATATCACTTCCACTAATAGCTAAGGAATAAAAATGGAGTTCAGACTGTTTAATATTTGAAAACAATGCGTTTCTAGTTACTTAATGGCTAGTTTTGCAGTTGTTCAAATGTCATAGCAATGTCAATGCCATCACAGGGCTGATCTGTTTGTCCGACTGGGCCAGTGCAATCGAGCGAGTTCTTCACTTGGATCTGCCCTGGAGAGTTCTTCAACCTCAGCTAGTGTCAAGCACCACTGATGGGATGCTGGACTACCACGGCTGGTTCCGGGATCTCGCTCTAAAAAATCACAGCTCTGAGGTAAAGCAGAACCCTTGATTTGAACATTTCCAGAAATGCATCTCTCTGTCTGCTGTGTTAGTATCGCGAAATTCTGTAGATACTTTTGCAGAAAGCGCTCTCTTCTGTTCTCACTATACAGCACATTGAGCAGAGTATGCTGGAGACACTGTATAAACATCGCTCCACCCTGGAGACCATTTTCAGAATAGTGGACACAGATAATTCAGGTATGAAAAAATATTTGCAGGTAATAATAATACTGATAAAATACTTATGTCATAACTGGATCTTCCAGTGAAAACAACATGGTTTGCTATTTCTGTGATTGTCCCACCCTCACGCCAGTAAACACGTCATTAGAGAAGAGAAATTGTTGCAAGGGGGAGGGGAAGTTATTTTGATTAAAGATTATGAGCCCACATAACGGATGATCATTTGCACCTTCGAACCTATTTCAGGGAGTGCGTTCTCGAGACGTGTACGGATAAATCATTTATAATAAACACTGTATTATTTGGATTTTTTTTTTTTAAAGAATTGTCCATTTTGATTTCCTGGCAGCTTTAACATTTCCCTGTTGATGACGATTCCTACAGAGAATAGACTAAACGCAGTTTGATGGCTTTCCATAGCACCTTCCTATGGCCTATGTTTCGGTTTTTCTCAGGTCTCATCTCTTTTGAGGATTTCCGTCAGACGTTGAAACTGCTCAGTGCCTATCTGAAAATGGAGATCTCCGATGAGGTCATCAATGAGCTGGTTATCAGCACAGACACAAATAATGATGGTAGCATTGACATTGATGAATTCATGGAGGCTTTTCGGCTGGTGGACAAAAGCAGACTTGAGAGAGGTAAAAGTCCGTTAAAGTTCAAGCAGGAATATCAGCGTCTTCCTCAGGAGGAAGAAACCTCACAAACTGCAGACTCTACAGGCCCACAGATTTCACAAGGTCCACCTCCACAAACTGCAGATTCACTTGGTACACACACTGAAAATTGTTCATCTTCACAGACTGAAGATCTCTGTGACATTTCTGTTGTTGTTCCACCACAATAACTATTGGCTGTTGAAAAAAATGAACTGTTGTAAACTGTAGTCTTCCTCTTGGTATTGTACCTTCCGGATGAACCTTTATATGCTTTTTTTTAGACTTTGAATCTTCCTCTCTAAACCAAATATACGTCTGTGTTAGCTTCAGGTTCAGGTTTACAATGCACCTGGAAGTTCTGTGATCAATCATGAATGTTCTCCATGTTTCCTCAATGTACTAAATTGTATTGCAAGCTGCTGATCTCTCAAGGATTCCTACATTTGTTCTTATCTCCCTGCAAACTTGATCTGTCAAGATCATGAGGCTTTTCGAGTTTGCTTTCATTGCCTCTGACAAATTTGTTTGCATATTCTGTATGAAAATGAGCCATCAGTATCTTGAATAATACACCATGACATAACTGTTCCGTAACATAGACTACATGTTGTTCATTATGGATTTGATGTCTGCATAAATGTGCTAAGCATGCAAGTAAAAGGCTAGATAGAGTTTTAAAACTCTTTGCCTGCAACTTGTGTGTTTCAAGAGCTATTTTTAATAAGAGGCATGTTGACGTTAAGCTCTGTGCTATTGCTGGAAATAAAAGATATTGTCCTAGAAAACATACTAGCCAAAAAGATGACTGATGTTTTCCTCTCTACCTACACGCTGACTGAGGGAAATGGTTTAGAGGGAGTATACAGTATGGGTGGTATACTTGGAAGTAGTAGTGATGCAGGGAAGAATATTTTTATTGGCTAAAACACAGAAACGAGTTAGCATTTTAGAAATTCAGATTCCATCGCCATGAAATCAATATGTTTTTTGAAGGAGATTATGATTAAATGCCTGAAATAAGGTTTGTGGTTAACAGAAGCTTAAGATATTTTCACATTTTACTCCACAACATAAAATACATCAGTAATAACCCTTTGTGTTTTTAAAAAAAAAAAATCTTTTACTTTTCTTGGGAAAAGGTGGTTGCTAACAAGTGGCTAATGCTGCGTTCCATTTACCTTGAGGAGCTGGGAATGATGACGGCACACCCACATCCAGGTAAACACTTGTTGTGGGAATACACAAATAAAAAGGCGGTAATGCCAAAATTTAAAATCCATAAAATGGCTTGGATAGTACTGTGTGGACCACTGAGTTTACTGAGACACAGACAAACAGAGGGGCTGATAAACAATATTTTACTACTGTTTAACTACGGTTGATGCGCTGAGAGCAGCCATTTTGCATTCTTAAGTCAGGGTTGTTGCCTTTTTTTATACTGTCTATGGTTGTTGCGCTGTACAGTGTGAGCGATTCTAAAGCAAATGGAGTCATCTGCTCTTAATCGCTATTATAGTATTTTAATGTCAACTTACACCGATCGTTATGCGCAGCGCTGCTTCAAGTCGAACACTCCTCTTGTCTTTAGGCGATTGTATTTAGGCTTCAAAATAAAAGTTGTGTTCATTTGTGAAGATTATCATTTTCAACAAAACTTGTAAGAATCATAAACTTTCGTGGGTCATATTTTCTGCAATGATCCAAAAGCCAATTAAAAAATCCTATTTTATTCTAACCTCTGGTTTGGCCTTCAAAATTACGTCATTACTGCAGAACTCCGTATCATTGACATTTGACCTGGATGAAGTATTTAGCAACTGTTTTCTCCATAGATATCTATGGTTTTCTCTCTGCTGATGATTCTTGATAACCGTGAGTCACCACTAGGGGGCGTTACTGCAATATATCTGTGTAAGGACTGCAGTCACACTCGACATATCGCTGTCTGCTGGTTAACCAACGATTCTTTTGTTAACATGGGACTGTGTGGGTGAAAGGCCTGCATAAGTACAGATATCAAAGAGCACTAGTCTTCACATGTCTGCTGTGAGTCACTGCACATCATGAAAAGATTTTTTTTAAGGCTTTGTCAGATCACCCACTCCATACCTCAGTTTCACATCAGAGGTTATCGCTACACTAGTGGTTTCAAAACATTCCTATAGTTGTAGCCAAATGCGTTTGTCAAGTTAACGGCCAAGACTTTTTTACAACTAGGTTGTTCAAGTGACTGACGCAGGACAAGTTGTTGCTTCATTTAAAGGAAGGGTAGGCAATATCAGAGCGGCTTGCAATAGCACGCTAGCTTTGAAAGCATAAGATCCCACCCTGCCTTCAGAGTGTCTCCACAGCCACGCATCCTCCAAAACACATGAACTCCTCACACAGCAGAGTTTGCAAAGCGTCACTAGACGAAAGACGGCGTGAAATGACCTCATGTCTCAAAGCACATAATAGTACAATATAGCTACAAACAGCGATACGGGGCAGCAACAGCAGTGCAGAGCCAGAAGAGCAAAAAACTAAGCCATTTTTTATATCTCATGACCTGTAGGTGCTGCTGTTCCCAAATTTGTCATTGGCCCTCAGATCATGATTTCGATGAAGCGTACCAGGTTTTGTAGTCAAAAAATTGACTACTATACTTTTAAGAATGGCAACTACTGTAATAGGCGGAGTCTTAATGTAAGATGTTGAATGTGATCAGCATGATGAGCGGAATCAGGTGTTCTAGGTTTAATTTTTCTAGATAAAAGGGTTCAAAAGTTATAATTGTTTCAAATGTGAATATTTAAACTAGTGATGGCGCTATAGAGTTAGTCAGATTACTATTCATTACCATCACTACAAGTGTGCCAATTTTCATAATTTTTTCTACGGCTGCCATAGGCTTCCATTGGGGAGGAATAATAATAAAGATTAAGAAGAATACTAACAGATACAATAGGGGCTACGCAAAAATGAATCAAATTCACAAATAAATAGATTAAGATCCACAAATAAATATAAATTTATAAAATTCACAAATAATTAAAATGATTTGCAAAAAAAAAAAAAAAAAAAATTACAAATGTGTTTCAAATGGGGTAAAAAATAAAAATAAAATAAAAGTTAAGTTAAGGGAAGAAACCTTTTATTTTCAAATTATATCTTTAATCAAATGTTTTAAACTTTTATAACAAATGATAACTTGAACTATGGACAAAGATGGAGTTATGCGACCATATTACTCTAGTAGACTTTTCTACATTTGTGTTCCAAATTTTTTTTTTTTTTTTTAAATACATTTTTGGTTGTAACAACTTAGTGAGTAAATGACAGATTTTCTTCTATTCTTTTAACACAGGGGAATGTTCTCTAACAGGGATTTGGAGACCCCAGGAGTGGAGAAGATACACTACACTATGATTTATTTATTTATTTTTGGCAATTTTTTCCACTGAGACATTTATGATGTTCCAGAAGATTTCTATTTTGAACATGCTGTTCTTTTCTTTTCAACATTGATAATAAGAAATGTTTACTACCAAATCAGCATTATATTATATATATATATATATATATATATATATATATATATATATATATGTATGTATGTATATGTATATATATATATATATATATTAAAGGGTAGTGTTTATAAAACATGTTCTTAAAGTCCCCCCGTGGTGAAAATCAAGCTATAAATGTTGTATATGTCTATGTGGTGTTTTTAATATGCTTTAAGACAAACCATGTGCATATTCATAAGTCAGCACCATTGCGGAGTATTTTGTCATTAAAACTGCAGTGAACCAGACAAATTTCATGACATTACAAATTATACTAATATGAAACTGTTTTTGTGAAGTGTAAGAATCCAACATTTGTATATTGGGGGAGTTCCTTGGTTTATAATCGCAGAAATCTGTTCTTTCACACAATGTCAGAGAGGGAAGCAGAAATGTGACAAAATAATTTGCAAGAATTTCAACATTTTTTTTATTTTTTTGCAAATAACACTAAAAATGTTTACAAAAGCATTGTAGAAAGATTTTGTGCAGTGTAAATTATCAAAACTAAAAATGAATATTACTTGAAATGATTTTGCACCTAACATGACATAAGGATTGTCATTCTCAGCAGCAAAAAAAATGCAATGCATCTCAGGAGGACGTGATGAAGTGTTCAGTGTTTTTAAGACCACCCTCAAAGATGTTGTGAGGAATTTACCAGCCCTGAAATGAAGGCAGAGGGGGAAAAAACAACAACAACAACAACAACTGATACACGTGTTGCTACTTAGTGAAATAAACAAGGATGGTATGGCACTAAAAGCTCATCCCTGAAGGAGGGCGTCATTCATCTAAGAAAAAAAAGAAGGTTAGATTGCAAATGGGAACTTCCCTTGTACCCAACATGGCACTATGGCAATCTTCCTTAGTGGAACTCAAAGACACTCAGCCTTCCCTTTGTTATTCCAGTTGGACAAACGGTTGACAGCTTGAGAGAGTTGTATAACAGGAGATCATTACACACAATAGGCTCACACCCCACGTATACAATACAAGCCTTCCTCCATCATAGTTAACAGTTTTTTTACATCCACATACACCGTTCAGTCTTGAATTTAGGACAATATTCACTTGGTAGCTACTACTCCAGAAATGTAGAGAAAAAAAAAGAAAGAAAAAAAATGAAGAAGAAAACAGAAGTGTGCTTGATGACCCCACTGGTAATATTACAAAATAATTAAAAATATATAGAAATGAACAAGACCAAAGAAAAGACCTTACAAATTCAGATAATGTACATACCATTGAACATAGGAATACATAAATATTTGTTTGTCTGATTACAAAACCTTTTACTTCATTATAAAATTTGCTTTTTACATGTTGTATTGCTGTGTCAATACATAATACTGAGAGTTTCTTTGCACGCTGTGGCAACACTTTACATCTTAAGTTCTTTGCTGTATTAAACACATTATAAACTCACATAGTATGCCCTGGAAAATATTGTGTTACTTTTTTTTTTCTTCTTTTTTTCTTATTTGCCTTTGTAGACAATGAGGTTATAATGCTCTTGCAAATGGGAAGTCGATAGCGATACCGCTATCTGTGTGGAAAGCAAACAAACCAGTTTTCTAATCTTTGGTCAAGCATATAGGGGCAAAAGTCACCGAGAGGAATCTGGAAACTGTAGAGAAATGGCTCAGGTTCATAGATCTTTCATACTCAAGTCACATTTTACTTGCCACCACTGTTCCAGCGGGGTCCTTGTTCAGCCTAGTGTGTTAAGAGAGACTGTCAAAGACCATTTTAAAGTCAATTTATATACTATTTGCACTGACAACAAAACGTCACTCTCCGAGAGCCACTGTAATGTAATTACACTTAAGCTTGAATGACTTTCCCTCAGTTTTCTGTTCATATTCAGCTGCATAAGACACTGCAAATACAGTGTTTCCAGTTTAAACCTTTAAGATAAGCTAAATCCATGGCACAGGCAAAGACGCACCAATATGCACTGCAATCCACGCAAACCGTGGTCACAATAGGTAACAGATGGTTTACGTCAAGTAAAAGTAACGAACACCAATCATTCCAGCAAGTGTCTCCAAAATGGGAATGATTTACAGATACGCGAGTCTTTAAAACAACCGAGTGTTGCTACACACAAGGGTTATGGCAACTTCAGACAGATAACTGAAAGCAATAGCGCTATAGGCTCTGATAATCAAGGACAGAAAAAGCTAAACGAAAATTAAACTCAACAGACACAAGCAATGATTCAAGTGCTAGAGTCTTTCACCCACAGAGGGTTATATAAACCGTGCACAAAACAAATGTGCAAACCTCACCGATAACCTGCTAACCTTTAACCCCATCTGCTCTGATTAGACTGTGGGTTGTGCTCTCGCTATGACAGAACAGACGCGCTTCGCCGTGAAACGGGAGGGATGTAGTTCCCAGTCCGACACTGATTCACAGAAGTTCGTCTGACGTTTCGCCTAGTTCCACCGTATACCTGCCATTACCACGCAGCAGAATCACATTGTGTTCGTAAGTATTTGTAAGGCAGAAAATATTCAAGTCTCACTTGTGAGTGTTCTACGTCTTTTGTTCGTTTTCTTACAAAATGCTAAAAGCTAGTACGACTTCTGTAATACGACGCCTTAAAGGAGAATGTCTGACCTCTTTTTAACAGCCGTCATCACTGAAATATTTCTGACTCTGATACTGTGAAATAGAGAGGACCGCTCAAATCACTAGTTTCCACTTGTCGTCACACTGCATCGTGCAAAACGGAGGACGGTGATCCACCAGAGCAGTTCACTACAGTGTGACAAAAACATGCAAGCATTGACATGCCTGCAGACACACACACACACACACACATATAATTACACACACACACTGGTATGTACAATCACACAAACTTAAGTTCTGGATAAGACCCAGATTTTGTTAGCATATTAGACCTTTTAGCTCTCTAATACTCTTAGAGGAGGTAAATTAATAGTTCGCAATTATCTGCTCATTATCAAATATGAAGTTTGACATATGAAGATCTGTGTTAGTTGAAGGTCTGCCTGTGTAGACCTGAATACAGTAGTGTGGGACGAGATCTGAAACACTTTAAGAGCACAGGCCGTCCTAGACATGAGTGTTCCGGATGGGTGAAACTCCTCACGCTCTCTCATGCCTTCAGGAACTATGGACTCTGTCAGCATGCAATGCATATATGCGTTTTTAAAGGCAAAAGAGTGTGTTTCAGGCCTCTCAGGACTAGGCAACAGGAGCCTCTGGAAGTCCAGAGACGGTTGTTCAAAATTGACTTGGATCTTTTGAATTTACATAGGTTTTGTTTGAAGATATGGCAGTTTTGAGAAGGCCATGCTCAAAGAAAGAAAAAAAGTCACGAGTCAAAATAAGTGACCCTCGGCATACGGTGGTGAGCGTGCGGGGACTGGCCCACGAAGACGAATCGCACAGTGAAACAAAAAAGGGTGAGTATGCACTACTGGTAGACGTCATGTCCTTCATCAACACTTTTGTGCCTCCACTGGTGACATGGCAATATAAGATCCGTTCCTCAAAGGCTGATTGTTGCGGTTCTCCGGCGAATCCTCCGCTTGGTTGCTCACTTGGGTATAAGCCGTTTCGTCTTTCGTCGTCTGTACAGAACATACAAGAACATTAGTGTGTACATTGTTAAAACCACGTATAGATGACAGATGATGTCAAACGTGAAATCACGTACCACTAACAAATGGAGCTACACATCTAATCTAACGCTGTGAAAGTACATTACGATCACCATGCAGGAAAAGCAATTAAAATGATTTGCAGAAACAAACAAGGTATTTCTATGAAAATGCTCAAAATGACCAAATACAATAATGATATAACAGCCTAGGCAAATTTGAACAAAATGAAAGCAAATTGTGTGTGTAAGGGAAAAAAGAAGACTTACAGCAAAAGAATGAAAAGCTTCAGTAAAATCAATACGTTTTACTTCATTCTGAATTGGAACAAACAAAAAAAAAACAAAGGGAGGAAAAATGTTACTGGAAATCAAAACATAACAGCATTATACATTTCAAGTCATAAAATAAATGCTATAAAGACCTTCTGATAATTAGTATATAAATGTGCAAAACAAATATGAATCTCCCCCTGAACCATTCATTCATAAATACATTTATTTTAGGTCATAACAATAGATGACCAAACCAATTAAACTGCAAAAAAAACATCAACTATATAATAAAAGAACTAATTTCATAAAGTAATACGTGCACTAGAGCACATGCATTCCCTCATGCGTGTGCATGCATGGGTTTTAAAGCTAGGGTGAGTGCGTTCAAGGCGAGTGACACATGTAATTGACTTTCAAGCCAAGGGTGTATAAGGTTGATGGAATTTTAAAGGCTTTTAGTCTTTTCCATACTGGCATTTCTGGAGAATATTAACTATTACTCTATTAATCTTGTTCTACGAAAAGGTATTGTCGACATACAAATGACATTTTTAGTATTACGTAACTAGCCAATACATAAGACGGAAGGTCAAAACTTCTTATCGCTGATTTTTACCTTTCTCTGGCGGTTCCTGCAGATGAGGAAGATCAGGACCATAAGTAAAATGACCCCCATCCCCACAATGATGACTGGGAAGTTGGACACCACCGTTACAATCAACAGAAGCGTCCTCATCTGGGCTGCGGAATCATCGTCGATAGTTGCAGTCTGAAAATTCCACAGTACAAAATGAAATTCAATGGAAAACAAAACTAACTTTGTGAACAGGCAAATCGATAATCTGAAGTAGGGATGCGCCCGAAGCCTAAATCCGAATTCAGAAAGGCACGGAAGATGAATAATACATTCTATGGAGCCTCTAAAGGGACATGGTTTGGCTTGATATGGTAGTCTGTTACATCACATTACATCATGATTTAACTTGTTAGGAGAGATGACTGACAGGACAATGTCAGAGGATTTGGTGTGCAACAGATCCTGAGCGTCATTGACAAATATCTTTTCTTGTAAAATGTGTGGTAAGTCCACGTGGTTGCAAATTGGAAAGTGAAAGTGAAAAGCGAGCGAGCATTCAAAAGCGATATTTATAGCGGCTCCCAGATCCCTGCAAATTATACACAATAAAATTACCCAACTTTATATATTGCTTTTTATTTATTTATATAATTGCGAGAGAACGCAAAAGCATTTTCCATCACCATGTCTCTTTGGGGGCTCCGTAGAGTGCGTCATTTCTTTTTCGAAAATAGTATATCGTACATAGTACAAAATGTACTTCGGGTACATCCCCAATCTGAAGAAAGTGAACTTACCTCATTGACATACATAATGGGGAAAATTGTCTCATTCAGGTATTTTGTTTTGCTAAAAAAAACAAAAAAAACAAGGAAGCCTCATTAGCCATTTTGTCATTCCAAATCACAATTTAATTGTTTTTGTGAGGTGTTTTACTCACACGAAGCCACTGACTCTCTTCAGTATGACATTGAGCTGAGCTCTCTTACAGGCACGAATGGGGACCCCTGTGGTCTGCAGAAAAAAAGCAAAGGGACAATTTACTATATAAAAAAATAATAATAATAAAAAAAAAAACACCCAATATTCACCACATCACACACAGTCTTTGATCAGTTCCACCGGAACAGCGTCTATTACACATCAACTCAATGAGTACAGTTTCCATCACGATATGTAACAGTATTTCTCACTGGGATTCTAGGGAAAGTTAGGCAGGTGTGGTTTCACATTCACTGTGGTTACCAGTGTGAATCACCTTGTTTTTTCCTGTCATATAAAGACGGGTCTAAACTACTTTCAGATTACAAACCACAAGAGCGCTAACTGATCAGTGCTGTAGCTGTAAAAGTGAAAATCGCAAAGCGTCAACACTGCGTACCGGGTTGATGTCGAGGTATGTTTCGTGCTCCTCTTCATTAGGGTTCATTCCTTCAATGGCATTGATGTACCTCTCATCGGCTTGGTAGAAATGAGGGAATGATACAACAATGGGTGCACCTGTACAGTGAAGGGGAAATAGGAACACGTGGCATTAGTTGCTGTTCCTTTTTTCAGATTAGTTGACAATCGAGTATATATAGCACCTATCTAGGAAAGCTCTGTATGCAAAAGGCAATAATAATCACTTCTTTATCAGCTATTGCATTTATAATTGCTGGTCATAAAGATAATCAAGATGATTAAAGTCATATCAAGCCTCATGTTTTTATTTTATGCTGGTCCAACTAGGCCAGTAGTTTAGATTTTTACCAAAACAAAGCAACATTGAAATGTGTCAAAAAAACAAACAAAAAAAAAACATATTTTTCATTTACAACAAATATGTTATTATTGTTGTTAAACTTTACAGCTATAACAGAAATTCATATACTTCAAAGTTGTAACATACAATGCAAAATATTACTGGTTTGTTTATGATTTAAAAACCCATTCTAGATGCAAACTTTCCACCAGCAAATGTTCATAAAAATACAAATAATTATGTACGGAAGTCAATGAAAGAAAAAAAAAAGAAAAAGAAAAAAATCAATGAATGCAAAGAATTTAATGCATCACAATGGGGCAGGTGACAGTTCAGACTGCAAATGTGCAGTTTTTAGATGTTACTTCTCTTGTTATGACATTTTCCATTATCTTAAGTAATAACCCCGAGGCATTTTCTAGGACTTTTTGTTTTTTTATGCACACTAACAGAAAATGAAACTTCCTCTTTTGGAGGGACATGCTCAATGACAGGTCGGCAAGTACCTGAACACCCACCAAGAACGCAAAATCATACATTCTGATAGGTGCCTAGTTTATCGTTAGCCAATAATAATATGTACCAAATCCCATCTCTCAATCCTTAATAACACCCTCCCTAAATATAACCATAATAGAACTGTCATGAACCCTTCTAGGAATGATGACTAATCAAAGCATGTGCAGATTTCCACAGCTGTTTCCTATCAGGAGCACTCACATGACAAAAGCGAGAGTTTACCATCGTTCAATAATAATATTAGCCTACTAGTTTATGGCGGAAGCAATAGAGGCCAAGACAGAGTAATCTGTCGGAGGACACCTACAGCGAATCAAGTGCTTGAGTCATAAAACTGTACTAAAAGTTATTCATTAAGCGCTGAACCCTGATTTCCCTTTCATAGTCCAAGAGTGGGCAAACAAAAGCAGACCGATTTAACTTGAACTTCAGTTACGAAGCCACAGATCAGTAATGGGAAACCCAGAAATTCAATACTATTTACTCATGCTTGGTTTGCTTTAGTTAAATGCCAGTCTGGACCAGCTATTTAGGGCACCAAAAAACCTTTAGTGCACTTAGATTGCTGTACTTTGTTAAACAAATTATCGTATTTAAAACGTTACTCCATTTTCCCCATGTAATGATTCTTCTGAAAACATCCCACGTCTTTCTCACTGTAAATTCCTGCTCTGAAAACACACTGTTGGCCCTGAAGCTAAGTTGTGGCGTGTCCCAGAACAGGCTTACCTTGCCGACAGATGCTGACTTTAAGGACTCCTTTTCCAAGACAGTCTCCAGCGGGCACGCAGAAGCCAGCGTTATTGGGGTTCTCATCTGGGGGAGCCAGTACATCTGAAGGAGGGGCGAAGCGGAAAGCAGGGATACCCTTCACCTCTGTGTCTCTCACGTAACCCAAATGAATGGATCTGCAAGTGATAAAAAGCATAAGTAACCATGTACAAATAACCAAGTACCTTGTTTGTGTTAAAACACCTTGCTTACCGGCACAGATCAGCAGCAAAGATGTACAGGAGTTCTTTCCTGGAAAGGAAGGTGTGGAAGACACTGCCATCTGTCCCATTGATCATGTTGCTCTGGTTAGACGACCACCAGTTCATCTGACTGTGAGTGAGAAAATGAATAGATGGTGATTGTTTTTGTCACGGGTTCTAATGAAAAAGGAAGGTTTATTATGCGTTTTTCTCCAAAATCTACATGCAGAATATTCTTAATATGCGAAGTCGATTGGAATTTTATTAACTGGGATATAGGTGCAATTAAATCAGGTTATGGGGTCCAGTTGCACAGGAGGTCTTTTCTTGTACTTTATCCTTTGCTATTGACTTATCTAGCATGCTGTGTGTTTAACCCAATTTCTCAAGGCAGGAGAGCAGATGAGTGTGCAAGAATTCTCTCTGTGTCAGTAAGGCAACGCAGATTACGCAAAGACTGACGTGTACCTGATGCCGTTCCACGTGTCAATCTTGCCGTAGTCCATATAATTCTTCTCTCCGGTGTGGAAGACAAATTCACCCTCATGGGTTCCATTTTTCTGAAGTCAGTAAAAAAATAAAATAAAATTGTATTTAATATAACGCTAGAACAATAAAAAGAACTGTGTCACATAAGGGTAAAAATGACTAGAAAGTCATAGGAAGTAGGAAAGTAGGTTGTTTAGATGCCATGATGTGAATACAGAGTGAAAGACTGAATGTTTTATTAATGCAAACCATTCAAACTCGCTGTCAAGGCACTCGCATGAGACCTACGATTGCACAACAAACCGCAGATATTTAATATCTGTCCTATATATATATATATATATATATAATCCCTAAATTCTAAAACCTATTTCATTAAACCAGGCCAAACATGGTAGAATGGTCAACATCTGCAGGATCATGATAATAACGTCATTTGCTTATCCTGTTCAGATCGTATATATGTGCTTTAGAGGTTGCATGTGCTACTTTGTATTGGTTGTATAAATATATGACCCATTTAGACTGCATTTTATCTCTCTTTTCAGACTGACTAAAGCATTAAATATGATGAAACTGCAGATTCTCACATTGTACATAAGGCCGAAATGCTCATCCACTTCTGGTCTCATGGCGTGGAGTTTGGACAGCAGCGGGTCTTTGAAACCCCACAGGACCTCATGGACTGTGCGATCCATAAACACGCCGATGCCCATGGATCCCATCCACATGGACACAGCAGTCCTCAGAAAGAAGGAGTAGGAGTTCAACTCGTTCATCACGGCCTGAAACAAGAGGGAAAGAATTCAGAGCAAATTCTTTGCATTTGGATCAAAGATAATCTGTTAAGCAAATGGCAAAAGAAATGCTATGAGCAGACTCATTTTTAAATGCAAAATGATTAGCTGCCAGTGCAAAAACAAGAAAACAAAACCCTTCTTACAATGAATGGAATGTTAACGGTTGTCACACGGTCAACCTCAGGATCTCCCACTGACATGTTGCGAAGAAACACAAAGCTCTTGGGATTTGTGGCAAAGATTTTCGTCCCATTCTCAAGGAAAGTGACATTTTCCCTTGGTCGATATTCCCTGATAAAAGAGAGTAGCATAATGTTAATATCAAAATTGGCAACTGTCAGGTCTAGATTTTTAAATCTAATACACACAACACTACCATTCAAAAGTTTTTGAAAGAAGTCTCTTATGCTCATTAAGGTTGCATTTTTCTTTTAATCAAAAATACAATAAAACAGTAATATTGTGAAATAGTATTCAATTGAAAAGAACGGTTTTCTATTTTAATATATTTTGTAATATAATTTATTCCTGAAGGCAAAGCTGAATTTTCAGCATCATTACTCCAGTCTAAAGTGTCACATGATCCTTCCGAAATCGTTCTAATATGCTGATTTGGAGCTCAAGAAACATTTCTTATTAATATCAATGTTGAAAACAGTAAGTAGTTAGGGTAAATGTTTCCTGTTTCCAATCTTCTAAAAGCATGAGTCATTTCTTGACTATGGTGCCAAACTTGTTGTCACTGACAACAGACAGTACAGTTTAGTAAACAAATAGCTCAGAATGAAGACAATGAACATGAACATCTCAATTTGAGACTTTTGTAAATCACCTGTAAGTATATGGCCCTATTTGAGTGACTTTGGCCTTTTCCTTTCCAGCCAAGAACTCATCTGGATTGGTAACGTTGAAGAAGAAATACTGCATGTAAACAGGAGGCGGTGGATTTATCCAGCCCTCCAATACTCTGCTGTTTTTACCTAGTGTGATCTCCTGTGAATCAAACACAATCAAAGGTCAAGAGAGAGCACCAAAAGACCATTTCTGTAGCTCTTCTGTCTGTTTAAAGAGAACTCAATGTTTAAGCAGAGTTTCAATATAATTTAGGGAAGAAAGAAAACAAAAAGCTGAGCGCCTTCCTTTTGAGTGATGACGGTTTCTGGTGAAATGTCAGTGACCTGTTATGACACAAATACAGCAGACATGAGGTAAAGCGAGTGCTAGGATGACGGAAAAAGAGGAAAGAGCTCAGCAGACAGTTGAGCTGATTCAGAGTTAGAAAAGAGGAAGAAAAACATCAACAACGAAAACATGTTTCTCAGGTTTTTGAATTTTTCCATTAGAAATAAGGTTCAGCAGTAACACTTCTCACTTCTTGAGTGCCTTGAGACAAACTCGGAAGGAGAAACAAATGTTTATTTTAAAACGACAAACTTTTACATCACAGAACAACGTTATTCGTGACTACACATGACAGTAGTACTGGGAAAAAAAACCCAAAGCTCCAAAGGCTGACTCGTGATAAACTCGTAACAACCAGGAGGTTTTACTCAAGAATGCTGCCTTGAAATGCAGATAACGCTATCTAGAATCAAAAACCATGACTTCAGCAGAGTAGCAGAGCACCCGCTCCAAAACAACAAACATCACGGCCTCTTTCACTGGACCTTCAGCTTCTGAAAGGGCATTTCAGAAAAATCCAGATTTGCTGGAATCACTGGTCAGAAGAAGGGCCTCAAGTTGAAAAACGTAGTTTGCATGTTTCAAAACCAATCATTCCAACATCTAATCTTTGTCAAATCACCAATTCCATTTACACTACTATACTATGACCCAGGGAATAACATAAAGGTGTCTTTGTTCAAATCTATTTAAGAGGACACTTGTCTTTTAAAATGAGGAATTTTTCACATGTAAGCTCTGAATGGGATCTCTGTCGTTAGGAGATTTACCATGAGTAAAGTAACTGGTATTGAGCACTAAAGAAAATGTGCAGCTATTCAACTTGTTCAACCATGCGTTGTGAAATCAGACTAAAGCTTTTCTTTAAAGTAAGATTATGTTACATCACACTCATTGACTCTCTTTTCCAATTTTTCAGGGTTTCTCAGGAGGTTTGTCTTGCCGTTTTCTTTAAACCACACTGCCAGCAGTTCTTAATTACACCTGGTAAAAAAAAAATGATGATTTTGTTTTTAAAAGAAGCGGTGCATTTTAGCTTAAAGACGCCAATTAAAAGTTTTATCGACTAAAAGCACCAGACCACACCTTAACAAACACGCATACACTAAATGTTTGGGTTCGGTAAGATGCTTTAATGTTTTTGATGTCTCTCATGCTCACTAATATTTGATCAAAAACAGTAATCTTGTGAATTATTATTACAATTTAAAATAACTTAATTAAGTGATGGCAAAGCTGAATTTACAGCATCATTACTCCAGTCTTCAGGGTCACATGATGCTTCAGAAATCATTCTAATATGCCGATTTGATGCTGCTAAATATTTTTGTGGAAAAAGATACTTTTCCAAGATTCTCTGATAAAGTAAAAAAAAAAAAAAGCATTTACTTGAAATAGAGATTTTCTTTCAATTACAGATGTCTTTACTGTCACTTTTGTTTTGATCAATTTAATGTATCCTTGCTAGATAAAAAAAAATGATTTCTTTCACACACAAAAAAATCGTGTACATGGTTACATCCTGTAAAACTCATTAGCCTGCTTACAACTGTTCAATGGGATATGATATGAATACTAATTATTTTAAAAATAAATAATACAGATGAACCTCCGGAATTTGATTTTGTGTTCTGCTGTGCTCATCAACCTTGAGAAGTGAAGTTTTTGAAGGTCCCAATGGACATTAAACCATGTCAGAAGAACATTTTCAAAGCCTTGCTCGAGCAAATACAGCCAAGGTAAGAACAACAATAAATGTTTGCATTTTGATAGGAAGGTCATTTTTTGCGCAAGTGGTTAACATTACAAAAGGCCAGTGAACCAGATACCAGAGCGTATGATGGTGCCAGCAACTGGAAATTGATATTTTCATAGATAACAACCCATGTTTTACCAAAGTCCTTACACTGCTAGGAGGTGCAGTTTTAAATGTAGACATTAATTCCCAGCAAGGAAAGAATACATTCACAAGCTTACATCAAAGGGATCTTAACTTCAGCTAAAAAAGGAAGTTTTAACCGTCAAACACTTTGAAGAAAAATTGCCTCAGAGCTACATACCTGCGTCACTTATACAAACTCCACTTCACACCCTATACTCAACAAAAACACACATCACCTAAGGGCTTGAAAAAGTTGTATTGTCTAAAGAACTTAAGCCTACTGGCTCAATGTCACATGTTTCAGTGACAGAGAAGACATAACGAATATGAAAAGTAACAGTATATCATGAAGGTCAATTATAAGGCTTTAAATCAATGACAAACCACTGCATAACACCTCCAGCAAAGTTAGCTTCACTCTCAGACCACCACAAACACCCACCCTTGAATTCCAGGTCAAGGGAATCACATTGAACAGTGAATACTACACTTGGTTAAAAATACTGAGGGTAGAGGCCACAATTCCAAGTATTTTTCCAAGGAGAACATGCGGAGACCCTCCCCCACAGCCACACATATAGCACACACCTTCCCCTGCCATTTATATATATGCGCTATGTGAATGAACGACCTTTCCCGTAACATTAAAAGAAGAGTGATTCATACACGGTGGTGTTGCAATGAAAAGCATTTAATAATCAGACAGACAGACAGAACCGCTGAGGTGGATTAGAGAGAGACGGGGTGGAAAGAAGTATTTTCCGCAATATGATAGGCTTCGTGGTCACAGACCAGCCCACTTTAATCAGGGTTACTAACAAACCCACATTTACATCACGGTAATTTCATACCATATGTTTTGACCACCTAACACGTAAAAGAGGGGGCATTATACTGCTGAAATACAGGTTTTTTAGTGTACATAACATGAGATTGTGTAGTCTGGGTCTCCACCGCGAGTAAGAATGGGAACTTTGGTATAGCAATTATAGCAAGAATAGGTTGATTTGACAACATTTAAGCTTGCCTGTTGTATGATTTCGCACTGCTTACGTTACATCCGTGTGATGCTCAACACAGAGGAAGCCTAGTGTAGGACAACAGCAGCACTGAATCACTTTAAGAGCCGGTTTCATAACACAAGAAGTTTAATTAAACACTTTTCTCCATAAAAGACTTACCTTTTTTAACCGCTCCTGAATCATTGTTTGGAAGACTTGAGCCACCAGAAGGGCGATTCCCAAAATGAGCAAATGAGCGCACACGATCCCGGTGGCGTAAATGGCACACGATCTTCTAGTCATTATTGATGGTTTCAAATGGGCTGATCTGTAGGGGAAAAAATAACACTATTCTTTCTTTCTCCTTTTCTCTTGTTCCGAACTTCTACTCGAGAACCTCCAGGTTTGTCTCTGTTCTTCTCAAAGCTAGAATCGTTTCCCTTCTTTTATCAGTGGGATATTCAGCAAACACGATCCCAGTGATGTGCGATTAGCGGATGTGTTTCTCGGATGCTGAGATATAAGAGACTATATAAACTCTGGCTCTAAAGCAGCCAGAGGTCTTCTCCACCTCCCTCACCAGATTCAAATGAGCCAGTCATGCATGAGAAACACACTTTTTGGAGAGAGGGGCGTGTTAAACCTCCCTCAGAGCTGAGGTCACGATTTAAAGGAGTTTTCAAGGCAGATATATGTGTGTAAATGTCAGAACATCAAAATAAATATATTGCCTGGTTTTACTGTCCTGACACAATTTATAGGTTAAGAAACAGATAAATACGTGTTTTGATAGCCCAAATTTGAGTTATATTCATTTCTAGCCTGATCCGACCAACTCTGGCTACACATTTAATGTAATATATTACATGAAGTTTCACATTTGGATATATGTGCTGTTAAACTATACAGACTTGTCTAAAAACAATACAATAGCGTTTACGAACCCACTGGAACAGACGTTACAGCTCAGCGGGGCGTTTTTGTGTTTTTAAAAGACTTGAGCCGTGAGACCGTTAGGTCTTAATTCGTGTTCCGCTATCTACTGTCGTGTCTCCTTAAATAACTAGTGAATGAACATGAATAATGGGCGGCTCACAAGGTAAGCGATGATTGTCGCATCTCTTTTGTCCGAGGAGCACGCGATTCTATTGGATGACGTCTTCCCGGACCACCGTCTTAAGACCACCCCCGAACGAACGTGATTGGTCGACGGCTCAGAAGTGTGATGCCGAATTTGATCGACTGATTTCGGGGCGGGGCTTATTTAAAGGGAGAACTAAGCACTCTAGCACGGTGGAATGGAAAGCTCATGTTGGTCTCATCCGGAAAATACGCTTGATTAAGATGGTAGTGGGTTTTTTCCACTACCACAGAAATGATACTCTTAGAGATTGTGAAGCAGTTTAGCATTATCATAATTAATTATACTTTTTTGTTTTTTTTTAGACAAATCTGTTCATATTTTACATAGGGTACCCCTAAATGCTAACTATAACCTCAAAGGCTAGTTTGGCCTTTATTTGACATTTACATTATTATTATCATTTTATGTTATCGTTCAAAAGTAAAATATAACTGTTTGGATATTTCGTAAAATAGATAAGGCTTACTGGCACTTTATGAGTAAGCATGAATTATGTGCAGTTTCCAAATGTGCTGATTTTAATAGGCTACATGCAGCATTGGAGTAGTTTATGACTAGAAGAAAACAACCTTGTAACCCGGGAAACTGCATTACCAAAATTCTTACCTATTTGAACCCATAAAAGTGCTGGAATACCAGAGAGTTACTTTATTACTGTTCTTTATTATATAACATGTAATGATAAAACTCGAGGTCATTGGCCTTCTCACGCCAAACTGCCATCCTGCTGATAAAGATGGTCAGTTGATGTCAGAGTTGTTATTGTCACGTGTCAAATTTTTATAGACCCCTTTTTCAATATTTTTCTCAGAAATCAGGCACACTCACTTACTGTCCTTCCTCTGTCTATAGCCTCAAATGCCTGCAACCCCCACAGGGAAAGCTTTTAAACAAAGCTTTATTTTACAAATGCGACAAAATGCCCCTATAGGGCACATTTAAGCTTTTGAGCTTAGTATTATCATGTTAACAAAATTCTTCAGTTTTCTTCTGTTCTTCTGTTGTTAACCGGTCAATAAGTGCACTTCTCAGAAAGAAGAATTTGTAGGGCCTATTAACAGATAAAGCCACATCACACTGCCTATAAGGGACTGTGATATAGTAAAATCATAAAGCTTTATGACTTCACCTTAATTGTGCCTACACTTGAACTGTTGTGAACTTGCTGATAAAGGACAAAGTTAATTGCAGTTAAATTGAATGAAATGACAGTTATGCAAAACCTGATTTGCTTACTTGAATGTAGCTACTTTTAGCGGGTTACTGTGACTTTTATCAAAGCTCTCTTGGGGGGTTAAATACTCAGGCCTAAAAGCATCTGTGCAAATAAGAGAAGTGAAAACAAACCATTAAGCACCAGGAGGTAAAGGAGAAACAGTGCTGTACTTGACTAAGCTTTATCAAAAGCATAGTTTTTCATTAATCTTTTATGAATGGACCATGTCAAAACAACTGTAATCAATGTACATTCATTCAGTTTCTTATTATCCATAATGACAATTCAAAATCATAAAATTAAAAGAAGAGAGGATAGTGAATTATATATCTGTCCACCTTTTTCCCTCTGCCATATATTGCAAGTTGCATTTTTAAGTACAATCAACTTAAGTCATTTTTAACTTAAATCACATTAAACTGACTTTCATAACTTATTTTCACGAGTTAAAGCAATGTAAAACCTATGTTGTCTAACTTATTGATCACGTGATATTTTACAGTGTGGAAATAGCCAGACTTGGTCACAAGAATGAACTATTTTAAACTAAACCAAAGAAACAATAGTTTAACCCTTTGCTGCTCTATGGTCATTTTTGACCAAAAAAATATTATGTTTCTGTCTGAATACTCCTGTGCATGTTGTGTGTGTGTCAATGATGACGCAAACTGCATTCAGTTGCATCCTGTTGAGTTCAGGGAAAGGAAGGGTTTGAGAGGGTTATGCAAACATTTCCTAATTAACCATCTTAAACATGTCTTATTTATTTGTTTAGTGTTGTTTCGCTCTACATGTTCAAAAATGAACACACATAAAGAATAACAAATACATCACAAAAGCACAACATGCCTCACGAGCTGAATGGAAGTTTCCTTTTACATTCGAAAGAATGAAAAGTCTTTTGTTAGTCAGTATTCCTTGCATGTTGACTAGACAAAACCTTTATCTAAAACCTCTTTTATAAAAGACATCCTGCTGAGCAGTAGCAAGCAAAGCCTTTTCATATCTTAACTGTTTAACTGGAACGGATAAGTTACTAAATATGTGCAAATTTGCATTATTATGTTATAAAAATTGAACAGTGACACAGTGCAACCACATTTCTTTACTTCATAAACCTGATTTGAAAAGAGGATAGTGAATTATATACAGTATCTGTCCACTTTTTTCCCTCTGCCATATATTACACTATTTCTTTGATATTTGTTGCAATGTAGTAACTACACATCATTTTAAAACTGCTCTTTTGCTAAAACCCACTTGCGGGAGAAGCTCAAAGCGTTTTCCCCACTGACCTGAAATGAGCAAATATGTGAATAATACAACTATTCAGAAAATACAAAGGTCTTTTATGTGAAGGTTTGAATATGTTATGGATTATGGCAAAACATCATTTTCTGTATATCCCCTTTGATGAAGATACAGAACTTGTGATTGTTGGTCTCTGGCACAACAGTGAAGCAGCGTTTCAGACGTCACGTTCTCTGGTTGCCCCTCCCTTCACAAATATGCATTTATTCAGTATATTAGTGCTGCAATTCTGCTTATGGAGAAAGGCAGGACAAGTTTGAACAACAGGGAGAGAACAGCAGTTTAATATGTGTAATTCTTCATAAACCGGATTTTAAAGCAGGATGCGTGTAGTCAACCTTAGTTTTTTAAAAAGCTATTGCTTCACTTTAAAGGTACATGTAACACAATACATCATCAATCCTTCTTCCAAAAAAGTCTTACTCTGATTCACTAGTAAATGTATTACTGGGCTGGCAACTTTTGAGTTCAGCTTCGAGTGAGAATTGTATGTATAGCCTATGTTGTGTATGTGTGTGTCTGTGTGTGTGTGTGTGTGTGTGTGGGGGGGGGGGGGGGGGGGGGGGGGTATTGACACATCTCATGATTCAAATTTTTCTCATGGAAACAAAATCTTTCTGACCTAGTGTTATAAACTATAGTTATTATTAAAGGTTATTATTAAAGGTTCACTGTAATAAAAAAAAAAAGCTTGCTGTCTTAAATTTTTAAGTAGGCCTATAGCCTACAATCAACTTGGCTGTGCAAGTCATTTCAACTTAAACTGACTGTTTATGTAACTGTAAAGAAATAGGCATATGTAATACAGTGCTTTTTTCTTCTTCAAAATGCTCTTCTTTAGAACAATTTTTCCCCACTAACTATACAGTTTATAGAAAGGCTTTTCTGAGGTAAATGTACATAACATTATGTGACATATTGTTTACAAGCTGTTTTATCCGCGGTCCTTTCAACATACCATCTGATGTCCATTTATGTTTATTTTGTACTGCAAGTAAGAGGAAGAGATGATCGGTTCACGTGCCGTATTAAGAGCGGCAAAACTGTATTGTTTGAATTTCGTAGCCTAATAAAACTTACTAAATTTGAAATTTGAGACTTTGTTTCATATCAAAAGTAAACTAATCTAATTCATGTTTTTCACTGAGTGAAAATATGAACATGTGGCGGGAGAACAGATTCAACTGCGTGACCGTCTCAAGCTGAATGCGTGAGAGTTGACAGCCCTGCATGTGTTTATATTTTAGACCTAGTGTGGAAATTGCAAAATACGTCACTCGCCCGTGCGTGTCTCGTCATATCCAAAAATAGAGAAAAAGTTGCTCCAACTACTTTGACGCGTGTATGGTGTGGGAGAGGCATAGGATCGATAGCGAGAAAGGTTGACATGGAGCAGCTACATCTAGTGATGGGAGAAATTGCTTTGCTAAACGATTCACTGTTTCGAAGCTTTTTGAAACGCCACACTGCTGGTCAGAACAGTGGAAATGCAACAAAAACTCAAGCCTAACATGAATAAAAACACCTTTTACTAACCTACTGCACAATGTTTTATTGAAAGTAAAATCCATCTAATGCAATTAACTAATCATCTAATAAGATTAAATATCAAGTATATGCGTAATATGTGTTCTTAAATTAATTTCCCAGGCTTGTTTTTGTTTGTTCCATGGATTGCTAAACAGGCCAATAAGAGACTATTAACTACTATTATTCCTATTAATTATACTAATATCCAATTAAAACATGTACAAACTGATCAGAGATCAGGTAAAATCCAGACACTTGTTCAATGATTCGCCACCGGGGGGCGACCTCAGTGAATTCACATGATTCATGGAGAACATCGCCCACCAGCTAGCCTGGCTAACGTCAGACCTCGTCTCATTGAGACGTTGTCTGGGAACCACATGTTCATTTTCTCGTATTTGAGGCGTGGTTTACGAATGCCCAGAGCCGTTTATTGGGTGCTACAAATGTCTATCAAATGCGCCTGCATGTAGCTCATAGCCAATCGTTTCAATTATACCAGATGGCGTATGTAGAGCGACAGAAATTCGACGAGGAAGAAGACGAAATAAACTTGCGTTCTAAACTACTTAGAACACTATCTAAGGCTGCATCGAAATGTAACTTCGCGTCTGCTGCCATGTTGGATCCATAGATATAAACAAACTGCTTCGGTGTGTCGCATAGACGTCGTCATCGTCTTGCTGCTCCCTCCCCATTCTGTGATTGGTTCCCTTTTTGAGGGGAAAATCTGGTCCATGGTGTCCAGGCTGCCTAGCAGCGTGAATAAAATCGCGCTGCGCACAAGGCAGCATGGGGAAACCCAGGCTACCCACCAGCTGTAAACCATTGAAATTTTGAAACATTTCGAAACAGTAATGATGTAGCTAAGTCTCGTTTACTGAAATCCCATGACTTTGGCAGTTTGATACATGCTCAGAAGTACTGATTTGAAACAAAAGATTTGTAAAGGTTTCGAAGCTTCACAAAGCAGTGTTTCGAAATAGCCCATCACTAGCTAAATCTCGAACCTCCGGGGAATCACCCGTTTTTTGTGGGGGGTTTTTAAACGCCAAACAGAGGAGAGTCTGCTGGCAAAAAGAGAATTAACGTGACAGAGCTCGTAATAAAACAAGAATCAACATTGGCTTGGCTTTTTCAGAGCGAGAACTGAGGGATTTGAAATGTAAAAGCAATGATGAGATGCTGTTTTTATCACTCAACAGATTAGTAAGGTATTTTATCGAACAGATAAATTGCAATGTGTAGATCTCTAACAGAGTTCTTTAAAGCGTTATCTATTTTGAATATTATATTCAGTCACGCAGAGCCGAAGCACAACCAAAACAATGTTCATCTGCAAAATGCTAATCCTAAACATACACATGAACAAAAACAGACAACACAATCTCATGGCATTTCTTATTACTTTACATTTCTTTGACGAATTGGTGGCTAGTTGAAATGTATTTGTATGATCTTCTTACACCCCAGTGAGGTCAAAAGTTAAGGGGTAGAGTTAGGGGAGGACTTTCATGTTTCACAACGTACAAATTCATTCAAAACAGCCACTTTGTAAAATAGTCATGTTTTCCATGCAGTGAACTCGGGTTGAAACATTCTTTAAAATAAATATCTTCTTCATACTAAAGAAAGCAATTCAGATTTGGAATGAAATGAAGGTGAGTAAATGATGACAGAATGTAGACACTATCCCTTTGACCTGCACAGTAATCCCTGCGTAATGTGACTGATTTATTTTACAGTCTGGCTTGTTTGTGTTAAAAAAGGATGTACTTTGTATAATCCCATATTAATTATGCATGAAGGGTGGAAAATTGCATGCAAATGAGAAAGTGGGCATCTGACAGCTGGACAGAGCATATGTGTCGGGAAAAAACAAATATAAAAGCTGTGGTTCAACCAGTTCCTTAACTCAAATCATTTGGTTTGTAAATAATAAGGAAACCTATATCATGCAAACGTGTAATTCAATCTACCATAAAACACTATTATTCTTACCTGTGTCGTTCATATATTATCTTTCTCATTGTGTTCAGTGCTTAAACGTTCAATTGGTTTACTACAAACAAATACACCACATAAAACACTATTTGAAGTCTCATCAATCACTTGATGCACGAGTTTGCATTGGGAGTCAGTGTGGAAATGCAGCTCAGGATGGTACAATGTGTTTGTTTCAACTCCCAAAAGCCTCTTGGCACCGATGGGCAGTTGCAGATCACGGTTAAGGAATGACTGTGGGAGTATAGTGAGAAGAGCCAGACCTTTTCAGGAGATGTGATTGATGTTGCCTCAGGCCATTAAGTACAATGGGAAGAAAAGAATGGTGAATTTATATTTGTGAGATTCTACAGCTCACAGAGGACACAAACGCCCCTTTTAAGAACACCGTTTAATTGCGGGTCATTTAAGCTTGTCACACAGAAAATGAGAAATATGAGGGAAAGAGATGGCTAAAAACAGAAAACATAAACTAATTTCAGAGAGAAACCATTTCACTGAGTGTTGTGATTAATTATTCCATAATATATCAATAAAATGGGCTTTAAAATATATATATGTTTTTTTTTCTCCCCTAGTGTTGTGTTGTTCTTTGTTCATGGCTGAGAGAGAAGTTACACAACTACAACAAACCATTGTTTAAATATAAGGAGTGACAGGATTTGGAAGAAGGAGTGAATATGTACTTTCCAAAGATCAGCACTGAAAAAAAAGTGCAAGTAGAAAAAAAAAAAAAGTGTAGAAACAATTTTCAGTCAAAATTGCTAGTAAATTAATTTCCACAAAGAAAGTAGAACAAATAGCATTTTCTTTAAAATGAAATCCAATAATTGTTTTATTTAAAACTTTGAGTGTTTTTACATTTTTAAAAAGAAGAAAAAAAAGAAAAGAATGCCACTGTAAAAAATGACATGATCAATAAGTCATTATATGTTTTAACATTACTTCAACTCATCAAAATAAGTCACCATTTTTAACTTTGTTATAAGTTATAGGAGATTTAACTCTTTTTTTCCAGTGTAATGTAATTTAAGTTGAAATGACTTGCACAGACAAGTTGATTTTACATAAAAATTGAAGGCAGATTTTTTTTTTTTTTTTACAGTGTACTGATTTTATGAGGAAAGCTTTTGAATCCTCCCAAGAGGAGAGGTGGATGTTTTGGGAAGCTGAATGTTCTTACAGTAATTCCGCTACCTTGAATGTCTGGAAAATTTACAAGTACATTTCTGGGAGGACCTTGTTTTTTTTTTTTTTTACTATAAACAAAAAAGGGTTTTGTTTGTTCCAAACTTTAATGTTTCCTTTCTTTGTCATTGTTGACTGCCATCCTATAAGCTCCCCTGATGATTTGTGTTATCCTGTTACTCTGTCCTTCAAGTCTGTTTGCTAGTATTATTAGATTGAGTGTTTTTAATTTCAGCCAAAGTGTAGTCAAATCTAAACTAATATTAATAATAAATGTTTCTTGAGCACCAAATCAGCATATTAGATGATTTCTGAAGGATCATGTGACACTGAAGACTGGAGTAATGATGCTGAAAATACAGCTTTACCCTCACAGGTATAAATTATACAATATATAAAAACTGTTATTTTAAATTGTAATAATATTACAGTTTTTACTGTATTTTTGGTCAAATAAATGCCACCTCGGCGAGCATAAGGCTTTTTGCAAGTGAAACTCTCTACATATTCTATTGCCGTTTGACATTTATTCTATATTTGCTGTCCATTTCACAGACAGACCATCAAAGGGAGCATTCCTTTTGTCTCAAAATTACATAAGGCATTTGTCCTTTGTGGGAAACTGGACCTCCCCAGATTCTGGCACATCACATGCTCTGATAAATACTTCTCATAGGGTTTGGCTCTGAGGAAATTCCATTGCCCCTGTGGGGCGGCCCACTTCCACCTGTCTCAGCAGCAGCACTGAACCCTGGGGAAAACACTCTGTAAACAATTACCAGCTCTCTTCTGTGTTTTCTGTTTGGATCATTTCTCCTGAGTCTGTGCTAATGAAGGAAACTTCCCACTCAGGAGAAAATTCTCACATACAGTCAAATTCCTGCTCTTGCTGCTCCAGCATCTCTTTTTTTTAAAGGTGTTTTACACAATTTTACTCATTTGACTTTGCAACGAAAAACTTTGCTGCATTTATTTGTTCAGTGAAAAACAGTAATAGTTTGGAAATATTACTGCAATTCAAAATATGTTTTCTATTTTAATATATTTTAAAATGCAATTTATTCCTGTAAGTTTCAGCATCGTTATTCCAGTCTTCAGTGTCACATGATCCTTCAGAAATCATTCTAATATGATGATTTGATTTGTTTTGGCAGCAATGCCATAGAAGAACCATTTTCTTGGTTCCCAAAAAGAACTTTTTGGGGAAAAGTTAAAAGAAGCATTATCTTTTTCTTAGTGCGAAGAATATGTATACCTTTTCCCACTATAAAGAAACTTTTGTGCAATGGAAATGATTCTTCATGGATTGTGGTGTACATAATTATTTTGCTGTTTATTTCACAAGAGATCATTTAAGGAATTAGTTGACAGGTTGAAGGCGTGCATGACAAAACAGACGAATAAACCATGAAGTCAAAGGGATCTAATGTTCAACTCCTTGCTGGCTGTGTAGGAGTCACCGGGCTACACCCTCAAAACACACACGGATTCCTGGGAGCAGTCACGCCACCATGTTAATTCTGAACAGTCTGTGAAGTTTGTTCTACTGTAAATGTGTGCAGAACAAATACGCTGCATTTAAATTCACTTTGTTTACTCTTACAAATGTTTGAAAGTGCTCTCTGCAGGAAGCAATACATGCATGGAATTAGTCAACCTTATTCATTTTGGTTGGGAAGGGAAAGGGAGTTTTAATGAACCTATTACTTCCTTATCAGTTACTGGAAGCTTGTTTTTCATATTGCTCATATTGTCATTTAAAGGTTAAAGGAAAGTTCAGCCAAAACTAAAAATTCTGTTATTATTTACGTTCCAAACCTGACTTACTTTGTTCTGGTGAACAAGAGAAGATCCAAAAACAACAAAATAAGACACAAAATATCTTCTTTTGTATTCCACAAAAGTCAACGTAATTTCTGAAATATTTTTACATTTAGCGAGATATGAGAAGCTCTACATTCTTAAAAATTATTCGAAATGGTCTTTTTTTTTTTTTTGTAGCAGTGGAGAATTTTGGGTTCCCCAAAGAAACCTCTCTGTGACAGTTCTTACAAGAACGTTTTTTTTTTTCTTATAGTGTGGAGAACATTTTAATAATCTAAAGAACAGTTTTCCACTATAAGGAACCTTTTATGCAATGGAAAGGTTCCATGGATGTTCTTCATTAAACTATAGATGCCAGTAAAGAAAGAGTTCACATGAAGATCAGAAGATCCTGTGTGCAGGCACAAGGAACACAGTATAAAGACTAATGAAAATTCTGCTTAAGGGCTCTGGGTTTGAGCCAGCTTTGAATCAGGTTATTCATTCGTAGTAATTTTTCTCCACTCCCTGATCACTAACTCATTCCCATATTTCAAAGTATCAGCTGTCCCACTCTCCCTTGGATCCAATGTAAAAACAAAACAAAACAAAATCTTCCAAAGCTGATTAGATGAGAAAGTTTTAATCAGGATATTCTCTAAAAGGGTGTTCTCCATGGAAAGTTCAAATCACCTAATCAGAGGACATTATTGTATTGTTTGGAATAGCCCAATAGTATTTTTTCCCCAGCTTTTCCATAAACAACATTGAATTGAACTTCCTGAAGAACAGGACATCTTCTGCGCCTCCTGTCATTAACCGTCTCTTCGGGTTTATTTGACCTCGGACCATTAACATGTGGCCAGTTTGAACACAGTTACTGTGAATTATTATTGACTATAACTTTGTCCGGCTCGACTGAAATGATGGATCATTGGTTTAATGACATCTGGAAGGTTGGAACAACAAAACAGAAAGTTCTGTTCCACATCCTGTCAAGAGTAAATCATTCATGCAGGATACAAGTCAAGCAAATCTCAAAGGCAAAACAATTCACTGTCTTCTCTTCCTGTTCTTTGCACGGGGCTTTGTTTTTAGGGATATGTTATAAAAGACTGATACTATTAATGATAACTAATAAATAAGTACATTGCTATAAACTCCCCAATGCTCTCATAGGATGAGCATTCAAAACTACATAAAAAACACAGTAAAAACAAGAAATTCAGTGATAATTAATAGATTCAAAATATAGCCACGGACGGGGGTGTTTTTTAGGAACAGACTCAGCAATTAAAATGTGTATTCTATTAATAAACGTTTTTTCAAATAGAGCTCCAGCTATACATATTGCATCTGCTCTATTATCACAAAGCTCCCTCTTGTGGTTTAAACACGGCCCTCTTCATCAGTAGAGAAGAACTACAAGTACCAGAGCGCCAGTCTGCTGTGCTGCCATAGCAACCAAACCAACGCACCTCACTCGAGTGTCCAAATTTTACATGGTGATCATTTAATAACGTTGAGTTTGTAAACTGTAAGACACATTTGGTAGAAAACGAATCGTTTAAATATAATATAGAAGCACCGAGACGAGCGAAATGTCTTTCAAAACTGGACAAGTGGAAAACATTAAGTTTCCCTGGTAAGTTGCACACTTTGCGACAGTGACAGTTACTATTACTACTGTGACTAAAATAAATAAAAATACTAAAAATTAACTTTTTAAATGAAATACTAACTTCTAACATGACAAACTGGCAATGTATTAAGATATATCAAGCAAGTGTTCTTCTTTTTTCCCTTTTTAGACAATTCAAAACTTTTCTTCTGAATATTCTAGGGGTGTCACAGTAACGTTAAATCGTAAAACAATTTGTAACAATATCGTGGATAGTGACGATCTGTATTGCGTATAGTTCACCCAAAATGAAAATTACTGTGAGAAGTTTACAAAGTTTTAGTGTCAGTACTACATTCAACTACTAGGCTATTTATAATGTTGAATATAATGTATAATAATGCAATGGGGGAATATTTGTGGGTCCTGATAATGCCAAGTGTTTTATGTTACCAGTAAAAAGTGGGCTACATTTTAAATATATGTAGTCAGTGACAAAGTGTAAGCATATTTGTTTAAAATAATTCTGTATTTTCAGCTTCAGAATCATGAATATTTTTATTCTGGTGTCGCCATTGTCCTGTGCATTGGGTTATCAGCACCAAGTCCAAGCCTATTCATTTCCACCCCCCAATGTAATACCAAATGTACCATTTTAATCAACTGTAAAAATGGAGTGGAGTATCGCAATGATATCGTATCGTGAGTTCAGTATTGAATCGTGAGATGAGGGTATCGTTACACCCCTAGAATATTCACTTTATAACTTAAAGTAAAGCACTATGTAAGCGCATTGAGGAACAGCTCTTTATTTCCAACCTGGTTCAGTCCTTTCAGGCCATTTTTCCATCGAGTTGTAATTAGTACCTAAGCTTGATGAGAAAGTATTCCGTACCCTTTTATAAATACATCCTCAAATTTCAACATAAGATTTTGTTACAGAGCTCATCTGGTACTGCATAACGGGAATGGCCACAACTCTTGTCTTTGTCTTCAGGTTTAAGGAACGGCTGAAGACTAAATATCTCAGGGATCTTAGGCAAAAGCAACAGTTATCAGGGGCATTAGATAGTCGCAAATGGCGTTTTTTGTCCCCGGGCCTGGATGATTTTAGAGATGGTTACCCGACAGTCAATAAAGAGCTCTTCACCCAGTGTAAGAGTGGACCCTCCCCTGCGGTCTTTGGGATGCCAAACCACCACGCTTGTTCAACGAAGTTCCCGCAGAAGAGACTGAGTAAAACTCAAGCGTGTTACTCAAAGCAGAATCCCCAGAGTCAAGCTCAGTGTGAGTTCATTGATGCTGTCGAGCACAAACTCAAACAACACCCACTGGCCCTGTATCCACATCTGGAGAGCGGTCTGACACCAGAGGTAATACCACTTTTAAAATGTTGTCGACATGACTGGACAACATGTAAATAGGCTACACTTCAAATCATGTTAAAGTTGCTGTTAGCTATTTTTTAATGCAACAAACATTTACCCTCATCACAAAAAAATCACAAAAAAGAGTTAAGACTGTATCAATGAGGTTTCTAGTAAGCTTCTTCTGTTTTGTTAGCAAAAAATTTGTTACGGTCTCCCATTCACCAGGATAGTTAATAACGATGATGACGACTTAGGCTACAATTTAGAGAAATATGGAAATGTGAAAAGGGTCCACTGAAGCTGTGGGAGTTTTAGGGAAACCTGTTTGAAAACAGTTTTGTGATTCCATTTGGTGCGGCTTGTGGCGCTGAAATATCTAACAACAGCTTTAAATATGAAAGATGATGAAGTAAAAAATAATACATTGAGGAATATTAATTACAATGTATACAATGCCTCCAAACACCAACTTTTTCAACAGTTATTTGATCAGGTGTTGTCAGTCCTGGATCCTGATATGTGCGTGAAGGAAGAATTGTCCATAACATCTCCAACAAAGAAAATGGAACATCTAGAAGAAAACAGAGCACAATGTGAATTCTCAACTCCGGAGACAATAAAACCATCCATCAACATCAAGTGATTTTAATTTACTCTTTTGTGCACGTTTCAGGTTTTGGTTCTGATTCCATTCCATTAGAATGGAAGCAGTCACAATGTTAGGATAAAAACAGTATTCCTATTTTAATTTTAATTCTTTCCCAGTGGGAGACATTAAAGAAGTATGTTACATATATCATAACACCATACCCTTCTTAAATTTCCCAAGGCCTCAAAAGGAGAAATGTACAGACGCCAGACCAAGACATCCCTATAAATGGCAGAGACTCAAAGGAACTCTGGGTGTCAAAGACGATCACATGGCGAGTGTTAAACTCTTGCACTCCATATCACAAGATGACAAGCAGATGATTACCAAGCTCTTCTGTGAATGGATTACTTCACTGGTAAGTAATATTTCATCATGTACACATTACGCAATAGATATTAAGCCTAAATGTTATTCCTTCTTTTAATGTTTTCTCAGGGTGGAGAGACCAGTGATCTGACAGAGTCAACCATCTTGGACCTGTTTAAGAGTGACTATGAGAAGAAACCCTCCTTGACCTTACCTATTAACAAGACCTATCCTATTGAAACTATAGCAAAACTCCAGAGCTCTGTAGAGGAACATCATAAAGGCCAGAGTGTTAAGGAGTTGACTCAGGTTGGAGACATTGTTTTTGTTCTTAAGACATAATTTTTGTGATTGGATTAATAAGTCTTTTCTATGTCTGTATAACAGGCCTATAAACCCAACAGACCCCAGGCTGCCAATGATCCTAAAGCCCTGGCAGAGATCACAGGGAGTCTGGACTTTGAGGAACAGCTGAGTGAGCAGGTGACTTTTATAGCATCTACTAGGTATAAAAAGAGCAAATAATGTGACAGCTGATGATGAGGCAAACCAGCCTGATCTCTATTTAGTTGCTGGAGTTCCATTCATATTTTCCTGTCATCTAGGATAAGGAGCTGAAGCAGATTCACGGCATTCAGGCATTCAGAGAGTTCATTATAAAAAAGGGAGTGAGAATGCCAAGGGTAATACAACAGAATAAATATTTTATGAGTTTAAATTCAAATAATATTTCATATACTTTGACAGATTAATTATTTAATAATCAAGTATTTTATTCATGTCCTTGTGTAGTTTCTCAGTGCTTTATTCTCTGAGGATGAACAGAAGAACAGGATCAGAGGCTCCACATCATCATCTACAGGGAGAGCTGTGCATTTAACTCTTTAAATATTCCCTTATGTTGTTTTATTGAACATTACTTCACACATTCATGCATTAGCTGCTAAATGCAATTCTCCCAACTACAATTTTTTTTTTAAGATTAAAAGGAACATTTTACCCCCAAGCCAGATTTCTGTAAACTGTAAATTCATGATAAAAAAAAAATAAACTAGGGCGTATTTGGCATGGCTCTCTCTTCCTCGAGTTTTCTTTATTCATTCATAAAACCTTCACTGAAAAACAAATACTGTGTTCTCAGCTTCCCGGTGGGACTCCCGGTGGGGTTTTCTAAGAAATTTCTGCTCTTATGCATTCTGCCATGCTAAACAGTTGCTAAGGTAGAATTGGTAAGTAATATTTTGTAGGCTGGTCTGGCAAAGGGTCAATTGTTATTAGGTGTGTTCGGCCTCATGCACAGACCAAAGCAGTGCATGGCGGTTAGACCGAGAGAGCAGTCATCTGGCTCAGTCAGCTTAGTTTCTCAAGAGTGGCTGTGTGAGCTCTGATGACGACACAGCTATTTCACAATAGGCTAGATTCACTGATAACAGCAATGACGTGCGCTTCGTGTTTATTCTGACACCTTCAGTTCCACTAATGCTAACAAATCTTGTTTTTATAACCGTAAAAAAAAAGTAATCTTAATGTTATTTTGTGTCATGTTAATTAAAATGAAAGTGATTTAAATATTACAGACCTCACTTTATTTGGTATTTTAATAATATAGGCTTATCTTGATTTTTTTTTTTTTACATACAGGTGCTGTATTAAAGGTTTAGTTCACCCAAAAATTAATTCTGTCATTAATTATTCTACCCTCATGTCGTTCCAAACGATAATGCTTTCGTTCATCTTCAAACAAAAATGAAGATCTTTTTGATGAAATCTGAGACCTTTCTGTCCCTTCATTGATAGCTACGCAACTGACACTTTGACGTTTCAAAAAGTTCATAAAGTGATAGTAAAACGAATCCATATGAATTGAGTGGTTTAGTCCAAGTTTTCTGAAAAGACACGATCACTTTATATGATGAACATTTAATTTAGGCTTTTTTTTCACATATAAACTTTCATCAACTCACACATCAGTTGTGGTAAACGGAAGCTCAAGCATGTTCGCTTGGCGTGCAAGAACCAATGAGGTTCATTCTCTTGTTACACAGAACGTTTGAGCTTCTGCAAGCACCAATCATGTTCATTCTCGTGGTCAAAGCAGGTTCGGTTGAGCTTCTGTTATGTTCGCTAATCAATGTTTGTATGTGAATAAAAGCCTAAATTTTATATGACTATCATATAAAGCGATCGAGTCTCTTCAGAAAACTTGGACTAAACCTCTCAATTCATATGGATTAGTTTTACGCTCACTTTATTAACTTTTTGAAGCGCCAAAGTGTCAGTTGCGTTGCTGTCAATGGAGGGACAGAATCAGAAAGCTCTCAGATTTCATCAAAAAGATCTTCATTTGTGTTCCAAAGATGAATGAAAGTCTTATGGGTTTGGAATGACATTAGGGTGAGTAATTAATGACAGAATTTTCATTTTTGAGAGAACTATCCCTTTAAGCAGCACATAACCTACCAAATGAAAAGTGTTTCCGTTTGCTACATTTAAAATTCAAACATTTATCTGACAAATATCTAATCCACTTTATTTGCGATAAAGCAAACACAGTGTAAGCATCACTTTGGGAAGCTGAAAGTATCTGACTTGATAGTTGAGTTTTCAACTTCTCCCCCAACTTTAAGCGGCAAATCTCACTGATCAGTAAGGCCAGCCACAGTCAAAGTTAAGCACACCTCTTGAGACTATAAAACAAAAAACAAAAATAGTGTCATTCTGACCATCACCCTTCAGTTGAAGATCCTTCAGTAAGTTCTACGGTCTGTTCAGATCTTTTTCCGCGATTCCTGTCCTTTGAGCTCATCTTGATTGTTGGCAGCTGATAAAAGACCAATAAACTTCCAGTTTAATAACCAAATAAATCACTCACTGTGATTTACAACATACTGTAAAATAATTAAATCATTGCCACTGTTAAATAAATCCTGCGTCGGGTAACACTTATCTGTTTAGTTTTCATAAAACGGCTCTAATTGTGTTTGACGTGTAGCTTACATATCTGATTAGCGTTGGAAGGGGGCCAATAGTTTCTGTCAGCGGGAAGATCAGAAGTGAGGAGAAGGTGCACAGGAGACCTGCATCCTGCCGCACGAGCAGAGCGGGAATAGCACATCTGGCCCGCTCTTGAGCGTACTGCATTATCTGTCAAACAAGAGACATTTGATTATATCTATGTATTTTTCTAAATGAGCAAAGATCATTAATCAGTTTTTCCATCATTGATCAAAGTAGTGGCACAAAGACTCACTGTCAGCTAATAAAGGGCTGTTGCAATCCTGCTTATAAGGTTCAGCACTTCTGAGCTCACTGCAAAGCACACATGCAACACAAGCAGCACATGCATTAAATGTGTCTCAGAGAGAGTGGAGAACAAGCATAAATCACTGCAGAGAAGCACTTAAATGTTACAAAACATCTTAACTGAGGAAAAGGCACTTTACTGGGCATCAAGCATCTGTGCATGTGTGGTTAGAAGGCATGAAACTTCTTGTAGCTAACATGTGTGTGTACTTTCCTCATACCCGTAACTGGTTATTCTCCCAAATGGCCCTGTGGTACATCCAGCATCTTTAGTTTCTGTTGGTCTGCAATGAAAATGATAAATAAGACTTGAGTGATTCACAAAACTCTACTTGTCTGCAATTTCCTCAACTCCTCCATTCCCTGATGCCGTGGTCTTCCCTTAGGTGTTTTCCTCTATAATGGCCTTTTATGAATGAGACTCACTGTCTAGATGTGTGGTCTTCTTCGGGTATCCTCCTGAAGCTCGTACTAGTGTGTGGTCCTTGCTCTTCAACAATCCCGCCATGCAGAGCTCTTACAGCTCTCTTCAGCTCAACAATGGGGTCACACACTCTCACCTGGAAAGATTCCAAAGGCAAATCTGTTCCAGCACATCCTGTCAGTTCAGATATTTGAGTGTGTGTGTAGTTAGCAAGGCTCTTTCATACCTCCATTAGGCCATTAACGTTCTGCTGAGCGAGGGGAAGATGGGTACGACTGCTGACTGGAGATCTGGGGACGTTACGCCAGTTCTGGCTTTGCAATTCCTGACCAAAAACATACACATAGAAATAGCATAACAGTAAGAATAGTAACGTTTGACCAGAAGATGAAATCAAATAATTACTACTACACTAAATTTGTCTATGTTTTACCTTTAAATCTAAAGCATGATGCAGTTTCAGCCTCATAAGCTCCTGTTCCTGCTTCTGAATAAAGTCTTGACATTCAGCCAAACTGTTAGACATCTGTAGAATATACATTATGTTTCAATTGTTTACAATGTCAGTCATCTGCTGTATTATCTGACAGTCATACTGTTGTATTTGGAATAAGCCTGTTTAACAAGAAGACTGTCAGACACCTTGAATAAAGCTGTTTCAAGTCTCTCTGCTTTGCCTTTGAGTTCTCGCTCTTGTGAGCACAGAGTCTCCACTTCTGACTCCAGTCTTCTCCTGCTCTCCCTCTCTGACACTAGCTCTTGAGTCTGTCTCTTAACCAGCAATGCCTGACGATGCTTCTCCTATGACACACAAACACTCGTTAATATGTACATATGCACAAAAGGAAAAAATACATGAACAGAAAAAAGTTGCTCTTTGGACTATGCAAAAATACTTTGTAAAAGAGATTATCTAGGTTAATATTTGTTCTTGCATTCAAGAAAAGTGCTGCAATAGTCATCTACTAAACCCCAAAAGGATTTTTGCAAGGTTTATGGCTGGAAAACATATCAGTCTTACATTGTAGTTATACAATTTTTTTTAAAACTTCCTCACGTAATAACCTAGAATACCGTCTAACACTTGATGGCTGCTCTGTTAAGTCTTCCTCGTCGGTTAGGAACCTGGGTGTGCTCTTTGATACCAATCTTTCATTTGAAAGTCATGTGTCTAGTATCTGTAAAACTGCATTTTTCCATCTTAAAAATATATCTAAATTACGGCGTATGCTCTCAGAGACAAATGCGGAACAGTTAGTTCATGCGTTCATGACCTCAAGGCTAGATTATTGTAATGCTCTACTGGGTGGTTGCCCTGCACGCTTAATAAACAAACTACAGCTGGTTCAAAACGCAGCAGCTCGAGTTCTTACCAGAACCAGGAAGTATGACCATATTAGCCCGGTTCTGTCAAAACTGCACTGGCTCCCTATTAAACATCGCATCAATTTTAAAATATTGCTGATCACTTACAAAGCACTAAGTGGTTTAGCTCCGCAGTACTTGAGCGAGCTCTTAACGCATTATAGTCCTTCATGTCTATTGCGATCTCAAAATTCCGGCCAGTTGATAATACCTAGAATATCAAAATCGACTGCTGGCGGTAGATCCTTCTCCTATTTAGCACCAAAACTTTGGAACAGTCTTCCTAACATTGTCCGGGAAGCAGACACACTCTGTCAGTTCAAAGCTAGACTAAAGACACATCTCTTTGGCCTAGCATTCACATAATACATTATAGACTTCTATAATTCAGTGTTAGGCTATAGATTAGGTCAGCTGGAACCGGGAACACTTCCCATAAATCCTGATGTACTCGTTACATCATAAGAAGAATGGCATCTACGCTAATTTTAGTGTCTTTTGTTTATCCCAAGGTTTTCCCGCAGCCTGCCGGATCCAGGCTGTATCCAGATCTGATGAAGGACCTTCGCCTGGACCCGATGACAACGCAGTGCTGAAGTGCCAACTAGTCTCTCCCTATGGAGGATCCCTTTACCACCCGCGTATCTACCCCGAATTGATCAAATAAAATAAAATTCTGTATCAAAATTTATAAGGAAACACCAGTACTTTGTTTAGGCTTGGTTTGTAGGGAATTCCAAACCGGTGCACATTCAAACGCACATAACTATTGAACCAATTCTTAATGCGCATCTGAACACCACCAGCGTTTATCACAGGTTCGCGTTTAAAGTCTGTGTAGAGAGAATGGTGTCGTCTTAGCGGCCCCTAATTTAATAACAAATGATCGTTGCGACGGAAGCGAATCAATCAAAACTAACTTTAGCTGGAAGTGGAAAATAACTTTATTAAAGAACCGCTATAAAGCCAAAACAATCTCTGTTACCTTAAATTATACGTTTATCTCTATAAAGCTGCTTTGAAACAATCTACATTGTTAAAAGCGCTATATAAATGAAGATGACTTGACAATTTTTACATATTTCACAATACTGTGCAATCTGCGATTCTAAGTAGCGTAACTAGTAACTAGTAACTAACTCCCAATGAGGAGTGAAACAATTTCCCAAATGCAACAAAGAACATTCTAATATTTCCAACTTAGTTTCAGCCGTATAATCCTGCAATTCAACATACAACTGAAGTCATAATTTTACAAACAACTTGCAGAATCTGAAAGTGTTAATAGTAAAAAAAAGAGGAAATAAAACAAGTTACATCCCGTTTAAAAAGATTATATCCCCAGCTCTTAATTCATCATGATTCCTTGAGCACCATTGAGTGTTTGCAGCTTTTGTAATATTTGAGTATGAGTTCCTCAATTGTCCTCAGTGTGAAAAGACGGATTTCAAAATCACAGTCACAGCTGGAAATGGTTCAAAGATGCAGAAGATGTTGGAAAACCAGGGCCTTGAGGATTTGTGCATTTACAGTTTAACTCAATTCAGTGTCTTAGGGACTATATGTAAACATCTGTTATGTGATACAGCTTATGTAGGTCTGTATGTAGTACTGAAAAAATAATTTTTACTTAAGTATTAACATTTTGCTGACTCTGCAAAGTGTATGTAAACTTATGACTACACCTGTAGAACAAATACACAAAAAGCGATTATCCTGGAAACGGTCTCTCTGAGATGATTCCATTTAATTTCAAACAAGCATACCAGAGCAAGTCACTCCGACATTCAAGCCATATTTCCCACTGTCTGTCTGATAATCCTCTCCTATAAATATTTCATGCATATTAGTGGTGGGAAAGGGGTATCCCTGACAGTGCTTTGTGAAAACAGAAAAGTGCTCGACAGTCAATAAAAATAAAGTACCATTTTTAGAATGCAGACACCATGAGGTTGAAAGCCCCAGTTAATTTACAGTGTTTTGACACATCTGAGGCCATACCTTTCCTCCAAGTGTTGTTAATTATTTGGAAAATACATAAATATACACTTTTTTTTTGGTCTGAAAATGATCATATCATGAATTATGATAACATTAATACCTATATACTTGGATCATAGGTCTTAAACCCTGCTCCTGGAGGCCCACTGTCCCGCAAAGTTTCTCACCAACCCTAATAAAACAGACACCTGAATCAGCTAAAGCTCTTGAAAATCACAAGCTGAAGCAGGGCAGTGGGACTTCAGAAGCAGGGCTGAAAACCTCTAACTTAGATATACCTGGACACGGACACCTTCTATTTTAACATTACATATACACACTAATTAGTAACAGGGAGTTACTGTGAGAAACAGAAAGTTCTTGTTAGTGATGCATTTCACCATCTTGAGCTTCTCGATGGTCTCTTCCAGCAGCTGAATTCGGCTTTGCAGAAAATCAATCTGCTCTCTTTTAGCAGTGATCTGTTTCTGCATCCCGAGAGCAACCCTGAGACCTGAAATACATATAAAACACATTCCAATCAGTTCAACCACAGTAAATACCAAGAATGATAATTCACTGTCCTGTCTGAGGAATATTATGTACGATGCATTAGGTATCGCCCTATTTGAGAATTGTTTCTCAGGTTATGTCAGCTGTATCACGTTCACAAGAGAATAACTTGGACTATATTGTTAATGTATTGTCTGCATTTCAAAAGACACTTTGTCCAGTGAACCAATGAACAGAAACTTACGTCATATGAGACCATTTTCCCATTCTGTCTCTCTCACAATTGAATGGGACAAAATGAAACAATGGAGGGTTACAGAGGTCAGACCTAAGAAATCATAGCTACATTATGTAACAGCCCCCACAACCACTGCGCACAGCGAGAACAAAAATGTTCTTTAACAATGTCTCAATACACGGACGCCAAACAGCTGAAAACATTGTAAAAATGTTAAAATGCATACTTTGTGCGGATTAAGTGATGGAAAAGGACATAGTGGAATAACAGCAGGAGTGCACGGAGTAGATCTATAATCTCAGTATGCCGTCTTCCTGCCATTATCCAAAATGCAAAACAACAAAACCATGGCCACACACTGGCTCTCTGTAAAGAATGTAAATGAATCCAGTAACGCAGGGTTTGGTCTTCCGCCTTTTATTTTATATACACTTGACCTCGGTCTGGTTTTTCCTGAGGTAACACTGTGAAAACATCCTCACTTTAAATATCAGCAGTGCTATGAATTGGTACGGATGCCTATATTTGTATTTGAGTGTATTAGGATTTTTTTTCTCAAAGCTTTGATCTGTGTAAAACTCAGGGGCCAGTCCTGAGAGGTTACTGAGGGCGAATTGTGGATCATTGTTCATTTTAAATGTCTTTTTTTTTCTTCCTATCTGTAGCCTTAAAAATTATTTATTAAAACAAACAAACAAAAAGTATGTTGTGTGTGTATGTACCATGACCATCAGCTCCCTCCAAGGTTCTCAACCAACTGTTGGCCTGGGTCAGTTCTGCCCGCACAGTCTTCAGCTGAGTCCTGAGGTTAAGGCTCTGTTGCTCCAGCTCACTGCTCTTCTTGGCAAATAGCTCTATAAAAGCTTCCTGCCCCTCTGTAAGAAATTACATCATACAGAGGTCAATATCTCTTAAAATATCAGATAATTTGAGCTTTTTAAATAAGGCAAGGTTCAGGTTTTAAAACATACTCCCCAAAAACCTTTATGACCAAATTACCTCTGTAAATATATTTCAAAACCTGGAAATAATAATTGAGAGGTGTACACTTCATGTATTCAAGGTGTAGTTATGTTCTTAATTTAGATTTGATTGTTACACAACATGACAATTACAGAGTTATTAAATTTAGACTTTTCTTAAAATCATTTAACTTTTCTTTTTCGTGAATAATATGAATCCTACTATATGTCATTGACCCAGATGTCACTTAGTTTGAATTTTTGCTTCTGCCAAACCAATGCATGCAATAACAATACAATACAATAAAAGCAAGAATTAAGCATTCAAATAGTTTATAGGGGACAATGTACATTGAACAGTGTTTATAGTCGGTCTGCAGTTTGTGATAGCATTCAGAGCATCAGTGTCTGTACCTTTCAGCTGGGTAAGCTGCATACGCTGCACTTCCAGCTCGTCGGTCATCTGCAGTTTCTCGAAAGTAAGCTGATCAACACTGCAGGTCTTTTCTGAGAGCGCAGCCTGCTGACAGGCCTTCTCTCCCGCCATTGTGCTGAGTCTGAGCTCTGCCTGTCTCAATGCAGCCTGTTAAAAACAACCGCTATGTGAATGTCAAGCAAGGGCTAATTATGAGAAGTATAATAGCTAAGGCATCCTAAATTGTGTATTAGTTTGAATTCTACTACTAAAAAGATTCTACCTCAAATTTCCCCACCTTCAGTTGTTGGTTCTCTCCTCTGAGCTGCTCGATCTGGTTAGTTAAATATCGCTGCATGTCCACAGTGCAGCTGTGCTCTGAGATAAACTGCATGGCACTTTCCAGTCCTGCACTCATCATCCGGTCATCTGCCTCTGTCCTCATGACCTTCAGCAGACCCTGAACCTCTTCCAGCGGGACATTGACCTGCTGCGGATACCACTGCTTCAACAACACCGGCAGATGCCTTCTCTCCAACTGAATCACGTATAACAACACTGAGACATAAGCACTGGAAAAGCCTCAAAACTGCCTGCATTCTCTGAAGAACATATGTTTCTCGACCGGTGGGTCGCAGCAGGCCTGTTTTGAAAGGCTTTCAGACATCAGGAAAAAGACTAAGTTTTAAAAGGGAGGAGAAACACTTCCCACATCTTTTGTCAAAGGCTGTGCGTCCTATCAGACTCTATGGTATTTCTGTGCAAATTCATGTTTATGTTAATTTTGCGGTAAAATTAACAAATTTGTTTTATTTTAAGGAGCTTTTTGTCAACTTTGGTACTGTGTTTGGTTGGCACAGTGCTGTAAACAATATGAGTATAGATGATGTCGCCTTGTGTCAGCAGTCATTTGTCAAGGTTGTTGCTTAAAAATGTAGACAAAGAAGATGTAGAGTAAATGGAACTGAGCCCTCTTTGCATCATTTTGAACTCAATGCATGTGGTACATCCTTTAATATGAGATGCAATTGCAGTTATTCCTGTTGGAGTCTGAGGCTGGTACAGGCTGTGCTGAACTGCAGTCGATCTGCCTCTCTCTTGGCTTGCTAAAGCTGCTTTCTAATCAATTCTGTCTCACTGCGCAGACCTGGCAGCTCGACAAGACTCATGCTGTTCTGCCTCTGCCAACAACTCAGAAGTGTCATAAACAGTTTGAAAAAGCTAGTTTAAATGATCTTAAATGTCCAGCAAGTACTTTTTCTGTTGAAAACAAACCGAGAGAGAGAAAAAATAATAATGCCATTGTATTCTAAAATATGATTTTTTGAAAGAAGTCTCTTATGCTCACTAAGGCTGCATTTATTTTATGATAACTACAGTAATATTCTGAAATTTATAACAACTGTTTTGGATTTTTTGTTAAATATATTTTAAATTGTCATTTATTCCTGTGATGGCAAAGCTGAATTTTCAGCATCATTGCTCCAGTCTTCAGTGTCACACAATTAGTCCAGTCATTTTAAGCCAAAATGGGGCTCAACCTTGAACAAATTGCAACAGAAGCAAACTCAACTGATTTTGTATCCTCAATATGTCCTGAGTAAGGAAAAAAAAAAGTCCCGAAGAATCCCATTAGGGGAAAGTTTCGAAAAAGAAATAAAGTAAAATAAAGTAAAATACTTAATGTTAAGGTCTGAATGGAACCCATTTAGGCTACCCATGAGCATTAATACATAGAGGCAGGAAGAAGTACTTTAAACCAGCCTTTATTAATTATTATTGCAGAGATGGGGTTTGGGGCTGGGTCTGTGGGACTGTTTCTGGGGGACGAGTCTGAGGGAAGAACAGGAGACAATGGTAAGGAGAATGCAGAAGACAAAAGGTAAGTAAAATAAAAAGTAAATCCCCAGAAACAGTCCCACAGACCCAGCCCCAAACCCCATCTCTGCAATAATAATTAATAAAGGCTGGTTTAAAGTACTTCGTCCTGCCTCTATGTATTAATGCTCATGGGTAGCCTAAATGGGTTCCATTCAGACCTTAACATTAAGTATTTTACTGTTATGTGTTAACAAGATTCAACAAGACATTTTCACCTGGCTATAGCCAATGTTTAGATCTGTTGTGGTATTTATGCAAATTAGCACATACATAATTAGATTATGCACCGTTTGTCCATGTTAACAAACCATTTAAAAAAAACTTGTAATACAATCTTTGTTTGTCTTGATGTAAGTAATCAACTCAGTAATTTTCATGGTGATATCTAAAGGTTAATATTTTTACCCTATTCACGTAAGAAAAAGAATGAATAGGCGTATGAATAGGATATATTTGGGTCTTTTTTGAAACTTTCCCCTCATGGGATTCTTCGGGACTTTTTTTTCCTTACTCAGGACATATTGAGGATACAATATCAGGCTGAGTTTGCTTCTGTTGCAATTTGTTCAACCTTTTTTTCAGAAAATGACTGGACTAGATCCTTCAGAAATCCTTCTAATATGCTGATTTGCTGCTATTATTTGTGGAAACCATGGTACTTTTTTTCAGGATTTTTTTTCCCCATAAATAGAAATTGAAACCTTTTGTAATATTATAATTGTCTTTACTGTCACTTTTGATAAATTAAATGCATACTTGCTGATAAGTTTAATTTACCCCAAACATTTGAACAGTAATGTACACTTTTCAACAGGCGATTTCTACAAAGGCAGTTTTCAATGAAAACTTTTGCTTTGGTGTGACTAAATACCTCTGATCAAGACCACTGAATTGCACCTTTAGCTGCTGATGACACATTTCATAAAGCTGAAAGTGTCTCATTTTTGGCCCTATAGTGTTGCAAAAATAAACACTGGCTGCTTCAGAAATCACACACTTCCCTGTATAAAGTTTGAAAAACAGTAGGCCTATGTGATAAAAGTAGCATGTCCGAATACACAGTGCTCATAAGAGAGTAGGCAAAAAGTACCCGGATTACCTACTTCTTCTAAAGTGTGCTTACGATGGACACTTCACTATCCCATGAGGCCATGGGAGAGGATTTGTGAACGGCAGTGACATGACGCAACTGGTAGGTCACGTGATAAGGGCAACATAGGGAATGTAGTACATCCAGATTATATTCATACTATATAGAACATACCTTTTTAGTGGTCGGAAGTAGTTACTTATTCAAAATAAGTACCTACTCAAGAGAGTATGCGATTTCAGAAGCAGCCAATGTTTCCAAACAAGTTTCTTGAACACTCCCCAGCTGCCATTGGTCAGGCAAACAGATAGCCCCACCCAAAATCTCACGCCATTGGTTAAACCAATGTTGTGGCATTTGGGCTAGCCAGGACGCTCAAACAAACAGATTAATGATTTGATAGTGCCACAAATACACAGCATTTACAAACTTCAGGTCAGTATGTATCTGACAGTTGTTATTAAAAAAGTGCAAACAAAAAACAAACATCTTGAGCTGCCTACACTACTGTGTTTATTACTAAAAGTTGGCCGAGTTGTGTATGTAATTGGGCTGAGAGGTCTCTCACGGCCTTCCCGGCCTGGGACTGGGATTGAGCCAACTGCTCCTCCACTGAACTGACCAGCAGCCAACTCGATTACGTTCCAACAAACCCTTCTCTCATTGTAGACTACAGCCAAATCCAGCATATGAAGGCTATCAAGCATAGTCAGGATGCATCAGTCAGACAGTGCTAATGTGAAAACATCCCACATCCCAGTGTTCTGCAGTTTTGGTGTAAACACCAAAAGGGCTTGGAACACTCGTCTCATTACCTTAGTTTCATACATCCGTTGTTTCTCTGACTCCAGCTCACTTTTCTTGCTCTGGTGTAAACAGGCTTGACTTGCAGCTTATTCTAACTTTTCTAGCACAGAACAAAACCATTTTAATCAAAAAGTGACAGGAGGAAAAGCAGCTGGAAGGATATGTGTATGAGGAGATTGAGAACTTGCTGTAATAACTCCACCAGAAGCTGCACTCTGTAAACACCAAAGTTTCTCAGTCAATATCGCCACCCTCTGGTCAGGACTGGTAATGCGTTGCTCTTGTCTGTAACATAACAACATGTATTGATGGATCACATACAGCATTACCAGATGAACCTTACACTGAATTGAACATAGAGAGTCAAACGCACAGGGCCTTAAAGAATTAAAAAATAATATGTTTAAACAATAACAATATGAATGAATACAGAGTAAAAATTAAATACACATTCAACAAAGCCAATTCACACTTTTGGTTACGATTTTAGTTAACAATCTAACTCAGTTACACACCTGAAGTAATGCTGCCTTCACGTGCCATCGGAATGATCGTAAATATACCAGTTTCCAAGTTAAAAAATTGGTCAGGAACGCTCTCTCAAGTCGCAATTTGAATGCGATAAGCTCGTAATCACGACTTCAGAAGTGGGAACTGGGAAGTAAGACATTTCCGATAGCACGTGAAAGCGGCATTATAAGTGTACGACATTATCACTATCATCATTCACTGCAGCACTTTTTTGAAGCATTTACATTATGTCCATCCCGTCTAAGTGTGCAGTATATAACAGCCTACCGAATAACAATTTCTGTAGTTTTGTTGTGTTTTATCACAACCATGTTAAAACAAGTTTTATGACCACATGTTTGTTATAAAGTAGAATAAACGCATGTTAGCTAAATATACAAACAAAAAACCCCGTGGCGTTGTAACTTTATTCTCTGCGCTTATTATTTTAGCTGACCGTCAGTCAGTCAGTTATTTACATAAAAAGAAAGCAGCAACGTTACATACTACTCACATAACGTTGTACGGCCATATTAACCTGGTCAAACTCACTCACTATGGAAGAAGTTTGTTCTGGAGAAATGACACGCCGAAACGCTTCCGGTGGTGGACAGGTGCTGTTTATCAGCTTTATTTCTGATAGCTAGTAAACACCCTGTATAACTGCGATATTCTCTTTCTCAACAAATAAATTGGGAGTAAAACAAGTTCAAGGTAAAATTATTTTCTTTTTACTTTGTTTGCACGTGCACCGAGATTTAACGAAAGCTACCTAACTTGCTAGCTAGTTTTCAAACGGGCGCAATGAAGCCATCGTCGTCACCATAGCAACTACAGAGCTTGTAACAAGTTAACCAATTAGCTCGTAAAACGTCACTCCGTATGGGCTTTCCATACACACAGGCCATTGCGTGACTGCAACATGTCGCTGATCATACACGAAACACCCCAGTGTTCAGCATCAGAAAACTTCATGCATTTCACAATAATCAACACGATGTAAAAATGTCAGAAAGCTGCCTTGCCATGGACTGTATAAAAAGTAGTAGAATAGCCTAATAAACATCACATGTAGGATAATTTAAAAAAATGCAAATGTTGTTAACATATTTCTTTTTAAATATAAAAAGAAATCCACTTAGGTATAATTTACGATGAAAATAGCATATTATCTTTAAGGCAAATATTATGTATAATGTTATGTTAAAAATATATAGGCTACCAAATATGACATAGTTTAATATCTCAAATGGATTGGTTTTAATAGTTGATTTTAAATGTGCAATAGAAATGTGATTTTGGATAGTGATAGAAATAAATAATTTTTATTTCTCTGTAAAAAAAAGGGAGGGGGGGGGGGGATTCTGAATGTAATTTCTTTATTTTCCCATGAATATGTGTTTGACACAATTGTTATCTACAACCAAAGATTTCTCATTTTGCAGTTTGTTTTATAGGTTATATATTGTATTTGCATTGCTAATTATGTCGTTTTTTTTTTTTTCAAATAAAAAATGTGCCAGTGTTCAAGAGTCTTTCTACGAAACGGGTGCCATTTCCACTTTGCAATTTTCCAAATTTTCATTAAGAACAAACTTATTTTTGAAAAACTTACACCTTTAAAGTTAATCCTCCAAAAAATAATATTTTCCCACCTCAGGCACAAAATCCTTAATAATATTATCCTTTTTATTCAGGCATGGGAATCCTTCTTGTACCACCCCGTCACGGACAATATGTATGCCATTAGAGTAGTAAAACAAGAAATATATTTTTAAAATCTAATGTTTTCCTAATAGTAAATTGTCCCTTTTTTGTAAACCATCAATCGAAAGTCTGTAATTTAATCCATTATTTTTTTTCTTAGTTTTTAATCTTGAAATATGAATTCGACATTTCAATGGCCTCATTGTTTGTACTGAAAAAACAAATTCACTTAGAAAATACAAATAAAGTTACATTTATTTGATTAGTGCACACAACAAGAACATCATTAAACATTAATTTATGCAAAATTGTATTTTCCTTCCCTAAAATTTTAACAAAAATGACCCCGTGACGGGGTGGTAACTGGTGTCACGGAGTGGTTCACTGTGACTCTAAGGATAACCAGCTGGAGTGCCCTCGAGAGCCACCAGAGGGCGCTCCACAATAGACTAGGATCACTTCCTCATAAACTACATTTCCCATAACTCACTGCCCGGACTCATCATCACTCATCACTGATCACATTCACCTGTAGGCTACCTCATTCACTGATTGCATTCACCTGTGTCTCATCATCCTGTTAGTCTCAGTCTATTTATACCATGTTCATTCATTCACTCACCGCGAAGTCTTGTTTATAAACAATGAACCCTGACTGAATGAATGAACCCTTACCACCATGTCACAATAAAACATGTTACGGGGTGGTACATTTTATCCCAAAATGGCCACAGATCTTCCATGTGGTCAAGTTCCTCACTTATAGCATACATGCATTCAATCTGAAATACAATTTCCTTTGCATTAATAATGTAAAAAAAAAAAAAAAAAATCAGTTTTCCCTCTTTATTTTGCGTGACAGGGTGGTTGATTTGAGCTTGACGGAACCTGCCTAATATGAAAAAGGAACAAAATAACTAATGTAAAAGAATGTCAGTACTTGCCTGCTTTTGTTCTTGGTGGCTACAAGGCTCAAATGATGTCACTTCCGCTTTGTGATGTCATTTAAATCAACAGTCCATGATTTATATAAAACAAGTTAGTGTGACGGGGTAAGTCAAACTGAGGGACGCACACAAATCATTAAATATTTACAAAAAAAATAAGGTTTACTTTGAATAAATATATCTTATGTAAAAAGGGACACAGTATAATCCTGAAAATAATAAATGTTTTATAAAAAACAACTTATTTGGTGATATTTTAGATGCAAATGTCATGTTGGTCAACACGGACATGTGAAATTGGCTATGTACTAAAGAAAAATTATTAAAAATAGTATGTTAATCTTTAAGAATAGTATTTTATCATATATCATGTTAACAAGAACACTTGAATTAATAACTTTAAGCTTTTGAAACACATTTTGGGACATTTTTGTGCCTTATGCATCTCGTCAATTGTTGTGGACCCAAATGGCACCCGTTTCGTAGAATGACTCTCAATTGTTTATTTCGTAATACAGATATGGATTTCACTCTCAATAAATTATAGAGAGCAAAATATGTGGTACATTTTCCATTACAGACAATATGATGCTTCATGTTCACCACAAAAGATGACATTATAATTTCACCCTCTTGATACGGTCTTCTTCTCACTCGCCGAACAGTGTGTGTGTGTGTGTGTGTGTGTTTCCATCCTGGTGGTGGGGACTGAATGCACAGACTCATGGGGACTCAGGGTGTCACTGTGGGGACCTAAATTGAGGCCCCCATGAGGAAACAAGTTTATAAATTATACTAAATGGAGTTTTTTTGAAAATGTAAAAATGCAGAAAGTTTTCTGTGATGGGTAGGTTTAGTGTAAGGGGATAGAATATACAGTTTGCACAGTATAAAAAGTCCCCACAAAGATAGTGAACGTGTGTGTGTGTGTGTGTGTGTGTCGTCTCTTCCCACGAACCCTCCCCCGCCTCTCCGCTCGCACTGCCCAAAAAATGTGAAACCAAATCCGAGCAGCAGGTCACAGAGCCTAGTTATTTTAAAACCAATACTCAGCTACCTCGACAGGACCATGGAAGTAACGCGGAACGGGCAGTTTAAAGAAACAATCGTCGCCTTGAGAGATACAGAGTAAAATGAGCGAGCGCCACTACGCTGGTTTAATGTGTATTGTTGTTTGGCTGCTCGTGCGTCTCCAATGTCTCTGCCGGTAGTACTGCCTGGATCTTGTTGTCGTTTATCAGGGGCTGCTCTGGCCCATCAGTTCGCTAACGCCTCTTACAGAAGTCGCAGCCGCTGTGTGTCCGCTCTCCCGGCCCGTATGTCTGGATCGCAGACGCGGATCACCCCGGCGCTGCTGCCCGCTCGCCCTCTGCTGTCCCTCGGCTTGCTGCAGCTGGTTCTCGGCTGCTCCATGGTGGCGCTCTCTTTCGGGGCTCTGTCCCTTAGCAACTCGCCCCCTATTAGAAACTCCTGTCCGTTTTGGGCCGGCTCTTCTGTGAGTATTAGATTACTGGCCATAATCAGAGGTGCTAATGTTTTTATTTTACACCACATAAGCATGCTACAGTACGTTACAGGTATTAAAATGTTTGCCTGGTAATATGTCACTGTGTTTGTCTACAGCTTTTAATTGGTTCATTACAATCGAACAGGTATAAGGAAGTTTTATTGCGGTCTAATGTGTTTCCAATGAATGTAGTCTGATACAGAAACGTGGTGCTACACTTTTAGTTCAGCCTATTTGCTATGTGACCACATCAGACACTGTAGTTTACCAATAATTCACTATGATGAAAGAATGTTAATGTTGTATATTAGTTAGACTTAACGAGTTGGCCACTAATGTGCAGTTGTTGCCTCAAGGAAATATTTCTACCTGATCTGTCCATTTCTTTTATTGGTGTAACCTTATGTTGTTAGGCTGATTCAGTTACATGAAATAATCATTTAAATCCAATCAAATTAAATAAATTTGTAATATATTATGTTAAATAATTAATAATTTAACTGGAATTTCTTCTTAAGTTTTCAGATCTTTAGAAACTAGTGCCAAGTTTTTCCCTCAAAAGAGCAAATTACAATATTATTTCCCATATTTAAGTATGGTTTACATTTGTGGTCATTGGCAGGAGCTGAGTGAACTCGTCAGTGAAGTCATGGTTGAGTGTGAATCTCTTTTACTGCTTAACACTCTATAGTGAGATACTGTTTTTAAGTAAAGCTGCCATATTATGCATACCACACACTTAAAAAAAACTTATTTTGGCATGTAAACAACAGTTAAATAACAAGATCTAATGTTTGCTTATTTATACGTTTGAATTTGAAATGCATTATTGATGAAGAAAATCAAGAAACGTTAACTCTAAAACCTCAAGTAAAAAATCTGAAATAATTGTGTCATTTACCAACGATGTAAATAAAGATATTATAACAATGCTGAAATCACTGTCAAGTTTATTGTCTTATTAAATAATATATTTATTAATATTGATTAATTAATTAATTATTAAATATTTTTTTTATAACATTTTACACTTAACAATGGGGTAAAATACTTTTTTTAATATGTATGAAAAGAAATGAGCTAAACACAGGATCCGCTCAGCTGAAATGGCAGTCCCTCATCATTCAGTGTAATCGACAGGAAGTGGCAGGGTTAGAGGAAACGCAAGAGAGCCGAGAATGGACAATAGTATTTGAGTGAGGCTGCCGGCTAACACCACACTGAGTGAGATGAGTCATTGAAAGTGCTGAAGGCCCTTTTGAGAGTGTACATCATGTGATAATGGGTTCATTATCAGTTAACCTGTCTGTGAGTGTTTGCCTCTTCACTGAAAGTACTGTTTGTTTTCTGTAGGTCATCCTCTCTGGGATTATAGGACTAACCACATGGAAACGGCCAATGCTACTATTGGTATGTGTTTTGCCAATCTAAGACTGATGGTATTTAAGGCGGCAGTTTTTGTGTTCCCTTTTGAATAAGTTTTTGATCCCATTTTAACTTGAAAGTGGTTATATGATGTTTACTACACAGAATGAATCCTGTATTGATCTGAACATATGTTTTCAGGGTTAATCTTCTGTATGCCCATGTCCTTATGTTAAAGGCAGTTGTTAGGCCCTTAAATGACTCCTTAAAGAGGATCTGTGCACTCCAGACATTCAGTTAAGATTAATTAAGTCTCAAGCCGACCATCAGCTTCTTATTGTTGCCATTCATACACACTACTATTCAAAAGTTTAGGGTCAGTAAGATTCTTGGATGCATTAAATGCTGTTCTTTTGAACGTTCTATTCATATAATAAGAAATGTTTGGTGGAGCAGCAGATCAGCATATTAGAATAATTTCTGAAGGATCATGTAAAGATTGGAGTAATGATGGTGAAAAACATATTTGCCATCACAGGAATAAATTATATTTTAAAATACAATATATTAAAATACTAAAAAGTTATTTTAAATTATAATAATATTTCACAAATGTTTCAATCAATTAAATGCAGCCATGGTGAGCATGAGATTTCTTTCAAATACATAAAAAAAAAAATCTCACTGACCCCAAACTTGTGAACACTAGTGCAAGTATCATTTACTAAATCCAGATTTGGGCAGTAATATTATAATTGTCAAATAAAATGACTGACTGGTATTAATCTTTTTCTATCTCTCACACAGGTAAATCTGTTTGTATTGCTGTCAGTGGTCTGTATCCTGCTAAACCTGGCTGGGTTCATCCTCTGCTGTCAGGGGGCTCAGCTGGTCTCCAGTACCATTAACTGCCAGCTGGTGAGGAATCTGTGCACTTGGAAATGTGCTGTGTTTGAGATGATAACATTACAATGTCAAATGACTCATGTATTGATGATTGTATTCAAGAACCTAGATGCAAAATATAAATAGAATCACAAATTGAAGTGGGGTAACACTTAAGATACATTATTAGGGCAACACAGAGCTACACAAACTATACTACATAAACTAATAAATAACATTTGTTGGGTAACACTTTATTTTACAGTGTCATTGTTACATATGTTACATGTAGTTACTAAAGTAATAACTATAAATTATGCATAATCACATGCAACTAACCCTGAACCAAACCCTAATCCTAACCCTATAGTAAGTGCATTTAGTTACTTAATATCACTCAGTACTTAAATGTCTAATTAAATGTCTGTAACAACGGCACATAAAGTTGTAACCATTCGTTGTAGTGTTACAGCAAAGAGGAGTTAGTGTACTAAGCCTGCAACATTTGTATTACAGACATGAAAGATAACTCAAATTGTGCAGAAAATTAGTATTCTGACTAGAATATCAGAATATCTTTTTTTTTTTTACTTAGACCAATTACATATTTGTAAACAACGACATAGCAACCACCTAGGCAACCTCATGGCAAACACCCAGAACACATTATGGAAAAAAGCACATCTGTACAGACCTGATTCAGACCATACATCTGGCCATCTGTACCATGCGTATATGACTGAAGTTTGTCCAAGTCAAAGAGAGCCCTGAAATTGAGAGTCAAAGCAGGTTCCAGCTTTCCTTGGATTTGAATTAGGTTTTTGGCTGCTGTCATTTCCAGGATAGGAAGGCTGTTCTTTTATCATTTCCACCTGTCATGAAAATATCCCTGCCATATTCGTGAGCTCATATCTTGAGCTGTTATCGCATGCAGATCAAAAGACTGTCAAACGTAGAAGACAAGTGCCTGGAAACTTCATCCTCAGTCTCCTACTTTGAATCCAAGCAGTTCTTTAAGTATTACTATATTATGTAATCAGACAACAATGAGAACCAAACATAATAAATGTGTTTCTGTGTTTCAGAGTGAGCAGGGCGATCTCTGTTACTGTTGTGCAGAAACACCGAGCAATCAGTGCAAAGAGGACAAGCTGATTAAGATCTACGCAGGTCATGCATGTGGCACAATGAGAATCCTGCTCAAGGTGTGTGTTCATCTTTGTAATTTTTTTTTAAGTATTAAAATATTATTACACTACTACTTGGTTGATAGATAGATAGATATTTAGATAGATAGACAGACAGACAGATGAATAGACGGATAGAAAGTGATAGTGTCGTGGAAATTCTTAATACGAATTCAACCTACTTAATCTGACTTCTTCACCACTTATTGTTTAAATAATAACTATAGTATCTCAAGGTAATTCCCTAAATTACGTGAATAGTTCCCTGAAGTAAGGCGACGGCGTCCCGTCAAGAAGCTACTATCACTACCTCCGCCACACATGAGCACACAGGTCTTTAGCATCTATACACTCTCACTGTCCTTCTCAGGTGTACGCTGGTCCGACACAGGATCATTAATACTAACTCAGAGTGGCTCTATAGTCTTCCAACACTATCACTGTCTCTGCGGTGGTCTTTTGACTGAAGAATCTTTAGTACTTCTATTCCTCAGCTGCGCAGAAAATATCTGACACGACTCTCAGGTTGATCTTTGTAGAAAAGTTTTATTCATGGCCGGGAGATCACTGGCCACAGCAACCAAGTGAGTCTCCTGAATAGAAAGAAACATGTACATTTAAAACATACAGTTGAGTGAAATCAATGTCACTCAAGTCTTCTTCACTGTGATTTGCTCTGGTGATTGGTTTGTAATGATCTAAGCTAATCATATGACTGTTAGTTCTACTGTGTTAAGCACTTTTTGGCTAAGTATATATGACCTTTGACCAGAACATCCTTAGTCTGCATTTCTCTGTACATTTAATGTTGAAAATACCCATTACATAAAATATTTCTATCATAATAGACAGACATACAGATAGATAGATAGATAGATAGATAGATAGATAGATAGATAGATTTACATTTTATGCATTTGGCAGACGCTTTTATCCAAAGCGACTTACATTGCATTTCAAGGTACACATTTCTTTAATTTTTTTAACAATCTTATCAGTTTTTTGCTTTCCCTGGGAATCAAACCCATGACCATGGCATTGCAAGCACCAACGCTCTACTGGTTGGGTTGGGATGGATGGATGGATGGATGGATGGATGGATGGATGGATGGATGGATGGATGGATGGATGGATGGATGGATGGATGGATGGATGGATGGATGGATGGATGGATGGATGGATGGATGGATGGATGGATGGATGGATGGATGGATGGATGGATGGATGGATGGATGGATGGATGGATGGATGGATGGATGGATGGATGGATGGATGGATGGATGGATGGATGGATGGATGGATGGATGGATGGATGGATGGATGGATGGATGGATGGATGGATGGATGGATGGATGGATGGATGGATGGATGGATGGATGGATGGATGGATGGATGGATGGATGGATGGATGGATGGATGGATGGATGGATGGATGGATGGATGGATGGATGGATGGATGGAGATCATCAGGACTTCAGCAGATCATCTTGACCATGCCTACATGCCTAAATGCATTTAGTTGCTGCCATGTGATTGGCTGATTAGATTTGATATGTGTTAACAAGTTGAACAGGTGTACCTAAAAAGTGTCTGGTGTGTGTATATGAAGACAGATATAAGATATAATAGACGTCAAACAGGCATATAGGAAATCATTTATTTGGGAAATGGGAAATAAGCAGTTTGGTATAATTAGGTCAGGTTAGGAAAAATATTTGACTACAGAATGCCACAACAGACTAATGAAAATGAAGTATTCCAGAGAGCCTTGTACAGTAGATTCGGATGTCATTGAGTTTTCTCTCTTCCAGAAAGTGCTCTTTGCATTGTGTGCGCTGAATGCTTTGGCCACAGCTGTGTGTCTGGTTGCTGCTGCGCTCAGATATCTCCAGATCTTCTCAACCAGACGGCCATGCATGGTGAGATAAATCATATTACAGAAAATATGAGGAAGAAAAAAAATATACAAATATAAATATATTCCAATAACTTAATTCTTGGTCAGTGTTTGGCATAGATTATTAAGACTGTTTAGACATGTTGTGTCAGATTTTTCTAAGCCCTGGTCATGTGATTATGATGGTCTTTGGCAGGAAGAGGCCAGGCCTGTCCCAGAGGAAGTGGATGAGCAGACTCATCTTCCTGACCCAGACGAATTTGTAGCCCCTGCACCTCCTCCTTCATACTTCTCCACCTTCTACTCTTACACCCCTCGTCTGGCTCGGAGGTAAAATATGATTTAATTGAATTATTATTACTGGATCAACCGTATTGTGTTAATTTTTTAACGACACATACATTAATCTATACTTTTTATTTGATGATTTATGCTATTTTTTATTTAAAATAAAACAAAATAAAACGTAAACGTTTGGAATAATCATAATTAAATATAAAACACATAATATATAATTTGCATAAGTAATATGAATAATGTACATTGTACAACATACACTATTGTTCAAAAGTTTGGTAAGATTTATAATGTCCTTGAAAGAAGTCTCTTATCCTCAATAAATCAATCTTAGGTGACAAATACACTACTATTCAAAAGTTAGTTTAATTTATTTATTTATTTTTTAGTAAAGTTTTTTACGTTCTGCATTTTGATCAAAAATACAGTAAAAACTGTAATTTTGTGAAATATTATTACAATTTTGAATAACTGTTTTCTGTTTTAAGATATTGCATTTTAAAAAGTAATTTATTCCTGTGATCAAAGCTGAATTTTCATCATCATTACTCCAGTCTTCAGTGTCACATGATCCTTCAGAAATCATTCTAATATGCTCAAGAAACATTTTTATTATTATCAATGTTGAAAACAGTTGTGCTGCTTATAATATTTTGTGGAAAGCACTTTTTCAGGATTCTTTGATGAATAGAAAGTTCAAAAGAATAGCATTTATTTAAAATAGAGTTTTGTAACATTATTATAAATATTTTTACTGTCTCTTTTGATCAATTTAACGTGTCCTTGCGGAATATTAATTCCATTCCATAAACTTTTAATTTTAAACGGTAATGTGGGTACAGTAAACATCTATTAAGGTAACATCTGCATAATTTCACTTTTTACAGTATACAGTATTATAAAATCTTTCAAGCATTCCATGATCCTGCTGAAGTATTAGTGTCATACACACACACACACTCGCACAGACGTGCAATTTGATCTTGAATTCTTAACCAAAAATACAGCAGGATTTATCAGATTTGTGAGTGGGTGGCTCAGTGTTTGGCAGGCAACCAAAATATTTTGGCAACCTAAAACAGGATTAAAGTTTGTGTGTGGGAAAGCATGATATACTCCTGTTTCATTGGATGTCCTGATCAAACACTAATGGGTGTATATCTTCAATGTTTACTGTCGTTATATTTTCTCATGGCTTGTTTACAGTGTAAATGTGTGTGTTTTGACAGGATGTTTGGTGACGGTATGATTCCCCTTCCTCATATATACGGTGCCAGAATTAAAGGAGTGGAGGTGTTCTGTCCTCTAGACCCTCCTCCACCTTATGAAGCTGTTGCACCGCAACCAGCAGCTCAGGTACTGATTCATATAGTGATCATATGCCATCTGCTATCACATAATCATCTCTGTGATGAAAGTCAAAAGGCAGTTAGCATTTACAGCATTTATTCATGATAGCATTTCACCTTACTGACCTCATTTCAGCAAACATGGTACCGTGTCCTGGTTCGGCAGGCTTACATTGGCAACAGCTCAATCAAATACAGTCCTTGTCCGCTCACTGACCTTCTGTATTTATATCAGGCTCAGAATACTGAGGTGCAAATGACCGATCTGACCGAGGTCCTCACAGAGAATGCAGAGACGGAGACGCCCAGTGATGGTATGAACTAGTTGTATTTTTGCATATAGACCTGTTGAGAGGAGCAGTATAGATAAACATCGACATTACAGACTTAAAGGGATAGTTCACCCAAAAGAGAAAATTAGCCCATGGTTAACTCACCCTCAAGTCATCCTAGGGATATATGACATTCTTCTTTCAGATGAATACAATGCGGTGTTATATTAAAAAATGTCCTGGCTCTTCCAAGCTTTATAGAGGCTGTGAATGGCTGTTTCTGTTTTGATGTTCATAAAAGTGCATCCATCCATCATAAAAGTGCTCCACACTGCTCTGGGGGGTTAATAAAGGCCTTCTGAAGTGATGCATTTACATGTTACAAAGTAAAATTCTAGCTTCCGCCCGAACAAACATATGCAGTCTACTCACGCCTAAAGCGCAACTTACGCAACTTGTGACGTCGGAAGTAGCGTAGTGCGTCATGGCGTAGTGTAAATATCAGCAGTGCGTCACATTACTTAGACTTAAGTCGAATCCGTTTGGCCGGAAGCTAGTTATTTTACTTTATAAAGTTTTAAATATTAATATTTTTCTTACACAAACACATCGCTTCACTTCAGAGGGCCTTTATTAACCCCCCAGAGCAGTGTGGAGCACTTTTATGATGGATGGATGCACTTTTATGGACATCAAAACAGAAACAGTCATTCACTGCATTTATAAAGCTTGGAAGAGCCAGAACATTTTTTTATATATATATCTCTGATTGTGTTCGTCTGAAAGAAGAATGTCATAGAATGACTTGAGGGTGAGTAAATCATGGGCTAATTTTAATTTTTGGGTGAACTATCCCTTTAAGGACCACACCAAGGACGATAACTATAACAATAATGTTAAAGACATAGTTCTAAAAATCATTCTAAATGTAAAAGAATAGCAGAGTCCACACCACGACTATAACGATAATGGGACAGAGAAACAATATAATTGAAAGCACTTTCAGAATGAATTTTTCCAGCTGATGAATGATAAAAACATTGACAGCCAATCAGAATCCATCCTAAGCATTTAAAGCGCAGGCAACAAAACTGAGGCACTAAAATAGTTATCGTTAACTTACAGTTATAATTATAGTTATCGTTCATGGTGTGAACGGGCCTTTACAGTTGTCTCTGAACATTAAACCATGGCAGGTGAAAGTATTTTAACATTGAACAAAAGACAGTTCACCTTTTAAAACATTGCAAGTTAGGTGTAATGGTGTTATAATCAACAAATAGAAAATTCCCTTTTGAAAATCTGGAGCTGCTACGTGAAGGTGTTCTTGATACCGCTTCTATGAATCCAGTGCCTCTGGTCCTCTATATTTAATCAAGATGCTCACAGAGTATCACAGTACCAGTCCATAATTATGTCATCTGTGTATTAAAGGAAATGTATTTTAGTGGCGTCAGTTGTATGTCCAGTGTTCCTTGGTGAGGGATTTATTTTTCTTTTTATAGCTGTCTGTATCCTTCAACACATTCAAAGATAGCACGACATGTTTTTAATGATCCTTCACGGGTTACTATTCAGACAGGGGCCGCTTTTCAAAATGTTCTAGTTTCACACAGAATTTTTTATTACCAATTATATTATCAGCATAACAATTTGAAACGGAATTGAATTGATAAACGAAGATGAATTTGGTTTAATGACAGCAGAACTTGAACTGCATGACCTTCACATGTTTGTCATTTCCAGATTTAAAAGGGAATTTTTAAAAAGAAATAGTTTTTGTATTCAGCAAGGATGCATTCAATTGACCAAAAGTGATTTTTATTTCAAATAAATGCTGTTCTTTTGAACTTTCAATTCATCAGTTCTGATTCTTCATGTGACTTAAGACTGGAGTAATGGCTAATGGCATAATTTTTACTGTATTTTTAATCAAATAAATGCAGACTTCTTTCAAAAAGATTATGATAGATTAGGATATTTTAGATATTGTTGTTTGTTATGAAGTAACATGATGTTACATCTCTTGATTTAGACAGCACAACTCTTAAAATGGTCTCTGGTAGACTTTATAGACTTGTTTTGGCCAGATTCCTCTTTTTATGGATTTAACCAAGCCGTTGCTGACACAGAACAGACGTATATAGACTAGAAAAACAAGAAAGACTTCAGAACAAATGATGTTTACTTTTTTTTATGTAGTTTGTTTGCATGTTTTATTCAGACCGGAGCTGTCAGACGGCCATATTGAGCCCCACACCCCCGATACAGTCCTCACAGCCTCACAGCACAGTCTCCAACAGCAGAAAACCCCACAGACCTCGCCTCCGCAGGTCCAACAGCGACCCCGTCCTGCTAGACCTGACCGCCAAAGGTAAGGGAAGGAATCCTCAAAATGGCCTGATTGGTCAATTGCGACACTCTAGTCAGATACATATACAGTAGTCGACATTTGAAGTGGTTCAAAACCTTTCATCAAAGTTATACATGAATTTTGAACAATACCCGTTCTTGTCTTAGGACAGCTTTGATGAACTTTTTTGATCCACTTCAAATGTTGACTACTGTATATATATAATATATTTTACCTATATTATATTTTCCATAAAAGGTCGAAGAGCAGACACTGACACAATTCTTTATAATTAGTTTATGAACACTGGCTTCTCTCCAATTACAGATGGAGGTTTCTTTTTACTCGGTGTGTGTATCCAAAGCAGAGTACTGGTCTGATAGTAAATCTAGAGGAACTATACTTGTCAGTGGTTACTTTAAGCCCTTCTTTAAATATAGGACTCTCAGTGTTACTGATGAGGGGGAGAAGAGGGCGATTAAATACACGGCCATAAATCGACTTCTCCATTTCTTCAAGTTTCTTCTTCAAGAAATCTCTCACACACATCTATCTGATGTAGGATTAACGGTTTATGAAGTGCTTATACTTTTCCAGTTCCTGTACAACTGAAAACTGAAACTGGTCTTCGCCGTTATACCAACTCCAGCTGGCTTAGATGGATGCATTTCTTTTTAACTTGGTCAAATAGAACGGTTCAGTTTCTTGTCCTAAACCCTATACGAGTCGAGAATTATGATTTTTGAGCCATGGGCTCCCTCAGTGATTTTGAAAGTGTTTTTGAAATAGCAGTTTTAATTTATGAGTACAGAATAGCCTGTGGATATTTAAAATTACTTGAGGAGACTTTGATGCTTTGTCCTACTACTGAAATTACACACATTCTCAGCTTAGATGTGAATGTTCAGGATTCCCTGCGCTTTCAGGCTAAATAAAAGCTTGATGGTTTAATGTTTGAAAATTGCGATGAATATATTAGTATTTTAATGATTATGTTTCTTAAGGCGAGACACTACAGACAAAAACAGTGTTTTTTCATGCATCTGTCAATTTTGAGATTTTGGGCTTTTTGGCTTTTCATAAAGTGTTTTTTCAGACCTGTGGAAAGAAAACATCCAAAATACACTTTTAACATTATCTTTTAGAGCACCTCATCTATTTGCGTCTTATCTTTAAAGGTCGTTTTCGCAAAAATATTTTTTCCTCCTACACTGAGCCTGATAGTGTCCACTTCAGTAGCACTTACATACACCAAACTTTACAGTTTCATTCTTATCTTTATTCTGAAGGTTTTTTTACACAGGGGTTTGTTCATATATAATTTTCCTGATTTTATACAAAATTTTATTCCTACTTTTTTTGGCTGATAAATAGAGATATCCAAAATCCCCTCTGTAAAAACCTTTGACTCTAATATCAAAAAAAAAAAAAAAAAATGAAACAAGTATTTTGAACCTGACTTTGTTATAGACGTTTATGCAAATTAGTGGATATTTAATTAGATAACGCCTCATTTGCATATTTAAACATAACATTTCAGAAAACTTATAATACAATATTTTTTGTTGCAATTATTAATGTAATCAATTAACTCGTGAAGTGTGGTGATATCTATTAGTTATTTTTTTTACCCTATTCACCTGAAGTGTATTGCCTTAAATACTCAAATTTATTTATTTTACAGGGAAATATTACAATAGCAATATTTCTCGTTTAATATTTGTATTGAATAATAATAATGAACTAAATTAAATAATTAGTTACATGAATGTAAATATGAATCTAATAGTAACATACATAATAATAATAATAATATTGATGATAATAATAATATTAATTTTTATTGTATCAATATATAATCAAACAATTTGCCAAATTGTGCAGCCCTACAAACAAGTATAGCATTTTTGTGTGAAAAATTGCTATTAGATTTCCCCCGTCAAATTGTGTAGCTCTGCTTGAAAGCATTGTGTGCTTTAGAAAAGTGAAATGAGTTTTCATCTCTAATGAGTTTACATAATTTTACAAATATTTGTCAAAAACATGCAGGGGTAATAAATATGTCATTGTGATATTGGATTCTCTCTCTCTCATAGTAATGAGTTGTGAAGCCGCTACACAGACAGAATTAGGCCCGGCGTCAGCGACAGGAACAGAGCATGGGACGGTTACGCTACGAAGGGGCCGTGGCAAACGGAAGCCTCGTCCCAACTCCATGGTGGACTACCAGAACTATAGAGACACAAAACTGCTGGTGGCACGTTTTCTGGAGCAGTCCTCATGCAGCTTGACCCCTGAGGTACAGGAGCTGGTCAACAGCATCAAAACCGTCCTGCGCTCTGATGAGGAACACATGGAGGAGGCCGTTCGCTGTGCCAGCTTCATCGACCAGGCAAGACACCGCAAAAAAAACCCTGCATAGAATTGCGTATTGCTTAGAGCACGTGCTCTGACACATTTAGCTTTGGTGCTCAAGTGGGTGATTTGAGTTTGAATCCAGCTCGTGACATTTTACAGGGATAGTTTCATAGATTGTCATCATTTACTCACCCTCAAGTTTAAGTTTATTTCTCCTGCTGAACACGAAAAGAAGATGTTTTGAAGAATATGGGTAACCAAAAGTTGATGAGCCCCATTGACTTCCATAGTAGGAAAAAAAAAAAATACTATGGAAGTCAATGGGACCCATCAACAGAATTTTTATTTTTGGGTGAACTATCCCTGTAAAGCCTGACATATGAAATAGTTGGAACAGTTAATTGAACCTTTAGACAAAATAAAATCAATTTTAAATTCAATTTTTTGTTGTTATTTAGTATCATATTTGATACATCAGGCTGTTAGGCTCATATAATACAGGTGAATATGGAGCTCATAATTGAGTAAGGGAAAACACCTGTTTCATCAACTAAAAAATATGCAATTTGGTGCAGTTGCTGATATTTCTATAAATTCTGATTGCTTATAATGTAAATCAATGACATCTTTAAAATAGTACAGCATTAGCAGACTACTTACATAATGCATATAAATTAGGGCTGTCAAACGATTAATCGCGATTAATCGCATCTAAAATAAAAGTTTGTGTTTACATAATATATGTGTGTGTATGGAGTAAATATAAATATAAATACACACATATATATTTAAGAAAAATGTGTTATTTATATATAAAATATTTATATATAATATAAATTATATATAATATAAATATATATACACAGTATATACATGCAAATATTTCTTAAATATATACATGCATGTGTGTGTATTTATATATAGAAAATAATTATACACCGTACACACACATATATTATGTAAAAACAAACTTTTATTTTGGATGCGATTAATCGCGATTAATCGTTTGACAGCCCCAATATAAATACAATTTTTACTCTATATCTCCCAATAATATGTCTTGTAAGATGATATTTAACTGCTTTAGTTTAAAACTATTTATTTTTAACTATGGGGGCAAAACATATAATGAAATACAATACAACAACGATTGAGAAATGTACAAATAAACATTCGTCAAAGGCCTGATGTATCATATTTGATACTCACGTTGATTTTTCTAAATAATTGTGTGTGGATAATCTAGTTGCTTCAGTCCAGTAAGTGTTTATCTTGAAATATTGCTAACAATATAAAAGTATTTCCGTTTAATTTGTAAAAACCAGGATAGATTTCACAGCAAAGCGGCACAATCTGATGGGGATGTTTTTACAGTTATATTAACAGGCCTTTTACTTGCTAAGAAAGTACAAACTATCAATTTGACGACAGAAGGCACGAAGTAGATTTTGGTTTTTCAGCAATGTTTTGATTATTAGAAATTAGCATATCTTATATAATACATTAGGCTTTGTAAGATGAATATCCCATTCAGCCGTTTTTGTTCCTATGATTTCCTGTCCTCTCAGAGATCATTTTCATTAATGTTTCCAGGCCATCACAGTTTCAGAGGTTGCACCAGCCCGATCGGCGCAGACGGAGATCCCCTCCAACACGCTTCCGCTGCGCAAACGTCCGGGCGTCCTTCACCTGCGCAGCTGTGGCGATCTCAGCTCCTTCACCTGCGCACAGCTGCACACAGGCACCCGTTCTCGGACTAATTCCAGGATGAGTTCTCGGGCAGGATCCCGCCGCCTGGAACAGGAACGCCCACACAGCCTTATAGGAGTCTTCCGAGAAACTGTCCTCTGAGCGACGTCTCAAACGGACTGGATACGCAAGGAAAAAGACTCTGTCCCGGTCGGGTGAAGGTATAGTGAACACCACAACGTGACGGAAGCTAAGCTTTGTATAGAGTACAGATGATTTCACTTCATTTTCTGTTTTTGTTGTCAGTGTATAAACTGAATATTATTCATTTTTAATTTTACAGTTGGAATTCCATCTGTTGCTTGTTTTTATTTTCACATGATTATATTGAAACACTGGGGGGGAAAAAAACAATGTTTATTTACCAAATGTCCATGTTCCTTATTTAAAAATGATTTAAAAATGGACTATGTGAAAAATACAATAATCATTATATTAAGAGAAACATTCAAATAGCATGGCTATATTTAGCTTATGTGATGTGGAGAATTACTCAATGCTGATTAAATCAGCATATTGTGAGGTAGAGAATGAATTTGAAACTTTTTTTTTCTTTTTTTTTTTTTTTCTATTTGACCATTCTGAACAATATTATTATTTCAGTCATACTTTAGTTTAGGGTTCAGCTCTCACTATTAACTATGACTTTTGCCTCGGTAAATTACTGCTTTTTAATAGTAAGTAAGGTAGTTGTTAAATTTTGGTATTGGGTAGGATTAAGGGATGTAGAATATGATCATGCAGAATAAGGCATTAATGTGCTTTATAAGTACTAATAAACAGCCAATATCCTGGTAACATGCATGCTATTAAGCAACTATAGTTAACAGTGAGAATTGGACCCTAAACTAAAATATAATGAGATGTTCTCAGAGATGTATTGTGCATTATTACTGAATATGAGGAGGCTCATCTGAATTGTATGGGTGAAACATGCAATCCAAATTCCTCCTGAATTAAACATGGTTTTAAAGTCATCTGCCTTTTGTCTGTTTTTTTATTCAGTTGACATTACGAGAGTGTAGAATAAACTTTAGTTACACTTTATTTTAAGGTGACAGTTACATAATTGCTCAAATAAGTACTGAGTATTAATTAACTACATGTACTTACTATAGAGTTATGGGTTACACTTTATTTTAAGGTGTCATTGTTACAGTGTAATATTTAAGTACTGAGTAATATTAAGCAACTTTATGTACTTAATATAGGGTTAGGATTTGTTTAGGGCTAGTTGCATGTAATTATGCATAATTTACTGTTATTACTATGGTAAGTACATGTAACATATGTAACAAGGACACTGTAAAAGGATTTGGTTTAGGGTTGGTTACTTGTAATTATGCATGATTTACTGTTATTACTATAATTTGAACATGTAGTAACGTGTAACTACGTCACCTTACAATAAAGTGTTACCTAAACTTCTCTAATTATATGCTGCCGTTCATAAGTTTCGGGTCAGTAAGATTTTTGGTTACGCTTTATTTTAAGGTGTCAGTGTTACAGTGTAATTATGCATTTAAGTACTGAGTAATAATAATTTACTACATGTACTTACTATAGGGTTAGGATGAGGGTTTGGTTTAAGGTTAGTTGCATGTAATTATGCATAATTTAGTTATTTCTACAGTAACTACATGTAACGAGTAACAATGACACTAAAATAAAGTGTTACCAGATAATAATAAAAAAATTAATAGTTTTACTCAGTAAGGACGCATTAAATAGATCAAAAGTGACAGAAAAGAAATGTGTAATGTTATAAAATTTTTATATTTCAAATAAATGACGTACTATTCATCAAATAATCCTAAAAACTTTCACAAAAATGTTAAGCAGCACAACTGTTTTCAACATTGATAATAATAAGAAATGTTTCTTGAGCAGCAAATCATCATATTAGAATGATTTCTGAAGGATCATGTGACACTGAAGACTGGAGTAATGATGCTGAAACTTCACAGGAATAAATTACATTTTCAAATATATTAAAAGAGAAAACGGTTCAGTTAAATTGTACTATTTCACAATATTACTGTATTTTTTATCAAATAAATGCAGCCTTGGTGAGCATAAGAACAGGAAACAGGAAAAAAAAACTTACCGACCCCAAACTTTTGAACAGTAGTGTGTATTTGAGCACATTACACAGCACATTGTCTCTTATTTGGGGTAAATACACAACAGCTACCGTTTCGGATGACGACCAGGACCAGTAACTGAAAATCATGCTGATCGTGTGTGAGATGAAAGAGACATTCTAGTAATATACACTCTCAGTAGTTGGTTTAATAGTGTAAATACTGTTACAAACATTCCTGCTATGGTAAAGGAATGTGTCTAAATAGTTCAATCACAGAGAAGCTAGCAAATAAATAAACATTGCTATTGCTTTACAGAAAATGTGTTTTTACTTTTAGACAATGACAAACATAGAATTGTAATTACATTCAGAGCAAGTGCATTATAAATACTAATCAAACCCACAGTTTCTCTTCTACTTCAGTACGAACCACACACTCTGCTGAGGCCTTGCATTCTACAGTCTCGAGGTGGGAATCCGTCCAATACTCCGCAAATCCAGGGTTACATATTATGTACACTGATATTTCATACCTGGTGTCATTAACGACACATTAAGCCACTTGTTTTGCTTCTCCATTATTAAATAATTAAATCCATCCCTCATTAAAGCTTGTACATTATTCTGAGGCGGACACAGAATGTCTTGTACTGTATAGTGCAGAAGTCTGGGACACTAGGTTGATGCGTTAATATTACAGCTCAAAAAACATAACCGTCTAAACTGTCACTGTTTCATTTCAGTGCAAAAATGGACAACATCTTTTACAATAAATATGGGAGGATGCTATGGTGGTAGCAGATCAATTACATTATCATGGCAAAAGTTAGTGATATTCAGCCTGCGGATTTCAATCATGAAGTGATGATGCCCCTTAGAAATAAAATATTAAATAATAGCACACTGGTGTCAAAGACTTTTGCAGTTTACTTTCATTATTGTACACGGTATATATACTGTATATATAATGCTATATGTAAATAAATATAATATTATATATATATGAAAGTGTCTAGCTGGTTTTATTTGATGATGATGATGATGAAGTCATTTGTAATCACACATCACACTCACTACAAGAATAAATAGCAATGCATACAAAAAGATCATGCTTCACACACAAAAAAAACAATAAAACATGAGGCCCTTCCTCTGTGTTAATGACTTTTGATTCAATTAGTAAAATAATACAGTGCTAATGAGGTCATATTGTGGGGTGAAATTCACATTTTAAGCAACAAGAAGTATCATTTCTTATCAGCGCCACAATTACAGGGAGCTTGGTAACATCTGAAAGAGCCAGAATGCCATCAAATACAGTCGTCGCAGAGCTATAAGATTCCTCGCGATATTTCTAGTATCAATACAGATTCAACTGCAGAAATGTCATCAGATTATGATATAGTCTACATTGCTGTAACAATCATTTGATGGTAAAAGATACCTTTGCAAATGTGTGAGTGTGTTCTCAAAAGAATTCCAGGCAACACGCAAGTACACTTAATGGTAAATATGGGGAGAGTGGTTACAAAGCTTCTTGTAAGACATTTTCTGCTCGTTTTTTCTTCAGATGCAAAATCACAAAGTGATATTTGCCAGGCTTCAGACAGTCTCTTATAAGTAATAATGGAGATGTGCCAAAGCATGCCGAGGTTCTTGCACAGATGGTACTATAATGTTTGTCTGAGAGGGCAAATCTCTGGAAACACAGTCAGTTTTTAATCGGTTCATGGTGAGATGTTCTATACTAAAACAGTATACTGGATACTTGGTCATACACACTTGCAAATCCAACTCAAATGTACCAGATTGAAGCTTTCTGAGAGTGAATACAGTTCTGTTAAGACACATTCTGTTCTTGAGTGAACACAAAAAAAACACACTAAGTGAAAAAGTAGCACACGTGAATTAAACATTTAGTTGATAAAAAAAAGACCGTAATGAAAAAAATCCATCTTGAAAATGTCAACACAAACTTTTTTTTCCAAGTATAAATGTTTAAATGAAAATGCTACTAATATGGGCATATTTAATTTGCAATATTATTTCATTTACAGATGCTTAAGACAAAAAGGAAGGTTTTCTGTGCATAAAAATAAGGAATGGATTCATTTACAACAACACAAAATATTGCACATCAATTAAAAAAAAACAGAAAAAAACGAATTGTTAGTACACTTTCCCCTGACTGTAATATATGTGTATGTTTATTTAAAGAGGTTGTTCAAAACGTGTCCCATTCAAACAACTATTATCAAATCTCCAAAATGCACCTCCATATATTTCCAAAACACTTTCTTTTCTTTTTTTCAAAATATGGCATCATCATTCTGTAAGGCATTTCATCCACAATTTCTATGTGCTCTACTCTATACTTACTCCTAAGTATACTAGACATTCCCATGAAGCAAAAAGCTCATCGTCATTTTGATAGGAACTGTGTTTAAAAAAACCTTTTCACAGGACTCAATGGTTTGGTCCATTTCTAAGCAAACAGGATGCAGATTTGAATTTAAGAAATGTAAGTGTATTTCGTGTTTCGGTATCAATTACCTATAAATATGATCAAAGATGCGACATATGAGCTATTTTTAGAAACATTAAATAATATTAACAATGTTTGAAATGTATATGTAATACATTATATCAGGTAAATTAACTTTCATTTTATGGACCATAATTGAAAAACACTCTAGTTTACTTACAATATTATCCAGTCAAAAGATGTCACTTTTTTTAAAAAAATGTTGTCAATTAAACAATTTTAAACAAAATTTAAATTTTGGTGGCTCTATTAATTGAAAATTTAATCAGTTATTTTAATTATTAAATATAAAGACATAATTAGGCCAAGATATGTCTTTGAAATTGCAATTCAGTACATGTATTTTCCTGTCGTTCCAATTCAAATTCAAATTCAACATCCTGTAAGTTGTGACCAATTCAATTCAAACTCCATTTCATGAATTAAAGTTGCAGTTTGCTATTTTCACCATATTCCTCAGACTAACAGCTGCCCTTAAAAATTAAAGTTGAATCTAAAACGCTTGATGACTGCCAAGCTCAAATAAATAACAGCAAAAAAGAATGGTAAGGCAAACTCCTTTTTGTCCACCTAACGCTCACCTCACACAGGAGTCGGTATCTGGTTTCAATAGGACACCATTTCCTGTGATGGGGCTCTTTAAATATTTCTCACACTCTCTCTCTGCTTCGGTCCAGTGCACACAGAGAGGAACAACACAGCACGGCAATCTCACTCACAGCAACAGAAAAGGACAGATGAAGAGCTCAGGGGAGGCAGTGAAGTCATGGAGAGCCATGTTGAGCAGAGCTTCAGTGGATTCAATCACACAGTCACCAGTCCACAGGCCTGACACTTTCACATCAAGATTAAGGTTATATCTGGTGACAACGGGGAAGGAGGCTTGAGAAAGCGTTGTAGCTTTAGATGTAAACTGGTTGCTCCTGGGCTGTTAACAAGCGATACATGGCAGCCGGCATAGTCTTCATGTGAATCTGTTCAGAGTGGGGCGAAACGTGAGAGTCAGGTTCAAGTGACCGCAAACACCATTTAGACACTCAAGCCAAACGTAAAAATATATTATATAAGTGTGATATAAGTGTATATATATAAGTGTGAACTAGTTGTGGGCGATATGAACAAAAACATATTAAACAATATGAGAAAATGTATTTCACAATAATAATAATAATTATAATAAATATATATATATATATATATATATATATATTAGGGCCGGGACTCGATTAAAAAAAATTAATCTAATTAATTAGAGGCTTTGTAATTAATTAATCGAAATTAATCTAATTTTAATTGCATATAAATTAGGGCTGTCAATCAATTAAAAATTTTAATCTAATTAATTACATACTCTGTGATTAATTAATCTAATCTTTGCTGTGAAAGTATTAAATATTTCAATTCAAATGAATCAATGAATAATCAGCATTAGTGACATTAAAGTTCAAAAACTCTTTTATTATTATTTTCACTGTTCAAATAATTGAACATTATTATTAATAATTGTGTTGAACATGTTATTGAAATAATGTTCAAATGTTCAAAGGGTGAGCATTGAAATAATTGTGCCTAGCAAATAATCAATACAATACAATACAATTGAACATTATTAAATTATTGAACATTATTAAATTATGCATTTAATATTAAACATTAAATTATAAACATTATTTACACTTGCTTCTACAGGTTTTTAACATTACTTCTAAATGCTGCAATTTAAAGTTTGAGATGTTTTTCATCTGTTTTAGAAAGTATTTTTAGACTTTTGTTATTTCAGAATAAAACTTGTTTTACAATCTTGAGCATGTGTTATATTTTTATTAAATGTGTTTAAGCCATTGCTGCAAGTAATTTGACAGTTAACAATATTTTAGTGTACAGTTAATCACAAATTCAGTCAGCATTGTCATGACTCATGTTTCAACTGCAAACTAGGTTGTAATTGAATGTACAATTGTATTATCCCATGATGAAAGGTAAGATGGTGAAACGACGTCACGATATCAACGTTGATTCAATTTGCAAAACCGAAACATGGTGACGTCATGCGCATGAGTATTACGTGTTCAGTCTATAGGCGCGTAGTGTTTCTTTACAAAGTGACATCGCCAACTACTGGCCTGGCATGAAAAATACATTGATCTTGGTCATTTTCACGGATCCGTGTGAACGGGGATCGTTTTGACCACGTTTGTCATCTGTATGTGAAAAACGCAAAAGAAAAACGTTTCAGTTTTTAGTACGTTGTTGTCGTAGGAGCGTACCTAAAGTATTTTGACCCTTTCTGGTTGTCAAACATTAGTGGATCATTATCATAGTTATCATGATGAACACCACCTGTGGTTACTCTGATAGGACACCTGTGTGAACTGACTTCATATAAAAATCACACTGGCACTTGTTGATTAACAGTCATTGCAAAAATAACTTCTGAGAAAAGCCAATGTTGATAGGCTGTGATCTACATGAAACAGAGCTAAACCAGGTGCCAAGTTTCCGTAGTTTCATGATCATAACTTAAATAAATAGGGTCATTACCTCATTGGAGAATGTGAAAAATATTATGTTGTTAGGCAGGTGTGGAGCTCGATCGTGCTCCCCAAACTTACCTCACCAACTGCATTAGACAGAATGTGTACAATCTTCTCATGAGGGGTGGCCACAACACTCTGGCTATTGATTTCAATGATCCGGTGGCCGACACGGACCCCACCGCGCTCTGCTATCCCTCCTCTCATGAGACTGCAAATCTGGAGGATGCAAAATACATTAAAGTTGTACTTCAGATCAGATTGTAGTAGCATTGAGATACTATCATATATATATATATATATATACTGTATATATATATATATTTTTTTTTTGCAATCTTTTGAATACATTTAGTTTTTTGTATTTTCCATTTTAATTTTAGTTAAAGTTTTAGTAAGCACGTTTTTGTCATTTTTATTAGTTATTGTGTTTATGATTTATTTTATTATTATTATGTTTATTTATTTGATTTTTAATTGTTTTAGCTAATCAAATTCAACTAAATGAAAATGAGAAATGTTACTTTGGCAACTAGCTGAAATAAATTTTATTTTAGGTTAACATTTATTTTATTTAAAGTAACAAAATGTTTTTTTTTTTTTAATGGTTTTAGTTAACTATAAAAACCCTGATTCAGACTCTTTAAAAGTCAAGTCACTACTGAAAAAACATTTGGTAATAACTTTAGTTTAGGGTCCATTTCTCACTATTAACTAGTTTCTTATTAGCATGCATATTACTAGGATATTGGCTGTTTATTAGTACTTATAAAGCACTTATTAATGCCGTATTCTGCATAACCATATTCTACATCACTAAATCCTACACAACACCTAAACTTAACAACTACTTACTAACTATTAATAAGCAGTTATTAGGAGTTTATTGAGGCAAAAGTCATAGTTAATAGTTAGTTAATAGTGAGAGCTGGACCCTAAACTAAAGTGTTATCAAAAATTACCGTTGCACTGATTACAAACTACTACAACATTAAAGTATTAATAACAATAAAGGTCAATAAAACTATTTTCATCTATAGGCTGATAAATGGCTAATGTTATTTCTTTTTTCTTTTTTTCTAAATAAATAAAAAATAAAACACTAATACTTTATACATCATAACACTATAATATACAGTATTAAAAATGAATATTCATTTCAGATTTGCTACATATACATATGTATATTACATATAATGCACATACAGATATACAAAATTAGTTTATACCAATAGACACAATTTTTTTTTTTTTTTTTATAAATCCAAGATACCTACAATGCCATTCTGCACACTAAATCCCAGCTGATATCTCAGGTCTGGTCTTCTGATGAGGACAGTGGTCACAGGTGGGCATCTCACAATGTTAAGCTTTATTCTGGATTGGTTCTTCAATCCCTAGAAGAACAATATGTTTGACACAATACATTGAATGTATAAGAATTGGCTAAAAAAAAATAAAATCAGTGAATCAGAATTAGTATTAAATGTTTGAAATTCACAATATTTTTGCTCATGAAGTGTACTTAAAGTCCACTTGTACCTTGATAATACTCTGGCAGGTGGAGAGGGGTAATCCCACCAGGCTGGTGCCATTGATGGACATAATCTGGTCCCCAATGTTCAGCCTGCCGGACTTCTCTGCCGGGCCGCCGTGCATCATGTTTGCTATAATAACTGTGGGAAGGATGGAGCCCCAGCCCGACTCTACAATCACCAGCCCAAGAATCTCTCCCTTCTGCTTCTCTATGTAAACCTGTAGTGCACAGACACATACCCACCACTTTTATCACTGCTAAAACATGATTTAGTCAACATTACTGATAATTCTGACATTATCTAGGCAAATTTTCACAGTAATCTTCTGTTTTCACAAGGCATGTGCTGTTCACTTACATCTTTGCAGTTCTCAGACTTGGAAAAGTGAATGAGGTCATCGTTGTACATGTCTTGCGTGTTAAGGAGGTCGCTATACTCTTTCTGGCTCAGATCCTCTGGGTTGATGCCATTGGCACGCAGGAACTCTTGGTATGCCACACTGAAAGCCTGACCGATGGATTGAGCTATGAGCTGAGCCTGAGCACAAATAGAAATCAGGTAAAATGAACAACTAATATTATTTTAAATAACTAAAATATTACATTGCATAAATACAATTTGATTTATCTAACCATTTTTAAAGGACAGCAGTTTAAAAAAAGATAAAGACAGTTAAACAAATGGGTCAATGGGAGACGACAAGGGCGGCATCCCTCAGGATAGTCGCATACACGCCTTTTGCCCTCATGTCACTGTTGTACACTGTGCTGAGACATACGCTGTGACATATACGGGCTCTTTAAATTCAAATAGCCTCTGCAGACGAACAGAGAAAAGGTCACTTCCCATCTACTGATTCAACCCACGCAGCAAGATGCCCAGGAACACCATCTGGATTAATGCTATTAGAGGTCACTACCACAATGGCCAGTGACTGCAATACTGAACATGCTGGGGGAAAAATATGAGGAGACTCAGAAAAATATGGATGATTAAATGTGGAAAAAGTGCAAAGGGTGAATATGGAAGGGAGTTGCTGTTGTGTGTTGTGGTTGAACTCCCCTTAACTGTGGTAAAACCACTGTAATAAACAGTCTAGAGTGGCTTATTGCTTTCATCAACCACAACAACAGCAGTATTATAAAAATGAAGTGTGTAAATCCATTTTATAATATATCATTTTATAATGCTAAAGCAATAAATTGAAACTGTCGCCCAGACAGCCTCCTTTAGCCTCCGAGGTGGCGACGACGGTTGATAAGGTCACACTGACACATAGCTGGAATGAAGAACTCACATCTTCAGATTCAAACACGTGACAGATCATCTTGTATTGCCGCTTCTCGTCCTGGGCAGGGTCAGAGGCTTCCATGTTCTCCTGAGAGTCAGAGCGAGCCATTCTCCTTCTGGCCATCAACACCACGATGTTCCCAATATCAGCGATGTAAGAGATGGTCCTTAAAGGGTGGTCCATCATGGTCTCCTGTGAATCAGGAGAAGATTGTAATGGTAAGATTAAGCTTAATCTATTTCTACACACACACACACACACACACACACACACACAATATATCTATCTATATCTATATCTATCTCTCTCTCTCTCTATATATATATATTTTTTTTTTTTTTTTTTTTTCTCAATCAATATTTTTATTCTATAGAACATTGAAGATAAAAATACTGGAAAAGAACAATTGCCAAAAGTCCATTTAGGTTGTATTCAGATTTTTTAAAATAAGTTTATTTTTCAAACCCCATTTGCAAATCTTTCTTCTTTTTTAAGCTTAAAGCAACACTAAGGAACTTTTCCTCTTCGGTCGCCCTACAGGTTGGAAGCGGAATTGTCCATTACCGCTGTCGTAAATAATTTCGCCACCCGCAGCCTACTGTTGCACGCACGCTCGCTGTTTATCCATCACCGGCTTTGGAATGAACGATGTCCACAGACAAGGTAGAGTATGTTGCATGATTTCATGAAAGTATAATGTATTGCGACATCAGAAACGAAAAAAACCCCGAAATAATGACTATTGTAACGCTTGACGTAAAGCAAGTCAAATTTGTAGTTTTCTTATGTCTCATTCGAACTACAGAAACGCGACCCGGTTTGGCAAACTTGCATAGTGTGGTTATAGCAGATATAGGGCTGCAAAGCAAATCCAGAAGTGCCTTTCACCCTGTTACGACTTGATGAACCACTGATACGATTTTGGAAACATTATTTTAAGGTAAAAAAATGTTCCTTAGTGTTGCTTTAAATCAAACCAAAATTTAGCCAGGTTTCAGCTAGTATACATTTTTTAGTACACAACAATTCAAAAGTTTGGTGTTAGGTAAAAAATATTTTATGTTTTTGAAAGAAGACTCTTATGCTCACAAACCTGCATTTATGTGACCAAAATACAGTAAACCAGTAACTGACAGAAGGAAGAATTGAGGATCTCAAAGCAGCATTAATTTTATTTAACAAAACAACACAGAATACAAAATTGCAAACTGAACGTACGATCAGGAATATGAAACAGCTTTATAAGCACTGAAAGACAATGACCGACAAGGAATAGAAACAAACTAGCAACAGAAATAAAAAGGAACAGGAACTAAGACAAAGGAAAACAAGAACATATAAGTACATGAAAATTAAACTGAAACTCAGGCTGAACGTTACATTAATCCGGATTAAGGAGCCGGGAAGATGACAGACCGAGGTGGCAAAGATGAGACGAGGGAACCAGTGAAGCCGCAGGAATGACAAGCCACGCTGGAGCCGAGGGAGCGAGGTGCCACAGTGGAGTAGATGAATTGATGGGCTGAGGCAGATTCTTAAGCCTGGAAGACCAAGGTGAAGCTGGGAATTCTTCATCAGCAATGAAGACTGAGCCAGGAAGCTGGACGGAGCCAGCAATGAAGAAGGAGCCAGGAGGTCGGCAGAGCCAGAGTAGATGAAGGAGCTGGGAAGCTGGGCACGACCAGCAGAGGAAGTGGATCGAGGAAACTGGGTGGAACAGGCAGGGGCAGGGAGCTGGATGAAACCAATGGAGCAGGGAGGCATACTAGGGTGGGCAGTGGGGTGAGAAATGGTTCTGGTGACCACAAGTCCATCAAAACTCCAACAGGGATGGACATGGCATCTGGCTTTAGCTCCTGATCAGCCTTGGCGACTAGCTCGGGCTCCGGGAAGACATTGGAGGATCCTCTCCGCCAATGGAGGGTTCATGGTTGGCGTGGGCTCTGGCTTTGGGTTTGTGGAGGGTGCAAGCTCTGGCTTTGGGTCTGCGGCGGGATTTAACTCAGTCTTCTGGGTGTCAGTGTTCTCCTCGACCTCCCCCACAGTTAGGGGGGAACCAACCAGCAACAATGCAAACTCTATGTATTGCTACAGCGAGCAGCTGGAGTTCCCCATTGGAAGAGACTGTAGGAGATGGTCGTCTAGCCCACTCCAAAAAACACATCTTGAGTGTGTTCTTCTCCCAGGGTCAGTCATTCGGTCATGCTCAGACATAAGGAAGAGTTGAGGCCGGATCTCAAAGCAGCATTAATTTTACTTAATAATATAACAAAGAATACAAATCGCAAAGTGAATGTAGGAGCAGGAAATCTCATCAGCTTTTCAAGCAGGTAAAGACAATAACCAACAGGTAACAGAATGAAATAAGGGATATATATACACACAGGGATAACAAGCTAAATTAACACGATGCAGATAATGATCATGGGTAACCATAGAAACAAACTAGCAATTGGAATAAAGGAAACAGGAACTAAGACAAAGCATTAATTAAAATAAAAATGACGCCAAACCTTTAAATGGTAGTGTGTATTTTAATTTTTTTGAAAGATCAAGAAAAATTCAGTTTCTCATGATGAGACATAAGTATTCTGTACTTATACTAACTCATTGTGATGTCTGCTCTAGTATTTTGTTCACTTTTGGTAAAAAAGTGTGGAAACCAAAGTCATGTAGGTGATGAAGTACCTGTGAGTCTGCATTGAGCACTTTGATTCTCTGAGTGGAGATGAAGAGATCTACCTCCGTCATGGGCTGAGCTTCACCTTCTGGAGCCTGAAGATGGAGAAAAATCACACAATATCAGTCACTGAGAGAGACATTAACAGAGAGAAAGAGAGAGAGAGAGAGCTGAAAAGGCCCAGAGATGCCATGAAGGAGCGTACAAACATCTTCCAACATTTGCCATCTTTAAGGCCAGATATTCAAATTATTTTAAACTCTCTCCTTCATTGTGTAACTCTGATAACCTGTGCTTTTTTTTAAGCCAGCTAGTATTGCAAGTTGGCATGGGGTTAGTTTGGTTAGTTTTGTTCTTCATTTCAAGAAATTCAGTAAGTTAAGAGAAAGAGAGGGATACAGAGTTTTCAACCAAGTGCTGGACAGCTGAATAAAAAAGACCAAGAGAAGTGCAAAACATGCTGTGCCAGATATACACCTTCAAAAACAGTCACAAACACAGCACAGTACCTCAGAAAGAAAAATATCAGGTACGAAGAAGAAGAAGAAAGTAAAGATCACTTGCATTTTCTGTATCCAGCAAACTAGACATTCCTGGCCTTAACTTATTCCACGGCTTCCCCATGTAAGATCTGGTGATAAAACTGAGGTAATGTTTGGTGTGGAATGAACAATGGCTAACAGACTGTGCGGACGGACACAGGTACATGACTCATTGCTGGATTCAGAAAAAAATGGCAGAGTGACAGAAATTATGAAAACACTGAAGTGCTGAAACCAGGCAAAAGAAGAAGACGAAGAACAAAAATAAAAACAAAACACCAAACCGATGACCAATTACTGCACCTTCTTCCTGTTTTTGGCTAATTTCTGGGCCGTCTGCTTAGCATGGAACAAACAGAGACAGGAACAGTGTTAGATAAAGCAGAGCTCAGCAAGACCAATCACATTTGAGGTATCTCTCTGCTCAATAAGCTGCATCTGAAAAGTGACTGCATGTTTATCAGCTGTGGAACGGATTCAGATGACATCAAGCCAAGATTATTAGACACCACCCTGCAACAATATGTTGCCTTTGGTTTCTTTTCATGGCAATTTGCACCATCATCCACCAGGTGGCCCATTTGTTCTTTTAATAAAATGTCTACTGTTGGTGTTATATTACAGAACATCCTGTTCATAAAACATCAACTATACAAAGCAGGGATGAACTCTGCTGAAAATTAGATTAAGAGCAAGTTCAAACTTGCCAGAGGCTGTGATAATGGATCGAACTGGCCATCTAAGGAAGATCTACATCATGGCAGCTGAGGCAGGGTGTATTGATTCAGATGTCTCTCCAAACGCATGCAATTTACACTTGTTTTATGTACCGCATTGAATCCGTCAATCTACTAAAACCCCCATATTAATGATCCTCAAGGATGTCACTCATTTTGAGCTCATGGTTGTGCATTGGAGAAGGTACGGTGTCTCACACATGCAGGTGAGGTGTGACCCAATAAAACAAAGAACTCATAACCTATGATCATTTCTCAATTGTCTTTCACAACGATCTCATACCAAGAATAAAATATGGTGGTAAAGGCCCGTTCACACCAAGAATGATAACTATAAAGATAACTATATTAGCGTCCACACCAGTGGCCGATATCGTTCTGTTTATTCTAAGTGCGTGCTTGTCTGTCACTTTAAATGCTCCAACAGGATGGATTCTGATTGGCTGTCAATGTTTTTATCGTTTATCAGCTGGACTAAATCATTCTGAAAGTGATTCCACGATATTGTTTCTCTGTGCCGTTATCGTTATAGCTGTGGTGTGAACTGCTATTCTTTAATGCTGAGAAAGATTTTTAGAACTATATCTTTATCGTTATCTTTTATAGGTATCGTCCTTGGTATCCTTAACTGTATAATCCATAAGCATTTACATATTTACATATTGTCTTTTAAGGGGCAAGCGCATAAATCCGAAGATTTGACATCTATTTGGCCCACATTAAACTTTTTCAATTCTAAGGAGGGAGCTCCATTACAAGAGAAGGGGAAACTTTTTAAGGTGATGTGAAATGTGACTCTTGGTCTTTTAAGCAAAACTGTTAAATCAGATAATCTACAAAAGGACAGCATATTGACTTATTCTGTAAATACTAAATTAGTGTCAAGGTTCCCTGTCAATATTTGACCAAAACTCATTTGAGGAACCCTTCAACCGTAACTGCTAAGAAGACCAGATCAGGTAATAGGGATGCATGATATCCATCAGTTATGGGATGATTTTATTTATTTATTCATTTATTTAATTATTTTAAGCAATTTAGATATAAAGATGATATTGGATATTTAATTGTGCTGCTCATTTAAAAAAAAAAAAAAAAAAAAAAAAAATGAATTACCATAATCAAACACAACTTAATAACCCTGTTAAATATATATATATTTTTTTAAAATCTCAAAATTAATATCATTTTCATACTCTACATTCTAATATTGGCATACTTGTAGCATTTAATATGATTAATTTAGTTTTAAGTGTCTCCAGCATTGGATGTTGGTGTGCTGGTGTTATCATTATGCTGCGTAATATCTAGAACTACTTTCCCAGCTAACTTTCTGGCAAGGTTCTCTCAAAGTTATGAACAAACATTATTCCACTAATGTTAATAGAATGTTTGTTCAGAGTTATCTGGCCTTTACTAATATTCTCAAAACGTTAGCACAAAACATTATTTTATACATCGTTCATGGAATGTTTTTTCTCTGAAACATTTCAGTTGGATGTTCATTTAACATTTTTTAAAAGTTACTAATTGTTTCAGAATGTTTATAGAACATTTGAAAGGAACGTTCCCAAAATGTTTGCAACAGATAAATATCTATATATAGATAAAATGGAATGTTGTCTTAATGTTTGTATAACCAAGAAAAAAACATGGGCGTTTTGATAGTTCAGAGAACATAAAAAAAAATAACATCTTCATAACTTAACACGAATGTTAGAAAAATGTTATTTAGAACATATTTTTGTTTGTAGGGTTGGCCAATTTGGTGAAAAGGTAAATGCTGGTCCATCAGCTAGACCAGCACCAATCCAAGGCTAACCAGACATGAATTTCATGCTGATTTAAGTTTATAAGCTGATAAAACAGAAGAATCTGATGTCCACACAGTTACCTTTCAATGACTTCATAATTATATCATTAGCAATCATCCATTCTGATATCGTTGCCTGCAATACCACACAGCAATCTGTAATTTAACATTTTAACACAAAATGTACATACAAAGGGACATGCTGAAAGAACACTAAATGGCACAGGTGTTGGGCTCACTGCATTTTTTAAGGTGGAGGTAAAAAATGCTGAGTAATGCAGCTGACAGGGCGAATGGCTGATTTATGCTGCAGGAGGATGAACAGGAGGGAGGTGGTAAATGTCTCTGATCCTTCGGAACAAGAATCATGGGATAGGTCCCTGCATTTGACTATGGAATCATTACCGCAAGAGGACCACACACACACACACACACTCTTAGTTGTATGATCATCTCTCTTCTTCTGCAGTGAACTGACATTTCAATTCGAACAACAAAATATGACTTTCTGTCTGCAAAACGCAACTTCATCATGTTGTATCCGAGGAATAAAATGCTTGCGCAATAAATACACTATCTGTATACGACAAGTCAGAGCACAGCTCTGCATTCCTTATGAATCTCCATTATTTTGTCCTAAAACTGTCACTTTTGGTTTCTTGGAACATTTATGCTGATCCTGAAGCAAGTATTGCTTAGGAAATTTCTTGAGATAGATTCAAAGAAGCTCGGGTTTACATCTTTACAGCGGGGTAAAGACAGAACCCTTTCACCTCACCTTAATGCGACTCACAGCCTCCTGAGCCTGCATCATGCGCACATTTTTGGAGGGTGTCTTGTCTGAGAGCAGCTGGGTGGATCCCAGGTAGTTAGCAGCAAAGATAATACCATCGATGAGGTCCTCTGGGTCACATGGGCCTGGTACTAACAGAGAGGAGAGGAACATTTCAGATCATCTTCAAAGCATGCTTATTTGGCAGCTGAGGACCTGAAAATTGTAACAATTAGGAAATTACAGACAATCTTACCTTCCACATATGTCGGGAATGAAGCAAGACTTCTCCTTGACTGCACATACAACAACAAAGACACAAATGGCTCAATACAACATTCTTTAAGCTGTTATTTTATTGCACAAAATAATCTAATAAAGCATATTATATTATATAATAGAAAATAATACAGAATACCATAATAATATAATATAATATATGGTAATATAATATAATATTCAATAATATAATAAAAAATATAGTATTTTGTATTATATAATTGTAAGCAATACAGATGGATGGATAATGCACAGTAATATATTATGTTATATTATACCTATATATTATACAGTGAATTTCTCTGAGATCATAGATGCCACTTTTTGGGCTTTTTGGGATAATATTTGAAGGTTTGGTGATTTTTAGAAATGTTTTTTTTGGGGTAACACTTTACAATAAGGTTTATTTGTTAACATTAGTTAACTACATTAGTTAACGTGGACTAATAATGAACAGCACTTCTACAGCACTTATTAATCTTAGTTAATGTTATTTTCAACATTTACTAATACATTATTAAAATACAAAAAAGTTGTATTTATTAACATTAGTTAGAACCAACAAGAACAAACATGAATAGTTGTATTTTTATTAACTAATGTTAACCAAGATTTATAAATACAGTAACAAATGTATTGCTCATTGTTAATGTTAGTTAATACAGTACATTAATGTTAACAAATGAGAACTTATTGTAAAGTGTTACCGTTTTTGTTTAAAAATGTCATTTCTAGACAATGTATTCTTGCCTATATATACTGTATATATTTAAATAAATTAACTGAATTAATAATACAAAATAGCAAAGAAAATACAGAAATACAGTTTTAAACTTGAATCTGCTCCAATTAATCTATTATAACGGTATCTTGAATAATTTATAATAACTTCTAAATCACACAGAGTCAGGGCCCTAATGCTGTGGCCAGTAATATGCGTCTAATTAAGTTCCTAGAGCACCTTCTCAACATTATTACCAAGAATAATAAAAAAGAAATCTTCAATTTTCAGCACAGTTTCAGAGGTCTATTCATAGCCTCCTACCTCTTTACTGGCTGGAGATGGAGACTCAAAGCTGTCGCTCCCCTCGTGTGGCGGCAGGGGACGGCTGGAAGACTCCGCCCCCTGTGGGGACGTGGAGCCTGAGCCTGGAGACTGGACAAAACAGACACATTCATTAATATTGCATGCTTTACAGTCTATCATTCTGGACAACTGACTAATACAAAAACTATATTTACTCATGTAATGAGACTTTCTGTGACATTTAGAGTGCATTATGTTAATACAAGTCTTCACAGTTTTTGAATAAATTAATGAATAAAAGAAATTGGTATAATTTAAATAGCAGGGCAATGAGGTAGATTCAAACCAAAGAGAGTGATACAATAAAAAGACTAATGTGACAATTGAGAACTGCCAGTTCATGCTGTCTCAAAACTACACCTCATTCCTCTGAAGAGGTCATATCTGAGTCCAAAATGTGAAATACTAGAGAACAAATGACTCATACCCTGAATAACCAGAGCACATTAAAATGAAATATTTAAAAGATATTTCCGGTTCATCCTTTGTCATAACATATAAATACTGCAGTCAAGTCCCACAATGTATCTCCATTACAATAATATAATCAGATGTGTAGAATGGAAATGAAAAAGAAGTTGCTGCCTTAAATTTAAGCACAATCAACTTGGATGTTTAAGTCATTACAACTTAAATTACATTCAACTGACTTAAAAAATGGTTGAATCTTGTACAGCAAAAAAAAAGTTGAAAATTGATTATTTTGATGAGTTAAAGCAACGTAAAAACATTACGTTGATACTAAAACATTTGAAGATAAATCCAAACCACATTTACGTAAAGCTCCTCACCTCATCACCATGGTGACGATCTACCTGATACGTCCAGAAATTTTCCATAGCAATAAGCGCTTACAAGAGCTGCAGTGAAAAATGTTCTTCCTCAAGATACACTCAAATCAAGTGCAACAGCAGATGTTGCTCTTTGGACCAGAGTACAAGAGAGAAGAACATAAGAGCCTCTTCCTCTCTCATCAAACTCACGTTGAGAACTCCACTTACAACAGAGGAGAACACGGCTCCAGTTACAGCCCGACCTGGGAAAACCGTTCCTGGAACAGCGTCGCTCAAGAGTGACATGGATCAGAGACCACCACACTATGCCACATTAATGCTATTCTGCCGGAAAAACTCATTTCTGCTAAATTCCCTGACATGTTTATTGGTGGAATAAGCAGCACTAATGAAGTTAGCAGATACTACAAGTCCCTATTAGTTATTGACTCATTTTTGACTTTTCACACACTGAAATATAAATGACCTATACTCTGAGTTTGAATAAAAAATAAAAATAATGAAAATAAATAATACATTTTAAAGCATGTTAAGCATTAATGGAGGGCAGGGGAAGATGGCAGTTTTTCTTCTCTGGTGTTATATGAGCCTTGCTGAATTATTTACAGGCCGTCTCTTTCTGTGTCTCTTTGACTGCACTAAATAAATCATATTGTGAAGGGGAAAAATAACAGGCTTCTGATGAAATGTCAAATTCTGAGAACGGCACAGAATAGGAGTGGGCAGGACACCACCAAGTGTTCAGCGCAACTTTAATGGGATTTAATTGTGGGATATGTGGAAGATGACTGAATGATATTCACTGAACGACCGTTGTTTACAGTTGAGATAATACCAAATGAATATGAAATGTTTAGGATGGTTCACTATTTCTAGGGAATGAATCAAATGTAAGAATTTTCAAAATAGATACAGTATGAACTTTTGAAGAGGATTTTTGGATCATCTCAAATCATAGTGGAGAAAATGACCATCAGTTTTGACACAAACGTGGAGTTCACAAGTGCTGCTGTCAATAAAGCAAAAAAAGACAAACCAAACACTAAGAAAATGTGACTGACTTAAAAATTTACTCAGATTGTTAGCTAATAATATATTTCGTAATAAAAATATTGAATTGCAAAATAAAAGCTTTCACTGGTCTCGGACTGTATATGGAACCGCCAGTGGCCCTGTCCCAAAGAGAACCCTAAGCCCTCGCGATCTTTCTCTGAGACCAACTTTCCTGATGCAATGGCGTTCTACTGTCAGGTAGAAGTCTGCTGTGGAGACCTTTCTGAAACCTAAAATGGCAAGTGGGACAACTTACGGTCTTATGGACTCAACAGAAACAAGCACGTGGAGGCCATTGTAAGACCACAAGACCCAGAGCACATGAAGTGTGGCATTTGGAACAGGGCCAATGCTGTTATTGTTGATATAACAACAACTAGATGTTAAACTATTAAAGGGGTTATGACATGGGAAATCAAATTTGCCTTGATCTTTTGACAGAAGCGCTCTTTGTACCATTAAAACATCCTCATTATAAACAAAGCATTTATTTAGTCAAGCTCCAAAAACGGTCCGTTTCGATATTGCGAGATCTGTGACGTCATTTGCATATGCCTGCCTCCAGAGCAAGACGAATCGACGAATGGTTTTACATCATCGCACCATCGGCCCCGCCCACTGGAGTTAAATCACAAAAGACTAACATTTGCCTACACTGGATGTGAGTGTCGCATCAAAAGCCAAACCAAAAAAGTTGAGAAATAAAACGTAATCATATCACTCCAATATTAGCTTCTCTTCACTGGCTTTCTGTCTTTTTTAGAATTCAATTCAAAATATTGCTGATTGTTTTTAAAGCTCTTAACAGGCAAGCTCCATCTTACAGTTCTCATCTTATTTATTTGAATTCAGCTCCTAAGTCCCTTAGGACTGCCAAAAAGCTCTCCTACACGTCCCAGGAAAGGTGACAGAGTCTTTGCAGTTGCTGCTCCACGGTTATGGAATCAATTGCCACCTGCCATTAAGAGTGCTCCTTCTATTTCTGTTTTTAAATCTAGACTTTAGACACATCTTTGCTCTTTAGCCTTTCCTGATTATTAATTTATGGATTAGTAACTTTTATCTTTGTTAACTTAATACTCTATTTTATTTTAATGCATTTTATGATTGTTTGTACAGCACTTTGGTCTGTGTAAGCTGAATTTAAATGTGCTCTATAAATAAAATTGACTTACTTACTTACTAATAAGTAAATAATTCATGTAAATTAAGTTTTTTCTCCATACAGTATGTATTTGTTTTAGTGCAAAAAACTATAGTAACATTATAAGTGTACCTCAAGGAACATATTAAAATACTAATAAATGACATGACCCCTTTAAAACACATTTTTGGTAATTGAAAAAAAAAAGAAGCTAAATGAATAAAAGAAAAGAAAATATAAATCTAAGATGAAAAAGTATAAAAAATAATTAGCCTTGGCAACTAACTGAAATGATGTTTAAGTCAAAGTACTACAACTACTAAAAATTAACTAAATCTAAACATAAATAAAGAATAAAAATGACAAAAGCACATAACAAAATGAGTAAAGCTTACACTAAAATTAAAATTAAAACTGAAAATGTAAAAATAAAAGCCAATTCAAAATATTAATAAATACTAAAATAGTTTATAAATAATATTCAAATAACATGGGAAGCCAAAGTAACCTCCTCAATAATCTGAATAAAAAATGTTGTGGGATATGAGTGCAAAAATAATATGCTACAGATAAAACCTGAAAATTTATAATCATCACAATCATTTACAAAATCAACCATAATTGCAGTGGGTGGTGGCTGGTGTCTTCTTTAAACTCCCACTGGGAGATTTCAATTAAGTGCAATTCTTTATATGTTCCCTCTCATCAGAGAGCCAAAAGCCCTCGATCCCATAGAACTGCTTCCAAATGAGGCCTTGTGCTCATGAATACTGCTCAGACAAACAATGGTGATTAATTAACACTGTCGAAATAGCTAACAGATGAGCTGGGCTTTGTGCTGTTTGTTTAGTGAGACTGTGTGTACTTATGTGAACTGTATTTCTGTAATGTGTTGGTAATAGACAATGTGACTGATTCAGCTGTGATTGAGTAAAATTACGCAGCACAGAATCTATTAATTATGTAAATGTAAAACAAAAGAAAAGATATCACAAATCTCAAGCACACATCATGAGATGATATTATTAAGTTGATACTAACCGCGGGCGCACTTGAATGACATCTACTCATTATGTTAATAAAAAGGGTAATACTTATCTCAGATAATGAGAAAAAAAAGTGGAGCGAGAGAGAAGAAAAGTAAAGACATGATAATTTTGTTGCCTTTCTTAAACCGAGAACTCATCTTTCTCTATATGCTTTGTTCAGACAACGTCTGTTGTGGCTGAGGAACAGGACAACTTCATTTGCACACGCTGGTCATGTGTAGCACTCGCAGAATACAGATGAGCTCTCCAGGTCACGGATAAGGAGAGCCGTTCTATGAGTGCGAGCAGTCTTCATTTTCTAGCGACATGCAATTTGTCCGGCGCCGTGGCAGGCACCACTCATGAGAGAGACTAGTGTGTGCCACCGTCCTCTCCAGAAATGAACAGTGATAGAGCAATGAAGTCACGACCAGAGGAATGATGTGATTCACCCTGTGAGGCTGTTGCAGCCAAGGAGAACAACAACGCAATTGTACACGCCCTCCCTGAAAGAGTGGGGTTTTTTTGGGTAATTTGCTGCACCTGCTACAAATATTTAACATGAATTAGAGTAGTGTTAAGGCAAATAGACCTGTACATCTTATCACTCTAATCAAGTTAAAGCAGATGTGCGTCATTTTCTCTGAGTTGGACCTATAACTGGCCTCTGTGTTGAGCGCTTGCTCTGAAAGAAAAGTGCAGGTGACGTATATATTTAATCCTTCAAATATTTGACGAATTGTGTCATGTGTACTTGGACCGGCAGATGAAGAATGTAGCATGATGTAAATGTGCTTTAGGGTAAGTACACCCAAAAAATTTAATTCTGTCATCATTTACTCAACCTCATTGTTTAAAACCTGTATATGATTTTGGTTAATCCATTTTTGTCCTTTTGTCCCTCCATTGAGAGTAACCAAAACTTAGAAGATCTAAAAAAGGTCAAAGGCATCACAAACTGAATACATATGAATCGAGTGGTTTAATCGAAGTCAAAGACAGATAATTAGGCTTTTATTTACATCTAAACAATGAACATCATCACGACACACCACGGAAGCTCAAACGTGCGAGAACCAATGAGGTTTGCTCTAACACATGACTCAAGCACAAGCTTTTGTATTACCATTACCACATGTGATGGGCTCTATGTATGTGTGTTTAAATTTGAATAAAAGCCTAAAGTAATACTGTTCATCATATAAAGCAATTGTATGTTTTGCACAAGACTTGGATTAAACTGCTCAGTTCATATTGATTCGTTTTACAATGCCTTTACAACATTTTTAGATCTTCTAAATTTTGGCTACCTGGACTTTCAATGGAGGAACAGAAAGTCTTGAGTTTGGAATGACATGAGGATGAGTAAATGATGACGGAATTAAACATTTTTGTGAGAACTAACACTTTAAGAGTGACTTTGTAAGCAAGAATATACCATATAAATAAAACTGAAAACAACAGCAGTGATGATGCTATAAACTGCAGTGCAACAACAGAGTAGCAAAGATAGCAGGACATCTTGCATAGTGCGGCTCATACTCACATCAGCCCCCAGAGACGGCTGCAGGTCAGATTCTGCTGTAGGACTCAGGTCCTGCCTCATTACCCAGATGGGTTCTTTGGGCTCGTCTGGCGTGTAGGGCGAGCGGACCGTCCTTGTCTTCACCTCCTCTATTGCCTCTTTGATGTCCTTAATAGCCAGTGAGATTGCATCTCTCTTTTCACGACTGCTCCTCGCAACTGGAGCTATCTCTTCTGAGGGACTTCTGGGGGGCTGCTCTCCCCCCTCTCCTTCAGTTATTGGCTCTGGGGGTTTGATTTCATCCATTTGGCCATGGGACTCTGACTTGGTCCAGTCTTCTTCATCACCGTCCTTGTCCAGGCCCATTGCGACACGCTCCAGGCTTTGCGAGCTCAGACTTTCCTTCACCTCTGCCACAATCTGGTCAATGTCCTCATCCTGCTCGCAGCTATCAACTCGGGGATACGGGGCAAACTCTGCTTCCTTTTCAGGGCTGTCAGACTCTCCGTCAGATCGCTCGTCGTAGTGGTGGAGCCTGGACCCAACCGCCTCCTGTTGCTCGTACAATTCACGCTCGAAGAGTCTGAACTCTGCCCTACGCTGTTGTGGAGTCTGTCCCTCAGCTTTGGTCGAGGGGCCGTCCGTGATCTCCTCGTAAACGTGCTCCTGAAGGGTGTATTCAGTATAAGGCTCAGAGTATGGCTCTGGATCTTCTGTTGCTCCACCTTCAAGGGCCTCTCCTTCTCCGGTGGGACCGCGGTACATGGGTTGAGTGTAAACATAATTGGAGTAGTTGGGGTTTAGTGTCTCTGCATCATGGGGCCTCTCGGCATTAGGCAGGGGCTCTCGAGGTAGGGGCGGTGGCTGAGGTGGGTATTGGGGTTGGAGGTAAGCTGGACCACCGTGCTGTTGCTCTGACTCTGCACTCTCGGTGTACTCCTCAGCTTCAGGGCGCAGTGGGATGCCATATGTGCTTTCGTCTTCGGGCTCCGCTTCAAGAACCATGACTGCATCCCCCTCTGCCCGGTCCGTGTGGTTGTGGAAGCCACTCTCGGTGCTGGCGGATCGGGCCAAAGCGCTGCCACCATCTCCCTCGTCTTCCTCAGCTTCCTCTGGCTCTCTGGCGGGCGTCATGGCTTGCGTAGGGGAGATGAGATGCTGTTGATGTTCCAGCCTGTGCTGTTCGGTTCTCTCGGCATCTCTCTGCTGCCTCTCCCGCTGTCGCTGTCTCTGTTGCTGTGCCCGAAGTCGGGCCTCGTTGTCTCCCTGTCTGCGGTAGCGTGTCACTGCAGGTCGTGGTATGGGCTGCTGAACAGGTTGCTGCTCGGTATCACCATCCTCCGCTGGCCTCCTCGTGGCACGTGTGCGGTTCGTCCCTCCGTTTGATCCCTCGTACCTGCGGTAGCGCGGGGCCCCCTGCTGTTGGGACTGGTAGTGGTTATTCTCCGTACCATGGTTGCTGTGGTGGTTGCGGGAGCGACCGGAGCGAGAGCTGCCATCTCCGTTGTCGTGGCGTCTACGGTGGGATGAGGGGGGCTGTTGGCCCTCGGGGCCTCTACGCTCCAGGTCTGCCTCAGCCGCCTCTCTCAACTCCTGGCCGTGTGGCGCCTCCTGGTGGCTCATGATTGGAAGAGGGGAAGGTCTACACACAGAGCATTACTTCTCCCAGCAGGGCTCCACTCAAGCACGGCCTGCAGAAAAATTAACAAAAAACAGATATAAACCTTAAAACAGCAACAACTCAGTAAGAAAGATCATTGAAGTGCACACAGTAGATTTCCCTTAGGTACATATAAATAAATGAATAGTACTGTTGTATTATTTTATTTTTTTTCATTTAAAAAGAAAAAGCATAAAAAAGATGAGAACATAAAAAATATAAAATAATGACTAAATAAAATTGTTAAACAAATTAAAGCACTTGTTAAGGTACTTGTTAAACAAATTAAAAGTGTCATTTTGGCTGAATAATCTGTCTGTATGAAGGCGTACAGAAGGCTCCAGTCATATCAGATGCCAAATACAAAATGCCACTAAAGCATCAGTATGCTTGGGGTACATGCCTGGGCTTTATTACATTCTATAAAGTTTTCCAATAAGAATTACGACTAATTCACCTACAATTTCTGAACAATTACTAGGGGAAAAAATCCATCATTAGCCTTTGTTGTAGCTGATGTTTTATTCATAGTGACATTTGCTATACAGCCACATATTGAGATCAGCTGCCTCTGTATTTGATGTACAAAGATTATGGTTGGTTATATATTATTCACACATGCTTCAATCAGTAAAGGCCTAAATTTAGTCAAAATCTATGAAACTGTAGCAATTATGTATAGCAGTAGAAGCATCTCTGTCTGCGTTTACTGAGAGCTTTATCACCACGCAACAGCTAGAAAGGCAAAGAGCAGTAGAAACCCCCCAAGCCTCCACTTTCCTTCCTCTTATAACTCTCATCAACATCAGCTGAGTCGGGATGTACAACAAAACAAGCTGAATAACATAACACAATCATTTTAATGAGAGAACTTGCATTCAAACCCCTGTCAAGCTATCTGACCAGTCATGTTTACACTTTTTTCAATGTTGGAATGAGCTCCTGAGGGCATTCTTGTGCATTTGGTACAAGTGAAAGACAGCACTATTAGACTCGACTACATGTGACCTACTTCTGCAGTTGATGCCAGGAAAGTGGGTGATACACTACCATGAACAAAAGAAGAGGTTCTCAAAATAGGGATGAACAACTGAAAAATATGTTTTAATGTGCATCAGAGATGTATCTCTCGGCTGTATGTGCGGTGGAAGAAATTATTAAGAAATCTCACCATTCTGAATTTAAAACATGCTATCATTTCTCGTGATTCATGCAATTCATAACTGAATGTGACGAGACAAGAAACTTTTGCGTTTTTGACATATTACATATGCGAATAAGGGGGAATGTGTGCATGTTTTAAAATGTTATTTGCAAATGGTCTAAAATGATTACTTAATAACTGCAAACAACATATTTTAACATTCTTATTTCTTTATTCCCTTAACCCCCTTTTAATCTTTTAATTATTTAGTTATTTTAAAAATACCAACAACCATCGTTAGGTGTTCCCTCCCCCCAAGCACAAGAGTGAAACTCCACCTATGTTTTTTGTCCAAATGTCTTCATTAAATACCAAACTTTTGACATTTTTGGAGCATCATGAAGGGTGACATTTTGCAGAAGACTTCCATCTGGAAAGAGACAAGGCTGAAAAGCAGCTGTGATCAATCAACACAAACAATTAGCCATACTTTCATTTGTTTCCTGACAGCTTACTGGAATGAACAACAGTGTCTTTAAACCTTAGACCGATGGGGAGAAGAGTGAGTGATAGAAATATGCGGCAGCATACGGCCTACTTAAACATGAGTCACCGCTGCAAACATGACATCTGTTTCCATGCATGGCGGTGTACGGCATGTTGTTAGAGATATCATGTCAGAAAGAAGTCACGGTACTCGTGTTCCTGTAAGGTGTGATCAAAAGTGATGGTGCGCATACCGAACCCATCAGAAAGCAGCACTAATTGGTGTAGACTTGAAAAGGTGACGGAATGCCAGAGGAAATAAAATGACAGTGAGCCTACTCCTGACTTCAGTTCAAAACATGTACAAAATCCTGAGGGCAAACCACACTGATGATCATGAGTCAGAGGACCAAAAAAAAAAAAAAAAAAAACATCTGTACATGCAAATACAGGTATACACAATAGGGTAAGATTTTCATTTGATATATTAATGATTAAAATTTATCTGAAAACAAGTCCTATTATCGTACACAATTTTGCTTCTCCTGTAAATAAATCGTTTTAAATATTTATTTATTTTTTTACTGGAAAATAATGTGTGAGAAAAATATATATTTAAATTATTTAAATTAATAAAAACATTTATAATATTTTATATAGAAATATAGAATTTTTTTTTGTTTTTTTTTTGTTTTTTACAGCAATTTGCTTCTTTACATTGTTTTAAAGATATATGGATTGACTTAAATAAACTGAATTAATTTTAAGTATATTTTCTGAAGTGATTTGCTTCTAAAGTAAATGTACCAAGTTTCAAAGATGTTAAGATTTTTTTAAACTGGAAAACTGGACATAGAAAAATAACAATCTGCCAATGGTTTAAGAAAAATTGAAGTAAATGTATACTGTTTTAATTTTTTTTTTTTTTTTTTTTTACTGGAAAACCAGACATTAATACTGTTTCAGGAAATGACAATTTGCCAATGAGGTTAGAAAAATACATGTATAATTTTTTATTAATTTAATTTAAAATATATCGAGGGCTTGGAGCCAGAGGGGCATAAGTGGCATTTTGGGGCAAATATGAGTTCTTAGTATCAAAATAAAGGTCTCGATGAGCTCTATCCAGTGGTGCCAAAAAGATCTGAGATCAAACTGTATTGAATAAAGCAACAAAACAATAAAGACCTAACACAAAAGTGTGAGTAATGTTTGGAGCCAGAAGGGCGTAAGTCCACTTACACCCTTCTGGCTCTAAAAAATACATGTAGGACCCACATTTTTGTTCAGAGCCAGAAAGGCGTAAGTGTAGTTGGTGCCCTAAAACAGCATTCAAAATGGCTGACACAACTGCAAAAAATGAATGAATTTTTTTCATTTTAAAATGTTTTAGAACATGTTCATTGTGTTAATATGCCATAAGTTTATTACCTAAATACTCATTCATGTAAGTATGCCTGTGGTTGCAATGTTTGTGGTTTAAGGTTAATAATACAGGTGATTGAAGTGTGGTCAAAATTTTGTTTTGTCTCTCCTGTAAAGTTTGTCAAAAGCCACTTACGCTCCTCTGGCTCCAAGCCCTCGATATTTTCTGAAATATACATACACGATTTTACTTGTCAAATAACTGCATGTTGTTTTAAGGAAGTTGACATTTTTTTGTTAAATGAAAATAAGACTGATAAATACTGTTTCATAAGATTATTTTTGGCAGTATGCAGAGGAAGCAGCAGCTCCAGTTGCTGAGGTGAATCCCCCTCCCCAGCCCGATTAGGATGGTATGTTCAAAGACTTCCAACTCCTACCCTCTCTAAGCAAATGAGTCACCCAGAATCCTTCATGGAGACATCCCAATATGAGAGAATCTTGGCATGGGTGAGTCAGGCAAATCAATCAACATTGGACTGACAGACCTAACAATGTGATCCCAGAGGGATGATTGTTTACCATTATTGATTTTGCACACACAACATCTCACAGTCACAGGTTAACTCCTTCCTTTCCAGTAGCCCACAGCAGATGGGCTCCACTGAATTGCTAGTTGACAAAATATGTTTAGAGCATCAATAGAACTTCAGTCTGAGACTAAATGCTCACATTTTGCAACCTTTTTTCCTTCCAGTGCGATTGAATTTTATTAGAGGTTGCACTGGTGCTACAACCAATTTGACTAACTGATAAGCTCTGCCATATCTGTTGCATATGAGAAACATTAAATGCGCCAAAAGCGGAATGAAACAGCGCTACTTGTTTGACCGCGCCGCATGGACCATTTATCAGCTTGATATAGCTGCGATGGCATTCTCAAAAGCACTGATGCTGAAAACAGGAGAAAGATTATGCCAAAACTCGCACATTCATATTTTTTAAGATACAGTATACTGTATGCATGTACATGAATTGATACCTCGAACGTTATCTGTAATGTTTAAGGTCTTTTTCGGGCAGGATAAACAATATATAGAAACACACTGTACTTCACTTTTTAAGTCATGACTATATACTGTAGTCAACATTTGAAGTGGATCAAAACCTTTCAAAGATATACATGAATTTTGAACAATACCCGTTTTTGTTTTAGGACAACGTCGATTCACTTTTTTGGTCATCTTCAAATGTTGACTACTGTAGATCAATGTCTGGAGCCCTGATCTGTCAGCAGGGACTAACTGGATCATGATAACTAAGCTTTACATTTGCCAAGTATTACAACAATTAATGTTTTAATTTCAAAACCATTTCATTAGGTTTTTAAGAGTGTGATGTGTGTAGCAACAATTTTCAGTTATCAAACACTGAGATTAAGTCTTAATATGCTAATGCTAATGAATCAGTAAATAAAAAATAATAGCTATTTGGCCATCAATAGCTCCAATGAATGAAAATGCTGTGAAAAACAGCTGCAGGCTCTACAACTACTGTATTTACTCATTCATTCCTGTTGAGGAAAGAGCAAAATGCCCACATATCTTCATCAAAGAACAAACATACAGAGCTTTACAGAGCTAAGACGTGTTCTTGCCAAAACTTCAAGATATTATGCAAATGAGTATTTGAAAATAACCCTGAGAAGGTAATATCTGCCGTACGAGCAGCGTGGGCTGAAACCAGCATGACTGTGAAAGCTCACCTGAGCTACAAAGAGACAAGGAGAAGACTGCCTAAAAATGTGCTGAAGGTCACTGATGAAAGTAGAGGAGCTGGCTAAAGCTGGGCCAGCTGACAAAAAGGACTGCTGATACGGAGGAACACCATGCCATTTTCAAACATCACTCTCTCTCTCTCTCTCTTTCTCACACACACACATAGGGTTCTCACACATCGAGTCTTCAGTATGTGTAAGGAGCAGGTTTAATCAGGGGTTGTTCACAGCTCTCTCTCCCACACAGTCCCCAGTGGAGGTCTCACTCAGTGGCTTACCCACAAGGACAAATCAGCATGGAGTCTACTGCTGCTCTCAGAAAACACGATGAGATGAACCATGTGTTAAGATTTCAGAAAATCGCATTCTTAATTAGTGTTGTGGTTTTGTGTAGCAGTCTAAACATCCTTATAAGAAGAGAAATTGAGTAGAAGAGAAAAGAGAAGATATTCACCATGAAATCAAAATGGACAATTTAAGCTTTTTATAGAATTTTGCAGTGTTAATTATAAGTTATTATCCATGCACAATCTGCACATCATTATTAATATTTTAATTCATGTGCCCTTGTAATCTTTAATCAAAATAATTTCCCCCTCGCAAAAGCAACTCTTCTCTTCTCTGATGACATGTTCACTGGTGCAAGGCTGAGACAATAAACCCTCCAGCAACCTATCACTCACACGAGATTGCAGCAATTAGCAAACAACAACGATCCAATCAATTTCCGACAAAAACAAGTTCCACCCTAAATTTTTCTTGTTAAAGAAAAAAATTCACTCAAATATTTCACAATAGGGAAGAAAAGACTCATCGCAATTTTCTTTTTATGAAGACTTTAAAGCCTATTTTTAGAGAATGCACTGTGGTCTTTTTTTGTCTTGTTGCATTGGCAATTTTTTTCTACTTGTTTTGAAAGGATAGTTAAAAAAAAAAAAAAAAAAAAAATCTAAAGAGGGTTGTCACTGTTCAAAAAGTTCAGTAGTCGGTACCAATACCAGTCAAATTTCATGGTTAAAATATCGGTACCATAGCAAATATTATTGTGAATATTTTTATTTTTATTTTTTTTATTTAACTATTTGAAAATGAAATGAATTAAATAAATGAAATTAGTTTTTTAATGCTCTTAATGATTATAAGTAAATAATACATTACATCATTAGTATGTAACCTTCGAATATTGTTCAGTTAAATAAACATTATTGAAAAATTATCAGGTATGTAAGTTTCAATGTGTTTTGGTTTGTTTCTGTTCTTTTCCTGTTTGCCTGTGTTCCCGATCCTTGTTTGTTTCCATGGTTGCTGATTGTGTTAAAGCACCTGTCTCTAGTTCTGTTGATTAGCTATCATGTGTATATAAGGCCCTCAGTTTGTTCAGTTATTTGGCTTGTGTTTTACTGCCATGTGTATCTCCTGTGATCATAGTGGATTACCTTCTTTGTTTTGTTTAAACAAAGTGCTGTAATTAGATCCCCTTCTCCTCGTTTTGCCTGACCTGCTGTGACAGAACACAAGACCGACGGAAATGATCAATGTCTAGCAGCTGCCTTCACTAATCTTACCCAGGAAGGACTTAATCTGTGGGAATATTTCATCCACTTTTGTGAGTTGGCTAAAAGTTTGAAGACCATCTATTCGGTCAGCACGCAGAGCTGCCAGTGGGTGGGCTAGCCAGAGATGGGGAATCTCAGAGAGTACGTCCTCACCTGTTTTGAGTCTGCCTACGCCCTACCCGGTGGTGATGGGTTCCACAGACCCAAAGCCAATGCCAGCCAAGGACCCATAGCCAATGCTCGCCCCAGAGCCAATGCCCACCACAAAGCCCAAGCCTGTAGCCATATCCATCCCAGTAGGGTTATTAGAGAAGCTGGATGATGAAAAGTGGCTTATCGACTGGGATTCGGCAGAGACTGTCCCCACCCACAATCCTCTTCCTACTCTGGTGGTCCAGTCTGGCTGGATGGACGTCCTGGTCCCATCTGAAGTCCTCCCTCCTCCACTGGTCCCATCCAACCTTCAGTTTCCTTCGTTGCCGCTGGTTCCGCTTAGCACCAATGCTGTGTTCGAAATAGCCCCCTATACCCTCATTACTCCACTAATATAGTACACTTGAGGAAGTAAATAAAAAACGAGTGAGGGAATTCGGACACTGAGTGCGCTGGAAGGGCTGCCGCTTTTGCATAGTTTGTGCTTGCTGTTTAATAATCATTTGAAACGTAGCAAAGTGGCAGCTCCAATAGTAATGAAAATATTTATCTTGAACTCTGCCATGGAAACTAGCATATATAAAGAGCAATTTAACAATTTAATAATCAATTAAAAGGGAATTTATACCAGTATGAATGATTCAGCTGTGGGCACCATCTTCTGGTCAGATGCGGGAATTCATTCAACATGTGACTCTCACAGTGCATTACCAGTATTCCCTAGCCGTTGAGCGTACATCAGATGTACACTCGTTATTGCGGTGCATTGTGGGATTGAATGAGTGCACTCAATGACGTCGACTATGGTTTAGGACACCACTACAAATGGCTGTCCCCTCAAATAGTGCCCTATTTAAGGGTATAGGGGGCGATTTCGGTCATAGCCCAAGCCTCCTTCGTTGCTGATGCTCCCACCCAACCTCCCACTCCCTCCACCACTGCCAATCTCATCCAGTTCCTAGTCTCAGCTGGCTCCCTTCAGATCCTCCTTCAGTGGCTCTGTTCGACTGCTCAGAACAGCATTGGGCTTCTCGGCCTCAAGCTCCGCCTTGGTGTGGTGATCCCCTGGCTCCACCTCGGGCCTCCGAGCCTGTTGCTCCACCTCAGCCTGTCAACCAGTCGGCTTCGCCTTGGCTCCTCCCTCCTGGTCCTTGGGGATCATTTAGTTCTTGGAAGACCGCCCTGGTGGCTAGTTCCTATAACCGAGTTCATTACTACCTGGTGTGAAAGCCCCTTATCCATCCATCAATACATCCATATAAAAAAGTTATTATGATGCACAATTGAACTTTTTTTAACTTTACTTTTTTGTTTTAAGGATATTTAGCTATTAGTAAAACTAGACGAAGATACTGATGAAGTACAGAAGAAAACATGGTTTAAGTGGCTTGTGTAACAATACTGCAGAATGTGTTTTTCCTCCAAACGATATCTCTGTGTAACAAATGAGGAGGTGGAAACTGATGAGTTAATCTTTTAAGAAAGATTTATGGTTGCAGACCTATCCAAGGGTCGTTAGACAAACACAGCAGACACGCTCACTCATACACTCCCACAGTGGAGTGGATCCTCTCCTGTATGTAAAGCTGGCAGGGAGTGAGGGTCAGGCAGCCTGTGAATAAAGACACGCTGCTGTTTGGCTGCAAACAAACACTACAATTCATTAGTGCCTGCAGCGGAAAGGGCAGGGAATGAACCATTACCTCAAGATCACTGACATGACTCACCAGCTTATAGGCAAATCCTATTATCAAACCTGGTCAAAACTGGATAAAGACCAGTTTTAAGATAAGTTTTTTTTTTAAGAAAGGTAGAGTACGTTATTATGGCACTATATGGAAGATAACACAAGCAAGGATTAATTTATTTTTATATAAATACAAACCACTCTGACTGACGCCATTTGTATTCTTTCAACCAACTGCCAAAATATGTGTACAGAATTGTGGTATATCATAGGCAGCAATACACCTATGCTATGGAGGCATCATAAATTGGATTTGGAGGTTCTAGCCAGCATTTTATGCGTTTCAGACACAATCATGAAGCATGTGAATCTAAGACTTTACAATGAGTCACAGCTGCAGCAGTCTCCTCTATAGACACAAAGACTGTGACTCAAACAGCAGCTCAATGACAACCGTCAAAACAGTCTCTGTGTGGCTCCTCAAAGCTGGAAGTGAATTAGCAGTGTAATTCAAGCTAACAAAAAACGAGTGTGACTCTGAATCAGCTTGATGTATTATCATACACACAATGAGCTCATGTCAACACCAACACAAAATGAACCAGTGCAATTATTTCCGTCAGTTGTTTCTGATCGAGAAGTCTCTTCCAAATGCCTGATTGCACGCACACGAAAACAGTAAAAAACTAAAATACACACACAGAGCGCATAGCCAGTTTGAGCGAATCATTCGTCTAACAAGATTATGCACTGCCAGATTTAACTGCCAGGAGAGTGACAGACGTAGTAAAGGGGCGGTGGTTCGATCGAGTGAGAGAGAGAGAGACGCACAATAGCCTTCTAAGTGCTCCTGTCAATGACGGACTGTGTTTGGGTGGGACATTCCATTAAGGGTCAAACAAGACCATTAAAACCAGTCAAACTCCACCCACTGATTTACTGATTCAGGCTTATTAAAGCACACTCCACTGGACACATTGACAGATGGTGTCACACTATGACAGAAAGCAGACTCAGCTGAATCGACAATGCTGTGAACAGAATCCACTGTAATATCGCTGCGACAGCTACAAGAGGCCTTACAAAACAATGTCACGTGATTATCCGTGATATTTTATAAATCACAATTACAGTACACTGTAAAAAACTCAAAGTATTGAATAAAATAAAGATTATTGAAGAACGTTTTACAAGAAAAAACTATTTCAGTCTTTCTACAGTACCTCAAAATTAGTTGTTTCTTCGTAAATATTTATGAAATTTACAAGCAATTTCTGAGTAAATCCTAAACCTTTTGTTCAGTGTAGTCAACTGTACTTCATTCCACCCGGATTTACCAGGAAATCTAGAAACGATGGTTTCAGACTGACTTCTAAGGCAGCATAACATCACATCTGATGATCTAGTACAAATTCAAGCTTTAGAGACTTCCATGTCAATATTTAATTGCTAGAATGTTTATTTCTTGGTATAAAGTTGAAAAAAAACAAAACAACAACAGCATTTATAAATTAATCTGCTCTGACAGATGCCATTTTTTATTCTCCTAACTACAGCTGAACTGCATACTGTTGTGTATTATTCCACCCTGGTTTCCCTCAAGGAAGGTTTATGAAAATGACACGGTTCTCCTTCATTTCAAACGGTGTCTTGGGAAGCTTTGAGAAAAGACATAAATGAAGACACATTAGCATACCTCTCTAATGTGGCCAATCAATGGTATGGATCTACGGTCTACCCTCCCCCTACCCACTCACATCTGCCTTCGGCAAATCAAGTCTGACCTGTGACTCACTGTAACTGGATCAGCCAATAAAAACCCTCGTAGCAACTGAAATAATTATATTTGTCAGAATAATGAGGAACGATGTTACAGTCACTCAGTAGGTCAAGGACATTCAGTCCTGCCGTGACGATTCCTACAGAACTGCTGCAGAATTTAAACAGGATACTAACAACAGTATTTAAAATAATAAAATGAAATAAAATAACCCTCACCATTCCTTATCGTTGAATTTACTGGCTTAATCAGTGACTAGAAGAAGTGATTTATAAGAGGTGTGAAGAAAATTGTCTAAAAATGTCTCTGTATGCCAAGAACATGCCTTGCTAATTAGTTTAACTTTTGGTGAGCTACATGGTAAAGCCTTGTTAATCCAGCCTTCAATATAAAATGTGTCTCTATAGCAAAATATAGCCTCCAGGACATATGGGCTTGAAATCAGTACTGTTATTCTCTTTCAACAGGAACTATTGCAAGACTGGAAGTGATTTTGTATTCATCTTCCTCAAGCCTGACTGCTGTCCTCATGTGGTTGTGCCATTCTGTTAATTATCTACACATCACTTCCACTACACCCTTCTTCAGGACACATTGTATTTCAAACAGAACATGACTCCTAAGATATCAAGGGCAGATCGATCTGATGTAAAAGGTGAACAAACTCTTAGATGATGTAATAGTATCATATCGCCTGACATGCAAGAGGAAGATTACAGTATCTGTGAGAAAGAACGCCACTTATGAAAACGTCACACTTACCAGTGTAGTTTTGCATGTGCAGCTGAATTTCACAATACTAATCCAACACAGTGGTGACCGAAAATAGTTCATTTTTCAATGCTTTTTCATAGTCTCTCCTTGTCCACTTAATGCAGTGGAATCTCAGATGACTCCAGTTATCTAATTTGATGTCAAACATCAGACTCCACCAAACAGGCCTTGTAGAAGTGAATGTAATTCACATATTTACCATCTTAAGTTTAGATACTTAGATACCCCCCAAAAAAGACAATTCTGACATTATTTATCACCAAATTTTGCAGTGAAACGCACACGCACACACACAAAGATATTTAGAAAAATGTGCCGGTCGCTCTTTTCCATGCGATTCCAATGAATGGGAACTGAAGCTTTCAAGTTTAAAAAATGATGCAAAAATATCATAAAAAATAGTCCAAATTACCCTTTGCACTATATTCAAAAAGACGTCTGAAACCACCATATCTCATAAGTTTATATATTATAATATGTTTAGAATTAAAAAAAATATATATTTCACTGAAGCAGCAAAAGTCATATAGGTTTGGAACATGAAGGTGAGTAAATGATGACAGAATTGTAATTTTTGGGTGAATTAAACATTTCCACCTTTTATTCAATAAATAAGCTATAAAATACTTTAAGTATTTAAAAATCCAGCCTGTGAAGAACTCTATCAAAGTTAAATCAAGAGCATGCCCCTTAAAATGTTCATTGAGAATTCAGGAAACATTTCACATTGAGGAAAAAACCTAATAAACAAACAAACAAGCCATGAATCAATGACACAAAAGCCTGAAGTAGAGCTATTGGATTGCCCCATGAAAGCTGATGTAAGGGTTTTATATAGTGACAACAACAACAACAACCCCATTATGACAATGGTGTGGTCCATGCCTACTGCTTCTTCCTCTTTTCATTATTTATAATACGCAAAGCACAGCTGTTGCAATGACAACAAATATTACCCAACCTTTTGCGCTTGAAGCAGAATGAATATCACAAGGATTGCCGGAAGATAAGAGACAAATCCAGCTGCAATCTGATAGAGCAGATTAATTTAAGGCTGCAAGAAATATTTCAATGAAAAAGTTTAAATGCATGTCTGTGCTGAAATCATTCACAGCCTGGCTCTTTAACAGCTGCATGTATTACGGTTTAAACCATGTATACAAAATGAATATGCCTGTGTTGGAATTTAAGAAAGTATTCCCATAAACGGTGTATAAAGACATTCAACAATACATTTTAGTCAATCACTTTTGAGTATACAGTATTTTGAGTGAGATACGAGAATGTCCAAAGGGTGTGATAGAAAGAGCAACGCAGAGATCTTGAGGGAGAAAAAAAGAGAGGTTGAGATATTGGAGCTTTGTCAAATATATGACAAAATGAGACACTTACCTCCCAGGCTCATCGATCTTCTATGGGTGAAGCAGGGCCAGTACAAGAGTAAAGAGGGACGTCGAGATTACCGAGTTAGGGGCCTTGCAGTCGATCCTAATAATCAGGGTCGGAGCTCAGGATCAGGACGCTGGGGATGGGGAAAAACGGCTCAGCTCCAGATGGGTGCAGAGTCAGGCAGTGGCAAACATTTCACTGAAAATACAGAAACAGAGTAAAAATGTTAAATACAGATATTTATGGGCTTTTTCTTCTTCGCTTTAGTCATAAATGTAACACATTTTCAGCATAAACCTCACAAAATTTCATTGTAGTTAAAATATGAACTTGATTAAAGATATATTCTCTGAAAAAAAAGCCTCACCTTAAACAATTTAGCTTCTCAAATATATTTATATTAAATATTTGTTTACATATATTTTTACTAGACAAAATAAAATACAGATGCAGTTTAATTTTCATAAGAACTTGTATGCCCGGTTTCACAGACAAGGCTTAAACCTAGTCCCAGAATAAAATTTATGTTTGAGCTGTTTTAACTGAAAGCAACTTGCACAGACATATCTTAAAGGGGTGGTATAATGCCCTTTTCACAAGATGTAATGAGTGTGTGTGTGAAGTTTTAGCTCAAAATACCCCACAGATATTTTTATATAGCATGTTAAAATTGTCACCTTTTGAGGGTGAGGAAAAACGCACCGTTTTTGAGTCTGTCCCTTTAAATGCAAATGAGCTGCTGCTCAAGGCACAGAGGGCGGAGCTCCAACAGCTTGCTCTCACACAGACATGCATTGAAAATTTCAAAAACGTTTAGCCTTTTAAACCGGATTCAGACAAAGATGGAGAGACTCAAGAAGAAGTGACAACATGTAGAATGCATCAGGACGTTTCTGAATGGTTAGTTGATGAATTTATGTAGCTTATGTGTAGTTATCTTCTACATTTTACATTTACATTTATTCATTTAGCTGACGCTTTTATCCAAAGCGACTTACAATTGCTATACATGTCAGAGGTCGCACGCCTCTGGAGCAACTAGGGGTTAAGTGTCTTGCTCAGGGACACATTGGTGTCTCACAGTGGATTTGAACCCGGGTCTCTCACACCAAAGGCATGTGTCTTATCCACTGCGCCATCACCACCCACACCAATTCTAGTCATTGATTAGCATATTCTGTCTTGATAATCTATAAATCGTGTTCCCGGGGGCGGGTTTATGTAAATTTTATGGTTAGTGATGTCACTAACCCTGGAGGAATGTCGTGTAGTCCCAACCAGCCGTTTGTTGTTGTCCTTAAAAAGCAATTTCTTTAAAAGCAAATATCTCCCTTTGCTTTGAACTTTGAGCGTTGTAACTTTGCAGATGTTGTTTATGCTCAAACAGCAACATTACACACTAACTAAAGTTAGAAAAGTGAAATCATAATCAACCACCCCTTTAAAATATTTCAGTGCTATTGTTTTGTCTCAGGATGCACACCATTAATGTTTTTTTCTAAAGCACATCAAATATATATCTATAAAAAAAAACTACTTAAAAGGTCCTAATTTAACTAATGCCTACTCCTGGCTTAAAGGGTTAGTTCACCCAAAAATGAAAATGCTGTCAGTAATCACTCACCCTCATGTTGTTCCAACCCCGTAAGGCAGGGGTGTCAAACTCAGTTCCTGGAGGGCCACAGCCCTGCAGAGTTTAGCTTCAACCCTAATTAAACACACCTGATCAGGTAATCAAGTCCTTCAGGCTTATTTGAAAACTGCAGGTGTGTGTGTGTTGAAGCAGGGTTGGAACAAAACTCTGTAGGGCTGTGGCCCTCCAGGAACTGAGTTTGACTCCTGTGCCGTAAGGCTTTTGTTCAACTTCAGAACACAAATTAAGATATTTGATGAAATCTGAGAGCTGACTCACTCCTTCATAGGCTGCTAGGTAATTGCATCTGCCGGCCCAGAAAAGTTAGTAAAAACGTCATTAAAATAATCCTGGTGACTACAGTGGCTCAACCTTAAGTTTATCAAGTGACGAGAATACTTTTAGTGCGCAAAACCCCCAAAAGTAACGACTTTATTTAACTATTCATTTTCTTCTGTGTGGGCCTCTGAGTGAGCGCCACGACGCATGCGTGAGAACTGAGAAGATGATGCAGATGGGTCTCGATGTAGTGTTTAAAGTGTGCATTTCGAATCGTGAGAAACCAACGAGAAAACGTAAAAGTCCCTTACCAATTCTGCAAAATGAATGGCTTACCTTTCACACTTTCCCATCAAATGATCGTGAGCGTCATCATCTCAGTTCTCACGCATGTGTCGTGGCGCTCTCGTGAACTCACATCTGAGGTCCACACGGAAGAAAATTAAGAGTTGAATAAAGTAGTTATTTTTGGGGTTTTTTGCGCACTAAAAGTATTCTCGTCGCTTGATAAACTTAAGGTTGAGCCACTGTAGTCACTATTTTAACGATGCAATTACCTATAGCAGCCTATGAAGGAGTGAGCCAGCTCTCAGATTTCATCAAAAATATCTTAATTTGTGTTCCGAAGATGAACGAAAGTCTTACGGGGTTGGAACAACATGAGTAATTACTGACAGAATTTTCATTTTTGGGTGAACTAACCCTTTAATCTAAGCCCTGTCTGTGAAACCAGGCCTCAAACAATTTTGCATCAGTCAGGATGAGAGAAAAAAGATGGTATGTGATGCTTGCTGCCAGGATACTAGGGTGTTCTGGGTGGTTGCCAGGGAGTGGCTATGTGGTTGGTGTCATGAGTAATTTTAAATGTGTTGCTAGCATGTTTTGAGTGATTGCTAGGCAGTTATTTATTAACCCTTGTCAAAAGGGGAGCATGTCTATGTTCCCACAGCCCTATGTTCCCACAAACGGCCTACCCCTGACCCCACCCCTAAACCTACCCGTAACTGGGGTTTAGACAATGTTCCAACAAATGGCCTACCCCTGACCCCACCCCAAAACCTACACTGTAAAAAAGAAGTTGCTGCCTTACATTTTTTAAGTACAGCAAACTTGGATGTTTATGTCATTTCAACTTAAATTACATTAAACTGACTTTTAAAAATGAGTTGAATCTTGAAACTTGTAAAAAAAAGTTGAAAGTTGCTTAACTTATTTGGATGAGATAAAGCAATGTAAAAACAAATGTAGTCATAACTTATTGATCATATCATTTTTTACAGTGTACCCGTAACTGGGGTTTAGACAAATCGTAAAAAAAAAATTCTTAGAAATGTGGGAACATAGGGCCGTGGGAACATAGGGATGTGGGAACATAGGGTCAAGGGAGTCCAACCACAAGACCCTATATTTGGCTTGGGTCAGTCTATTGGATTTTATCATCTGCCTGGTGAAAGTCTGATCTTTCAGATTAGCAATACAATTCGAGCAATTATTCATGCCTGTTGCACAAACGGTGCAGGATTGTTGGGTTAGGAGTTTTAAAAACCTAAGCATTAGCAATTGATGCTTGCTTTAGCTCAACACTCAAAGCCCTAATATAGCAAAGCTAATTTGCACTGCAACTCCTCCTTTATTAATGATGCATAAGGTGGTCACAAAGTAAAACTGAAAAACATTTTAAATTCAGTATCAGCTGCGAATCTCGGTCACGAAAACTGCAAAGCTGAACGGACGGGACGGATCTACATTTAAACCCACAGCCACACCAAACTGTCAAGGCAATTAAGAATACTGGAGTTATAGGAGGAATCCTTCAGACAGCTGTTTGACACAGTGTAAGATTCACTGACCCTAAATCTTGCTTTAGCTTATGGTACTTTAAGAATGGTCACCACATGATCGAAAAGATAAATAAGGGTATTATTTTTAATATGTGTATAAGTGGGCATTTCATTTCAGATTTAAATTGCAGTAGCATAAGTAACATAAGAAAGCAGTCACTTTGAAAGGTTGACCAATTTTTGTTTTACGATATTCATATTTTTTTCCAATCAAGTCTATATAATATAACATAGTATAATATATCATTAAAATATTAACATATTATAAAACATAAAAAAATGTGCTCTATACTGATCATCCCACTGTTTACAAAAACACTACTGCTAATCCTATTATTATTTTCACTGTGGGGTCATGTAGGGGGTAAAACGGCATGGCTCGTGATTGTTTGAGAGAGGAAGTCACTGAGGCCTTGAGGAAGCCACTTCACCCCAGGCTGCTTTAAGGGGTTTTGTCCCTGTAACAAGAGCACTGGAAGTCGCTTTGGATTAAAGCATCTCATAAATGACAACATGCTGGTTAAGTGAACACAATAAAACATGGCATATATTCTGACTAGAGTCAACTGACTATAAAGACAATGACTTTCAAAATTAAACCCACCCTAGGATATGTTCACTGGCGTAAAAATATGCATCCGGGCATATGCATCCTTCTCATGTTTTATACACACTCGCATATAGCCTTTCTGCTGCTGAATGTTACACACATTCATCCAGCATATAGTCCTCCTTCTAGGCTACTGCCAGTATCTAGGCCACAGGCTCCATCATATCTGTCCTGAGCTGACAGTGGCAGTTAAATTTGTGTTATGTGAAAGCCTCTCCCAGGCCTTTTTCATTCACCAGTTAACAGCACTTCTTCTACCCCGGGGTGTGCGATTGCGTGCGTGCACGTATGTGTGTGCATGAATGATGGACGCGTTTATGCTCCCTTTCACTATCTGTTCATGTCCAGCACTGTGATTTTGGAGCACCACTTCACTCAGCCACCAGGCAGTCTCGTTTCCAGCCAGAAAAAGACAATCCTAGAGATAATGACACATTCAGGATGGAAATTGTTTTCTTCTCATTTTATCTACTGAACAAGACAGAAGTAATTCAATGTAGGACTAAAGGAGGCTCCATCCCACATATATGCTCATGATAAAAAGCTACTGTCTTCGTGTATAAATGCAACTATTTGTAATGAGCTGTGATTTAGAAGAGCTGATATTTTCACTAGGAGCACTATCACCTCTCCGACTTGTGAACAGACTGTATTTCCATATTCTAATTGACTAGAGAGCATTTCATCTACAGGAGCATCATCTAGAAGGTTTTAGGTCAGCCACTTTGTAAAGAGAGACACTCTACATTCTCTACAATCAATTCAGTCTACTAATAAAGCATACTGTATAGGCTATATATATACATAAATTCTTAGTTGAATAGTGATGTGCAAGTTTCTTTGCAGCCATAGTATGCTCTATGAATTTGTTTTGCATAACAATGCATTTAACTATATAGCAAAAGGTCTAAAAATTGTACCTTGTTCTGGACAAAACCACCCACATAGACATGTAAAGTGACCAATCACAGTCAATTTTGTTTCAAGTGCCATTTAGCAGCAAGTGATACCACAATAATAGACAAGCTTAAAAAATATTTAAACAGAACAGAACAGAAAACACAAAGTAGTGAAAAGGGTGTATAGAATCTGGGTCACAATTTCTGCTCATCTATAAGTAATAAGCACTGACTATTTAACAGACAAAATTCCGAACATTCTGCTCATGGATGTTTAGTTTACTTGTTTCTTTATTTCCAGGTGGACTGATAAAAAAAAAAATGCCATGCATATCCTTATTTACGGAAGTGGGAAAAGTCAGCCAATCAGATCAAGAAAGCACTTTCCAGTTTTTAGTGAAAATGCATCAGATGGTCAGTGAATGCACTGTGGGCGATCCGTGGGCACGTCGTCTCGGACTGGAAACATCTATGAATAGGTCTTGCAGTAGGCAGAGTGAGAAAGTCAGACCGTCAGACATCTTTTCTCTTGCTTGTTCAACCGAATCAAATGGAGAGGAGGAGCAAACACTATCTTTAACCCATATTCAACAATATCTAGAAAGGCCCTTGCCATTTCTCTATATTTTCTATCCCTACTCTTCCCAACAACACAAGCTGACAGAAATTGACACCTATATAATCTCTTTAAGACAAGGCTGCATACAGTCGGCATTATCTTGTTGGCTTTCTGAGGTTTAAAGCGACAGAGTAGCTTTGCTGAACTCCAGATCAACCTGATTATGCCACTTTTGTGAGATTACATACGATTAGCCACTAACATTACCATCAGATGATGTTAAAGAAATGAAAACACCTTTTATGTTCCACAGATGAAAGAAAAGTCATACAGGTTTGAGGATGAGTAAATGATGACAAAGAATTTTCACTTTTGGCTGAACCATCTTTTAAGCATTCACAAAATACACCGAAAACACTCTTGCATATAAAAGATTGGTTTGAAAGATTTAACAATGATACTACAGGGTTTCAGAGCATTTCTCCTGCAAAACAGAGTGAGGGACGTTTTTGGTATGATTTAAAAATTGTTGGGATAAAAATGGATAAAACAAGGGCAGGGACCCATGTGTCTCAGCTGAGCATGTGTTTGGAGAGAGAGAGAGAGAGAGAGAGACAGAGAGAGAGAGAGAGAGAGAGAGAGAGAGAGAGAGAGAGAGAGAGAGAGAGAGAGAGAGAGAGAGACGAGACAGACGTGGGTGGTCACATCGGTCTGTAATTACTCCCTCTGGAGCTCCAGGTGAAGAGAGATGACCTTTCCACAAGCTAAAAGCACAGCGCGCACAAATCACCTGACAACACGTGCAGGAGTCTGTGCTATCACGTGAACTTTCTAACAATGAACAACAGATGACATCAAAATACTCAGCCTGTAGCACAATACATGTATGTTTCAGAAGAATTTACTGACAATTCAATGCTAAAATCAAATCAACATATCATGTCTTGTTTACACAAAGGTCAATTACATGATGCTGCTTTTGTTGTCCTATTAATGTATTTAAAAATGCATTAAACATTAAATTCATATATACAATTACTTGATTATACATCATCTGTGATGAGCATGCTTTTAATTTATGTATTAAAATTCACATTTTTTATTTTTATTTAAGTATATACTACGGGGCAGTTGAATGCTTGAATCGGATTGGTTGACGAACGTTCTAAGGTGTGCAATTATTTTCAGGGAAACGCACGGCTAAAGTAGTTTTTGACCACATTACAGTTCCATATCACTTCGCCTAATGATTTCAGTATTTTAAAAGTCCTTACAGACTACAACAGCAAAAGAACCAAAACCCACGACACTGACCAAGCAAATATAGTAAACAACTGGATAAAAACGACAAATTAGGTCCATGTTTTTTGCTACAAAATTACATTTTATTACGTATGCAGAGCACCCCAGATAGCACAGGTATGCCTGTAAGGTGTCTGCTAAAGATCTGTTAATTTGGAAATCATCTGCTGTGTAAAAACATCTGATAAATGTCGTAGAAAAGGCAGTTTTACATACATTCTAAATCTAAAACATCTTAAAGACATCTTCTAAATGTCTATATGACATCCAACAGGAAACGTAGAGACGTATTGCAGATGAGCAAACACTTTAAAAAAATACATCTTGCAGATGTAAAAGCAGACATCAAATAGACATCTCCGAGATGTACTTGTGCTATCAGGGCCATACTCTCTTTCTCCCGCTCTCTCTCGCACTCAAACGCACACACACTCGCATAGAAAAGTGTTGTCAGCGCTGCTCTGACGATTGTATAAGTAAAATAGTTTAACAACTTAAAAGCTACATCATTTTTTCACTACTAGCGAGGTAGATAAAGTTACAGTCGCAATTAGTAAAGATACTGCTACCGAACCGCTTCGCGTCATGGCCACAATACCAACTCAGGTGTGCATTATTTTTTATATTCAACGGCCTGTCGTCAATTATTCCTTACTTAAAATAACATGAATACAAAGAGTACATTTGCCACATGTGTTTTAAACTATAGTCTTTTAAAAGATTTTTTTCTTTTCATGGATTTTCCTGGAATGAAGCTATACAGAACATGTTTGTTTTGTTTGAAGCGGTAGGGGTTATCGTCTCAAGGCTCCCAGCATTAATCTAGCTTACATTACGCTGGGCTAATCTCTGCCAGAGGCTGGTTTAACCACCGCACATCCCCAAAAAATCTACTGAGCATGGTCTCTGAATCCCAGGCAGAGCAGCTCTCATGTGGAGCGAACTTCAAGTGCTCATGAATTAACACAGCAGGCTTTATACACAAACTGATACACACACCATAGCCGTAGCTCCACGCTCGACGCTGAGACAATGAATCGTGGATCGTGAGAACTTGGAGAGGCCGTGCAGCATCACAACAAAGAAAAGCCCCATCTTTTGTGTAATTCGTACAATCCAACACTGTTAATCTCAAGGCTTTGTAGGTCTTGGACAAAACATATACAACAATGTGGCTGTCAGCCGGCCTAAACTGAGATCAGTTTGCCAAACATCAGAGTAATTCTCTCAAGAGATGTGAATGACAACCAGAAAATGTGCCAAATGTACAATCAAAGTGAACAGCAAATAGATCATTCACACAGCGCTTGCCACTGACTGCTCTCTCCCCATCAGCCCTGAGCTGACAAAGAGACAGAGAAAGTGAAGCAGAGAAAGATTTTTTTTTTTCCTTCTGGAATAATCCAGGACACCTGCCCTCCCACAGGGCTTATAGCTTTATATGTAATCTGCAGTGTGAATGCTGCACTGCTAATAATGCCAGTGATATGACTGTCAGACAGCTTGATCATAGCTGCGATCTATCATTCGCATCCTTTCTTAGCAAAGTATGACACACTGATTAAAGCAGAAGACTTCAAATAAATTCAGAAGCTAATTAAACAGTTGAGTCAAAACACTGCAAAAGAAAAACAAATTAGCAGTGCACATGAGAACAATATTGGTGTTATTATAAGCACTACAAGAGTAGGATTGAATATTTAGAATGCATCAGAATATGCACACTGTAAAAAAAAAATGCTGCCTTAAAGTACAATCAGCTTGAAAGTTTAAGTAACTTCAACTTAAATTACATTAAACTGACTTATAAAAAAAAAAGAGTTGAATCTTGTATAACTTAGAAAAAAAGTTGCTTAACTTATTTTGATGAGTTAAAGCAGTGTAAAACCATATGTTGTCAACTTATTGATCATATATTCTTTTTACAGTGCAAGAGTGGAGCAAGTTTTCACATGTGGAAAGTCTGTTTCAGTAAATTACTTAAATGCTTGTTTTCTCACAGTGATTTTCCATGTTGGCTTCAAAGATGTAAATGAAAACAAAAATTAACATATATCATCATATTTTCAGAATAGCTTTAAGGTGAACAAAAATGAATACAATGAAACCACAATAAGATGCATTCCAATAATATATCAAACTGGGGTGTAATGATACCCTTACGATTCGATACACATCACGATACTGAACACACGATGCACGATATTATTGTGATACTCCAAGACATATGGTGAAAGGTTAACAAAAAATGTACGGTTGATTAAAATGGTAAATTTGGTGTTATATTGGGGTGGAAATGAATAGGCTTGGACTTGGTGCTGATAACCCAATGCACAGGACAATGGTGACACCCGAATAAAAATATTCATGATTCTGAAGCTGAAAATACAGAATTATTTTAGACGAATATGCTTGCACTCTTTCACTGACTAGATATTTGAAAAAACATATAGGCCACTTTTTACTGGTAACATAATACATTTGGCATTATCAGGACCCACAAATATTCCCCCACGTCATTAATATACATTATATTCAACATTAGTAGTTTAATGTAGTACTGACACTAAAACTCTGTAATCTTTATTTTTTCCTCACAGAAATTTTCATTTTGGGTGAACTATACACAGCACAGATTGTCACTATCCACGATACACATTGTTGTGTTTTTGTATGGCAATATATTGTGACTCGAAATATTGTTGCACCCCTAATATAAACTATATACTGAAGGTAGATATGAACTACTAGATGAATAACCAACAACTATACATCTCACATGTGTTGTGGAAAATGTTTTCTTCTTCTTTAAATCAGCAAGTTCCCCTTATGACAACCTATTCAATAGAGTTTGACAATATGTCTTATTCGGGATCCCAAAATAAATGTGTTAAATGAAACAATCAATTTCAAAAATCTCCCCACGCTCGACCTGAGAAATCTTCTACTAGCCCCAGTAGAACAAAATAATCCAACAAAATCAACATCACAACACCAGCTTTGCTGAGTTTATAGAGTAGATTGTGATATTAATGATTATTAATTAAGTCATTTAGAAAAGCCTATTATGCATGGTCAGTTAAAGTCTCTGTTGTCAGTTGTCCCTGCATTAATATTCTGTCAGATTTGCTTTCTCCAGCAACGCAGCTCAGAGGATTATGTCTATTAAAATGTATTCATACTAGAAACATGACCCAGTCCTTCCTTCCTGCAGATTCCTAAAAATTAATTACAACTTCTTAAAATTTTGCCAAGCCAAAAAAAAAAAAAAAAAAAGTCTAGATTGTTAAACCAACCCGTAATTAAGCACTTCTCTTTTAGTCTGATTCTTTCTATTAATTTTTGCTGCAGTGCCATACAGAACATTCATTATAATTCTATGCAAGTAAATTTCAATCTAATTATGGCCAAACCTCTTTTACAACAGCCTCCATAAGTTAATGACTCCCTGATAAACAACAAAGGGAACAAACAAACCAATGCCAGATGGTGCAAAACAAGCGTAAATAATGTTTTGGCTTGATAAAAGAAACCTTTTATCTTTCGCAATTAAAGGAATCACAAGACGGGAAAACTGAAAACTTCCATCCAGGCCATTACCATTCCATAACAGACAGTCCATAACAGACTAAGGACTGAATCTTCCTTACTCTTAAAGGGATAGTTCACCCAAAAATTTTAATTCTGCCATAATGTACTCAACCCTGTATGACTTTCGTATCTTATAAAAAAATTATATTTTGAAAAATGTCTAAAAAGTGTTTCTCCTGGATTATGGGGTGGGGTCTAAATCTTTCAAGCTTTAAAAAGGGAACAAATAGCATGAAATTAATCAACTTGACAGCTAAATTAGTTTTCTGATGCGACAATCACCATGAACAGATTGAAATTTAAGTTTTTAATTACTACAAATTGAGTAATTGGTCAACACACACATTCACAGAATAAAGAATTTTTTTTAGAACCGATTCCAATACAGAGTATTGTATCCAAATGCAGAATAGATTTTTATTTAATGTTTTACCTCTGTTTTTTTTTTGTTTTTTTTGATAAATTCATCTTCCTATCACTACAATAAAAATGTTTTCTATTTTTATAACAACAGCTGGAGCAGAAGCAACAATATTAACAATAAACTGAGTGTTTTCCAATGACGAGGGAGTCTATCAAATTAGCATAAATGCAATGATTGCTTTTAAACTATTTTTGAAAGGTTTAGGTATTTATATTAGCTAAAGACTAATCTCTTTGATTAAAGAAAAAATCTCAAATTTTGGATAAAACCAATTATCGTTCAATCTATATATACTAGTATAGACTACATCAAATATGGCACAAACCTTAAACGTCAACTCACGTCAAACCTCATTGGTTCTCGCAAACACATTTTTGGTTTAACATTTAACATTTCTTTAAAAAAATTAAATAAAAAAAAGGGGTTCTCACATCAGTTGCAAAGGTTGCATCTTGCTTCACGACAGCCTGCCCAATGCTCTGCCCTTCCCATGCATTTTACAGTCTCAGCTAACCTACTTTTACACTGACATTTAAATCACATCAAAGCATTTAATTAGTTGTAACGTTGCTGCTGTGCTCCTATAAATCAGTAAATCACTTTCAAAGCTGTCATGTAAATGAATAGCCGTCATTAAGTTCCATTCAGTGGCGTTATGAATATGACTATAGGTAATATTAATAAAAGGTGTGTGAAAACATCCTCTGTGTTGACACAAGGACATGACCTCCGGTAATATAAGTGTGAATGCTTACAGGGTTTGAATGAACAAAGCTCTGATAAACAGCTTTGATTAAAAAATCGCTGGAAATGAATGGATAAAATATTCGATCCGCCTCATGATCTTCATCATAACCACAGTCATAATTCTGGCCTCATTCAGACCGCATCTTTTTAAAAACTATTTGAACACTACCTTTGGAACAGAGTTCCTCTGTGTTGGCCCTGAGAATACTGATGGAAAATCTTTTAAATAAAAACTGAAAGCTGTTTAATCATTTTCTCTGAACGTAGTGACAGAATTTTGCTGACTTGAAAGACCACACAAGACAAATAATACATGAGGAAAACTGGCCCAAGGCCACATCGGACTCATAGTATTTGCAAAGTGCAGCTGCTTCACTTTCAAGATTTCATATGAGGCCACCAAACAAAACTCAACACGCGGCTTAAAAATGAATACAATCCCAAACCCGGCGCCGGATACTCCCAGGAGAGTCTCAGGCAGCTCATTAAATATTCTGTTTAAAAACAGGTAAGAGCATTTCCTTTATTTAACCTGACTGCACAAAATGTGCTAATTGTTAATATGTATAAATAAATATGTGAATGATTTATTATTAATATGTAGGCTATATATATATATATATATAGAGAGAGAGAGAGAGAGAGAGAGAGAGAGAGAGAGAGAGAGAGAGAGAGAGAGAGAGAGAGAGAGAGAGAGTTATTATATATATATATATAGAGAGAGAGAGAGAGAGAGAGAGAGAGAGAGAGAGAGAGACAGAGACAGAGATAGAGAAAGAGAGAGAGTTATTATATATATATACAATATATTATATATTATATTTTGTATGGTAGTGTATGCACTGTTTTAGATTTTTCTTTAATCCAATTTCAATCATCTTTTTCACACAAGAATAGCTTGAATTTGAACTTTGACATTTGTGTATAAAAATACAAGAATGTCAATGGAAATAAAAAATATATATCCTGTCATCCCATAAGCTTCAAGTCTGTATAGAAACTAAACAGTACAAACGGTTTAAATTAAATATCCCATTTTGGAGTATGGCTTATTGTCCATGTTTCTACACTTTGAAGTCAAAAATACTGTAGTTTTTGGTAAAAAATAACCAAACAAACAAACAAACAAAAAACACATACTTTTAGCAAATACAAACATTTACAATTTACAGTGTCTCTTCTATATAGTGGTGCAGTGACGTCAGAACCCGGAAGTCTAATTAGCCGCTGGTTCCTTCGAGATTTTACTATGGGTTTTTTTATTTATTTTTATGTGTAAAATAAAGCCTGTGGTAAACATAACTTGGGGTGAGTGTGTGCGGTGTGTACATTCATTGTAGAGCAAAACGTCAAAGTATAGTCAAGTTATGTTTACCACAGACTTTATTTTACTCATAAATTGAAAAACACCACAATAAAACCCATAGGAAAATCTCGGAACCAGCGGCGAATAGACTTCCGAGTTCTGATGTCATCCCTGCACCACTCTATTTGACCAAATATTTATATCATCTCATACTCATGGGCAAAATGCCATCCAACAAAGACCTCTCTATAATGTGAATATCCTATTCAAAATAACAACATGCAACAGCAATTAGCAAATATACTTAATATCCTAAATAAACCATAAACATTTTCTATATGTCCTGCCCCAACTTCCTTTTTCAATAGGAAATACATTTTTTGTGAAGTACATATGCGACCCTGGATCACAAAACCAGTTATAAGTCGCAAGGGTATATTTGTGGCAATAGCCAACAATACATTGTATGGGTCAAAATTATTGATTTTTCTTTTATGCCAAAAATCATTAGGATATTAAGTAAAGATCATGTTCCATGAAGACATTTTGTAAATTTCCTACCATAAATATATAAAACATTTATTTTTGTGAGTGAATGCAGCACAATCGCGAACATAAATGGACAAATTTAAAGGCGATTTTCTCAATGTTTCGATTTTTTTGCACCCTCAGATTCCAGATTTTCAAATAGTTGTATCTCGGCCAAATATTATCCTAACAAACCATACATCAATGGAAAGCTTATTTATTCAGCTTCGTAAATCTCAATTTCAAAAACATTACCCATGTGACTGGTTTTGTGGTCCAGGGTCACATATAACATACAGGAAAACCCCTAAGGGAGCCGACTAGAAAGAGCGTGATGTCCATACAGAGAGAGCATTAATAAGAGTAAACTCATAATATTGCAGGTCAAAGAGCCCTTCTGGGAGGGACATTTCCCATTTCAGCTTCTCCACTCATTTGCCTAGAAAGACCTACAACCGGGACCGGAGGCTTCACTCCGCTCACAAACAAGAGCTTATTTAAAACATGGACAGCAACAGCCAGAAAAATACTAGAAAAAAAAAACACTGGATGCCTATAGGGAAATTCAGTTTAGGATCACCTTTGATCTCTTCTCTCAGTCTGCGGTGCAAGTATCCATGTGTGCTATAGCAAATAACCTCTAAAATGTCTGTCTTCTAAAAACAGTCACCGTGATCTTGCTGCTAGACATCTTACTGCACGATAGCATTGCAGATAAGCACTGATGACAGGAAAACATGACATCTCAACCAAGTACATTCCTTCTTAGTCTTGTCAAAACTGTCTCTATACTGATCATTTGAAGTTGAGACATTAACCACACCCTTCCTTCGATTATGGCTAAATAAAAACATGCATGCTGCGCTTCTCCCATTTTGACGGTGCTGCTGAATCAATGTGTGCAAAGCCAGCCCGACAACTGACACAAAACAGCTGTATGTTATTCCTCTAGATCCAAAGAAGTACATAAAAAAGCATCTTTAATAATAATATATCTGGAGAAATACATATTTTTGTGCATCCTATTCTTTTAATTATTCTTCAAGTGTAGTTCACAGTCTTTAGCTGAGACGAACGATCATTGCACATCCATTTAACCATTTTCTAGATCAATTAATTGATTCAAGTTTGGCCGTGTCGTTAAGTGAAACTCTAATTCTGCATACAGAGCGGTTTGCTGTGAATATGTTTAAAATCTAAATCTATACACATAATCAGTACCTAGGCTACCTAATAATCTATAACCATGAAATTGTAATGTGCAAATCTGTAAATAATCTATATTGCAAATAACCTCTACAGGAAGTATTTGCTTTGAATCAGATTAACAAGTGTAACTGATCAGTCCTTGACACACTGAGGGACTATTCACATTACTGTATGCTCGTTCTTCTAGATCTGAGAACTGAGCCAGGTTTCTCCCAAGGTCTTTTTCCTCCAAAACTGTCACACCTAATGGACTTTTGGTTCTTTGTCACTGTCGTCTTTGGCTTGCTCAGTTGAGGCTTAAAAGACTATTAATAATCAGAGAATGTTATTGATCTGACACTATCAGATGAGAAAGCAAAAACTCAACTGAATTGTGCTGGAAAATGACAATGTTGTATTCTGTACGGCTGCTTAACTTATGAACTTTGCAACATTGCCACTGTTATTGAACTGAAGTGATTGAACACTGAACCTGACTAGTGACAGTACTGAGATGCTTTGTTGTTTCTAAATGAAATGTGCTTGATAATTGATGAATTTTTGCAAACATTGACACTGAAATGGAATTGAAACAACACAGAACTAAATTGAGCTGAATATTGACACTATTGTCTTCAGTTGCTCTACAACTGAAATTTATGTTGTTTCATAACTGATTCGTTTTGCAACATTAAAGGGATAGTTCACTTTGAAATTAAACTTTGGTATGTTTTAGCTTACCTCAAGGGCATCCAAGATGTAGGTGTCTTTTTTTCCGCAGTTTTCAATTTTGATATTTTTAGGTCAAACCGTTCTTGTCTGTCAGTCATTTAATGCAGGTCTGTGGTCACTGTCTCAAAGAGCATGCACAGAGTCCAAATTAAAACAATTCCCCATCGTCCAAATTAAACAATTCCCCATCGTAAGTACACATTGATGGGCTAAGACACGAAACGAGCAGTTTGTGTGAGAAAACGAACAGTATTTATATCGTTTTTACCTCTTATACACAGCCACATCCAAGTGATCTGAGGGCGCGCACGCATCCTGGTGTGTGACATGTACGCAGACTGGTGCATAGATATATACACTAGAAGTTGCCTTGTCTACGGCAGTTCATTGGAACGAATGTCTTTAAGGCGACATCTAGTGTATATATATCTATGCACCAGTCTGCGCGTACACGTCACACACCAGGATGCGCGCGCGCCCTCAGATCACTTGGATGTGGCTGTGTATAAGAGGTAAAAACGATATAATACTGTTCGTTTTCTCACACAAACTGTTTCGTGTCTTAGGCCATCAATGTGTACTTACGATGGGGAATTGTTTAATTTGGACTCTGTGCATGCTCTTTGAGACAGTGACCACAGACCTGCATTAAATGACTGACAGACAAGAACGGTTTGACCTAAAAATATCAAAATTGAAACTACTGCGGAAAAAAAGACACCTACATCTTGGATGCCCTTGAGGTAAGCTAAAACATACCAAATTTAATTTCAAAGTGAACTATTCCTTTAACACTATTATTTTACCTTATATATTATATTATCTGTTTATGACAGTGACTCTGCTTTCAAAATCTGTATTGTATGAAGCACTATATAAATAAATGATGAATACATGAGCTATTTTTAGAGCAGGAACAATTCTGTAGATACCCGGTAGTTGTGACAGGTATTCAAAATATCATAAGTAAGACACAACAGGCCTAAAGGCTCACCGGGGTAAAAGGCGCCTTTGATTTTATTTTCCTCTAAACCACTAGATGGCACAAAAACTTGCCGCAGCACTTTCCAAAACATCCGCTTTTCAAGATGCACGTGGAAATTTGGCTGATCCTTGACACGATCAGCAGTGCAAAGTGTATTCTGAGCTAATTTGATCTAATATTTTATGTTTTTTTATTACCATGCTGTAGATTTAAGTAGCAAATGAGATTTTATTAAATTATTATTATTGAATATATTTTGAACGATTTTCAGTTTTGCTCAAGGAAAATGTAACTGAAGAATATGCAAAAATATGGTATTTGGGGTAAAAGGCGCCTGCAGGGCGAAAGGCACAATAATTAACATGATAATAAACAGCCGGCTGACTTTCCCATTTGTCGACCTGACATGGTTAGATTCAGATGGTAAATATCACATATTAAGTTGGGTGTCTACCTTAGAGATAATCAAGATATTTATAAGGGAACCATCATATTTTAAAATATATTAATCAAATTATATAATAAAATATAATTTATTGTTACTACTGTAAATCTATATTAAATTATTGTGGGATCTCATTCAATGTTTTCAAAATCTTTGTTTCTGTATTTTTTAAAATGAACATTTTTATGACAGTATATTTACTGAACAAAAATGAATTCATAGTACAAACTAGAAAATAGTACAAACTTTGCTAAAGTGATTATTAAAATTATTAACTTGGACATTATTCAAAACATTATTTTACCTAAAGTATTTCGTATTTGTATAAATAATGTGTATTTTGCCCCATGCTGGATAGCCTTTTACCACGTGTGGGAGGTAAAACACCAACCTTGTCACCTCATACATTTATAAGATTTTTAAACAAAACAAACCTCTTTTATGATTTATTTTCACAAAAAAATCTGTTGCTCCATCAATATTCAATAAAAACATATGCCTATTTGTTTTTCAGCAATCATACAACATGGGATAAGTGAAAAGCACATTTTTCTTCAGGTGTGCCTTTAGCACCCTGTGGCAGTAACATGGTACTTTGATAAACTCTATCATATCAAGTGTATTTTTGGAGTATTGTGGTACTTGTTCAAAAATATGGTAGTAGCCTACCACAATACTTTGATATAACGTGATATTTATGATGCTTCAAGGTACTTATTAAAAAATTAAAACAATAAAATAAAAACATGATAGCAACATGTACAAAGAAATGCTCATATTAGTACTTTTTGTGCAAGTGTAAATACCCCAGGAGAGCAGTGCTCAGCAAATTTGAATGTCCAGAACATAATCACACAGATAATCCATGTTATATCACACAACAATAGCCATTTTTTCACCTAACCAAGATGGTTTACAGCTGAGAAAAACACAGATGTCAGATCCTATGGTGTTATTGCTGTTATTTGCTCAGTCATGGCTTGATGCGTGAGAGGGCTTTAAGAGTCTTCTGAGAACACTCCCATATCCACAGCTCCTCAAAAACGAAGCGTTTACACACATTCCCCTTTGTCACTGAGCAACACTTATTGACTTTATGCACAATTCGCTATTATATGTTTGCAAAGGGCGGGTCATTACAGTTACCTACTCCATGCTCACTGACGTCCTTAAAAGCAGCGTACTGCGACATAAACCACGACATTTTTTTTTTCTTCCTTTTCATTAAAGGCATTAAAAGTAAACTAATCTGTCACAACTCATAAGACTCAAGCATTTTTAAAGTTTAATTAAAAAATACTCCCTAGTCTACCAATCAAAACATAAATGCAATGCGTAAACTACGCGTTTTCGCATCCCTACCTGCATAGACAGCATCAGCATCACTCGGAGAGAGTAAAGGTGTGATATTGCGGATGGATGGAGATGGGTAGTATTGGATGGATGTGGCACATAACGTTAACTTGAATATGTGCAGCGACGACTAACGGAGGGTTTTCTTTATCAAGCCTGTGCAAGCCCTGTCCTTGTCATTTCGCCTTCTTCTCAGTCAGTTTTCACGCGAGTTTCCACCTGCACAGCATCCGACGCCGCGCAGTGAGTCTGCATCTAGGGCATGTATTTGGCAGGAAAGCAGGTTGGTAATGCCTACAGCGCAAGCGTATTCCGAGGACGCCATTCAACAGCAGAGCACTATTTTGCAAAAACGCTGAACCTCTGTGGACCACAGAGATAGAAGGGAGTGCGTTTACAATCACAGCGATACACACACACACAGAGAGAGAGAGAGAGAGAGAGAGAGAGAGAGAGAGAGAGAGAGAGAGAGAGAGAGAGAGAGAGAGAGAGAGAGATACTATAGTGAGTCATCAGTTGTGGCACTTTAACGTCTGTAACGGAGATTACGTGAAATCTGTGTCCGGCAGTGAGGCTGATTCATTTTCACACTCCTCCTACACAAACACTCTCAATTAGTGGTGTGCCGTTCGTAAACGGGGGTTTTAAATCTATTAAAGACACCATGAAATCAAAACGCACAATTCCTGTTTTTTAAATGTAATTTCCAGTATTTTAATTCATGTGCCATCGAAATCACAATAACGTCCACTTTCTCTGTCTCTTGTAACTATATCGTCTCTTCTCTGATGACGTGTTTACTGGCGCGAGGGCGGGACAATAAGTTTTCCAAGTGTGCCGCACAACAAGTCCTGAAAAGTGAAAAGCATTTCGATCGCCCGTTGGTGGCTGGCTCCAGTAAACCCCGCCCTCTCCGAGCACCAGAATCACTACTGCGCAGACTCGGGCTCCCAATGACGTATTTGGCAACGACTGTTACCATTTTTTTTTTTTGTCTATCATGTGTATTTTATTCTGTGGCGGAAAGTAGCTTCCATAAATTTTCGATGGTTCGTCGCCTACATTTTTTCTTGTTTGAGAATTCGTTTCACTCTAAAGGGCCCTACACACCGGGACGAATATCGGCGCGCATTATTCGCCAGCGTTTTTCAACGCGTTTTTTGTGTTCACACCCAAGCGATTTTCGCTGACGATGAGCCGAGTGAACATGCAAATTCATTCCCTGACATTAGATGGCGCTTAATGTAAAACAGAAACCACGTAACAGTTATCAAGATTTTTGTAGTCACTGTCGCGTTTGTCATATAGTTCTTTATGTTCCGACACCAACGAGACCAGCAACTCTACATTCATCTTGCCTTGCATCTTCCTCGTCTTATTTCTTCCCGGCAGTGTAGACGCTACTTGGTGTATATCTTCTTCGCCGTTACGTATGTGTGCTCGGCAAGACCGTTTTGTGTTTGAGCGCCCCAAGTTGTGTTTTACTGTAACTTCAGAAGCTCCAGACACGTGAGCAAAAGCGCCAATCTCATTGGTCGGATAGTTTTTTGACGCGGCGCGTCAAACCAAAAAAACGAACCCGAGGCGTTTTTTAAAAAATGACGCTTTTACGCGTGCCGTTTTTCACGCCGGTGTGCACACTCACATTGGCGCCCTTTGTTTAGTCACGAGGCGTTAAACGTCGGCGAATATCGCGCGCGAAATTCGTCCCGGTGTGAACAGGCCTTAATATGCAAGTCTCAATAAAGAGAGAGAAAAAAAGACGACAACTCAACTTCAGTTTCACGCCAACTTTAAGTGAATTCACTGACTCATAGGCTGAATTCGGAATAGCATACTAATTCTGCACTATTTTGTTCCAGAATTCTTTTGAAGCATGTGACTGCGTTACTAAATGAACTTGCACTGAATGAGTTTGAGTACAAACGAGTCACTTTCATCAAAGAGCTTCCGCTGGCTGGCTAAACGAGAGTTGACATCCCAACAAACACTGAACATTCCCCAAACGATATAGCATATGGTTCCCATTTGGTTATTTATGGGAACCAAAAATAGGAATGTTCTCTAGGTTCTATTTTGTAGCAAAAGTTCCAGATTCCATTTTAGTTGCTTCCCTGATAGCACGTGTACGAACATCTAAAGCGCGCTACACACAGCCTACGACGTAGCTACGGCGGCAGTTCGACGCAGAAGTATAAATAGGCCTTAAGAGACGTCTATTTGATTTCTGCATTTACATCTGCAAGATGTATTTTTTTTAAGTGTTTGCTCATCTGCAAAACGGGTGTTTGGTGTTTTATACCCCCAACGGCGCCTTCCAGGCAGCGAGGGGAGGGGTAGGTTTAAGGTTGAGGGTAGGGTTAGCTGCCTCTAAGGAGCCATTGGGGGCTTAAAACACCATCGAGCTGCAAAACGTCTCTGAGACATCTCCTGTCAGATGTCAAATATGATAGACATTTAGGATTTAGATGATGTCTTTAAGGTGTTTAAGGTTTAGAATGTATGTAAAACTGCTCTTTCTAATATGTTTATCAGATGTATTTATTAACATTTACACTGCAGATGTTTTCCAGATCTCCAGCAGATCTTACAGACGTACCTGTGCCATCTCAGAATCGAGGGCACAAGATTGTGGGAGTCAGCGAGTAGCCAGGTTGTGGGAGTAAAGGATATCTTCAAATATCGATCAGATGAATGTATCTCAATAGCAGGATGCGTCACAATCATTGGATTTAGACATAATTGTTGCCTTGCTGCCTGCGGAGGCAGCCGTTGTTTTGAAATGAATCGACTGAATCGAAATGTTTAAACGAATGAGTGAATGATTAGTGATTCACTAATAGCACGCTCACTTGTTGCCACCTAGTGGTGTAATGATAACTTCTTCACTACAGGATTCGAGTCACCGGGATGAATCAAAACGAACAGCACTCAGGCATAAGCGCATCGATGACCACAAGCACAAGTTAGAAACTGGATTGAAGGCATTATTCTTTCCGGTATTGAGATGGACTGCACATTGTTTGCACGGCAATGCCGATTTCGTATTGAAAAACTATACAGAACTTCAGTTCACGTTAGGCCCTCGCATTTCTTTTCGGATTGTAGATTTGGAAACTGGGTGTAATGCAGTGCTTTCCCTCAATGAAACATCCTCCCTACTGTAAACAAACACTGTTCAACCTGTCATCAGCAGGGAAAGCGACATCACAACAGCCACTGAACCTCATTGAAGTACAATGATTTTTTTTAACTGCATGGTTCCTGTTTTACTTAATAAAACACACAAAGCTTCCGCGACAAACAATGATTAATTTATAGCGGGCAAAATGAATCTCTCTCACCTGTGCGTTGACTGTGGTTTCCAGCGATCTCACGGTCCCGTTATGTGTCTGGATCCACCATCTTCATCGCCTGCCTGCCTTTCACTCAGTCTGTGGGCAAGCCCGACTCCTCCCATCAGAGACCTGCTAATCAAACACTGCCTAATTTATCAATGAACGAGCTGCAGATCTCGGCAAAACATCAGGGCAAGAGGTGCGTGTGCATGTAATGCTGCAGTCTTTAGAGCTCATAGTTAGAAAACTTAAAGAACCAAATCGGTATGAAAGCCCCTCCTTCAATGGTATGAAATGAAACAAGTACACTGCTTACAAAATGCCTGTCCAGCCTCCCACTCAAGACAGCTATAATAGAGAATAAAAACAGCAACATTAGTATGTAATATTTAGCCTACTACTGTTTTTTTGTTTTTTTACTTCTCATTGCTGTCAATTAAAATACAATATACCGTTCAAAAGTTTGAGGTCAGTAGCCAATGGATTATTTTATTTTTCTTAAAAGTGAAAAAAAGAAAAAAGTATTTGGTATAAACATTGCAGGGTTTTTTCTTTTCATCAAAAAATCCTGTACAAAAAAAATGTATATTACGGTTTAAACAAATATTAAGCGGCACAACTGTTATTAACATTGATATTAATAAGAAATGTTTCCAACAAATCAGCATATTTGAATGATTTCTGAAGGATCGTGATGCTGAAAATTCAGTTTACCATCACAGGAATACATTACATTGTAATATACATTCAAATAGAAAACAGTTTTAAATGGTTTACTATTTCACAATATTATCCTACTGCTTTTACTTTATTTTGATTAATGAAATGCCTTGGCAAGCATAAGTCTTCTTTCAAAAACATTTTTAAAAAAACCATACCGACCCCAAACTTTTTGTATGTCCTAGAAGGTATTTGTTTAGACCCCATGACAGGTTCCCTCTTTATTTCCAAAATCCCCTGTGTAGTCGACTAAACACATGAAATGATTTAAAAAAATAACTTAACAAAATGGTCATGAATTCAAAATAATAGGAAATAAAAAAAATGTTTGATGGACCTTTTCAGAGTAGCTTTATTTAATGTGGTAGGCAACTGACAAAACAACTCAACACGTTCAATACATTTTTTAATACAAATAAATATAAAATACATAATGGATGAGATGCAAGAAATGTTGGTTATCGTGGCTGTAAAAACCTACAGTACCTTATCAGCTTATCAGACAACACACAAAGAAAATACAAAACCTTAGGCTACATTTTTTCTTTCTAAAGCTAATTGAACTCTGTGATGCTTCTGCATAGATGTACCAGTAATTTAAGATCTTGGTTTATGCAAATGATATTGTACAACAATGGAAATTGATATAACACAACTGGAAATGCTATGTGCGTCCTCAATGTAATCCACATTAATGTACACATCTTTAAAACCTCTAAGGTTACTTAGGACCATTTCTGAAACTGCCAAGGAAGAGATACATGTCAGGTGGGAAGTCCTGAACAGATATAAAGACATAAATATTATTATCAACAATATAATTGGTAAGACTGTCCATAAAGGGTTTAAGATAGTAGGCAATACATTCGAAAATCACAAATAGCCTTATTACAAATAGCGAAATCTTAATTGCTGTGGGAGCCAAAAATCAATGTGATGTTTTCTCTCTCTGCAAGTATGGGCAATGAAAGTAAAAGTTATAATCATAAAATGTAATCAAATACAACAATGTGATCCCAGTACAAGAGTACACACATAATGTGCATGCAAAAAGATAACCACAGATCAGCATGACTCAATGACTATGGTTCAGGTAATGGCATTACCAAATAATTTTATCTATAAAGTATGCAAACCTATAGCAAAGTGATCTTACAGAGCAAATATGACGGCATTTGTTGATTTAAAATGCAGATCCTTTCGTTTTAGACTGTATACTTCCATATATGACTATTAGTTTGGCTTACACTTTATTTGAAGGTGTCTTTGTTACACTGTCATTATACATTTAATTACTGAGTAATATTAATTAACTACACGTACTTACTAAAGGGTTAGGATTAGGGTTATTTGCATGTAATTATGCATAATTTATAGTTATTACTACAGTAACTACATGTAACATATGTAACAGTAACACTGTAAAATAAAGTGTTACCAGAGTTTGTTGAACAGCAGATGCAGGGAAGGGGGGGAAAGTGATGCTAAAACCGTAATATCTAAAACAAGCCCCTGTGCCACACCTGTACTTATAGAGAGTGATACACGATCAGACGCTGTCAGTGTAGTTATACAGAGGAACGGTGTGGAGGAAAAGCTGGTTTTATTCTTGAGGTGACAGACATCCTGCAATTTTGCTGCTGCAGCTCAAAAAATCTCAAAAAAAAAAAAGTGTCAGGGTCCAAGACATGCAGAGAAAATCACTCTGAAATGGTCCTGGAGAGTCTGTCTAGAAATGATATAACTCAAATACTTTCAGAATTCTAGCTCTTGTGCAACTGTGCAGGAAAAAAAAAGAAGAGGAAGAAGAACAGTAAAAGATTTTTATGAAGTGAAACTTACAAGCCTTCTATAGATATGCTGAAAAACATGGTTTTGTAAAAGCTTTGCTAGAATGCTAAAAATGAATCACCTAACAAGAATAGTTTCGTACATGATAGGAAAAGGCATTGTCCTGATTTAAAAGCGATATATTATAAAGTCTATTCAGATTTTCCCAACCTACTATAAGCTGTGAACGAATTAAGTTGTCAATGCGAGACTGAGCCTGTGAAACTTCAAAGTTTATTACAAGTTTAATAATTACGGAGTAACAGTGAGTCAACCATAAGTGTCTAATAGCTTATTAGCTTTCATAATAAATCATTACGTAAGTGAAGCTCACAACATTTCACTTTTCATATTTGCATAAATATCCTTTATGTTCAAAATAGTGTTAAACAAAAAGCAGCATTTGTAAACCCAGGCCCTTCTCCCCAGTGCAGAGAATAAGCACCAATCTGCACCAAATGGGCTTGAACATGGCAGCTTGTTGTTTCTGCGGCCACGCTGAGAAAGACTATTCCTACTTCTGCAATTCCCTATCATCATGAAAACCCATGCATCTGTGAGACCAGCTGGATGAACTATAACCCAAAACTTGTGCTTAAATGCTGAAACTAGTCCAACGTGACAACGTCGCCTTTGTTATTCCAATGAGTGAAGATGATGTGCTTCAGGAGCATTAATTAACATCCAAGAATCATCACGCTGAACTTGCAATAGATATGTCATATAATACAAACTCCCCTGAATGAGGACAGCAGCTATCAATTTCATGTGCATTAATCCGTTTTTATTGACTTTAGCCCTAATATTTTATATCAAATGGCTCCAAGAATCTTTAAATTCAATGATTGTGCTCACATCACTTATTGTAGCAAAACGTCAAGAAATTGACTGAAATGTTCATGCTACGGTACAAAAGTTAAGGGACGAGCAGTAGACAGGATTCAGAGCCAGTCTGCCCCCAATTAAACAAAAGAGGGAAACTGGGTCAGAATCACTTTGGGCTCTAAGTGTTCTTTTCAAGTCTGCACCACAGTGTGCGTTTAAGACTCCCGACAGGAATCAGAAAACTGCAGACAGCATGATGAGAGCATACTGTAATTGATTTGTGGTGGAAGACTTTAAGACCAACAAAACTATATGAAAAAAAAACTACAATTGTAGCTTCTGATTAAAAAAAAAAAAAAAAAAAAAAAAAGAAAAAAAGATTGTTCACTGAAAACAGACCTGAGATATCCAGTACCTGAACTAAAGCAGCTGAAACAGACCATTACACTGTTGAGACGGGTCATGGGTTTTCATCATGAGTGGGAATTTGCTCCGGCAGGGCATCTCTGACAAACCGGCCGAGGAGTCCAGTCGTTTTTTTAGAGAACCGGTGTGGGCGGCTGGAGCCAGAAATACATTGACCTATCACAGCTCTCCCACACTGTGGTGGGCGGAGTGTTTCTCACGCTACTGACCTATAACAGAGTCCAGCCACTTTCTGTAGGAAATGGCAAAGCTGCTTTGCTCGGGGCTCCTGCAGCCTGTGATGATTCTAGAGACAAACGAGTGCTCGGAGGGAAGTCCGGGGTGGGGGAGCAGGGGTCCCCGCTTTAGCCGCTTGGTGTCCTGCGTGTAGCTTCCGTGTTTGCTCCCATCCAGAACACAGTCAACGTCCATGGCCTGGGAGGCGCTGCCGTCGTCACAGGGTTCCTCGCTGAGGAGGACATCGGTGTGGGTGAGAGGTGGAGACTGCGATCCTGCCCCCTGGACGTGCTCCCTCCGCCACTGGTGCCATAGGTAAAAGACATGTCGCCTGTTGAAGAAGCCTGGTTTTGAGTTTGTTCAAAAACCACATACCCGTTTACTATACAACAAAATGCTCTTTACGTTATAGTTATGGTGGGTCACAGGTTTGTCGCAGAGAAAATACAATGCTCAATGTTAGAATAACAAAATAAATAGGCTTATCAACTTTTAAAAAGGACGACAAAACATTTCTTTTGACTTTTGTTCCTGATGTCAAATTATGACATGCCCTCATCTTTAAAAACCACAAAAAAACAAAAACACAATCCAAAGTAAAAGAAAATACATCCCAGACTACATTACATACAGTTTGTGCAACAGAGATGAACATTGTGGCAACTAATATCTCATTGATGCGTTAATGCGCTTAATGGCTGTTCTGATAACCACTACTTTTCCTGGTGGAACAAGAAAACTTTGGTGTGATTTTTGTACAATCTGAATTCCTGAACATTGAATTTTTCCTTATCTGATAACTGTTATTTTATTATATTTACAACTATTTTCACTTTTAAAAAATCATAAAATAAATGTTTACAAATCCAAAACTATAAAATAGAACTAAAATAAAGTTTGTCACATGCCATCATATGCTATCCAGACTTAATTTAGTGCATGGGATATATGGACAACTTTAATGATAGTGCTTTTTAGAGCTGCTCCCTAATTTCCAATTAATCAGTAGTCGACCAAAATTGTTATAAGTCAGTTAGTCGCAGAAAAAAAAACTTGTGGCTAAGTCACGCAGTCCGTGAGGGACAAATCGTTCTCGGCGGTTCCTTATGGTAATTACAGTATGTCGGTCAGGAAATCCAAACATTCACCTTTCCATCCATCGACCTCAAATAGGCCTGTCATTTGAAACATGTAAGTAACTTGGCTGCTCGTGCTCACTCTAACATTAACCTAAATAAATGTGCGCTAGGCGCATATCAAAGTGTTTGTGTGAGAATGTGGAAGCTAAAGTATAGCGCACTTACGCCGGACACTTAAACAGCAGAAACAACTTAAAATACTCCGTCATTTTTGGTCATACAGATAAGAGTGAAACATCATTCAAAACTGTTTTATTTGTTTAAACTCACAATAACAAGAAAACAGTGCCTATGTAAAATAAAAAAAACAAACAGGATGCGCTTTCTGCCGTCTCAGTCTCTGTGAACTGGAGCTCGTCAAAAAATAAACCAAAACTCAGTTTAAACTTGCCTCACAGACATGAGAAATATATCTATAGAAAGCTTGAAATGTCAAGCGATTGCCAACCAATTCAAATGGAAAATAAATATTTTCAGATTATGTAATTTGTATACAGGCGTACTGTCCGAAAAAGCAGAAAACATTATCAAAAAAAATGTTTAGACAGTCTGTTGTTTTTTTCATGACACATTCATAATCATTACTTGTGCCGGTGCACTGTGGCAAGCTTTATGTGTGCGCTTGAGCGCTGATTAGGCTATGTATTATATATAGGCAATTAAAGGCTCATTATTATGATTTATATGGCTTATTAATATGCACGTGCAATTAGTCGAATAATCGCTTAAATGAGCGAATACTAGTGGACTAGAAAAATCTTTTTTTTTTTTATTAATTCCTCATGTTTCATGTTTAAGCATTAAGTGGTGTGAAATGTTGCACAAACAATAATCTCACCTCTTCAAACTAACAGCAGACCTGTAAATGAAATATATCTGTTGCTATGATGCACTCTAGGAGGAAAAACACAAGCTAAAGGTATATAAACACCATTCACTGAGCAGCTGCTCCTTGCATCAGACACGAGGGACGAGGCTGGGAAGGGGAAAAACTAAAAGAGCTAGAAACAGAGATCTAGCAAACTGCTTGCCTCTCCCTCTGTGAGCTACAACTCTGCAGCAAAAGACCATCCATCATTTTATAACAGTAAGCCATAAACACATCAGGCCAGATCAGCTGAGGGCCAAGGACAGACTTCTGGCAAACAAAGTCACTGTATTTCAGTGAGACTTGTGGAAGCACAGTCTGATGTTGCCTGACTCTGTGACTACTATCGGCACAGCAAGACCTGGAGATCTGTTACTGGCTTCAAACACTTTGTCTGATCACTCTCACCTGTGGCACCACAGCGTCTCGTGGCCCGGATATGACTCGATGAGATCAGTGCAGAGCTCCATCTCCTGATGGAAGAGCTGAGGGATGACGTCATTCCGGTGGTTGTCATCAGACGCTCCCGCCGAGCTCTCTCCGTTCGGCTGCTGGGTGGGGTGGAGGTCCCTCTCACCAGCCTGGCTCAGCTCTCTGGACAGAGCTCTGAGCAGGTGCTGACGGTAGTGGAAGCCGCTGTGATCTGACACGTGCATGGACACCCAGAGTCGGGTGGAGGACAGCTCATCATGCAGAACCTGGAGTATAAAGTCACAGAGTATTATCTTTATTTAACGTAATCATGCTTCAGGTTGTTACAGCAAAATTTTACGTTATTGTTCAGTTGCCAAGTTGTCAAGTCACCTTCATTTATATAGCGCTTTTAACAATATAGATTGTTTCAAAGCAGCTTTACAGTGATAATAGGAAATTAAAGATTTTTTGGCTTTACAGCAGCTCTAGAGTAAAGTTATTGTCCAGCTAAAGTTAGCTTTGATTGATTCACTTCCGTTGCAAAGATCATTAGTTATTAACTTAAGGGGCAGCTTACAGGACACCATTTTAACTAAAAACAGAAAACTCTGAATGCGTTCTGGCCACTCATTTGCACGACACAACAGTGTTTGATGGCTCGAGAACGCAAAATCTGTGAAAACGATGACGCCACGCACATGCATATTATGTGTTCAGTCTATAGGTATGCGGCTATGCGCATTTGAATATATATGTGCGCAGGCACGTAGTCTAAGATGTAAGAACTATGGATGTCAACATATCAATTTATTCAAAAACCTCAAAAATGTTATGCAAAAATACAGTATGCCTATTAGTTACTACACATCGTTAAAATGTGCAAAAATTCTAAAAGGCAAAAGTGAGTAATTTCTGTAGCACTGCAAAAATTGAGGATGCTTAGGCTATTACATTTCTGTCCAGCAACAAGCCATTTTTTAAGTTACAACAAATAACTGATAAATGGCTGATATAAAATATATATACAATTTTGTCTAAATAAATAAATAAAAATTAAACACTAAACCTGAATCAATCATTTTAAATGCTTTAAATGCATTTTAAAAGGGAATTTATGCACAAGACATAATGAATATTCATTTTGAGATTGGCTAAAAGTTACATTTAAGTGATGTTAAACCTTTTGTGCTAATAAAGATTAGCTTTAAGTGAGTGTTAGATGACAGAAAGGGTGATCTAAAAATAAAAGTAAAGGACCCGAGCATGCACAATTAAATATCCAATATAAGCCGATAACAGAGAAAGTATTTTAAAGCTGTAGTATCTCTGTTCAAAATCTGCAATTGCAGTTATTTGCGGAATTATCAACTTTACGTGGGTTGTGCCTCTGCACGGCACAGTGCGGATAAATTCAATGTTGTGAGGACAATGTGCGGCTGTCAGTCACGGTGTGGATACTGTCATTCGAAATCACAGATTCTACTTTTTGGAAGTATGACCAACATAAGAATTTTCGCCGGAAAATGCCATCTGAACAAGTAACATCCACTTTTGTTCTGTCCAACTAAGGGAAAAAAAAGCATTGCAGTACATCGCGCTGATTCAATCTAACGATCACTTATCATATCACTTCAAACCGTGCAAATTCCCATGGGCCACACCCCCTTGCCCCAGGTGTTTAAACCTCCCCTAAATATTATAATATGAAAGGCTCCAATTTAGAGCGGCAAAGCGATTATGCGCATCCAGAGCGCAGAATGATGCACTTGAAGCAACGCAAAGTCACAGCGTGCAGCGCTTCGCATTGAAAAGTTCAAAGCACAAAGCGAAGAGATATTTGATGCTTAGTGTATTATATCTATGCAACAGTTTATTGAGCCTTTTCTTTTAACAGTTTTAAATTTCAGTTACGGTGCGCATGAAGAACAATTCATAGTGCTCTCGACTCCAGTGCTGTAATCTAACAGACACCCGGGAGAAAGGAACATGATTTAGAAAGCGCAATAAACTCCAGCAAGATAAAGTCATTTTATGCAAACCATAGACCTTTATCTACAAATAAAGTATAATAATGGGAACATTGATCTTGGAGAGAGTGTCATCGTGTTACTGTCGTAAGCGAACACAACGCGCTGTTTGAATGCTGAATGGAGAATGACTGAGGACAGATGAGTTTCCATTAACTTTAACGACTTCAATATTCATTTTTACCTCACATTATGCTATCGAATGACTTAAGAAGTCTTGGAATATAGTGCATGGAAACTTTATGGTGCTTTACAATGTTTTTTATGCCTTTAGCGGAGCTTAAAGGGATACTCCACCATTTTTTCATATTAAACTATGTTATTCCCTTAACTAAGACGAGTTGATACATACCTCTCTCATCTCAGTGCGTGCACTCAATCGCTCTGGCTCGCGGTGACACTTTGATAGCACTTAGCTTAGCCCAGTATATTCAGTGGAAGTCGAAGTCGAAGTACTCCCAAAAGTGCTATTGCGCCCTACATTATAGTTATCCTTTTTAACCCGCTTAGAAAAGCGCCACGTTTTATTTTGTGTCACCATACTTGGTCGTATAACTACTCATGTAACTGTTTTTAAATAGGGAAAACGTTGACGTGTTTGGTCACTTCTAAATTCATTGCTGTTAGATACCACTGAATATACTGGGCTAAGCTAAGTGCTATCAAAGTGTCACCGCGCTCCAGAGCGATTAAGTGCACGTACTGAGATGAGAGAGGTGTGTATCAACTCGTCTTAGTTAAGGGAATAACATAGTTTAATATGAAAAAACGGTGAAGTATCCCTTTAACAATAACACAATAGTATGCACAATATTGGACCTCACTGAGAAGCTGCAGCCGTGGCGGGATGATTTTTGGTGTGGCAGACCAGCACGGCAGATTGAATGTAGCGGAAACACTAATCTAATTTCAGTCACATATATGTGTCATTACCATGGGAACGGTTGCAGTCTCTTTTTTTCTGTAGCCTCTCCGAAGTCCGAAGTCTTTTGCATTTTACAACGGGTGAATCTCCAGTTGTCACTGGTGATTGTCGTTTGAACATTTCTGGATCGATCCGCCATCAAGTTGATAAGTTTAATTATATCAAGTGCTGTGAGCAAAGGCTATAAATCTCCACCTCCAACATCCTCACACGCAACATGGCCTACTAGCCGAGACACCTTCTTTATGTGTACAGATGTGACGTAATGACGCAAAGACATGCTCAAATTTCCCATGGAAATACACCAGTACCACTGGAATCAAAAACATTATTACAAGCTTACTGTTTTGAATCGAGCTAAGGCAAGCAGATAGTTTTGAACACTGGCTGGTTATGTACTTGCTCAAATTTATTTTGGATAATTTTTAATCCAAAAAAGTTACGGACTGCAGCTTTAACATCACAGACTTTATTTCACCATGATTTCATTTAGATTGTAAAACTCAGTAAAGAACATACTAGAGATCTAGGATGGAAATTCAGACTAAAGAAAATAGTACCAAACAAGACATGCAGAAATGTAAGATGACAGCCGCATAACCCAATTATCCTGAAATAGCCTATGAATGGCTCAGACTGGTTCAAGTCGGTTTAGTCCTGGATCATTAAATCTGCAGGCTCATCCTTTTTATACGAGGGCCTTTTGCTGGGATTGAGCCCCATAACATTTGCCTAATTTCGTATCCAATTAAGAATAAGCACACATCAAAGGTCTGGCACTTAGTGACCCCCTAAGAGCCAATAAGCTGTCCTGACTAACATCACTCAGCTCTTTCTGGAGGAAAATAAACAAAGCTAATAAGACAGAAAACTGATTCTGTAATCAGGTCTCTTCCCAAGTTAATTCAAGTGGAGAAGAAAGGTATCAAGATCATCAAAGGCTCAGGTAGATTTATCAACCTCATAAATAACCATGTCATGTTGCCTTCCTTGTAACACAACTGATGATGTACCAGTGTGATCCATCATTCCTTAAAGTAATCCAAAACAAACCTAATCTTTGAGACGTACACAAACAAAGCAAGATCTAACAGACACATGTTTTCAGTCATTATGATGAATTACACGGACATGGAGTGGACTGAGATGGCCTACCTTCAGATTGCCTTTAGCCATGTTTTGCAATACCCAGATGCGATGAGACCAGGCATTGTAGTTGCTGGGGTAACGGCCGGCTGCATCTGCGCAGACCTTCATCTCCTCCTGCAAGGCTCTCTGCAGTCGCTCACACCGTCTCCTGCTCACAGCGTCTCCTCTGGGTTCAGCCTGATCCTTCAGTTCTTGTCCAGAGCACTCGTTCTGTAGCCGCTGCAACACCCAGCGCCTGTGTCCACACAACACAAACAAATTCAGCAAACTGATCATAAACATATGTCTGGATGCACAAGAAATTTAACACACTTATGGTTTTATTTAAGAGAGCAAAAATCAGCAAATTCTAAAAAAAATTATTCTTTCAAAAGAGTTTTAAATTGGCCCAGATTGACAACGCCGATAGCCTCATGGGCAGCGCGCCGACATATAGCGCTGTTGCGCTTCGGGCGACCAGAGTTCAAATCCCGGCTCGTGGACCTTTCCCGATCCCGTCCCCCCTCTATATCTTACCTCGCTTCCTGTCCACTCTATACTATCCTATCACAATAAAAGCAAAAATCACCACAAAAAAAATATTATTAGCCCATATTATCTCAGCACCCTGAATATCTGACGACACAATATCATCTGCAGACAATAACCTGATCCAATTTGAATTCAAGTACTTATTTGCAAAATATCTGACAGCTCCAATGTGTCCTGCAGGTACAAATAATTTCTCAGTCTTGTCAGTTGCGCAAGCTACGGGTGTTTAATAGTGTTCCAGGGACTTAAGTAAATTGGTTTGCCCTTGCCCTTGCAGTAGTGACGAAATTCTGCTTCAGACAGTGCCATTGTTGACATGTTGCAAGAGGTCTGCAACTGCAGCCGGTTTCATTTCATGGTTGCCTGGACACTGCTTTCGTTTCAGCCAGTTTGAGAGCATTGTCTCTACCGTACAAATACAGCTACATGAAAGCAGGGCACATTTTCCGGTACAGCACATCAAACTATTCCATTATTAATTTCTTAATGCCTAATTTATTATTCGTTTTTTTATACATCACTATTTGAAAATTCAGACTCATCTAATTTAATGGTGAACTAAAGTACTCTGGAAAAATAGGACACTAGAAGCGTGCAGAACGCAGCACTTCTATAATGTGTAATTTAATATTTTAAAAGACCTCATTTAACTGTATACACTAAAAGCAGAACATCTTGGGAGAGTCACACAATAAACCCTCAGTGCACTAAAGCAGGTGCCTTCACTGAATTTCATTTTTCTATTATATTTATTCATAGTTACAAAAAAAGTATATTGATTTTTTTATTTAAGATATTAAAAAAATGCCCAAACATTTTATTATGAAAAAACAAAAATCAAACTTGATTGAGGGCTGTGGGCCGAATGTAAACGTTCCACTATATCCATTTATATTATTAAAAAAAATTTGTTTGATCAAAATACACTTATATTCTCTACAAATAATGCAAAAAATAAAATAGAAATGAAGATATGCTTTCCCTTTTTTTTTCAGCCATCTTGTGACATGACATTGTGGGCCCCGATTTAAAGGGAACCTATTATGCCCCTTTTTACAAGATGTAATATAAGTCTCAGGTGTCCCCAGAATGTGTCTGTGAAGTTTCAGCTCAAAATATCCCACAGATAATTTATTATACCATGTTGTAAATGCTAATATTTTAGTGGTAGGAAAATCATGTTGTTTTTATGCCTGTACAGCTCGTGCCTCAGATACTCTGCTAAAAACTAAAACATCTATTTGGTTTTGATTATCATCTCTATCGCGGTCACACTCATTTGACATAGCAGTTCATCATCATGAAAGTTTATTATCTGTATGCATTTTAAAGCCAATACAGTCTAAACTTCTGATATATGGTTTTCTAAACGCACACATCCGAAGCACACATACAGAAAGCAGGATGTCAGATGGCGCGTCCCTTGAGTATTAAACTAACTTCTCTTTCACGTCTTATTGCGCTTAAACTGTCAAATATACTCAAGGTTATGTCAAACAAAGTTCACAGAAACAGTCGGTTATGTGTGTGAACGTAAACAGCAAGTAAAGAAATTGCATGTGTATATTAGATCTGAGTATTAAAGTGAAAGCAGTGTAATATACAGTACCTTCTGCTATATATGATGTTAAAATGAACAGAAAATCACTCGCTGCTCTTGACTGAATTAACTTAGCTTTAATAAGAACACTTTTCTTACATGAATGCTGCTGTTAAATGCTCTGGCGAGGAGATAAACATGGCGGACTGAGTACAGCTCACTCAGGCCGAGGTCTATGCTTATTTGTGACATCACAAAAGCTAGAATCTGCAATTGGCTTGATCTGAGACACTGCTTATATTTATGGGGATTGAAAACAGAGGAGTGGGTGGATTTTTACCATTATAGGGCGGTTGTCCACACACACTGCCGACACACATTTATGTTCAAACACCATGTGAAAGTGAATTTTGCATAATAGGTCCCCTTTAAGATAAATTAAATTCATGCCTAAATTTTTTTTAAATCCTCTAACCTGTGTATCCATGTCTCTGGGCTTTTAGGATGCTTAGATAGTGCTAGTTTGCCCAGGTAAAGGTCCTTTTCTGGGTTTAACACGCCACACTGCAGGAGCTCTTTCCTACAAAACATACAAGTTCATCAATGCCCAGATGAATTCACAAAGATATGCAAAATCAAAACAACCAAATAAAACAGTACAGCACCACCTCCTGGACGATATGTTTCTTCCATGCAACATTAGCTTAAAGACATTCAGTCAAGATTTTTATATAAAAATCCAAGTAAAGAATAGTAAAGCTGCTTTCTTAAACCAGGCATGGATTAAATATCCATAGTGTTTCCTGTACAAAACTAAATGTTAGCAAAGCAGTGAATTTGTGGAAATAATTGCTCCCCATCTCTGAAATTATGAAAAAGCCACATTTAGAGTTCAATGTAGCAGCAGCCTTTTGATGTCTTTTAATGTCCCAAATTAGACACGACTTTCTAAAGATAACAGCAATGACACATTCAGCGCAATAAAATGACACTGAATCCTGACATCAAAGTGAAGAAAGAGAGAGAATTTCTAAAATAAATAAGTGAATAAATACCATAGATGTACATGATCATTAAGAAAATATATGAAGGTTTTCAGGTAACAATCATGAAATACAATGAAAATGTACCTGACATTCCACGCAGTGGTAAAATCTGGGTTTAATAGAAGCAATGTGCAGGTTATATCTACCAGTGCTTGAAGAGAAGGAGAGAGAAATCATTTTTTTTCAGTCTGAACTGTTGTAGGAACAGCCATCTTTTAATAAAGACTTATGCTGCCTTCATGTGCTGTCGGAATTATAGTTAATACTAGTTTGCTAGTTAAAAAAACAGGACATGAACGCCCTCTCAAGTCAAAATTCAAATGTGATGAGCTTGAAATCTCAACTTCAGAAGTGGGAAGTAGGAAATTTCCGACAGCACGAGAAGGTAGCATAAGGTCACGGCAATGTGAGCCGGCTGAACAATCTAACCCAATAAACCTTCGTCCTACCTTCCCGGTCGAGCCACTGCTTTCTCTGCCTGTAGAGCAGGAGTTTATTATGCACATAGGGCAGCAGGAACTTGACACACCAGCTCTCCACTCCCAGCTTATTCTCCACCAGGACGATGGGGCTTCTGTTGTATCGGGCTTCGGGGCACGGAATGAGGCCGATTTCATCACTGTGAACACATTTTAAAAGATAAAAAGCAGAACAAGTCACAAGGCTATTTTAAGAAACTCTGCTGAATACTAAGGAGCTGAAGGCAAATGGCAATGCACAAAACATCTCAGCTGACACCGAGTCATTACAGATGTATCTCTCTGGCAGAGATACAAGAGTGTCATAAGAGAAGAGTGAGATGAAATCACTGGGACAGGGCACTGACCTTCAAATAGGGAACACACAGGAAAATAACAATTGCAACATTTAAAAAGACAGGCAATCAAGATATGTTTCATATGTGCACAAAAGTGATATGTTTGGATACACAAGAGAGCCACAATGTTGAAACCATTGAATCTATCACTCCAAATACCAGGAAAAAACAAACAAAACAAAAAACAGACATGGACAATTATTGAGAAAGATGATAATAAATGTAGCATTAAATGTTTTGAAGCTCGTCACGCCCTTTAGTAACTGACAAGCGAGTAAGTTAACTGATAGAAGCACCAACAGCTGTAACATGACAAGCATGCACACTTTTCACTTCGCGTTTCACTCAGAAAAACTTTCAGCGTTTGCACGGAGCAGTTAAACAGATATCCCAGACAACATATCACACGAGCTGGTCTAAAAGCGAGGGTCGGTGAGCTCTACCTGCTGCTGGCCTGCGCCGGGCGCCAGCGGGTTAGAGCTGGTTAGTAGCCCGTTAGCCAGCCACTGCCTGCGCAAGTTACACGGGCTGCTGCACTATGTTCTCCCTGCGGCTGAGCGCGAGGGTCTGAACCACTGGAAGCATTAAACTAGACGACCGCGTGGTAAACAACGATGAGAGATCACATACGTACATGTTCGGGTTTCTTTTAAAGGCGTTATTGATATCTTTCACAACTCTCTGGACCAAGACATCCACCTCCTCTTCCGACTCAGCCATTTTCAGAGCCCGAGTGACGTCAACGCGGGTGACTCAACCTCATCCGGGACATTTCCCAGTCATCCAGTAAAACATGTGCTGGAGGGATGTCGATTACTCTTGTAATTTCTGTAAAGGTGAAAAGGACACTAACTATTTCATTCATTTTTCCATTGCATAATGCATACATACAAACATATATTGGATTGATGTGGAGCATTTAATTAAGACAAATTGAACACTGATTTGACATAATAATAGGCTACACTTCAATGATCATAAGGCGTAGGCTACTTCATACATTTGTTAAATTAATGGGGAAGTTTCACACTCATTCAATGAAATGGTCTGACTCCAAACCTAATTTTTCTTGCTTTAAAAATAATGTAAGCTTTATTGTTCTGTTTTGTGTAATTGCCATAGTAAAAGGGCAATTAGTTTAACAGTAAACATTGTAAGCAGGTACGATGTTGTATAAAGTAGCACCCTTTTCCTTTTGTCTGTTGTAATTTTGTTCTTGTCCTCTGGTACTGTTTTTATTTTTATTTTACTTAAGTTACTTTGCATTTTTACTTTGAATGAATATGTCTCATTGTATTGTTCTGGTTATGGGGGGGGCTAAACATTATTTAAATTTATTAAAGGACTCACATATAGAAACAGTTTTAATTGCTTTGGTACTATGTGTATGAAAAATTGTCTAGATATATATTTTTATTTCTTTTTCAAGAACAAGAACAAAAGTTGGGTTTTACTTCCTTACATTTAAGTAGGCTATATGAAATTAAGCAAAAAATTAAATTGTTCCACCAGTCTTTTCCAGTAAACAATACAGTTTGGCAAGGTGACAATATTTATTTGATAATAAAGAACGAATAGTTTTATTAGAAATTGAAACTCTGCCAATAGCAGTATCAAATAGGATCAAAAGCAGAAAGTGGTGCCAAACTGTTTTGGGTATTAGCTCTGAATAATGCCAAGACCCCTATGGGAATCGCATCCATGACAATAGAAAACTCCCTTGGTGTCATGGAAGCATTGGAAAATTGACAAGACAGGCTGTGACTCACGAAAATAACCAATCAAAGCCGCCATTTAAGTTGGTGGCAGGATATTTTCTCTTTTCCATCAAAATCAAATATCAAACTAAATATTAATTTTCAGGTCAAAGTCATGCATATATCAGGTCATCACAGCTTACTCTATTTTACTCCTATACAACAAGCCAAACGATACACTGATTTGGTAAACACACTTGTAGCCTCTTTTATAAATAGGCCTATATAGAAAACACATATGTTATATGTTTTCTTCAATGACATGAACTAATCATTACACTATATGCTTAAAAGTTTATGTATTAGTCCTAGTTTACATACAAACTTTTAAGCTTCACACCTCATCCTCAACAAACTTCAACATTGTAACACTGATGTTGCTGGATTTAGAATCAATACATTACACTCTAATTTACCCATCACCATCACCCTGCATTTTATCCTGCAACTTTTATTATTATTATCATTAATATCAACACTCCTGTCACTTAGGTGTGCATATGCCGCATGCGTGTTGTTATTGAAGGGACCAGACTGATGTTACAGTGAATACCAGTAGAGGGAGACGTGGTTTTTGGTCTGGGTCTGGTGTGTTGAGATGGTAATCTGGAACAGAACTGAATTACTCTTCATCATGACAGTTTGTGGATGAGTTCCAGTTCTTGATATGAGATGATAAAAAAACTTAAACTGACTGGTGTTACCCCATAAGTAGATGTATAGCAGTTTCTAAACAGACAAACAACTTAAATTGTAAAGCTAAGCTAACTAGTTTAGTTTATTTATTGAAGTTTGTATTTGGTGTTGGCTTATCATTCTCACTAAAAGAAACTGTGAGAAAGTGAAGTTTTCCTGATGTTTGGAGAAACAGGATGAAGTGTTTATCATCATAGCATAATAGCATAACTATTTAAATGCTCACAGAAAGTTTTTTTTTATGAACATGTTCCAGTCGTTACACAATATAGGTAACAAGAGTTCACTGTGATCCAGGAGATGCAGCTAAGCTGACAGTTCTTTTGGCCTTGCTTTTGATTAATAGTATTTGCAGGAGTTGTTGCATAATAAATTATGAAATGTAATCTTGCACTTTAAGAATTGAGTATGATTATAGTATTAATAAGACTAATAATTCATTCTGGATTTTAAGATCCAGCATCTCAATACAGAAGTTATGAATCATCACAACAGAATGACAACTTCATCTGTAAAGATTTGCTTTTATCTCACCTTAATAAATTTAGCTGATTTGGATTATCTGTATGTGATAAATGAGTGTTGCATTGGGAGACTCATTTGGGGGAATGGATAAGAATTGAATTATTGTCCCCCAAATAATTGTACCAATTAGTAATAAGTACATTATTTGTCTCAAAAATAATGAAAATCCCAAAATTAATTGTAAATATATTCCAAAATGAGTAGTGATATGAGCGTCTATCTTATCATTTGCTCTCTGTGACCAGATCCTTTCCCTGGTTTGTTATCTTTACAGATGATGCAACTGAGTGTCACTGATTACAGGACCATTGAACTGATGTTATGTCTTTATTTATCTCAAGGCTGTGTTTCCTTTCCTCACATCTACTTAACTCGCTCTTTCATTCCCTTAATAGGACAGTGCCCTATAAATGTGGAGCTTACCTTTGAGCCCCAAGGGACAGAGTATACACTTCAAAACAGTTTCTCCCAAAGCTTCTTCTCATTTTGAACGGGAAATAGAGATAAAGATAACTGGAGAGGAAATTTCCTGTGGTCATTTGTAGGCTATTCACAGAAAAACATGCAAGAGTGAATTTGCGAAGCTGTCAGCATAATGTGTTTAACTAAATGCAAATGTGTTAGGATAAGTGATCATATAATGACTGAAGATTGGGTCATGTGTTCTGCTATATGTTACAGTAAATCGATACCAATCAGGCCCACGATTGACAGGAAGCCTGATTCAGAAGGCACTGACCTGACAAATCAGCTGCAATGGGGTAGAAACACTTGGTGATATTTAGGGGGATTCAGTTCAGTAGTGACCTAAAAACCTCTTTTGCTCATGACATGCAGTTTCCTCTTTGAGAGTTTTTAAATGGAATCTTTTCTGCACGATGTTTAATTAAACCCATTTAATAAATGAATGCTTCTGCACGATCTCAAAAACCAACGCTGCATGGTCTTTACATTACACTATTTTAATTTGAGGAGGATCTTGTTCTCTTTCCAGACATACTGTATGCAAGGTTTTTATTGCACATTTCCTGTGGCTTAAGGCTTTGATACCTAAAAAGTGGCACAGACCTTTTGTTGCTATGGCAGATTTGTTGTGATACAACTCAATGAGAAGCATGACATCATTTTCCACTACCAGAGAAAGGCACAATATTACAGTGTGGAGACAACCACAGTATCCTGAGTGACCCACATAAAGTTAGCATGTCTGCCTTTTGGAGGTAACTGTTTCAAGGTGCACGACTTTACACATTTTCCTGTATAAATCAATGCCTCCATTTACAAGTCATATCGCCTTTATTAATCACTGGAGGAGTTTGTTTCACTTTTCTAATACAGTATACACTTAATTTATTATTAAGTTATTATTTTTAAGTGACAATTATATGTTACAAATACGTTATGATATCAATATACACTGACTTACCTGATGTTCTATGTTTTGATTGTAAAAGTGCGGTCAAATTTTACTATTGTTTGGTGAATTATTGAAAAATCCAGTCATTTCAATATTTCACGTGCGGGTGAAAGTTTTCCCTTACTGATTTCGTAATGGGTGGACCTATACAGAAACTGTAAAAAATTATATGATCAATAAGTTATGACGACATTACACTGCTTTAACTCATCGAAATAAGTTAAGCTTTTGTAAAACTTTTTTATGTTACACAAGATTCAACTCATTTTTTTAGTCAGTTTAATGTAATTTAAGTTGAAATGACTTAAACATTACAGTGAATTGGTTTAAAAAATGACTTCAGTTTGAGCTGTGCTTCATACATTGCTACTCTATTGTCAATAGAAAATGAACATAACAAACTAATGTGACCTTAACTTTTACTGCTTTTTAATGCAATTAGATTGACCCTATAAGTTCAATGTTAATACTATGTATGATGAAATCAATGGTTTGAGTTCATGTATTACATTTAGACAGTCTTTAGTTTAGTTTTGCTTAAAGGTGAAATGAGGTAAGTGCAGAAAACTGAGGGAAAATTGTGTTCAGTTCCAGTGCTGCTCACTGTCTGTCTCCATCTCCCACTGAACTGGCATGTCATACCTTTTACAGTGCAAGTGAATGTCTGCATGAATTTGTTAAAGAAAAAAAAGAGGACATGTCTGATGTTCCAAATGTTTGAAAGCACCTAGGATGTTATCAATAAAATATGAATGTAATATGATTAGATAAGGAAGACCTACAACTGAATTCACCAGTGAGAGCTACCAGTGCAGATCTTCTTATTTTCTTGATATGACTAAACAAACCATGGCACTGTTGCTAAACCACCTTTTGTAGTTTGCACAAATGAAAGACACAGGCATGTAATCAGACTCTGACAGTTTACAGTTTAGCCTACATTGACTTCAACAAACTACTGATAGACTTTGTATTTTCAGTCATCAGATTAATTTACTTTGTATTTTCAGTCATCAGATTAATTTACATTGTGACTGTGTATCAGATGTAATGCACTCTGTCTGTGTCTGTAAAGGTGTGAACCAAATGGCCCACAGTCATATGGCTCACACAGACAAATGGCCCATAGAAACTGATGGGTGTGAAACCACATTGCTCAAGGTAGATTGTAGTATAGATCGATCTCCTGTGGGAGGTCCTAAAAGTTTTCCTTTGTTTGTAGCCCTTTTGTCTTCATGTTTAAAGTTCTGTCTCAGACACAGAACGTTGGGTTAAGATTGTTGAAGGGCGACATGCTAACATCGCTACTGAAGGACTGCTACACTACAAACCTTCAATAAATTCTTCTCCCCACAAGAACACTGGTCAAGCTTACTTATTTTATGTATTGGAGAAATCGAATACATTGGCGAGCCACCCAAACCACTGCTCGGCCAAATACACCAAAATCTAACAATTTGGCGAGCCAGCCAGGAGACACTGACAAGAAGAGAACTCACCAACTGCAACAAGGAGTAAACCAAGAACTCACCAGCTGCAACAAGAAGTTAACGGAATAGTTTTCGAGTATCTGAAGTTCAAAAGATTGCATCTGTGGACAATTTATTTGAATCAACTGGATCCGGTCTCAAATATCCTAATTTGGTGAGTGAAACTTATCAGCTGTCTAAAAGAACATCTTCTGAAAAGAATAATAGTAGACCAGTAAAGATTTGTAGTGTAGTCACACATACTGTGTATTGTTGAGAATTTTAGGTTTGGGCCTTTTTCATGAGTCTGTAGGAACCTTTTAAATTATTTAGTTAATTCTCTTGAAACTGTAGGAGCTATAGAAATAAGTTTTATAGCTTGGCTCTGTTCTCTTGAGTCTCTAAGAGTCATTTAAGAAAGAGGTTTGGTCCGTTCTCATGGGATTGTAGGAGCTATTGAAATAAAGTATAAGTTTGGTCCTTTCTCTGGAGTCTGAAGGAATTGTTAAAGAAACAATTTAGTCCGTTCGTCCAGAGATTGGAGAAACTGTATAGGGTTTGGTCTTTTGGGCCTTTTTCATGAGTCTGTAGGAACCTTTTAAATGATTTAGTTAATTCTCCTGAAACTGTAGGAGCTATAGAAATAAGTTTTATAGCTTGGCCCTGTTCTCTTGAGTTTCTAAGAATCATTTAAGAAAGAGGTTTGGTCCGTTCTCATGGGATTGAAGGAGCTATTGAAATAAAGTATAAGTTTGGTCCTTTCTCTGGAGTCTGTAGGAATTGTTAAAGAAACAATTTAGTCCGTTCGTCCAGAGATTGCAGAAACTGTATAGGGTTTGGTCTTTTGGGCCTTTTTCATGAGTCTGTAGAAACCTTTTAAATGATTTAGTTAATTCTCCTGAAACTGTAGGAGCTATAGAAATAAGTTTTATAGCTTGGCCCTGTTCTCTTGAGTTTCTAAGAATCATTTAAGAAAGAGGTTTGGTCCGTTCTCATGGGATTGTAGGAGCTATTGAAATAAAGTATAAGTTTGGTCCTTTCCCTGGAGTCTGTAGGAATTGTTAAAGAAACAATTTAGTCCATTCGTCCAGAGATTGCAGAAACTGTATAAGGTTTGGGACTGATGTTGCTGCAAGAATTGGAATGGAAGTATGGAATGGAATGGAAGAATTGGAAGGAATTCTTGACTGGGTGCTAATTCAGTAGCCAATATAAGATTAAAATGTTTGGGACTGATGTTGCTGCAAGAATTGGTAATTCTTGACTGGGTGCTAATTCAGTAACCAATATTTTAGTTTTGAATTAAACAAACTAATTGGGTTAGAAACTATAAGTTTATTTGCCTTCTGATGAAAAATGCAGAATGATCTAAAGTATATTGTCTAAGGGACAAATTTGAACCAAGGTAATCCAGCCTTCTGAGTTAGGACTCAGAAAGAACTGAACAAGTCTTATCAGTCGGGAGTATTTCAGAAATGAAACTTAGTCTGAAAGTGAATGTTTTGTTTTGAATGTAGGATTGAAAACTAAGCTGAGTTAGTAAATTTATGATTTGTCTATGTAACTGAAATGGTCAGTTCTCAGACTGCTGAGAATTTAAATCCGAATAAGCACCTTTAACGGCTCTAACACCTTTTGTTTTGTTTCCACACCTCTGAGGGCACTTCTCCTGTAGCCTACTTGCCATGGCTGAGTCTGCACTAAAAAATGGTAACAGCCCTGCACTGAGGCCAACAACAGAAAGATATGGAACAGAACCTCCAAATGTTACCATTGATCAGATGATGGACAATCTGAATGCATATTTGGGCAAAAGGCTGGGATTAAGGAAGTGCCATGATGACATGTGCCAGAAGTACGGCATCAAGCACTCAGAGAGTGGACTATGGGCCTTGCCGGACATTAAAAGGGCTTATGGAAAGATGCAGCGCTTAAGGACAAACACCAACAGAGATGGCTTGTCTGTGATTTTGGTAAAACAAATTCTACAGCATCGACAGAAGTGTGAGATTGACAAATCACAGTGTGAGTGCAATGCAGAGAAAGCAAAGGTTCGAGCACTGGCTGAACAATTGCAAAATGAGAAGAAGGACAAAGAAAGACTCTTAAATGATAATGACAAGCTGTTAAAGTTGCTATCCACACAACTGGGATCAAAAGACGGTTCTGGAAGAAAAAATCCCATGAAATCTAGCAGCAAGATAGAGAAAGAGTCACTCTACCCATTTAAAGACCTCAAGAAGATTGAGGATCAACAACGTCATTATCTGCTAGAAGAAAGTGACAGCATCGCTCTACTGGGAGTCCTGATGACAGTGATGTTGAATCTGGGACATATGCTCATGTCACCAAGAAAAACAAAAAGGTTAGACTCGCTCCTGTAATTGTCAAGAACAGAAGGACTGAAATTGAAGTTGACAATGAGGAGGAGTATGAGGAGGAAGGCGAAAGACGAACCCGCATCGTAAAAAGAACAATTAAGAAATATGTTCCACATAGAACATACCAACCAGCTTCTCCAGAGCAAGTTGACAAATGGTCAAAAGAATTGCCAGACGTGTACAAGCAACTAAGGAAAGCTTGGCAATTTCTTCAACGCTTACAGAAAATCTACAATTTACATCCAGTAGATGGTGTGATGATTGTTAATGTGAACTTAAGGGACAATGACCAAAAGAGGTTAACTGAAAGTGTTGAAAACAGGGTAGGCGAGTCTCAAGAAAACATTGAGGCTGGATGGGAAGCTCTACGAACATTCTTGTTTGAACTGAAACCAGCAGAGGTTAATTGGGCTAGAATTACCTCATGCATGCAGAAGACTGGAGAAAGTGTTGCAGAGTTTGAAGAACGCTTCACACAAATTTGGTTGGAACATGCTGGTTTAAATGACAGCGAGGATCTTGACAAGAACACTAGCATGCCTCTGAAAACTGCTTTTGTTAATGGACTGAAACCTGAAGTTTCAAAAGCCCTCAAAATCCAATATGATGACTGGGACAGTATTGGAAAACCTTTTAATCAGATTGTCGAAGACAATGTCAAACAACAACAGGACAATGTGGAATGAGCATAAAGAAAATGAAGATAATAGACAGTCAAAAACTCAAAGAAGATGCAGGTATTGCAACGAAGAAGGACACTGGGTTCGTGATTGCAAGCTGAGTTTAAAACATCAAAGCGATGACAAGGACAACCTGTTGAGAAGGTTTTAGCAGTTGACAACCAAACAAAAACAGATTCTGCTAAAAGCTGTTGAGCCGCAGGGAAACTGTTGAGCCTCTCTCTGCAGCACCAACTAGTGACATCTCATCAGACAGCTGATGGAATCCATGTGTATGCAAAAATGACAAATGAAAACACCACCCCAAAGGTAAAAGCATACACAGAAGTCTCAATAACTGAAGCCAAAGATGATGTCCTAGTAGAAGGTGCTGTTATACAAGCCGTAAAGGAGAGAGGTGCACATACAGCGGCATTAAGAACTTCAGCAAGTTTTGCCATGTAACCTGATTCAAAATGAAGCATCCAGAAAACAAATGCAATCAATAACGGAAGCTAAAACAAAACTGCATAATGACAAGCAATGCAGTAAGGATGACCACAAGGAAATTGGACTATGCCCTTTTGAACATGTCACAGGCCGGCCCATGTCCAATGAAAACCTAATATCTGACAGCCTTGCCCAAACTGATGAAAGACTCAGCCTGGTAGGACACAATGCCAAGAATCAATTTTCACCATTAGAATCGAGGAGGGAAAGCCTTCATGATCTCATGGTAACTGATGAAGCAGTTAAAGGGATAGTTCACTTTGAAATTAAATTTTGGTATGTTTTAGCTTACCTCAAGGGCATCCAAGATGTAGGTGTCTTTTTTTCCGCAGTAGTTTCAATTTTGATATTTTTAGGTCAAACCGTTCTTGTCTGTCAGTCCTATAATGCAGGTCTATGGTCACTGTCTCAAAGAGCATGCACAGAGTCCAAATTAAACAATTCCCCATCGTCCAAATGAAACAATTCCCCATCGTAAGTACACATCGATGGCCTAAGACACGAAACGAGTGGTTTGTGTGAGAAAACGAACAGTATTTATATCGTTTTTTAACTCTTGTACACAGCCACGTCCAAGTGATCTGAGGGCGCTCGCGCATCCTGGTGTGTGACGTGTGCGCAGACTGGTGCATAGATATGCTGTGTACAAATTTTGACTCATGGATCACAGGTTTTGAAAGGTTACACTGTCTTACCTTAAGACATGCAAAGGGATATGTTGATGGTAATAATTCAATCTAGGCCAATTAAATCATTAACAATTTATTACATGGATCTCTAGTTCTTCTGATTGGTCATTCATGGAATTCAGCATACAAACGCTGTAGCCTATAGCAGGCTGCTCATCTGGGTTATTGAAACTGTGGAATTTTTATTTTTTTGTCAGTTGAACTTATGTACTTGAAATGTACTTCATGTGGTAACATCTAAAATAACTGGTTCCCTTTCGAGGAACTTGCGTTGTGTCCCAGCTGATGCTTTGGGGTACGCCTTCAGCTTGACTGTGTCTGAAGCACGTGTGCAACTTCAATCTTCACCGGTGCTGCATTACCTCGTGATGTGTGCCGGCGTAAGGTGGAAGCTAAAGGGAAGATGGCAACACAATAGCATCAGCTTTCTGTCTTCAGCAACACTCTGTGTGACTGTCTTATTTGGTGTTGTCTGTACCTTGTATCATTATATATATATATATATACAGTTTTATTTTGACATTTCTTTCTGCCGTTGTCCTGATGCCATTTTGAAGTGTGTGCGCGCCTCTCTCCAGTTCGCATTGCACACACTGGGGGGAGATAAGCGTTTTTTAGAGCTCTTCAATTTAATTTGGCAAATTAAGTTTGCAAAGTGTGTAAATTGAAATATTAGGAGAAGGAACAAATTATATAATACATGAGGAATTATGAAAAATTTTAAATGATACAGGACTGGTAAAAAAATTATTATTATTTTTTTTTCTCAACCAAGTGTTTTCAACCAAGTAGTGCTCCACACTCCAATCCAGTAGGTGGCGGACAAGGCACCTTTTAGTTGGTTTGCCAACCGCCATTTAAACAACAGAAGAAGAAGAGGAAGAACGCGTGTAAATTGATTTAATATGATCTTGTAAACAGTACAGAAACTGTGTTCTGTTGTATGTTATATGCGTGAGTGGATTAAGAATTTGAAGATATGACGTGTGGGCCATATGATATGTATTAGCAGGATTTTGAACCATTAATCAACTCACTAGTGTTGTATCATACTGGTGAATGTTGTCATGAAATGCCCACAAGCGATTTATAAATTTTTTTCATGTTGATCCACAGGTATTTCATTTTTATTGTCTTTTACATTCTTGTATTGTGTTAATGTTATTATGTTTCAATGTTATGTGTATTTTTCTCAATTGTTACACATGCAGTTCGCATTGCACACGCTGGGGAGAGGTGAATGTTGTCATGAAATGCCCACAAGCGATTTATCAACTTTATTGATGTTGATCCACAGATGGTGAGAAGTCCATGCTGGGCGTGACTGTTAATAAACATTAATGTACACAACGCAGAGAGAGAGAAACGCAACAGCGGTTAGCTTCAGACCGGTTACACTTGGATGTGGAGCATGCACGGTCAGATCTTGAGGGAGCTGGCAGTGTACACTGTGAGGCGCTCCCTCTCAGAAAGCTCCGCTCTCGCCTGGCCGTGTTTGAAGAGAGCGAATGCAAATGCAAATGGAACTAGTGGAGGGGTTTAATATGGCTTCGGCCCTTTCTCAGCCCTCATCCGCTGGTTCTTTTACTCAATCTCGGGATATGGATATTCTTTCGCCCCGAGTGAGAGCTTAATGTTGGGATTGTCTAGTTCTGAGGAGTTAGACGTCCCTAGGTTGCATCCCATTTTAGATCTTCAGCACTTAAACCGGTCTCTGAGAAGATACAGGTTCAAGATGTTGACAATCCCTTTAATCGTGTCTCAAATCAGGTCCAAGGACTGGTTTGTCACGATCAATCTGGAAGATGCATACTTCCACATTTCCATCCTTTAACAATACAGGAAGTTCCTGAGGTTCACTTTTGGGGGCGAACAGAGGTGCGGGAAGTAGGGATGCTGGGGGTTTCACGGGATTGTAAATGCAATGCAAATTTTTGTTCATTTCCATTGTTTTTTAGCATTTAGTAATTTATTTGTTCATCAAGTTATTGGGATTGAGACTCAACAGCAAGAAAAGTATGCTTTCTCTAGTTCAGAGAACCATTTTTCTTTTGGGTTGCTGTACATGAGACCCCTACCCCTACAAACCCCTGGGGTTTCCCCAAGGGCCAACCCTTTTCGCACGATCAAGGTTACGCGCAGGTGCCTTCATTCATTGACCATGTGAAAGAAGCCTTGGTTCCTATCCCAGGGTCCAGTCCTGGGGGCATTAGGGTTGGGTACCGTTCACATTTTAACCTGAAATGCGGTGCAGGTACCCAACGGTATCTTTTTTCTGTAATTTAGACATGTTTACCTCAATAACTGTAAAGAAACTAAGTCATTTGTAGAGGTGTTATTCACATTATGCCAGAGCTGCCTTGATCACTGTCTGCCATTGTTTGTGATGCTTGAATATGAATAAAAACAACCATTTTAGTAATAAAAAATAATAATTTCTATGAAATGTTTTGTTTTCCACAAATTCTGTGTTATGAATTTTCTAGTAATCAAATGAAGACATAAAACATTAATTTGATTGATCTTTTTTTTTGTCAAACAACATTGCACAACTGAGCTTATATATTTTATACTGTTAAAATTACAACAAGAAAACTTTTAATTATTCCTTAAAAAATAAATGTTTTATAATAATTTATTATTATTAGTGTTAGAATTATTATTAAATTGAGATACCTAAATTCTACTGTACAACAGTTACATATTATCAAGTTAAACCGAACCTCTTATTTTGACGGGTTGAAGACATTTGAGTTTCCGTGTGTTAATTATATAACGGTAGTTTTTCTTAAATGAAACTGTAAAATGCTGATGAACTTCAGTGACTCTCAGAGCGGCTCTGGAAATGAAGATCATGCATTCATGTTCTCATAGTGAGACCGCAGAGGTTGAAAAACACAGCGAGCGTCACGCGTGCTTCAGTGTGTGTGTGTGCGTGTGTGTGTGTGTGTGTTAAATGAAACGGCGCGTCTGCGTCACTCATTCACACAGAGACACGCAGAACATGCAGGATTCGTATTTAAATAGTCTTATACTCTCGCGCCCAGATGCGTTCTCAGGTACCGAAATTTGGCACCAATTGATTTAATGTGAATCGGTACTCAGTATACTGAAGTAATTCGGTTGGTGCCATTAAAAGTACTGAGTTCGGGACCCAACCATAAGGGGCATCCTGTCATTGGAAGATTTCGTCAACAGATGCACCCCTCATGGGCTGAGGAGTGGTCATGGAGGAGCGCCCAGCCCAGGGCCTCTGGAAGGAACATCATCTCTCATGGCACATGAGTTGTCAAGAGATGTTAACAGTAATGCTAGACCATCATGTTCTAGTGAGAATGGACAACACGTCAGTGGTCTCTGACATCAACCATCAGGGCGGTCTGAGGTCGCACACCCTATGCAAACTGGCGCACCAGAACCTCTTGTGGTCATGGGGAAAATTGCCATCTCTCAGGACACTCTACATCCCTGAGCACCTGAATTTGGGAGCGGGCATACTGTCGAGGCAGGGGCTGAGGCCCGGGGAATGGAGAGTCCACCCTGAGACGGTGGAGTTAATTTGGAGGAAGTTCGGACGAGCGGACGTAGATCTGTTCGTGTCTCGAGAGACGACTCACTCTCTGTTATGCTTCTCTCTCACACATCCAGCTCCTCTGGGACTAGATGCCATGGTACAGACGTGGCCGAGGCTTTTCCCCTAGTTCTAGAAAGAGCTGGCCAGGACAGGTTTAATTTTCTTCTGGTAGCTCCGTTCTGTTCGGCCCGAGTATGGTTTTCAGACCTGTCAGCTCTTTTAGATGATCTCCCTTCAGGAGATTCCAGTCAGGAGGGACCTTCTATCGCAGGCTGGGGGCACAATATTTCACAATACTTTCTGTAAATGATTCTGCTTTGAAATGATGTGTATTGTTAAAAAGGCTATACAAATAAACGTGAATTGAATTGAATTGAATATTTCACCCCCTGCCGGAGATGTGGAAACTTTGGGTCTGGCCTCTGAGGGGATCAGTTCCTGAATGCAGGTCGCTCCGCCAAGGTGGTAGAGACCATTCGCAATTCTAGAGCACCCTCCACGAGGAAACTTTATATTTTGAAGTGGAGAGGATTCACTTTATGGTGCAGAGGGCACAGTTTGGATCCAATTAACTGCCCAGTGGCTTCAGTGCTGGATTTTCTGCAAGACTGCTTTTCTGCCGGTCTTTCCTCTTCCACACTATGTGGTGGACATTGCGGCCTTCCATGCACCTGTGGGTGGTGGATCTTCGGGGAAGCAACGTTTGGTTTCTCGTTTCCTTCGTGGTACATCAAGGATGAGGCCTACGGCTGAGATCCATTCACATGGGAAGGGTTGTCCTTGGCACCCTTTGAGCCCTTGGACTTGGCAACGATTAAGTTCATTGCTCTAAAGATGGCTTTTCTGTTAGCAATTATACATCACTTAAGAGAGTAGGAGATTGCAGGCCCTTTCGGTTGCCTCCTCCTGCACTGAGTTTTATGTAATCAATAAAAAAGTAACTGTAATCGGATTATGAGCATTTTAAAACATAATGTAATATAATTACAAGTAATTTTTGTAATCGAATTACAATCCAGATTACATGTTATCAGTTACCCACTATAGAGTTAAGATCATTTAAACTTAAATCAGTATTTGAGATTTGATGTATTTGGTGAGTAACTTTGTGTCAGAGTCCTGATCACCTTGCCTGGGTTTATTGACCAGCTGTTACTGACCAGGGGACAATAACCAGCTGACTGTATCCTTTAATAAATGTGCAAAAATCATTGTATAAAACAGGCAAACATGCATCTGTCAACATCTGTCTCACACCTCTCTGTGTCGTTTGACAGAGTTGTAAGAATATGTGTCTAAGGATGTAATGGTGGTTTTGGAACAAGGAACTTGTGAGCTCAACAGCTGCATCAGTAATTCAGCCTCATATTATGCTTTGGCAACAAGAAATGAATAGGCATCAAGCCTCCAGCAATTGGGTCTGCAACTGCTCTGTGAGTGAGAAACTTTTCCATGCCAATCAAACAGGAAGCCACAGGCTGACCATCAGGCATTTAAGCTAACATGCAGACATGGGTGTATGCTTTTGTCTTTAAACTAAATTCATCCTTAATGGAGAAGATATTTTTTATTTTTGTCTATCCCAGCCCCTGAAATCTAAAATCAGGAAAACTGAAAAAGAAACCTGGCATGATACATGTTTGTTTGCAGTATGTGTGGGACGGAAGTTAATTGCAGTGTCCAGTTATAGTGCACTATTGGACTGACTATCCTGGCCAAATGACTTTCTTCACTGCTGAAGATCTGCCAGTGGAAACACAATAAACATGATGGCAAGCATCTGTTTTATCACCAGGCTTACTAATCTAATGCTATAAATGTGTCAGAATATCATGTTGATCTAACAGTGATGCTCTTAATGTAATGCAATTACATAATTTATGAATTAATATGTGACTTTTTAACACAATGTGTGGCAAAACTTTACTTGTTTACATTCTGCTTATTTATTTGATACATATAAATCATTTTAGGCACATTTCATATCCTGTTTAGTGCTATTGGCTGGAACAAGGATCTGCTGGTTTTTATGGTTAGTGGAGAATTCATCCTCCAGCAATCCCATCATTCCTGTTCTTCAGGCTGTGTGTGGAAAAGTGCAGTCCTCCAAGCTAAACACATGGTTAGTGAAAAACCCAGGATCTTCACACAGGACTGCCTGAGAGAGGTCTTCCTGAATGAGGGGAAATTTACAGAACACAGTCCAAACTCACTCTCTGCGTGGCAACGGACATGTAGAGTGAGAGAGGAAAGAGAAAGAAATGACACATTATCCTTAAAATGATTTCCTCATTGCCTCTGTGTGTTGTGTGTACAATATACTCAGTGATCTATCTATCCATTTCTACAGAAACTATTCTAATAGTTTTATTTTTAGTTAACAATAACAATGTGAGTTAAAGGATGAAATATATATATTTGAGTGAAAAAAGCTCATATGACACAATCAATAAATCATTCTAAAATGCAGTGCATGTGTGTTTAAGTGGAGTGCGTTCACAGTAAACATGCAGTGAATCGTCCTGCATCAGACCCAGTCCATGTCAATGAACATAAAAAACTGCACCTAGGAACATATTTTCCACAATATTTAAACTAATTGTTTCTTTCCTTCGTTTTTTTGTTCTTCTCTTTGTTTTGGAGACGTTGTATGTTAACAGTAGAAACCTCTACACGGAGGACAAAGCTCCACAGGTGTGATCCCTAGATGGGAATTACCACAATCCTTGTGCATATGCAGTGGATTTGTTGCTCTGTGGATCTTGTGCCTGCAAGGATATTGCTGTAAAAAGACACAGCCTCATGAACAACATTGTTGAAAGCCTGCAGCTGGGTCTCTGTTGTTAACAATTCCAATTTTATTAGGCAGGTTAGAGAGAAGACAATGTTCCTAACATAAAATCCCATTCCCACCATGTATAGTGTACACCTTTTTTTTTTTTAAACAAAATGACTTTGTTGCTTTTAACTTCACCAGACCACTACATGGACCACGCACGTACTCCTGTGCTGGTACTTCCTGACCTTGCCAGTGGTTTGGTACAGTTAAAGACGAATGTTCCATTATCTCATACTAATTTACTTCAAGGAAAATTAGGAGAAAAATGACATCCCTACTACTCCAGAAATGAGAATAGAAATTGTTCTGAAATTGTTCATATAGTTGTGCTCAAAAGTTTACATACCCCTTGGAGAATCTGCAAAATGTTAATTATTTTAACAAACTAAGAGGGATCATACAAAATGCAAGTTGTTTTTTTATTTAGTACTACCCTGAATAAGATATTTTACATAAAAGATGTTTACATATTATAAGACAAAAAAAAATGCTGAATTTCATAAAAAAAAGACCCCATTCAAAAGTTGACATATTGATGATTATTACCTGCATGATTAGAATTAGGCATATGCCATTTCTGCAGACGTTTACACAGTGGCAAACTCTTTACTTATGGGAGATCCATTGCCAGTACTGAAATAGAAACCTCAACAACCACTCCCTCCTCCCACTGTCTGTTCAGCACTGAGTCGAGAGTCAAGCATGGAGAGTGAATGCAGCGTTCGCAGTCACGCTGCCGTACGCAATCTGCGTTAGTGGAAACTTCACTCTTCCACTCCAGCATCCCTGCAACTTTCGCCATGAGTTTGCTTCACTTCTCAACCCTTCTGGGTAGGTCACTTTTCTTAATGGAAAAAACTGTAACTGTCTGTTTGTTGCTGAATTGACTTTTTGTACATCTATACCAGATAGGCTATAGCTATTATATATAATATCTGGGATATTATAACATATTATAACAGAGCGAGTTAACTCTCGTTAAGACGTTAGTTTAGTGCTTATCTGATGTTATGTCATCCTCAGCAGTCGCTCTTCTAACGCGGGCTCAGACGCAGCTTTTGCGCGGCTCGTGCAGTTTTGACGCGGACAGCTGCGGCTACACGTCTGATCCCGCTTATGCTGCCTGGACCATCAACGAGGAAGGTATGAGAAGTGTTCAAGTTTTATATGTAGCCTGCCAATTATTCTTTTTCTGCCCTAAAAGTATCTGACCATCAGAGACCGCAACTTGTAGAAATCTCAAACTTAAAGGGATAGTTCATCCAAAAATGAAAATTCTGTCATTAATTACTCACCCTCATGTCGTTCCAAACCCGTAAAGACTTTCGTTAATCTTCAGAACACAAATGAAGATCTTTTTGATGAAATCTGAAAGCTTTCTGTCCCTCCATTGATAGCTATGCAATACTACTTTGACACTGCAAAAAGTTAATTTGAGATCGTAAAACTAATCCAAAATTTTCTGAAGAATCACAATTGCTTTATATGATGAACAGATTAGGCTATATATTTAGCCTTTTATTCACATAAACATTCATCAACTTATGCAGCACGTTTGAGCTTCTGCAAGAACCAATGAAGTTCATTCTCATGTTATGCACGTTTGAGCTTCAAGAGGTTTGTTTTCGCATTTGATTCCTGCTTCCTGCTTAGCTACTGTTCAGACGCTCTTGCTTACTGCTTCGCACTTTGCTCTTGAGCTTCTGTTTATGTTCACTGATCAATGTTTATATGTGAATAAAAGCCTAAATTAAACCTGTTCATCATATAAGCGATTGAGTCTCTTCTGAAAATTTGAATCCATTAATCCATTAATATGGATTAGTTTTACAATCTCTTCATGAACTTTTTGAAGCCTCAAAGTGGTAGTTGCGTAGCTGTCAATGGAGGGACAGAAAGCTCTCAGATTTCGTCAAAAAGATCTTTGTGTTTCGAAGGTGAACGAAAGTCTTATGGTTTGGAACGACATGAGGGAGAGTAATTTTGGGTGAACTATGCCTTTAAGATTTTTCCAAAATCATTAGGCTGAAAAAATCAGCCTTAAAGTCACTGTGAATTCAAAATTGACCACTGTTGTTGTTTTTGTCAATTGTTGTTGATAAATGAAATTAATTATCTGTGCACATAATTATTTTTTAAAATGTATGTGCCATTGTAATCTTTAATCAAGAGAACTTTCCCTTCCTCTTGCAAGGACATCTCTTCTCTTTGATGATGTGTTTATAGGCGTGAGGTCTGGACTAGTGCTTAATTTGTAAACTATGAGGTCCTGGAACAATGGTGTGATGGATCCGGCAAGTTAGTGGGGTAGGGAAAGGTAACGGAACATATGCGCAATCAGTTGGGTTTCCATACAACTTTTTTACTGCCAATTCTGAAAATGCGCATATCCTGAAAAGAAACACTTGACATGCGAATAAACTCTCAGAATTAAAGGTATAGTTCTCTCAAAAATGAAAATTCTGTCATAATTTATTCACTCACAATTTGGGGGTGAGTAAATGATGACAGAATTTTCATTTTTAGCTGAACTATCCCTTTAACATATACATTTAATGTACTAGTCGCCGATTATCTTGATGATATCTTGCGCAAAGTAAAGACATCTTTAAAATAGTTAATGTAACTCAAATTCTTCATTAAAGCCAAAAAAAGTATTCTTGTCGCTTCTTAACATTAAGGTTAAACCACTGGAGTCACATGGACTATTTTAACGATGTCTTTACTACTTTTCTGGGTCTTGAAAGTGGTCGTTGCATTGCTGTCTATGGAGAGGTCAGAAATATCTTGGATTTCATCAAAAAGATCTTCATTTGTGTACCGAAGATGAACGAAGGTCTTATGGGTTTTGAATGACATGAGGGTGAGTAACTAATGACAGATTTTTTATTTTGGGGTGATCTAACCCTTTACGGGTTGATGGTTGTAATCTGCACTTCATTGAGTGAGCCTGCTCTACATGACAGGGCTGGCCAGAGATGTTTCACAGATCATGCGTGCTATAACTCTTCTCAGTCCACCATCTCGAAAGTGACACATGTTGCAGGACAGCTGTCATGCTATACCTTGCATGTTACTTGTCTTTGTATTTACCTTAATATTATTGTACTTTAAGCACAATGAGCACTTTCCATAACTGTACTTTTCGGCGCTCTGTTCTAAAAATAAGCTTTGTTATCATTACTTAAATTTTGTTTCTGTCCTCTGCCAAAAACTATGATGGCTGGTGAACAACTGGATGGGCTCAGCTGTTCTGGGGAAAACAGAGGAGATGCTTTAGAATGACTGTTGATCGAAGTATGATGAAAGAAGTGTAATCCAGTGAACATACCGTGGGCAGTTGTCTGGTGTCTCCTGCTTTTGGAGTGAGTTTTTCCCCACAGGTCAATAAAACAAGACTGGGCAATGTGTCTCTGTTTGGTTTCCTAGACAACACTGACTTCGTACTGGAAACACAGCAGAGACAGGCGTCTTAGTTTTAGGAAAATGAAGGAACTTTACTAAATTTTTAATGAATGAATTAAGACAATGATCCATTTGCCATATAACTTTTCTGTTATTTTATAAAAAAGATGTAGGCCTGTGTTACTGTGTATCAGTGTGCCCACTCTTTGCTATGATTATAGCATAGAAAACAATACCATTAAAGGCACACTATGCAAGATTTGTACCTTAATACAACAGCATCGAAATCATTTCGATGGTAAACAAACTCGTAGTTGGGCGAATCATCCCGATAACAAAGCGGGGGGGGGGGGGGATGTTTGTGGCGGGGTGGAGTTTGAGAGGTGGCGCGAATCACGACTTGCTTTACGGCACGACGTCGCATACTTCAACATCACATGAAGCAGCCTCTATGGAAGACACTAGCACGCATTTCAGACGTGAATCATGGCAGAGTCAACGAAGAAAACGAAGAAAGCACGATCGGAAGAGTGCAGAGACGGCTCTGCGTGAGTGGTATTTACAACAGTCACGTTAAATACAAGTAGCTTATACTCCACAGCGACTCTAGGGGTCGCTGTTTGAGAAAAACAGAAACTGCACAGTGTGCCTTTAAATAATACCATTTAGAGCATCAGTCATATTCATTTATTAAATGTACAGGCAGCCAAAAACTATAAATGTAAGAGAACATTTCTAGAAGGACTTGAGATGGAAATTATGAGAAAAAACTGAATCTGGGGATCTGCTAACCTTGTTTCTCCAGACATTTTCAGCAGCTGTAGAAATCATTAAGGCATTTGAAGATGTACAGCAGACATTCACGGAGTTCATCTTAACATTTAACCCTTTTTCTTTTTAAGAATCAGAAGGAGGTGGGCTACTTCCAGCCATTGAATAACAGCTGCTGCAGTGAGTTTTGAGTGTGTAGCGAGAATTGCACTTTATCCTTTATTTGTTTCTTCACTAAATGCACTATAGTATACTTTGGTTTTTAAGCGAACACTAGGTTAATCCCAAAGTATATCTCTTTTTTTTTTATGTGAACACTAGGGTATGCATATAGTGTGCGTGATTTCATCATCAGGATGTTTGAATTAAGATGGAGCCACTTGTTTTACAGTAGAAAAAGAAACAACACCAATATAGTTCCACAAAATGGGGGCTAATTTCAATTGACCTTACAAAAGACATGACTTCACTATTTTAAACACCTACCTCAGAAGCTGATGTCATGGGTAGAGAAATGGGACATTAACGATTGGTATTTGCTCAAGGATTAAATATATGAGATCCCAAAAGAGGGACAAACCAAAGTGTAGAAATTCTGTGTTTTTGCAAGAGGTCATAAAGAGAGAAGAAAAAAAGGCATTGTTTTCATCTGGCACCTGGAATGAATCACCATGAGAACATCTGGAGGTATCAGTGATCACTGAAGCTAACGGCAGCAAACACACTTTTACATCATGTCGAGGTTTGATGCAGATTAAACAAGAGGAAATTGGATACGTTCACAACCTATATGATTACTTTACTTATGACAGCTGATATTTCTTCTTTAATAAACTGTTTAAATGTCAACGTAACCTATTTCTGTGCTCTAAACAGTCGCTTTGTTAAAGTCAGAAGACTAAACGGACTGTTAAATTACCATTTGAGTATCCCATCTGAGTCTCCATTTGATGTGATTGCATGGACTTTATTTTGGAGAACCTGATACGGATCACACCTGTTTTTTGACACACAGTTTAAAATGGTGAAGCAGTCGCCCATTCATTTCATTACGTTTTTAAGAGGTTTCTGTTCATTACTGATGATCCCGTGAGACCCTGGATCATTAGATTGATTTGACTTCAAGGATCTGAAAACCCAGATCCATTGCTTTATCCTGCAATGAAAATAACAGGACTAAATGTAAACTGAATGTTACATTTTGGAAGTGTTTCTATTCTGTTCTTAGACTTCTGCATACATTTCTGTTCTCACCAATACTGAAATTATGACTCTTCTACTTTTTTCAGGTCGCTTCATCACAGCAGATTCGTCATCTTTTGGTGAGAAAGAAAAGTATGTCCTGGTCAGCCCAGAGCTGGAGCTCAGAGACTGGAGCTGTATGCGGTTGGTCTATCAGATCTCAGGCTCAGGCTCTCTTCAACTGCACTTGCGACCCGAGGGCGAGAACTTTGACTACGTGTTATGGACGGCGGAGAAACCCTCAGACAGTTGGCTCATTGCTAGCGTGGACCTCCGTAATATGTCTGGGGCTTACCAGGTATCTGCCTGACATGGCACAGTCACTTCTGTGTTCGAATGCAAAGAAATTCAAGGGGGTTGTGTGTGTGACATAATGTAGTCAAGACTATTCATAGTTTGCTTGAGAACCATTAGCTTAAAAGAAAGTTTGAGTGGAGCTGAGTGAACAAAAGAGCACTTTGTAAATACTACAGTGGATACGTCTCTCCCTTGATCAGAAAAGCGCTTGTACTACTACACAAATAGTAATTCAGTGTTTTTGGGAATTACATTTGGAAAGACAGACTGAGCGTAATACTTGCCCTTTATAAACAAAGGAATAGAAATTGACTTTGTTTAATAACAAGTGTAATGAGTTATGACTGGAAAGAAAGTGGATCTATTATGCTAGTTTTGACTTGAGATGTGTGATGTAAACCTTCTGATGTTATATTTACTCTAAAATTAGACTGTGTGTAAAACTGAAGCTGTGTTTAATTTATGATTTATAGAATCACTGAAAGAGAGTGAAGAGGTTGTGCCCTGTCATAATGAGTTAGATAAAGATTGTTTTATAGGGTTTGGATAATAAAATAAACATTTTTGTCTGTTGAATCGATAGCAATCGGTGCATGTTTAACTGTTGCAGCCCAAACTGTATCATTTCTCTTTGTTTATTACTTTTTGACTTTTACTTTTAGCTATTATTTGAGGCTAAACCCAGCAGAGGAATGGGAAATAGCGTTGCTGTTTTTGAAATACACATCATCCCTGGATACTGTATAGGTAAGTCTTCAGATTTTATACTCTTAACCAGTACAATGGACCACAGCATCCATGATGCTTTAAAAATCCAAACTTTGTGCAGGAACACCATGTTGTCACGCCCTACTTTTTTAAAGTAGAAAAACTTCTGCACCCCCCTTAGTGTAATTTGATCTGATTTAATAATAACAACTGAAACAAAAGCATGAAGCATAAAATTATCACAATTATGTTAAATATTTTTCATTGAAAAACTTCTGTAACATTAATTTTCTGCATTTAGTTCCAGCTTTATATTTTGAGTAATATCACTGAATAACAAAAAAATCAATAATAATAACTGAGCTTTTTGTAGGTTCTGTAATTTGTGTGTGTGTGTATCCAAACCCATTTGATTTCATTCCTGAAAGGTATGAGGGACGAGAGGATGATGATTGTAGCTGTAAACTCAAAACACGTTAATAATAATCTTTCATTTCTGTTTAGAGTGCAACTTTGAGGAGCATCACTTGTGTGGCTACAGTAATCAATGGAATCCCAATGTAAACTGGTATGTGGGTGGGAGTTTGGCACGGGACCCTCAGTCAAACCTTCCAGATGACCACACCATGAACAATGAAAGAGGTAATAATACAGACTGACAGAATAACTCCACTGCACACGTGCAAGAGCTGGAATGAATCAAACCAGGCTCTCCAACAAGACAATAGCTTTTTTCAACCCACAATTCTCTTGGTTTGGAGCTTGCTTACTCTTCTACCCTGAGGAATGTGCTTTGTGAATCCATTCTTTGTTTAATTTTTCCACTCTGAACTAGGTCACTACATGTATGTGGACTCGATTTATGCTAAAAGGTTCCAAGAGGTGGCCAAGTTGGTGTCACCAATGACTACCACTTCAATGGCAGGATGCTTGTCCTTTTACTATCAACGGGACCAAGCCATTGGGAATTTCTTCTCAGTCTTCACTAAGGACCAGCTGGGCCACTATGAAGAGATATGGAGACCTGATGTGTATGCAACCTCGCATTGGAAGTTAGTGCAAGTGGATATAAAGGCACCACATCCTCTAGAGGTCAGTGAATTTTTGATGTATCACTGCATTGCAAGACAGATTTTGAGAGACAGTATGGTGACATTAGACAAAAACACCACTTTAAATATAAACTATACGGCAACAGAATAGAAAAAAAAGGTGCATTTAGTGCATTTAGTTTCCATCAAAAAATAAAAATCCATTTAAACAATTAAATTGCTGTTAATTTAAAATAATCTCTTATAAAGTAAAATTAAACACAACAGTTATTTTAGCCTGGGATAAATCCAGGAGACCTTTTCTTCACAACTTTTTGCTCATGTTCTGCACTACAGGTCACAGCAAATGCATGAAAGCAGTACAGAACATTCACATGTTGATACTATCCATATGTAAGCTTTCTACTTAATATATATTACAAGTTTTAACTACCCAAAACATACTAAAGCCATTTGCAAATACACTATCATGGCTTAAGAGCTGTAGTTCCCACATGTATACGCAAGAACACTATCATAACAAGACTAGCACCTATTTATAAAAGGGGCCTATTGCACGGTTAACATATATAAGACGTTGTGCAGACTTATGTCATGTTATAGATGGCAAGTTTAAGTCAAACAATTATGAATTAATGCTCTATGAAGGGTTCTTTACACCCTCTATATAAATATATTTTGAACTCCAGTAGATGAATGGCTAACACTTATGCAATAATTTTCAATAATAGATTAGCAGATTTTTGTTAATGTACATTCAGTTAGTAACGAATGTCACTAACTTAGACTAATATTCATATTATGACATTCGTAACTAATTGGAATATATACTGTCGTTCAAAAGTTTGGGGTTGGTATGATTTTGAAATATTTTGGCATATTCAGCAGCCAGGACTTCAGTCTTCAGTCTTCAGTCTCACATGGCCTTTCAGCATTATTGTTTTGCATCTTATTGTTTTTCTATTATTGTTGAAAGCAGTTGCTTTTTTCAATATTCTTTGAATCGAAATATACACATGTATGTGTATAGTCTTTACCGACCAATTTAATGCATTCATGGAGTATATGTTTTTGCCGAAAACCCCTGAAAAACCCCCCAGAAAAACCTCACTGACTTTTTACCGTTCAAAAGTTTGGGGTCAGTAAGTGTTTTAAAGGTGTATATTTTCTGTAACCAAATCAAATATAAATAGTTTTACTGAAAACTGACCATATAAATGTAATCAAAACTGCTTTGATTATGAACTGTAATAATTGTAATAGATACCTTTGGTAATTTTCAAATATAGTTCAAAGGTTGATCTATTTCAAACCATACATAACGTCATCTCTGTACTGGGGAAAATGGGATTGTTTATTTTGCATCTGTAGGAATAGTATAAACATGAAGTGAAGTGCTAACGCTGTGGCTGCCATGTTTGAGTGTGAGCAGCCAACTCTGGGAGACAATGTAAATAATGAGAGTGGGAGTGTGTGTGGAGTCTGGAGATTCTCTCCAGCAGATGAGTTCACCGTCTGAATTGTTAATACTAATGCACCACTCTTTGAACCTTTAGAAAAATTGCTTTTACACTGAGTTACAAACTAAATCCATTTAAAACTTTTTCAGTTTTCAAAATGAATTAATCATCTCCCTTCATGTTGGGTACTTCATTTGTCTGATTTAGACTGATTGGTGTATTTGGATTACTAGGTGGTGTTTGAGGTGGCGTTCAACAGTGCCCGTGGTGGATATGTTGCTCTGGATGACATTTCTTTCTCATCAGAGTTTTGCCACACAGAGACAGGTCAGTGCGGTGCTGTTGCATAATAAGCACTAAACGCGACTTATGCAACTGTGTATAATCCCAAACATCACAATACAGCTGTTTACAGAGCTCGAAACCACTAACAAGTTTTATGGTTTAATTTCAACAATCACTGTAACCTGGTAAACACATGTTATCTCTTTTGTAGACATGTCTTTATGTTTGGGATTCTGTAGTCACTGTTACTTAGAGGTGCAGTAAGCGATTTCTGAGAAACACTGCTGATATTTGAAATTGATACCCAAACAAACAGACTAAGGGAAAAGAAACACATCCCTCCCTTCATTACTCCCAAAATAACGAACATGCTATGCAACACAGGAATTGCCCAAGTATGGATGAATCAGCCTTGATTCAACAGCAAACTGTACCTCAGCATATTTCGGTTCTGTGAAACATAACAAAACCAGTGTTATTCACGTATCGAACAGAAACAAAGCAACCTCGGCGTCCATTTTCAGGCCTTCCTACTCTCTCATGTCTCCCCAGATCTAGAAAGCATTTTCAATATTAACGGGGGTCCTAGCCCTCGCCTGATCGTAACCCTTCTTCCAATTGTATTCCTCTGACCTTTTACCTCTTTGGTAATATCTCATCCTTCTCTCTTTCTATAGTCTTTCTACAAAATTTCCCACTTGCTCACTCTCTCTCCTCCCCCATCATGAGCATAATGCACCCGTATTTCTGATTGGCTGCAAGATATTTTTGGTGCTTGGTCTGATCGCTCAATCCACTTAATTTTTTCTCGCCTATGTACACAGCCAGGACTACGTACAAGCTCATTTTTTTTAAGCACGCCCACAGAACAGATATCTAGAAAATATTTATGTGTTGATTTCAGTTTTCAAACAACATTTCTCAGAAATCGCTTACTTTAACCCTTAAATGCATGAATGTTTTGCCAATCATTATTACATATTCTGTTTTTTTCACTAATATTTGATTGCGTTCAGTACTTGCTCTGCAGTAAATCGCTGAACCATTTTAAGTTTTGCTGATGATACTTCCTATTCTTTTGTTTTCTGCCTGCGGTAACTATGAGTGAAATGTCACTTCATCATTGTGTATCAGACATTCTCACCTTGTGGAGTAAAGGTGAATTGCACTTATTCAGTCATCAGAGACTCAATTATTGTTGTGCAGAAAAAATATACTTACACTGTTACACACCTCAGGTCATTAGCAACCCTGTACAATTTTTTACAAAAAATGGATGGGAAAACAGGCATTCTTTTATCATTTTATTTTTTTTCTTGTCATATTGTTTATAATTAATTGATTGATGAATATTAAAAAGGTTGGTGTCTAACTTTAAAACATTTATGAGGAAGAGGGTAGTGAATGACGTCCCGGGTCACTAAAGACCCGATATATGCGTTTAAGGGTTAATACATAGGGTTCAACTGGACTAAAGGCTCCTCATGGTAAAATACCATTTTGATTAGATTTTTTCTCATATCATCGAATGACAACAAAAACCACCATTGCACTTTCTTGAACACATGCTTATTACTATGCACTGCAAAATACTGATCTATGAGGTCATGTAATAGGGAAGTTGAGGTAATTTTCAACAATCTAGTGCCAATTCATAGCTATTTTACGTTTTGGCGAATTGGTGGCTTATTCGTACAATCTAATTTTTACGATTTGTATGATCTGTGTACGCCCTACTGACGGTTATGTTTAGGGGTGAACATTCATGCTTTTTTTTATTTTTTAAAGTGTACGTTTTCGTACGATTCACATTGTACGAATTCATACGAAATTGCTACCTCGTAAAATAGTTCCGCTTTCCTGTGAGATCAGGTTGTAATTTGATCTAACATGTAGGCCAACTTCTTTAAAAATATTTCTGATTTATGTAGCTAATGAGAATTGATGAAATTAACACATATTATGAGATAACTTATTTATGTGTTTCAGTGAATCAATAATTTGTCAGTAATTGTTGAATAAGTGAAAGGCATTAAGGATAAAAAGTCCCCTTGAATAAAGTTGCCTTTATGTTCAAAACAAACGTCTTACCTTTACAAAAATGTTGCTCCACCAATATTCAATTACAAGAAATATAATTTTTCACCATCATATACTTTGGGATAGAAAGTAGTCCCATTTTTTTTCAGAGGGGCCTTCAGTTTTGTACCCTACAACCTAAAACAGCCTACAAGTAGCTGTTTAAAAGGAAATTTTCTTGTTGTTGTCCTGTTATAGCAACCACATCGACTTTCCCTTTAGTCAGCAGTTTACATGCGTTTTACAGAAAGTCTGTGCATGTGGGAGATGCTCATGATGTGAGTCTGTTTCATGTGACTCATGTTTCAGAGCCAGCATTTGACCCTTCTGTTGCAAACTGTGACTTTGAGGAGGGGCTGTGTCAGTATTATCAGGAACAGACCGGAGGTTCAGTGTGGAACATGGTCTCTGTGAAACCAAATGTTTACCGCATCGGTGATCACACCACAGGCACTGGTGCGGAAGTGAGACTGTTTTTTTCATAAAATCACCAAATTTGTGACATATCATATATTTACATTTACTAGCTACTGTATATGATTTTTTATGCACATTTAAATTGAATTGATCAGTACTCATAATAAATAAACATTAATATGAACAAAGAACCATATGACTATTTATTTAAAATGTATATGTCTCTTATGTCTGTCAATTATATCCACAGGGTCTTTTCTGCTGACCAACACTCGTTATTCCTCACGTCCAGGGTATGTGGGTCGTCTTTTTGGACCGCCCCTGCCAGGGAACCATAAATACTGCCTCAGGTTCTACTATGCCTTGCATGGGTTCATGAAATTAGATAATGCTCTGGCTCTCTATATCTATGATGAAAACAACGTAGCTCAGGAGAAAATTTGGACCGTGTCTGAGAGGTCTAGAGATGTTTGGACAGAGGTGGAAGTCACCTACTTAAAGCCCATGTCTACTAAGGTAAGTGTAAAATGAATGGGTTGTTGGTAAATACCGTATGTTTCTTCAAGACTGGGCTCTGTTGATGATCATGGCTGCTTTTAATTTTTTATATACTGTATACACCTCCGTTCAAAATTTTAGAGTCTATAAGTTATTATGATTTGTAATATTTCACAATATCGCTGTTTTACTGTATTTTTTTTATCAAATAAATGCAGCCTTGGTGAGCATAAGAGACTTATTTAAAAAACAGTTAAACAGTTGTGTAAATTGTGTGATGATGAACAGCATGAAGGTTTAAGTGTTCTTCAGATTAGAGGTGATAGAAGGACGTTGTCCTGAATGACTAGTACAAATTCAGTTTTAATACTTTTTTATTTTAGTTAAGTATTTTCTTGTCACTTCCAAATGATAAGCCCTAACAAATCTTGTCCTGCACTTTGGGTCACCCTGTGTGTGAATTCCTGTTGTAATCTCAGGGATCTCAGTTCTGATAACTGAAGAGCAAGACTCTTTTTAATGGAGAGTCTGTGGCAGACAAACAACGTCAAAACTCCATTATTAGAGCTTCCATTTGTGGAATATTTTGTGCTTCCTCAAAATGTCAAAGCCATTTAAGAGAAAAACCACAGAAAAATCAGTTTTAAATTGAGTTCTGTAAATGTTAAATAAAAATTACGTTGGTTATGAATTGTCTCTTTTAAAATAATATTAGAAATTAACAATTCAAGTAACTCTTAAAGGTACACTATGTTTGTCCCTCTAGTGGTAAAAAAAAAAACTGCATGCATTTTGCAGAAGAACATTGTTTTGGTTGTGCTTTGGCTTTGTGTGGATCAATATGGTGATCCTACTGCTCATAAAACATTCACTACTAGGATTAAGAGATATTAGTAGTTTTGATGGAAATTGGAAAGTATCTCAAGCTGCCTAGCTAAAGACGTTACTGTGCATACCCATTATAAATTCCAGCCCAGCACTACAACAACCATAATAAAATGATCCTTCACAACAGATAACGCTTCACAATGAACTCTGTTAGAGAGCTACACATGGCAATTCATCTGTTCAATAAAATACCTTACTAATTCCAAGTTGCTTTTACATTTTAAAATCCCTGAGTTCTCGCCATCTCCAAAAAGCAAAGTTAATGTTGATTCTCGTTTTATTACAAGCTGTCACATTCTTTTTTTTGCCAACAGACTTTCATGTTTAAAAAAACCCCCGGTTGATTCCCCGGAGGTTTGAGATTTATCGTGCTCCATGTCAACCTTTCTCTCTTGTTGTGACAACTAACTTATGCCACCCCCACACCATATATGCATCAAAGTAGCCGGAGCAACTTTTCTCTGTTTACAGATATGATGAGGCGCACACATGCGAATGACGTATTTACACAATTTCCTGCTAAAAAAACAACATCCTGATAGATCTAAAATATAAACACTTATAATAGGCTTAACATAGTGAATCAGGGTAATACAAAACACACTTTGGGAGAAGGATTGATTATGTATTGATTCATTATTTAAATTTTGTTAATTTTTAACAAAATAAAAGTTAAATAGTGTACCTTAATTGACCGTTTTTGCTTTTTTCTTGAGTAAAATTATGTGCTATATTACAGGAGTTTAGGACTACTCAACTATGATCTCTCTATTTTAGCTTTATTTGTCATTATGTAACTTGTTATTAACTTTCCTTTAAGGTAGCATTTGTCAGCATCTGCAGAAACTTCTGGGACTGTGGAGTTGTGTCTCTCGATGACATCTCAGTGACCCTTGGAGACTGTCGGGTTGCTACAGGTACTTCTACCCTTTTAACAGCGAAAAGCCCTATTCAGATGGCAATTGTGTTCCATGGTTAGAGTTAATTCCAGCTTTTTTTCCTTTTTTCCTCCCACCATACACAAGGAATTTTAAAAACCTTCCAAAAGAAAGTTTTCACTAGAATTGTTTTTGACCAATACTTTATTGTGCTTTTCTTATGAACAAAGTTACCAGCATTAACACTGACAAATGTTCACTGACTTAATTGGAGGATATAACTGATAACAAATATAAAACGGATATACACAAGAGAAACAGGTACACATACATAAAGAATAACAATAATAAAAAAACTATATACATGATGTTAGAGATAGATGATTTACAGGCAGAAAGTGCCTGTTGAAATAAAGAGTATTAAGGTGTCTATTAAAATAAAAGGAAACAGATAAAACAAAACCAAAAAAATAGAACCTGCATTTGCCTTGATCTACATCTTGGGTGTACACTCCCATCCTATAACTTTAGATCACTTAAGGTTTAAGAATATAAATCAAGAAATCAAGCTGTCATGAGTTCGGTTCCAGTGCATAATAGTTGTAATCTTTGCTCTTTTGATTAAGGCAGTGGATCGCTCCAAACGAACAATATCTATAAAATAGGACAACCATTGCTGTTTTGACATAGAATTAGGAGGAAACCAAGAACTAATGATAGTTTTATTGGCAGCTGTTAACCCAGATAAGAAAGTCTGTTTTTGATTTAAAGTTAAAGTTACAGAGGAGACATCATTAAGAATGGAAATACATGGCTCAGGATCAGTTCCAAAAGTTGTGATAGAACAGCAGAGACTTTAACCCAGAAGTTGAAGATCGGTGGACATTCCCAGAATAGTTGGAGAAAGCTGCCAATTGCCCCAGTGTTACATTTGTCACATACAGGGGAGGGAATACGTTTCATTCTAAAACGATTCAGAGGTGTATAATATATTCTGTGGATTACATTGGAATTGATCAGCTGGTGGGCAGGGATTTTAGACTGAAACATTTGACCAAATTGTTTCCCAATCAAAACTGTGATCCTGCGCTCTAAGCTCTCTGTCCCAAATTCAGGTAATACCCAGAGTTCCACATTTCTCCATGACAAGACTACCATAAATAATAGAGACCTTGGCTGTTTTCCCCTTCATGGATTCAAACCAATGAGCCATGGGGTGAGATGTCAAAGGTCTGTCAAGGAACTCTTTAAGCCTTAAGTGAAAATACAAGAACCATGAGAATCCAGGTAGATTATAACAAGACTGCAGATCCCGGAGTGTCCTTAACCCTGTGTCCTCATAAATATTCTCTAACGTGTTAATGCCTCTATCTGACCACAGCAAACAAGTATGCTTTCATGTCTCGTAATAGGTAATATTTGTTCCAGATAGGAGACTGCATGCAAAATTTCGATTAATAATTAACATAATATTTTTGCACCAGATATATCATACCATACATATCATGTAGATATTGATTTAGCTATAATTGGGCCAAATTCTTTAGAGGCTTTTTAAAGTTTGATTCCTGAAAATAGCACATCCAGCAATCTATCGTTTTTACAAACATCACTTAATAATTGTGGTGAAACATCCTCTAATGTTGGAAAATTTCAATGAATAAATGTATTTATCATGTATATATTTCCACATGCTCACTTTAATGGAGAACAACTAAAGATATATTGTGTGCCTTTTCATTCATATAAGTGTAAAGAAAAAAAGTTATGCTTGGTATTGGTTCTTTCTTTTAATAATAAAACTGACTCATAAGGGTTAGTCTAAAACTTATGGAAGCTTGTTTCCGCCACAAAATGAAACATTTTAAAAGATAATTGCGACTTTTTATTTTAATTGCGAGTTTACATCTCGCAATTCTGACTTTATTTCTCAGAATTGCGAGATATAAAGTCAGAATTGCGAGATATAAAGTCAGAATTGCGAGATATAAAGTCAGAATTGCGAGATATAAAGTCAGAATTGCGAGATATAAAGTCAGAATTGCGTGAAATAAAGTCGCAATTGCGTGTTATAAAGTCAGAATTGCGAGATATAAAGTCACAATTGCGTGTTATAAAGTCAGAATTCGGACTTTTTTTCTCGCAATTGCGACTTTATATCTCACAATTCTGACTTTATAACACGCAATTGCGACTTTATATCTCACAATTCTGACTTTATAACACGCAATTGCGAGTTTATATCGTGCAATTCTGACTTTATATCTCCCAATTGCGACTTTATTTCTCAGAATTGCGACTTTATATCTCGCAATTGTGACTTTATATCTCGCAATTGCGACTTTATATCTCGCAATTCTGACTTCATATCTCGCAATTCTGAGAAAAAAAGTCACAATTCTGACTTGATATATCGCAATTGTGAGAAAAAAAGTCAGAATTGTGAGATAAAAAGTCGCAATTATTATTATTTATTTATTATTCAGTGGCGGAAACAAGCTTCCATAAAAACTGTCCCCATATTGAGAACTGTCCTAAACGATAACATGGTGTTTGACCCAGTTGTGTTGCTTTTATGGAAGTGAAACCCATGACTTGTAAAAGATTTAAGCAACTGATTGTTCTATTAAAGGGTAAACTCTATTAGGTTGCTTGGCAGAAGTTACTCGTAAGTTGTGAGCACGTTTTAAACAATGTGGCTTAAGAAATGGGCAAGGCCCTCGTCTAAGGTTCTTAAATATTCTGTTTATAGGCATATATTCCATGGCAATTGAGAACATCTGCCCTCACAAACATAGACATTAAATGGGCAGTGGCGGCTGCGGTGAATAGAAATAGACAAGCTTTTAACCATTTCACTCACGTTTAGTGTGGTAATATGTACTTTGCTATCCTAAAACAGGTCAACCTTTTTGTGCTCTGTTTAGGACCCTTAAATCCTCCTCCTGGACACTGTAACTTTGAAACTGGAGACTGCGGCTACACTCAGAAAAAGAAAGTTAAGAAAGGACATTGGTTGCGGATCAGGGGACAGACACCCACATCTTACACAGGACCCAAGGGGGACCACACCTTAGGGGTAGGTGAGTCAGATTTATACTTCAGCTTGAAATGCTTTATTAACCGCTGATGTCATGAGACAGCGCACACTAAGTCTTTCCTGCTCTGACTTCAAGGCTACTTCATGTACATTGAGGCATCTCACATGTTACCCAAGCAGTCAGCCCGACTGATGTCCACTGAGCTGAGGGGTTCGACCAGCCCTCAGTGTCTGATCTTCTTCTACCACATGCATGGCTCAGGCACTGGCACCCTGAGCGTCCTGCTGCATAAGGGGGACAAGGAGAGATTGCTTTGGACAAGACAAGGAGAACAAAGTGTGTCCTGGATGAAAGCCACAGTGGATTACGAGTGTTACACAAGGCATTGGGTTAGAAACACGCTCCTACTCCCTTTCTTGTTGAAAAATGTCTTTGAAAAAATGATTTTATAATGTTCACATCAAAGCAACCATTTGATCACTGAGAAGATGGTGCTTGAAGTGCCAGGAAGGTCACTGTGTTACTTTTTTTTGTATGAGAAATAAAGTCATGTGTCCCTAATTGTTTGCAGATTATATTTGAAGCCATTAGAGGATCTTCAGTGAGGAGTGACATTGCAATCGATGATATTGTGTTTAAAAAGGGACCATGCAAAGGTGAGTGAACAAAACTGTTTACCATAACGACAACACAATGGTTTTTAAATATATTTTTAAATGACTACCATGTCAAATTATCTGATATTTTAGGAGAGTTATTGACCTTGACACAGTCATAAGCGTCTGCAGGGGTCCTCTCTATGATGTCATTTCCTGTTTTACATTTTTTCCTGCATATTTCTGCATGTTGGTTGGACTACATGTAATAATAATAATTATAATGATAATATAGTAAATGATTATGCCAAAAAAAATATAGAATTTTAATACGATTTATTAGTTGTATTACCACTAATTATGACAGTTGTATTACCCCCAAACAAGATAAAGATGAAATTCAATGAAATATTAAAGAAAGAAGAAGAAAAAAAAAAAAAGGTTTATTAAGTCATTGTATATGTGTGAACTGCATTTTTAGGTATTTTATATTTTATTTTTGTATATTTATTAAACTTTTTATATTTTTGAATAAATTAATATATAGGATTAAAAAACGTGTCACATCATGGCCCCACAAATTCTTGCTCAAAGATTTAATTCTTATGAATGGTTTACATAAATGTCTTCTTGTGTGCTGTAGTATGTGAATTCAAATACATATTCACATACATGAAGGTTGAACAGGAAGTGTCAGTGATTCATGCATCGCCTCATCCTCAGATTGTTTTATTTGATGTATTGCTGTAGTTTGTGTGAGGTCAGTCGACTGCACTGCAGTAAAAGGCAGGTGGTTTCTTCAGGGAGGTTCTCATTGGAGTTTGTCTATGGAGGGATAACATACTGTTACTGTATCTGATTTACTGAGGAAGCAGTAATATGGGACGCTGTAAGAGATATGTTGTTTATACTGTGCATAACTCTCTCTTTCTTTCTCTCTTTCTCTAGATCCTGGAGACAGTGTCCCATACTCAGGCTTCTCTGAAAATTTTAATGAAATTGAGTACTAAGCGATTCCCAGGCTGATATATTTTCATTTGTGTGTCACTGGGGACAGGGAGACTGGGAGAGAGAAAAGAACATTTGTTACCTAGACTCAACAGTGTTCTGCAGATTCTGGCCATGCATGACTACATGGAAAGACACACGTTTCATTGTTCCTTATTATAGGTGGTATGATGTGTCAATAGGTCTTGATATAGTCACTATGATTTATTTTTTATTTTTTTTTGACCATTGAGACAGTTTGGGGACTGTCTTATTTTTGTGTATTTTGTGTAAGGAATATCAGAAAATACTTTTTAATTTTTGTAATGTTTTGACATTGCTTAGCGGCATGCTGCTGGGTAGCAATTTTCAGTTTCTGTTTGCTGAGGTGAATTTTTTATTTGTTTTGACACTGATCAGTGTCCAGAGTAAAAGCTTGTTTGGACTAATGGCAAAGTGCAGGTCATTGGGTTGTATACAGTACATTCTCACTCACAATGTTACATTTATTAAACAACTTTTTAAAAATTAAAATGTCTTTTGTCAGGTCTTGTATATTCCCATCAGAATCACAATACTGCCAACTCTCTTGCAATCTACCATCAAACCATCAAGAAATACAAGAGAAGTTGTCCTCTGTCATTTTGATTTACAATGATCAGTGTTGTGACGTTCATTTCCTCTTATTATTCACCGCCATCTAGTGGAATATGTGTGTTATGGAAAACATAAAACCTGGTTGAACCAATACTAACCAGATTCTGGGAAAATACAGTTATAAACAATGCTACTAAATTTTTTTTTTCTGACCTATATACAGAGATTTCGTGTTTGCTTTCCGTAGTTTTGTGTTATCATCAAATAAAAGACTTATACATCTCACAATACTACATTACCCATGATTCACAAAAACAGGTCGAACTTGCTTTTGCATTCATGAACGTTCAGCAAGAGCATTTTGACCGACGTGTAGTCCTATGTCGTTATCAGATTAAGGTTATTTCTTAAAACACTTTTATGATGTTCTGAAAAGTTTAATTTCGTTGTCGTTGTGTAACCCGTTTCATAAGATGTTCGTGAATCCTCAGACGTCAAGGCGAGTAGGCTACAGGAACTACAATTGTTGAGTGGAAGTAAAATATTCACTTATTCTTTGTTTTGTATTGTAGCAGGCCTATTTCCTTCCGAATTATCTCATCTGGACACAAAATGTAAGTAACTGGTGAAAATATATTGCCTAATGTATATTTATTTAAGGTGTCATAATAACATACAAATAAATCTCTGTGCTCTCTCAAGTGAATCTGAATACCTCAAAAACTGTAGAATGAAAGTGAAATACTATCATCTGCAAGACACTTAATCACTAGTTATCTAGCAGCAGTGTTACTGTAGGCTACTTTTAATTTGTCAAGTGATGTGTCAGAGAGCACTTGCTGAGTGTTGAAATCTTTTTTTTTCTGTGATTGGTGCTAAGAGTGATGAGGATGAATCTGCTGAACTAGAACTGCTGCAACTAGTAGCTAATTCCCACAATTAACACAACATTGAAATTGTAAATACAATTGTTTTAAATTACAGCTAGAGACTTTTATTCGGTTGCAAATGTCCATCAAATCCATATAGAGTGTGCCTGTTACTGGACAGCACAACCCTGTATTGGAAACTATGTTCAATACATGCCTGGAGGACTATTCAGCTGCTGTAGAGTAAAAACAACAGCTTAAATCTGCTTTTGTGTCTCACAGATGTTGAGAATTGTGGATTTCCCCATGCAGTTTATCATGTCTACAAGGGATAGTTCACTCAAAAAGGAAAATTCCTTCATCATTTACTCACCCTCATGTCGTTCCAAGCCTGAATGACTTTTTTTTCTTCTGCAGAATAAAATTGAAGCTGAAGAATATTGATATTTTGAAGAATATTGGTAACTACATTTTTGGTACCATTGACTTCCATTGGACAAAAAGACAATAAGACATTTCTCAGAATCTTTTACGTATTACAGAAGAAAGAAAGACAAACATATTTGGAACGACTTGAGGAATGAGTAAATGATGACAGGATCTTAATTTTCGGTTAAACCATAAAGAGGCATGATAAAGTGCATTATATTCCCTATACTGCTATATCACTTTCAAACATTGTATTTTTGCATGAAAAGAAGAACTGCATATTTTCATATTATTCCTTTAAAATTGTCTCAATATGTCTAGGCATGGCAAATTTTCAAGTTGTCCTGGCCAGCTGCTGCTTCAACCATGTGCAGCCCATGTGCAGCACACCTAAAACAGTCTGCTTTCTGCTCATGAGTTAGAAACATTTTACTGAAGGCTGTGTGCATAAAAGTGTTGTAAAGATGTACCAGATTGTATCAGCAACTGTTGGAGATATTGGCATTGGCGCCATGAGCCATTACTCGACACCTAGGCGGAATAGAGTTAGCAGACCAAGCCGCTCGGTGATAACAGCAAGTGCGCTCGGAGTCATACTGGTTATTGCTGCCATGGTAGCATGGTGCTACTACTACGCTTCCCTTCAAAAGGCCAACCGTCTGACGACTGATAGATTAGACCTTAACAAAGATGGTTTTGTCATCCGAAACCAAGCTGGTGTTGTCATTTTCAAAATGGCATTCAGGTATTTTTTTTAAAATGTTGTTGTTTATGCTTGTATTTATGATTACGTATATATTTGATTAATTATGATTATGAGTCACAGTGTTTTTCTTTGTCCATTTTAGGTCTGGAACCCTTGATCTGGACTCGTGTTCGAAAGAGGGACAGATTCTCACCTGTGACAAATCAAATGCGGGGAATATAAATTTCTTCATAGAAACAGTAAAGCCTAAAGACACAGTTGAGTGCTATCGTGTGCGTTGGGACGAGCTAGAGGAGCATCGGTTGGTGGAGCACGTCATGTCCTGCAGTGGATCACATTGGTACGGTGGCGCGGAGACTTGGTCGCAGCATTGGCCAATAGTTTTAAAAGGACAGCAAACACCCAAACCTTTCATTACAGGTGATATCCGTTACAATCACCAGGCGTTTGGTGGTATCTTAGAGCGCTACTGGCTTTCTTCCAATGCTACAGCCATAAAAATTAACAATTCTGTTCCTTTTCATCTTGGCTGGGATGAAACAAACAAAACTCTGTGGTTCCAAGCTCGATACGATGACAGCCCTTATAGGCCAGACCCTGGTAAACCCCATCATGTGACACTCAGCTATCGAGTATGTGTCGGCCTTGACGTCACCTCTATACACAAGTACATGGTACGGCGATATTTCAACAAGCCCAATAAGATTCCCTCAGAAGTTGTCTTCAGTCAACCGATGTGGTCTACAAGAGCTCTAGAAGAAGTCAACCAAGAATTTATTTTAAAATATGCATCTGACATACAAAAAAATGGCTTCAACTGCAGTCACCTGGAGCTGTACGATAGATTTACTAGTGGCTACGGGGACTTTGAGTTAGATCCAATCAAGTTCCCCAATGCTTCAGCCATGTTTCAAAAACTAAGGGAAGATGGCTTCCAGGTTACTCTGTGGACTCATCCATTTGTCAACTATAATTCTGTCAATTTTGGTGTTGGAGTAGAGCGAGGTCTGTTTGTACGAGTGCCTGATAGCCAGCTTCCCGCTTTGGTGCGTTGGTGGAATGGTATAGCTGGAATTTTGGATTTCACAAATCCAGAAGCTCGGGACTGGTATGCCTTGAATCTCCGCACCCTCAAGAACAAGTATGGAGTGGCATCTTTCATGTTTGATGCAGGAGAAACAAGTTACTTACCCCAGCAGTTCAGTACCTTTGTTCCTTTGCAGGATCCCAGTACTTTTACTCGCCGCTACACTGAGATGGCAATACCCTTCAATGACCGCGCAGAGCTGCGGTCGGGCTATCAATCTCAAAACATCTCCTGCTTCTTCAGAATTATTGACCGTGACTCTCAATGGGGATACACCTTAGGCCTCAAATCTATAATCCCTACTGTACTTACTATCAGCATTCTAGGCTACCAGTTTGTTCTACCAGACATAATAGGTGGAAATGCATATTCAAACCTCACTGGACTTCCAGAACGTGAGCTGTACATCCGTTGGCTAGAGCTCTCAGCTTTCATGCCAGCCATGCAGTTCTCACTTCCACCATGGCACTATGATGATGAGGTGGTGAAAATCGCCAATAAGTTCATTGCTCTCCATAAGTCTCTTGTAGCCCCTCGGGTTCTGGAGCTTGCTGGGGAAGTGCTGTACACTGGGGATCCCATTATTCGCCCTCTTTGGTGGATTGCAACAGATGATGAAGCAGCTTACAAAATTGACTCTCAGTTCCTTATAGGAGATGACCTTTTGGTGGCTCCTGTACTTGAACCAGGCAAGCAAGAAAGAGATATATATCTTCCTGCAGGCAGATGGAGAAGTTACAAGGGAGAGTATTTTGACAAAGGTCCCATATACCTTACTGATTACCCAGTGGATTTGGATGAGGTTGCTTACTTTGTGTGGTCAGGATAATTGTAAGTAGGTAGGGGATGGACCCAAAAAAAAAACCCCAAGAGTGCTGAATACTGATATCTACCCATTCTGTAAATTATTTGCACAATCACGTGACATTTAAATAATTGTTTTTTTATGATAATAGGATCAACAAGGTTTATGTGGTTCTTTATCTGTATGCTGATATTACATAATGCTCAAGAAAAAATACCACAAATTGCGGGTTAGCGGGTGTTTATTTCATACTCTTTGAACAATGGTAGCTTATTTAATGTATAAATTAAGGTATATGTCCATAAAACTGGTAATGTCATACTTTTTTTAGTAGTGGAGTAGAATCATGTACTTGGCGTAATAATCTGTTTGGTTGCAAAATGTATTACCTGTATGAAATGAAATCGAATGTAGCTATACATGTGGAGTCGTTCACAGACCACATATGCAGTTGTTCAACTAATAAAGATCTTCATCGCTGACAAACAATAGGATCGTTTGCCGATTTGCTTTCAATTGACTGTAGGTCCACAGCCACTTCATCCACACTCTTGATGTCCTTAAATTTCCAAGTACGACTCCGAGTGAGAAACTGCTTCAAACGGTTCAGTGCGTGCAGGAAACTGAACAAATAATTCAAACTGATTCACAAACCAATTAAGACTTGTTTGATCAAGTCTTTGAACAGAATCGACTCAAAAGAGTGATTCATTTGTGAATGGGGCATCGCTCATGCTCCCCAAAAAAGAGACTTCTACTCTTAAAAGTGCACATTTTCCAAAAATGTACTCAATTAAATTTAACCGGGTAAATGTAGTTTCTGGTGCAATGCAGTTTCCATGAGGTCATCATTATCATGATTTTAGTTTTTTGGAGTTACCTAACCCTAACCCTAACCCATTATCATTATAATGTAAAGTAAAATATCAGTACATTTTTGGTTTATAGAAGAAAAAAAAAGTGAAAGCAGCATGATTAACTTGTTTTTTGGTAGAGCGATCGCTTAGCATGCGAGAGGTAGCGGGATCGATGCCCGTATTCTCCAAGTGAGGCTTTTCCATTTATACACCCTATTCTAATTACACAGTCTGGGCTTGTTACAGTACAAATATAATCCATAAACAAGCTTTTGAGGGTTATTATTTCTAAAATGTTCTTAAGATTGGGTCCTGCTCCCAAGAGAAGGTCCCACCGAGATTTGAACTCGGATCGCTGGATTCAGAGTCCAGAGTGCTAACCATTACACCATGGAACCTTATAGGGGGTAAGTGATATCCATTAGGCTCAGAAGTATAAGTCACTCTCTCTTGAACATAAAGGTGGACAGCCAGTGGAGGGTTTGATCTTAAAGACATTTTTTCTCAAAACTAGTTGGAACTGTCAGAGGGATCCCATGCTACAGCTTCTTTAGATTTCATCAGCACCCCCAAAAAAAGGAGGTTTCCATAAATGTTCTTGCCACAAGCAAGCAAGAATCACTGGTTTCAAAGTTTAGAGTGCTAACCTACTCCCTTACCATGTTCTTTAGGAGGATAGCGTGGCTCTGTGAAATGTACAAGAATAACTTGTTCAAAAGTTGCCGAAACCCGGGATCGAACCAGGGACCTTTAGATCTTCAGTCTAACGCTCTCCCAACTGAGCTATTTCGGCAAACATACTATATTTAGTGCTTACACAATTGACCTAGCCTATATAGATCAGTGGACACCACTCTGACTTGCCCTCGAGAATAATGCAGAAAAAAACTACAACTCACACGAGGATCGAACCTAGGACCTCCGCATTACTAGCACAACCGTCTAATGATTATTAAAGGGATAGTTCACCAAAAAAAATTCTGTCATCATTTACTTACCCTCAAGTTGCTTCAATCCAGTATGAAAAACCCCCACAACACAACAAGTCAAAAAGAACGGGCTCGTCCGGGATTTGAACCCGGGACCTCTCGCACCCAAAGCGAGAATCATACCCCTAGACCAACGAGCCACGATTGCAACGTGCTGTCTGGGCTAATGTATTTCTTGGCAACCCTGATGACCAAGAACATATAGTCTACAACTGACAGTATAACTGCCAGTAATGCAGCAGTGTTATCATGTCTTGGCAGTATTCAGCTAGTACATGAGCTTGCATTTTATATTCTCCAAAACTGATCTGTGAACATAATTATATATTTTTATATACCCATAAATGTCTTACTACAGGGCAGAACTGTAAATCCTTCGAATATCCTTATTCTCACAGATGTTTTCATATGAAAGTTGTGCTATGTTTACTAACTGGTCGGCAGCTGTAAGCGTCATAGCACATTTTCGACTACTGGCCCAAAAGGGTGTAATTAAACTTAGCTACCAGCAGGTGGCACTTCTGCCACATATATCAACACACCAAAATCTAATAATCACACCGTTGAGCCTCCATTCATTTTAATTTGTCCACTTCAGTTTATAGCTGCATAATTACTTTTTTGTGATCATAGTAAGTTTTGTTTTGTCATGGGAGTCAAACCCAGTGGTTTTGTGAGGTAAAGATGCCATGTCCGTGGTTATGCTGTGTAAACTCAATTTTAGGTTTGAAGGTTTGAATGAGAGTAGCCTGTCTTACGGAGGAGAAGGTGGGATACACATGGCAGATGAAGGAAGTTAAAAATGTTTTTATGTAAAATCCCACCCCCAATTCTCTCCTCTGTGTGTGATTTAACATGGTTTTATTAACATTTTACCCATGTGTGTTTCTATTATCCTATTTTATTTGTGGTTTTGTTTTGTGTGTAAAAAATCAAATAATTAATCAGTTTTCATTAAATGATTTAGTAAGCCTCCCTGCACTTGCTTGATTACATGTGTAAAAGTAGGCCAAAAACTTGCCAAAATATGGTGTTGTCTATCAAATGTTGTATATATTTTCTCTTTTCAATCTCTCTTTCTTCCAAGGACTGGATTTCCTTTTAAAACAGCATAGTCATTACACATTACATAGATAATGTATGTAGATACGCTTCTCTTAGCCCATGCTGATAAAACATCTCGAATTGTATGGCCCCTGCTCTGTGCTTTTCAAAAGCTCCCCTCTTACAGGAGAACAAAGAGAAAGCTGACCAATCTAATCTAGCTTCACAAAGCGGAAACAAAAGGACACAAAACAAGAGATTTGACCAACCCCAACACAGCAGCAAATATTTCAGCTTGCCTGTGCCAAGTGTACGGTTCACTGTCCGGTCACATGAATCTGTCAGTTTAGCACGTCTAAAGCAGCAATCAGCACCTCGCTCCTGTGTGGATGCCACAGCTCGAGGCCCCAAACATTGCCTGGCTCATTATTCCCCTAGGAAGGTCATGGCCCTGCCCGTCAGACCGGAACTTGCCCACTAATTAAGCACGCTGTTTTGGCACTGGACGTGTCATGTCTGTGGGACGTTTTATTGGGATTAAGGCTTCTCATGTTCACTTTTCATAAGTGGGCAGCCGAGCAGATTTACACCAGGGCCTCCTTCTCTTAAAAGAATGAAACCTCAAGGCCTTGCTATACTACAATGGAGAAACCAAATAGAGAAACCAAATAGAGACTGGATTTGCCAGTTGTTTTAAAGTTTAAACGCTGCCATGCTGAAAATACACAGTCAGTGTTGTAGGGCTGATCTGTTGACAATGCTCTGCCACACAGGGAGAAACATGAGGGAAGAGATGTTTTTCTTGTTTGAGGCGCACAGTGTCTGGTGTGATGTGGCCCTTGAATCCCCTAGCATCTGGAAATGTATCCTGTTATTGATTCCATCTCCTCTCTCTCTCTCTCTCTCTCTCTCTCTCTCTCTCTCTCTCTCTCTCTCTCTCTCTCTCTCTCTCTCTCTCTCTCTCTCTCTCTCTCTCTCTCTCTCTCTCTCTCTCTCTCTCTCTCTCTCTCTCTCTCTCTCTGCATCTGCGCAAAAGAGAGACAATTATGTTGGCCCACAAGCTTGGCCTAGTTAGTACAGAGCAGTCTCTTTTGCAACTAAATAATCTATTTTAGGATTTTGTAAAGACAGTTGTCAGAATGCTTGCCACAATGTGTCACATTTATATATATACTATTCTGCTATACTGCAAACAATGTTTCAGATAATTAAAGGTATTCTGTTATTTTTTATTTAATATCAATATTTAATATAAATATATTTACATTTTTATTATGTAATTATTATATGATTTCAGTTATCAATCAGCATTTTTTTAAAATAGTTTTCAGGTTTAGTTAATGACCCTAAACAGAACTTAATGCAGAACTTATTAGCTTTCTGAGCATTAAAAAGCACTAAAGCCAACAATCCATAAAGCCCACCCTCGGTGTCATCTGCTGACAGTGGTCTGTTGATCTCTGCATTCCTCCTCAATGATGTGAATGTCTTCCAATGAACACAGACTTTGGGCTTCTGAACACCATTTCAATGACAGCTTTGAAGAGTTGGCTGTTGTGAAGATGTTTAATTTACAGATTCCTAATTTTCTGCCAAGGGCGAACTACAAATGTGCAAAACAAAGAAAAAAAAAGATTCTGCTAAAGCCTGTAAGAAAAGGAATGTGAGGAGACAAATGGAGGAGACAAATGACTCAAAAGCTTCTGGAACAGCAGGCCTCATGATTTCTGTTCACTGTAATGTTTTGACTATGTATGTGTAACGGACGTAGGCCAGTAAGAACTGTGCATGTAAACCTCACTCCCCTGGCGTCAATAGGCGCGTTAGCAGCTGTGGTCTTCAGCATCTTTAACGCCTCCCACGCTGGAGACTCTGGTTTGAATCCCGCTCGGAGCAGGGTCGAGTAGGACAGGTTACATTTGGTGCTGTGACACGGATGGGAGTGAGGTTTAGGGGTGAGTGTAACAGATGTAGGCCAGTAAGAGCTATGTGTGTAAACCTCACTCCCCTGGCCTCAAGAGGTGTAGCAACTGGTGGCTGTGGTGTTTAGTGTCCTTGTTATGTTATATTGTGCCCACCTGCCATGCTGGAGACCGAGGTTCAAATCCCGTTCGGAGTGTGTCAAGTAGGACTAGTTACATATTCAAACATTTAATTAGCTGATATGCTCTAATTGTTACTAAAGGAAAATTTTGTGTAAAAAATGTACACAAAACTCGGGCTATAAAGTGTAAACATAATGTTTAGACTAGTTCATGCTTTAGTCATTTTGTGCCTTGATTGCACTCTTTCCCTAGATTGTCTATTAATTTGCCTGTTGTTTCCAGGCCATCTTCAGAATTGGGTCAAGTCAAAATGATACAAAGGTCAGTATCACTTGTAGAAAACCAGATGCAGACTCTTTTCATGAAACCTAGACAGGTAGGCCTAGCTCATATTGTCTCTTGTGGATCTCTGGTCTAATCTTGTTTCCCCAACACTGAATCTCAGCCAACTTTTGTCAGGAATTCCATAATGTAATTTGTTTTCAATTTTTTGAAAATTGTAGAGTCCATCCCTAGAGATGTTACCCAATGATATCTATTTCTAGCAAGGTTAAGGCTAGAGGCTGTCTTACTCTTGCCCTTGTGTTCTCATGGTTTTATATTCCCATTCCTCTCATTATGTAAACAGTGATCATGTTGCATCAACTTCTATGTATCTACACTGATAAAATACAATGATTTTTTTTCCAACTATGGGGAAAATAGCTGTGGTTCTAGATCTAACTGTAGCTCTAAAGCTTTTTTTTTTTTTTTTATCAAATATTTAGTTTTTTATTTTAAAAAATGCATTTAGTTCCAAATATCATGTACATCTGGCACTGAGTAGCTCTGTCTGAATGCTCGCTCAGTATTTTGTTTCTGCCCCCCTCATACAGAACAGACAGTTAACAGAAGTTGGCAGAGATCTTTATGCCAGTCTTTATGGGTCCTTCACCACTCTTAGCATAGAGTCAGGTGTGGTTCAAGAAAAACCAGGAAACCAGTTGTTGACTAAGGCAGCTGTGTCTGCCGTCCTGGCCTCCACCAGACGCCCACCGTGACTTTGCATGGATTAGCTGGAACGGTCTTTCCCACAGCTCACACGCCGTGCACAGCCCAAGCCAGATGTGCCTGTGAAAATCATTCATCACACTTTGTGCTCTCGTTTTTTCAGTCATTTCATCTTTTTTGTTTGGAGGCCGTTCAATGTGAAGAACAAAAGGGCTGGTCACTTTCCGCTCCATTCTCATCTCGTCTCTTGGCAGCCATGTTGAAAAAAGTTGAGATGATTAGGTCTGATAGGGTGTCAGTCCATTGGAAAATGGGAATTAGGTTTGGTTTGGTATTGGGGTTGGGGATGGATGACTGAAAGGAAGAGTGAGAAAGGCAGGGAGCTGAGGTCATCACAGGATGTTCGGCACATAAATTATCATTAATCTCTATCGCTAGCTGACTCCACCCCTAATGTCTCTCTTTTTCTCTCTTCTCTTGGTGTTTGTATTTTTCCATGGGAATGCAGCATGGTTTATGAAACAAATTTAATAGAGTGCTGGAGCTCTGGGCTTTTTATTCTACATTTAGCAGATGCATTTAGCAAACAAAATTAAATAATTAACAGCGACAGGTTGCTAATATTGAATCAAATATGAGATTTTCTGTTATGCTGGAGCAGAACAGCTTTCCCCTCCTAGTTACTATAAATTCAAATGAATTTAAGTTGATGCAAAAGCTTCCAGTTTTCTACTTGCTCAACAGAAATCTGATAATTAAAATTAAAAGGTTTAATATTAAATCCAATGGGGGAATTTGTTACATTTCAACTGCGCCTTTGCAGGGCTACGACCGTGTTAGTGATAACACTAATCCACCAATAATGCCTTGTTCATTAAAATAAAACATTTGAGTTGCAAATTGCTAATAATCTCACAGCATAGTACAGAGCCATAGATATTAATGCATTCATCCGAGACTAAATATTGTGAGTTGCCTATACTAGAGAATTTTTGTTTACTTTCAGTTCAACATAGGCCCTCAGTCAGATCACCTGTATTAATTAAAGATGGTTATTGTTTCCTTTCCAGGTTGTTTTGCTGCTTGGGAGCTTGTATCTGTAGCTTTACTGCAGTCAAGATGTGGAGAATGCCCTTGATCTCATATAGAGAATCTGAGGTATGCTACACTAGTAGTTACTGTGTGTGCAGTGCGATATCTTGAATACAAATGCTTTTTTTATTTATTTATTTTTTTACTTCTTCTCAGAAAAAAAAGCCACTACCTTTAGAGAAACTAAAACAAAAAGAAAGTTAAGTTTTATTAATGGCTCATCTAAAATTAAAATTGTGTGGTTTTGAGTGACAGAAGGCATGACATTATCCCGTTCTGCCTTCATTGGCTGTTATAGTTTTTTTTTTTTTTACTTACTCTATTTTGTATTGTTGGTAATAATAACGAACAATACAAAATAGAGTAAGTAAAAACTAGGTAAAAAAAACAAAACAAAAAACACCTACCATCATCAGAATTTATAAGGTGCAGGTAATCCTATTAATCACATCAGTCCTTGTTGCACCTCAGTGTGTTCCTTCTTCTTTGGGAACTTTTGGCCCTGACAACACACTTTTATAGTTCATACTCTAACTTGTGTATTTAACTTGTCTAGACTAGTTGTTCAACAGTTGATATTTTTCAAACAAATATTGAAATGGTTTATGTTTATTATTTCACTCGTTTTTTGTTATCATGGCTTTAAACATGTAAAATTGCATTAAAATAAAACATTCAGTGCCCAAAGTTGAAGAAATATGAAATATTTAGTGTGCATAATCTTCAGATCTGGAGAAATGACTTGATATACAGTACACTACTGTTCAAATATTTAGTGTCAGTAAAGGTTTTTCACTCGGAAGAATGCATTTATTCAGCAAGAATGCATGAAATTGATCAAAAGTGACAGTAAAGGCATTTATAATGTTATACAAAAGAATTCTATATTAAATAAATGCTGTTCATTTCAGATTTCTATTCATTAAAGAATCCTGCTTTTTTTATCATGGTTTCCACAAAAATATGAATCAGCACAACTATTTTCAACATTCAAAATCAGCATATTAGAATGATTTCTGAAGGATCATGTGACACTGAAAACTGGAGTAATGATACTGAAAATTCAGCTTTGCCATAACATAAATCACATTTTAAAATTTATAAAATAGTTATTTTAAAATGTAATAATATTACTGTTTTTGCTGTATTTTTTTTGTTAAGCTTTCTTGGTGAGCAAAAGAGTACATTTTTTATTTCTCCATTTCCTCCACTGCTTTAGTGTCCATTAATCAGATGCTATGCTAGGTGATGTTTTGAAGCAGTAACTACACAGGAATATGGCCGTTATGGTAACTCTTGATGTTTTGCAGCTGATGGTGCTACAATCATGGCAAATAGCAACTCCTCATTATGTTTCAAACAATTATAACAAATTACAGGTTGAGCACAATCAGCTTCTCCGTGCTCATACCCACTTTTGTGATTGTAGGTGCTTTAACGTATTGTATCGTCGCACTAATCATCATCATTGTTAGTCAGTGGTTGCTGTGCAGTTTCTGAGTGGACGTATTACTGATCTGCAGTCAGAGAACAAAAGATCATCACCTCCCTCAATCCTGTAGATGGATCTCTTACAAGTCCTAACATTATGTAGCACAGAGTAGATGATTTATCCTCCTTTGACTGATCTAGGATCTGTTTGTCATTCTTTATCTATCATATCGCTCTGTTTTTCAGCATTACCATCATTGCTTTGCTGAAGCAGGAATGATGTAAAGCCCACCTCTGCCCCAGATAATAACACTTCACAATGATAGAACGTCCTGTTAAATAATAGGCAAGGTGTTATTACACGCTCTATCATCTGCCTGCTCAGAGGGGATTTTGTATACCTGTCAGGATGAAATAATGGGATTGTTTTGAGAGACAATGTTTTCCTACACAGGTGTCATCCTGTGCCAGTGTAGAGGACTTGTCTTGTACATGGAGACGGGGCTCATTTCAACTCCCTGTCTGGTCTTTCATTTTCTTTCTTCCATTTTCCACTCCAGCAAGACTCGGGAGAAGCAGACCACTCTGAAATCAAAGGCATAGAAGAGTGCGAGAGCTTTTTGAGCAATCATTCTGCCGCTTTAACGCGACTGCCTCGTTCTCGGGCTACTTTATGTCTGCGCAGCGGCTGTTAGCTTCATCTGAAGAACATCTGCCTTTGTCCTCCTCCTCCTCAACAGTGGGGAGAATCTTGACTACACATCGCTTTGACAAGCACATATGGATTGCTGTGTTTCTGTGTAGAGATAGGTGCCATATTGTGTTTCTGTGCCATCTGGTTTGACAGTCTTGTTTTATTATAATTGAGATATTATTATAGTTTAATTCATATTTTGAAATTTCTTTTTGATTTTCTGCTTTTATTTTTTGTTATTGTTATTTTTAGTAATTTTGTTGTGACCCTGGATCACAAAACCAGTCAAAAGTCGCACGGGTATATTTGTGGCAATAGCCAACAATACATTGTATGGGTCAAAATGATCGATTTTTCTTTTATGCCAAAAATCATTAGGATATTAAGTAAAGATCATGATCCATGAAGATATTTTGTACATTTCCTACCGTAAATATATAAAACATTTATTTTTGTGAGTGAATGCAGTACAAACATAAATGGACAACTTTAAAGGCGATTTTCTCAATGTTTCGATTTTTTTGCACCCTCAGATTCTAGATTTTCAAATAGTTGTATCTCGGCCAAATATTGTCCTATCCTAACAAACCATACATCAATGGAAAGTTTATTTATTCAGCTTTCATATGATGTATAAATCTCAATTGCAAAAAATTGACCCATGTGACTGGTTTTGTGGTCCAGGGTCACATATCTTTTTTATTATTTTTATTTCTGTTTTAGTAGTACATTAACTTAAACTAAATCAAAATGAGAAATGTATATTTTATTTTAGTTAACATTTATTTTATTTTAAGTAACGGAAATTTTTAGTTAAATATAATAATGCTGATCCATGAGTGGATTTGTAGTATTTTTCAATAATAAAGGAAGTGAGTTAAAATATTTATTATAATTGAGAATATCAGATGGGTTGTTGTGGTAAAATACTGTGGTAAAATACAGTGTTCCTTGGTGTTCTGTTTTACTCATTTAAACCCAGTATTAAATGCATAACCTCTCATCGCTCATCTCTGTTGTAAGGCATCTTTTTCATTTCATTGCGCTTGTCATTTGTCTGTGCTTTTTTTGTCTCTTGCTTTCCATCAGCTTAATGTCCATGACAAGCTCAACAGTGTTCCTCCCCTCCCCACTTCCAGACTTGATTTCAGAATCATTTGCTCACAGATTGATGCAGGATAGGCTGAATTGCTGTTGAGAGAGGCTTTCACAAGCTCTGTAATTGAAGTAATTATAGGTTCCATCTGCTCCATGTTGAACAATGCTCTGTAAACATTGTCACAAGTGAAATTATGTGAGACAAGCATGAGATCAAGTGCTCGTGGATGCGACTACTTCTTTTTCAATCTGTTTGAAGCGTCCAAAAATGGTCATTTCAATATGGTTTGCAATTCTGATTTATGGCATTTCCCCTTTACCTGCAATCTATTGTCGGTGACGATTGGATAGGCAATTTTGATACTTGTGCTCTAATAAAAGCACGACCACTTACCTCCGCTCTCTATGTTCGGACTGAGAGTGGGAAAAACGCATGAAAAATGCTTCTTTCATCTTTTGAATAGACTCAAATGGTCAGCAATTTGCCTAATTCAGTTTTGTTTTCTGTCAAAATGCTGAAGAATTTTGGAGTTTGCAAGAGAAATACATTGTTCAGATACATAAATACTGCGCATATGATGCATGTTTTAAAGTTGTTCCGGAAATACCGCTTTGCTAAAAAGCTCTTTAGACAAATTCTGCATAATTGTTTGGCTAGAGTCATTTTTTCTCCCCTCGGATAAACTATTGAAAACAGTGTTCATATTTACAGGGTCCTTGGTCACATGCAGAATAAACTTTCAGACAGACAGACAGACATAGATAGATAGATAGATAGATAGATAGATAGATAGATAGATAGATAGATAGATAGATAGATAGATAGATAGATAGATAGATAGATAGATACCATTTTTTAACCAGTGTCTTTTCTATACATGTAAATAAGGACAAAAATAGTTATTTTCAAAATGCTTTGTCCTAATCTGATGGTAGAAATGCCATCATAACAGTTTTTTTTTCCTTAATAAGAGCAGTTTGTTGGATGCTCCATGAGGATTTAAAGGAAATGTGCTTAGTATTGCTATATACAAGGCCATATTTGGTGTGTGGCTTTCTCAGATGGCTGTAGCTGGGTCTCTCATCTCCTTTACATCTGGATTTCATCAGATTAATGTTACGGCTTGTTAAAGTCACACATTTCCTCCACCAGATCGCTGATTCGTATTAGGAGGGGAAACTGGGACAAAGAAGTTTCTTATGTTTCTGAAACACCAATGTTATAATCCTGTATTATATCAGAGAGGGTGAAATCTAAGGTTCAATCGTTCTATGTAGCGTGATCCTCATACTGGTGGTTTTATAGACCGTGAACGTTATCTGACGCAGAGACACTTTATTTGTGCCTTTGGGAAAAATTAAACACACAATGGACTCCATTGACGGTCAAGGAAACAAATAGATAAGCGTAGACTATCATCTTTGTGATCCTCTGTTTGATCATAGCAAATTTATGACTGTTTTACTTGGAACATTTTTTTCAAAGCCCAGCTGCATTTCAAATGAATCTAGAAAGTGAAAAGAGATCTTTCATGGTATTACATTCTGACCATCAAATTGCCTTGATACACTAAGAGCCTCATCAGCCCTTGTTCTGCAATGGCCCTTGGTTTAATTTTCTGGGTCATTGACATGTAAGAGTGTCCATGATAAAGAAAAGTATAAAAAATCAAACACATGTGCCAAGTTCTTTGAAATGTGCTCTTTGTATTCATCTTGGTTCACAATGGTTTTGAAAAATCATTTTCAAAAAAAGTTTAAATTTAATGACTCTCTGTGTCGTGGTATTTCCGTCATATAAAAAGTAATATGATATTTTCCATAAATATCATGCAAATCTTAATTTTATTTGGCAAACTGCTTGATCTGAAAAAACATTTGAACAATTTCATTCTTTTTCAATGAGGCTTTACTGTTCATCATTATATCAGGACAGTTGTATAACCCTGACATTTCTGACTTTGTGCAAAAAATGAAAGTGATAATTAGTTCAGTAATAAAAACATGCTCATCATAAATGATGTGTGTTTAAGTCATTGTACGTATGAATGGTATTTAAAAAATATATAGTATTATGTCATTTTTACAAAAGCATGTCACTTTGTTAATGAATGACCAAACTAAGGAACTTGGGAGATGTTTAGAAGATATTTGAAGACATATCCGTGTATTTTAACAACTCGAGAGAGCGGGACAGCGTTTCTAAGCACTATGGTGGGGATGTAATGTCTTGTGATAAGATGCAGAGTATGTTGGGAGCTGTCCATGTCGATGAATTGCTGGCAGTAAGCATGGCCTGGCAGAGGCCCTTGTGTCAGGAAGTGATCAGAGCGAGTGAGGCTTGCTATTGACTCGAAAAGATTCCTGTTTGCTGCAGTTGCTGGGCCAAAGCTCATCCGTGGCTCATGGATCACTGTAATTACTGGGCCGGGCAAGGCCGGTTATTAGTTTAGGGAATGTCATGGGCGTATATCAAACCCAATTTGCTCTCTGGCTTGAGAGGTCACTTGTCTTCTTCTCCTTCATTGCCTCTTTTGGAGCTGCAGAGCTGTTGTGCTTTGTATTTCTCTCTCTCGCCAGCATGTTGCCACTTTGTTTTTACCATAATGGCTTGTGGTATTGTGTGAGCTCACTTGATTGACTGTGTGTTGCTGGATTTTCTAGATCTAAAGCTGCATAACCTTTATAAAAAAATCTGAATTTTATTGATAAGACTTCACTCGTGTCGTTGTTATCAGAAGGGCAAATTATAATCACTACTTTCAGTTGATTATTTAAGAAACCAATATTTTGTTAAAGACCACATAAAATGGCTCAGTAAGCAGTGTATTGTGTGTGTGTGTGTTTCCATATTTCCTTTTGAAACTGGAAGTTTGGGTGCTTCATAAAGCCAGCAACAGTGTTTTAGTTTGTCACAGCTTAGCCAATGACCTTGTAAGATGTATAACAGGGAGGAATGTTCTCAATCTAGAGAGCCCTGAGTGCAAGATGACTCAGCAATGTTTGTGGTCCATTTCCCCGGAAGAGAAATGTTGAAGTTAATTTGATCAAGTTTTAGAAGTACACTTGCATCTAGATGGCCTTAAATAAGCTAAAAGCTAATTTAGATTTCATGGCTGGCTTCTTAATTTCTGTAAAGTCACCTTTCCAGTGATATTTCTTGTATTTGTCGAATGAAAAAAAAAAAAAATAAATAAATAAAAAAAAATTCACCTCTGCTTCACAAACTCTTTCTTTGGTATCACACCTTCCTTTGAAGCCTCACTGGTTTTGACTGTTTTTCCACCTTTATGCAAATCCAGTGATGTATGCTGCCAGGTGGTCTCAAAGGCGACTGGTGTGGCTGCCGTCTTTGTGATGACTGATTGAAAGCTTGATGGTTGCCCTGGAGCTTGAAGAGGAGAGACGGGGGACCAGGAAATGGGCTCTCTCCCCAGCCGTGAGTGCTCCTGCATGGATCAGAGGACTGCACCAGATGGTGGACTTGGCACTGCCACAGGGGTGCTGGGGAATGCTGAGCCTTCACTTAAAAACGGTCTGCCGCCCATCAAATGTCTCTCAAGCTCCCTGGCAGGCAGTGTGGACAGAGTTTTTTTTAATAAGCTTGGTATGTGGGAATATCTTTTAACAGTACAAGGTGATCTCATCTGTATTCGCTGATACGTATAATGTTCATAGATTCGTATACAATGTCAATATATTGACAGCATCTAAAACAATTTGGCAGACACTTTTATCCAAGCATCCAAGTTACCCTTTTTACCAAATCTAAATCTCATTTATAACAACCACAGTTGACCAATGTGCTGTACAATGTTCTAAAAAGATCAAAAACAATGAATAATTTATATGTAACAGATGTAGGCCAGTGAGAGCTGTGCATACAAACCTCACTCCCCTAATCTCAAGAGGCGCTCTAGCGTCTGATGCTAGAGACTGTGGTCTTTAGCCTCCTTGTTGGAGCGCCCGCCTCCCATACGGACGGTCCCAGGTTCAAGTCCTGCTTAGAGGGGGTGGTTCGAACTGGAGGGGATACATATACAATATATGCAACAACAAAGGACATCACAAGTAATAGGCTATAATGAAGAGATATGTTTTTAACTTTGATTTAAAAATATGTAATGTTTGTGCAGTTCTAATATGGATCAGTAAACTGTTCCAAAGTTTAGGTGCCGCTATGGTAAAAGCTCAATCACCCCTGGATTTTAACTTTGACTTTGGAAAAGTTAAAAACTCTGGTTGGCAGACCTAAGAGTTCTCACTGGATAGTATTCACATAAGAAGACAGAAAGGTAAGAGGGGGCAAGGCCATTTAAACATTTAAAAACAAGCAGAAGCACTTCAAAATCAATTCTAAAGTGGACTGGGAGCCAATGTAAAGACATTATAACAGGAGTAATATGTTCGCGTTTGCAAGCATTGGTTCAGAGACTTGCAGCCGCGTTTTGGACCATTTGTTATCTAGATAATGATGGATTGTTTATTCCCACATACAGGGAGTTACAATAGCCAATTCTTGAAGAAATTAAAGCATGAATTGCAGTTTCAAAGTGCTTAAAAGAAAGAAAAGTCTTCACTTTAGCCAGTGCTCTTAGTTGGTAAAAACTTGATTTGACAGCTAATTTTATTTGCCTATCAAATTTAAGTGCACTTTCAAATAAGAAGCCCAAGTTTTTTACCCATTATTTAAGGCTTTGACATCAGAAAGACAGGCACAGGGGGAGTCTAGCCATTTTTGTGCTTCAGGGGCAAATAAAGTTGTGTATCGTCTGCATAGCAATGATACTACAAGCTATGCTTTTCAAAAGTAGAGCCTAAATGAAGCATATATAGAGAAAACAATAAAGGGGCCAAAATAGAGTCTTGGGGGACCCCACAAGTCAGGGGGACCATACCCGAATGGCATCCTCGTACATTGATCGTGAAACTTCAATTTTAAGGTATGACTGAAAACAACATAGTGCAGTTCCTCTGATGACCACAACTTGCTCTAGCAAAGAAAGCAGGACCTCATGGACAACTGGATCGAATGCAGCACTTAAAAAGTACCAGTACATCAGAGTCACCTGAGTTAGTGGTCATTTAAACATAATTGAAGACTTTTACAATGCCATCTCTGTAGAGTGAAATTTTCTAAAACCTGATTGCCATTCAAGAAGCTCTGCAGCTTGATTTTGGTGTTGCTGTGTAAGCATGTTCATTTTAGTTGCTTTCAATTAAGGACGTTGTGTTAGTCCAACATTTAAAATACATCTGTGCTTGGACTGCAATTTTCTCATTATGAATAATGAAATGACACTGAACATTAAGTCTGTAATATTTTATGAAGCAGTGGTTTTCAACCAGGGGGTTGGAACCTACTTGGGGCCCTCAGCAAACCTCCAATGGGCCGCAGGATGACTTAAAAGTATTTCTGTCATGACAATTCTCTGGGAAATTGGCATGATAATGGCGGAATAGATCTGCTACGTTGCTGCAGCTGCTGTTGATTATTGCTGCTGCAGAGTAAGTACAGAGACTTGTTACTGCCAGTACATTCACAGACATGCTGCTGTGAGCATGTAAGATATGCTGCTGTACATATAACATACATGAAATAACCCCCATAGCAGATCTATACAGGTGGAGCTGGGGAAGGTGGAAACAATGGAAAGTATTTGAATGTTGAGCAGCAAGCTCACTGGCTGCTGATGCCGCAGCAACCAATCAGCTACTCTATGTAGATAACGATGTGATCGCTAACAAATTGAGTTAAGGACCTATCAGCCTGCGCCATAAAGAGTTTCATGACAGAACTTTGTATTTAAATTAATAAAATATTATTCATATATTAAAATAATCTAACTCAAACGTAAATTAAAATGCTAAACAAGCCGACGTTAAATTACGTTTTTGTCATGATTACACAAGAAATATTTGTGAAAAATTGTCTTTGAGTCAAAAAGGTTCAGAATCAAGGTTAAAAAAGAGCATTAAAGACCTCATTAAATAAATATATAAATATGTTTTGTGTCTTTTAGGCCATCTAGTGTACCTATCAAACAAGCAATTTACTTTTATCAGATATGTTCATTTAAAATTTACAATCTGGCTTATCCTGGAAAGCTAAAAACTATTTGGATGACTCATCTTGCACTACACAGATTTTTGTCCAGTCAAATGCTGTCTAGAGTGAGAATGTCCCTCCCACTAATACCAGCACCTGGCACCTTCATGACTGTGATGTACTGCCTATTGGCTTTTTTTAAAAAGAGGGACAAAGGCATTTCTCTACACAGTCCCTACACTGTTAACTCTTAAAGCCCTATTCACACTGGATTAGTATTATGGGGACCTCGTGTGATTTAGAAATTACCCACCCACATTTGAATTTCGTGTGGCACATTCGCATGAGATAAGCGAAGCCTGTGATTTTACTCGAATTTACTGACTTATCTCCTGGATATGATGTCAATAGGCTATTGCTTGGAAATGTCTTGTCGTTATTATAGGTATAGCTGTATGATATATCAACAGAAGAATGTTCCTTACTGCATGCTGCTATCTAATCATTATTTTTGTTTGTGCTCTTCTGATGGTTTTCAGCTTTCTCTTTCTGCAAATTGTATAGTTGTATCGTATGGTGTATAGCGATATGACCCAGCACCCAAAATACTATCAAAACACTGCAACGCAGCCTCCATTCTTCGCGAAAGATGGATAACGCACATAACTATAGAACCAATTCTTAATGCGCATGTGAACGCCATCAGCGTTTATCACAGGTTCGCGTTTAAAGTCTGTGTAGAGAGAATGGTGTCGTTTTAGCGGCCCCTAATTTAAAGCTACACTGTGTGATTTTTACCCCCATCTAGCGGTGAAATTGTATATGACTACCCAGTGAATATCAGTTTCTGTTCCTCTCAATTCCGAGGGCGTTTTAATTCCTACGGTGGCCGTATTATTCCAAGATTAACATGGCTTCCAGTTATCGACTTCGTCCATGACAATAATAAACAATACGTCTAAAATGAATAAAACTACAGGACAGATGTCAGGAGGTAAACGTCACCCTTGGAATCGGCTATCCCATCATAATCAGATTAGGCTAACGTTATGTGTACAAAGTAAAAGCAATTAAAAATAACTAAAATTTACAGTGTCCTTTTTTTATATAGCTTAAAAAATTGCACCTTTAAAACTATTCATCACCTGTGATCCGTCGCAGCACAGATTTATGTTACAAGGTAAACAATACTTTTTCACCATTGACGCGAGGATGAAGTTATACTAGAGGTCGTTCTGGCGTTATGCACAACCATGCTATGGTTAGACATGCAACTATAAAACTTTGAATTTACACAAATGAATTACAATAGGCTGAATTACCTGTCGAGAAGAAAGCAGGCAACCTCGGCGTCCGTTTTAAAATCTTTTCTCCTCATGAGCTCTTTCCATCTGGGAAAAGTTACTCCAATATTGACTATGGTCTTGCTGATTTGTCTGTCGCGTTGACGTTTTAATTCTCTCTTTCAAATGTGAGTAAGTTACACACACACACACACCACACTATCTTTCAAATCTGCCGGCACTCGCGAGCTCGCGAGTAATCTCCCCCTCGCATTCGTCTCTGTGTCAGTGAGTGAAAAAAGGCAAAAGGCGAAGCTTGAATTTACAGGTATGTCCCTCTTTGGTTAATGTAGTTTCAAGATGGAGGGGCAACATGGCGACCGGCATTCGAACCCCTCACCCGTATGTACTTTCAATGGCAGATTATAAACTTAAGAGAATACTTTATATAAATACTTTATATAAATATACATTAATAAACACATATATTTTTGAAAGAACTAAGTGTTTTTTGCTAAGAATCAACTAAAAAAGTTACACAGTGTAGCTTTAATAACAAATGATCGTTGCGACGGAAGCAAATCAATCTAAACTAACTTTAGCTGGAAAATAACTCTATTAAAGAACCGCTATAAAGCCAAAACAATCTCTGTTACCTTAAATTATACGTTTATCTCTGTAAAGCTGCTTTGAAACAATCTACATTGTTAAAAGCGCTATATAAATGAAGATGACTTGACTTGATAAAAAAAGTGCACAGGAAACAAAAACCTTGAAAAAATTATATACAACCCCGCCAAATCACAGAGATGCCGATTCGCACGAGACTAATATTATCACAGGACCTTGAATCTACCTGACCTCATGGCTTGAGCTCTTTGAGCCCAAGTGTTTCAGCTGCATGGCTGTTTGTGTGGTTTGTGTGTAAATATTTTTGGTATGCAGAATGTTGGCCGTGAGTCCTACTACCAAAGAGAAGTTGTTTACTATGAATCCTGACCTTTCACAAGTTGTGAGCTTACAGACAGCAACTGGCTTCCACAAGGGAATAAGCACTATGAGATTTATGTCTGTTTTTACAGGTTGTTTTTCTTACATCCCAACTGGCAACAACTCCTGCTTTGCAAGTATAACTAGAAAACTACATTTAAAGAATATCGATTCGGAGCCACAGTAAAAACACGCCTCTTTGACCACTGTCTGATATTGCTTCTAGTATGTAATTTGTGTTTTTATGTCTTGTTTTAAACTAAATTCCTTTCTGACACTAAGACATAGTAGAGTACAATGTCAGTTGAACAGATGGATTTCATTGTACAGTGTGTTCAGCGCACTAGGTGCCATTATTTATATATATATATATATATATATATATATATATATATATATATATATATATATATATATATATATATATATATATATATATCATTGCTGTATATAACTGCGCTCATGATGCACTGCCAGTGCTCAGGAGCTCACCACGTCAGTTGGATTTATACCATGCAAAGAATGTACTAGCCCCAGGCATCATCTGTGCTGATAGCACTGCGAATACATTTTTTTTCTCATTAGAGCTGCCTGCGACAGCTAGATAACATTTTCTCAAAAGCAAGTTAGTGAAGAGGTATAACAAGGACAGGGCTGGAATAGTCTTTTTAAAAATTATAACATCCACCACAATATTATGTGAAATCATTCATTACCTCAGGTTGATGAGGATTTACTATAGAGCGTCAAGTGTAACCTGATTAATTTCGCGGACTGAATGAATTACATCTGCTGAATGTGAACAAAATGCATTTTGTGACATGCTGAAGCAAGAAATAAAGCATACAAAAACATTTTGTGGACAAAATGCTGTATGTGATCCAGACAATCCTTTTCAAGAAAAAAAAAAAAAATATATATTTTTCTGTAAGCCATTAAAATTACTTTCACCTCAATGCAGGGATGCAAACTTGTCACCATTCTACAAAAATCAACATTTTGGATCCAAAATAGGTAATTTGTGTGATGCCTAGATCTGATGAGTTTTTGAAACAGGGTGTAGAGGGGGTTGAGTTGTCAAAAGTAAATGTTGCTCCACATGAACTTCATCTCTGCAAGTGCTGTGAGTTTGGGTTGCTTTTAACATGCATTGGAGCACCAATCATTCTGTTGTCAGCAAATGAGAAGCTTTTAGTTCTCCCTGTGGGAAGGAAATAAACTTAATGGTTTAACGTTTGAAACCTAAAACATTAGAAATTATGACAGCCACAAATATCAGTGATAATAATAACTTTTTTATTGGTACAGTAAAATATGATTATTACTAGTAATATTCATTTTCTCTATTGGTATAATTTTTTATAAATTATTATTATTATTATTATTATTATATTGAATGGGCACAATAAAAAATATATACGGTCTAGGGTGAGTTTTTCCCTATATCGTATGCTAAAACCAACTGTACATCCATATTTTAATGCTGTTATTTAAAAATCATTCTTCACGTGGGACAACTCTGTGTATGAACCATGAAGGAACTTAATTTAAGTATGAAAACATAAAATATGTTTGAGGGTTAGAATTTTGTGCTATTTTGATGTTTGTCTTATATGTACAAACTACTTTAGCATTTTGTCATAAAAAAACTACATTTTGTATTACACATATTCTGTTTATATATTAGCTGGGTTATAAAGTTTTTTTTCCCCTCCACCCTTTTGTCTTTCTTTTCAACTCCAAAATGAAGCAGCCCCAGAAGGTCCTTATTCTTGACAACAATTAAATGGAAGCAATTTCTGTATGCATTTTTACCCATCAAATTAACTTTGCTAAACATTGGACTACTTGATTATGTGTTGTTCAGTGCCCCTATGGCTTAGTCAACATTGATAGATCCTTTTATAATAAGCTGCAAATGGATCTGGTAATCAAAAGTCCACTTGAATTCTGAAGATTAAAAAGCTTTCATCTTTAGACATTGTCCTAGTAATTGGGCTGTATGAAAGTGAGGTTCTAAGATCCTACAACATAAAAGCAACAGAGGGAGAGAAAAAAAATCAAATCCATAGGTGTCTACAAAAACAAGAGGCTGAGAAGACCCCAGCTGCTGACTAGGTCAAATGTAGTCAAGCATCTCTGTATCTGTGCTGTGGCAAGACAAATAACTCGAACCTTCTGCAAGTGGCAAGTCCATTAGATCAAAGCCTCTGGAGTAATATTTCTCTTTTGGCAGGGAGTTATCAACAATTTGGCCCTCATCCGTCTTTGTCTGTGATTGTTGACAGTCAATTTATTGGAGGCTAGATAAAGTGTAAAGATTGTGTCCCTTTCTGTTTTAATTGCAAATAATAGACTGTAATTGTTTTCTTTCATTATGTGGAACAAATAGTTTTGACAACACGCTGGTCAGAATCAATCCAGCTTCGAGTTGCATCAGGATGACATAAATGAGGAGGCCAATATCTCTGACCTTCTTTGTTCTGCAGAACGCAAAGTTAGATATTTTGGGTTCAAAAAACACTGGGCCCCGTAGGGCTTTCATTGTATGGACAAAACCAGTTCTTAACATCTTTTATGTTCCACAGAAGAAAGTAAGTCATACAGGATTGGTTTGAGGGTGAGTAAATGATGACATATTTTTTTCGGGGGGATGAATCCCTTTTTTTCACCCTCAGCTTTAAACACAACAAAAACAAAATCAATCTATACTCAATCTGTAAACTGTCATGTGAGCAGCCACAATGCCAAAAGTGACACCTGTAAACATTTTGTCATTACAGTACAAGTAGCACACATGACAGTGATGATATTGAAGAGTCAATAAACTTGAACCAATCAAATTGCAAACCGTATATGATCTCAAAGCCATAACCCATACACAAAAGAAATATATTTGAAATATATTTTCAGAGTATATTTTGGAATATATGCAAATATTTGAAATTGGCCCAATAAATATATTTCACACTTAACATAATATATTTTTGTTACATTTCAGAATATATTTCAATGTATTTTTTTCTGTATGTGTCCCCAAAAGTGTCAAAAATATATGTGGCATATATTCCAAATACATTGAAATATATTCTGAAATATAACAAAAATATATGATGTTAAGTGTGAAATATATTTATTGGGCCAATTTCAAATATTTGCATATATTCCAAAATATACTCTGAAAATATATTTCAAATATATTTCTTTTGTGTATGGGAAGAGATAATTTTGGCTTACCATTCAAAAGACTCGTGGTATCCTTTATGCTGTTTTGAACCTCTTAAGAAGTTTCTGATTCGCCGTTGAGTTCGTGTTTTCATATGAGCGCCTCTGGAACTCACTGGTTTTGAATTGTTTTTTAATATTCTTAGATCTTTTTCGATGTGTTTTATTGCCATTGCCCTAACAACAATTAGAGCCTTTTAAATAAGATAAGGTGTCTGAGTGAAAAAACACTCCCTGCTGTGCTCCTCACAGGATGTAATGTATTCCTCCTGAAATGTAATGGCATATTCAACAAGCCTGCTCTCTCTCTCTCCCTCTCTTTGGCTCTCTTGGGGCCTACCTCAAAGCTCTTCGTTGATGGTTTAAAGGCTTCAGGCAATCAGTAACTTGAATCATCTTGAGACAATCTGTAGGCCTGCCAGATTTTCAGGGGAATATGGTGCCTTCTGGGAAAGAGCTAACTTGGTATATTTAGGTTTGGGCATTGTCAAATATTTCGTTTCACTCTTCAGTACTGTGAACTAAATAGTCATTGTTAATCATTGTTTCCTATTTACTGTAGACTATATAAATATACACACATACATTCCCATCCATCTGCCCATCCAACTGAGGCCGGATGGGTTTGGAGTGATAAAATATCACTGTTGATATACCCTCCATTTTGAAGGTTAATAGATAAATTGGACACATTATGTTTGAGTACTGCATTTGAAAATAAAAGCAAACTGCCCTTATTTGATTCAGTTGAATTATTCCACCAAATATTACTCTTACCTTACTTAAAGTAAGGCAAAAACTTACAATAACAAATATCCTAACATCATATCCAATAGATATTGTACATAGCTTTCATGCATGGGTGCCCAAAGTCCTCTACTATCACCTGACCCCAAATATTTAACAAGATCAATATATCAATTCATGTTCAATATATATGTAAGATCTTACATATGTAGAAAGTTACTTCTTTTTTTCTGTTTTTCTCCAAAGGAGGAGTTAAAAAGTGACTCTCTCAGTGGACTCATGGCCGACATTTTCCTGGTCCATGACAGAACTCAACCTGTTCTCAAGACCACTTGCGATTTGCATTTGTTACTGGCAGTTAGACTTGTAGTCAAGACCGCCTAAACCGAGACCAAGACACTACCAAGACCAGAGGGTATCGAGACCAAGACCAAGACCAAGACAGACCAAGTCAAGACCAAGACCAAGTCGAGACCAAGACCGAGACCAAGTCGAGACCGGAGGGAAAAAAAAACAGACTAGTGTTGAAGCTAAGCAATAACTATGAATTCAAGAACAGCAGTAGGGTTCAGCTGCAGTTTACATTCAATACATATTAGACGGTATTACTTCAACTACACAGGCAGAACTATACAGAGACAGACCATGTCATGTGTGTGACTGTGAGCTCACTAAAAATGTTTTTGCAGACTGGGTGAGATCAACTATGTGTAGCAATTGCATGACGGCTGTTACTGCACTATTAGAGGATTGAGACTCCCTTAACTTTTGTGTACTGTTGAGGACTGACATGACTGGTACTGACTGGTTCATCTGACAAAACATCAAACACCTCCAACACCATCTTGCTCCTCCAACAACTGTCTAAAGAATGAGAAATATGTAACCAATTTAAATTATACTTAATGTGTAGATGAAATTGTAACATCAAATTAAAGATACACAATTATAAACTTGGATTAGGCCTAATGTTTAGTCAACACAACGGAGATATGCAGATGATATTTAAAAGACCATTTATTTAGTCTAACACCACCATCTTAAATACAATACTGTAATCAGACACACACACACACACACACACACACACACACACACACACACACACACACACACACACACAGAGATATCAAAGACACAAATTCATCTAAGCAAATGCCTGCCTATTTCAGAGTCTCCAAATGAATCCATTCTGCAACTTTTAAATACATAATAAAATGTTTAAAAACGAAATTATAGGCTTAAGTGCAGGATCCGAAAGTTGGTCGTTTTGTCGCTTACACACACACACACACACACACACACACACACACACACACACACACACACACACACACAGACACACACACACACACACACACACACACACACACACACCGTTGGCGGTGCGCTCAAAGTCATCTGTCAGTTGTGCAGTTACCCAAAATCTCCTGAATGAAGTTAAAACCCATCATGTCACTGATATGTGTTTTTTAGATCAAGTGATCAAAGTGCTCGTTGCTGCTGCGATCAGTGGCGCGGATAAAGTGTTTTCTCGTGTGGCTTGCGCACGTACACGCCGCACTGTCTTCACTCGGACGCGCGCTTCAATCCGTTCCGTTGCGGATAATAATGTTGCATTATCGAACGTTGTGTCGTCGTGGATATTGTAGTATTGTATTGCTAAATCCCCCGACCACTATGTCGGTCTGAGACAGCGAGACCTAGACAAGACCGAGAGGTCCGAGACCAAGACAAGACCAAGACCAAAGACCGTCAAGGCCGTGACAAGACCGAGACCACGTAAAAGACCACGAGACCGGTCTCGAGACATACATCACTACTGGCAGTATCAGGAAGAACGCCTAGGTCACGTATGTAACCCTTGTTCCCTGAAGGAGGGAATGGAGATGTTACGTCAGAGACTGATGAATGGGGGTTTCACTAGAGAGCCCTATCACCTTCGAGTTATTAGAAAACGAGACAATGGTATGAAAATACCATGGGTCTGCACAATTTGCATCGCAAACTTAGAGAACTCATCTGAGTAAAATAGCGCATGTATCCAGTCTGTGGAGTGGAATGGCGCAGCAAGCGATGGCACCAAGCAGGTCCTACTTACTGGCTAATGGAAGCGAGTACACGAGAGGACACCGGCTCTACACAGAGATTATAGAATCTCGCTAAAGTGTTAGGTGTCGCCCAGCCTGCAGCTCTACAGATGTCTGTTAGCGAGGCGCCATGCGCTAGAGCCCAGGAGGAAGCCACACTCTTGGTTGACTGTGCCTTCACCCCTAGGGGGCAGGTCCGGCCCTGCACCTCATAAGCTAAGACAATGGCGTCCACTATCCAGTGAGACAACCTCTGCTTGGAGAGAGCCTTTCCCTTCAGCTTCCCACCGTAACAGACAAAGAGCTGGTCTGAGGTCCTGAAACACTGCATTCTGTCTACATATGCACGAAGGGCGCGTACTGGACAGAGCATTGCCAAGGCTGGGTCTGCCTCCGACGAGGGCAGCGTTTGCAGGTTCACCACTTGATCCCTGAAAGGAGTGGTGGGAACCTTGGGCACATATCCAGGCCGGGGTCTCAAGATGACTTGAGAGTTAGCCGGCCCGAATTCCAGGAACGCTTCGTCAACCGAAAATGCCTGCAGGTCCCCTACCCTCTTGATGGATGCCAAAGCAACCAGGAGCACCGTCTTCATAGAGAGGTACTTGAGCTCAACTGAGTACAAAGGCTCGAAGGGAGCTCTCTGCAGTGCAGAAAGAACTACTGCGAGGTCCCAAGAGGGCATATGAGGGGGGCGGGGAGGATTGAACCTCCTGGCCCCCATAAGGAACCTGATGACCAGGTTGTGCCGTCTTAGACTCCACGAGGTTGTGGTGCGCAGAGATCGCAGCCACAAAAACCTTCAGGGTGGAAGGAGACAGCATTTGTTCCAACATTCTTGGAGGAAGGAAAGCACAGATCGGGCATTTTCTGGGATCTTCTTGGTGAGAAGAACACCAGGTGACGAAGAGGTTCCACTTCAGAGCATAGGTGTGTCTCGTGGACAAGGCTCTAGCTGAAGTGATGGTAGCCACCACCTGAGGTGTCACGCACGCATGACAGGGGCATTGCCACCCACCATGGGGCAGACTGAGGGGACTGCACCGACGGCTGGGTGGAGGCAGCAGCAGGCCGTCGGAGCAGGATGTGCTTTATAGCCTCAGTCTGCTTCTGGGCGGCCAAGAACTGTTGGGCGAAGTCCTCGACCGCACCACCGAAGAGCCCAGCCAGGGATATGGGGGAGTTGAGAAAACGAGTTCTCTCAGCCTCCCGCATATCGGCCAGGTTGAGCCACAGATGATGTTCCTGAACCACACAGGTGGACATCACCTGACCCAGGGATTGCGCTGTGACCTTCGTCACCCGTAGAGCGAGGTTGGTGGCAGTGCGCAGCTCTTGCATGAGCCCCGGGTCAGCCCTTCCCTCGTGCATGTCCCTGAGTACCTCCACGAAGATCACTGAGTCTTGATCTCAGTACCGTGACGGGCATGTTCCCGCAATGAGAACATGACTCATCCACGAGCGCTGCCTGAGCGTGATTAAAGCCCAAACACGCTAGGCAGCGCTCGTGAACGTCAGGCGGATGGACCAAGCGCCCACATCCAGAAACACACGGGCCAGACATCTTTAAAAAGACGTGCCCGTGCAGCTCTTTTAGAAGAGAAAAAAACTCTTTCAGCAGTGCCGAAGCGCCCAGGGGAGAAACACGAGCCGTGTGCAAGTCACTGCACAGACAGGCAGCAGGATCGTAAATCCGCTGAAAAGGTGCCGTCACACCAACACTGAATGAGAGAGATGCTCGATGCTCTGATAAAGGTGAAGGAGAAGAACATCAACACTTCGGCTCCGAAGCAGAAACATAATGCGAGATTGCACTTGCGGCTCCTTTTATACCCACGCGGTGGGGGCGTAGTTTGCGATGCAAATTCCGCAGACCCATGGTATTTTCATACCATTGGCTCGTTTTCTAACAACTCAAAGGTGATAGGGCTCTCTAGCGAAAGCCCCATTCATCAGTCTCTGACGTAACTCGTAGTGACTGACTGAAAGGGAACAAAATCCATATTGAAATCCCCCCCAAAAATTTGACCACTCAAAATGTCAAAAGTAAAACCAAAAGAAAAAAAAAGTGGTTTTACTTTGTTGTAAATAGTGCCAATCCATTATCAGTTTAATACATTACACTTCCAATAAGTTACATACCTTTGCATGTAAAAAAAAAAAGAAAGACAAAAAGTCCCCATGTGGTGAAAATCAAGCTTTTAATGTTGTTTAATGTTATTTTAAAGGGGTCATATAATGGTACATGCACTTTTACAAGTTGATTGTACTGAAATGTGTGTTAGCAGTGCCTGTACACAACCATCATAAAATGATAAAAATCCATCCAGTGTTTTTTTTTTTTTAAATCTCCTTATATGTTTGACCCTCTCTGAAATCAAGCCGTTCGATTTTGTGACGTCACAAAATCGACGCCCCTCCCACGACTGGTGATTGACAGCAGTTTCAACACAGACCTGCCCTTGCTCGTGAGCGAGATGTCAATCATAGCCCGCACGTCATTGTTGATACCCTCACTGGAGTGCTGTCTATGAGCAGAATGGTGTCTGCGATTGTGGTGTTCTTCGGTGTAATAAGGAACACAGCAGTCATTTTGATGTAAATAAGCAGTGGCTGAGTTTTGTTTTTGAAGGGATATGCCCAAAGGATTGACGCGGGGATTCCCTCACGGGGATTCCCCACGATTGCGCAATCATTTCACACCAGACAGCTTTACAAACGAGAAAAAACGGATCGGTACCAACGTGTTCCTGCTGAACCTCCAGAAGAAGTGAGTGTAATGTTTTATTAACCTTTATATTAATATTTATATTAATCTTTGCAAATTTGCAAACCTTTGCTGCACGCTTACTATGAATGTTTACACTGTTTACACTCAGGGTACATTACAGCATGTTTTCTATGTATGACGTTCTCAATATAATTCATAATCCCACGTTTATAACGAACAACGCGTTATGGTTATTGTGTTATTATTTCAAACGGTGTACGCACAGAACAGAGGGGCGGGGTGAGCAAAGCTCATTATCATTTTAAGACACATGCACTTAAACGGCGTGCTGAAAACAGAGCTGTTTTTGACCAGGTAAAATTCGTGTTTTCTTACAATACTAATGAGAATTTTTAATTAAAGTATATTACAAACTTTTAATTTAGACCCTAAAGAATCATATTAGCTTGTACAAAAATGGCATTATATGACCCCTTTAAAATGTATACGTGATCTTTTTAATATGCTTTAAGACAAAACATGTGCAAAATTCACATGTCAACACCATTGCTGAGTATTTTCTCTTTAAAACTGCAGTGATCTAAGGACAGTCTGAAAAATGCTGTTTGACATCGCTGGTGTTTCTGACGTCACAAACTACCTTGTAACCAATCACGTCAACGTGTGATCGTCAACAAGTGGATCTCTGAGCTGGTGTGAGTGAGTGGAGGTGGGGCTAATTTGCATATTAATAGAATCGCTTATACTAAATGAGGCAAGGGTGTAGAGTTACATTCAAGCTATTTTAAGGCATGAAGAATTTTTTTCAAGGAAAAAACACTTAAATATGTAATTTTAGTGATCAAAGATGAGTTTTAAGGGATAAAATTGACTACAGGGAACTTAAAAAAACCTTTCAATGTTTTTTCACCACTATTATAAGTATTTAATCTCATATACATTTATTATTTTATCGAGAGACACTTAATAATAATAGAAGCCTATGTTTTGGTATTATTGAATACATTAGTGTCTACTGTGTCACACAATTGAGCATCGTCTATGTACATCAGTATTCAGTTTGTGAGTCTATATATCATTCACAACTATGACATGGAATTGATGTGCGGGATTTTCTGTTGATGTGCATGTTGGTTGGAGTACTTCTATTGGTCTCTGGATAATTGTTTGTCAAGTGGTTTGTCTCTTTTTTCTTATGCCTTACTGGAGCTTGACAAATATTTCATCATAAGTCTGCAGTTCATTTCCCATTTTAAAGCTATTTCAGCTTCATTCCCCATGCACTGTGGCCACAATAACAACAGGGAATCCCACAAACCAATTTGAATTTAAAGTGGATTTTCCCCCAGTCGCCTTCCCTGGAGAGTTGTGGCTAGTATTGAATAGAGAGAGGCTGAGCACCTTACAGTTAAATTCATTGCATTCTTGATGAAATGGAGAAAAGTCTTTAACCTCACCAAGTGGTACTATCCAAACCATTTATTGCAAAAGAGTACTGGCCATATTTCCTTCTAAAGCCATATTAAGACCCTTTTCTGTTCGCATCATGATTTTTTATTACTGAAAAGATCAAAATATAATGCTATATCAACACTTTTTATCATTCATCTCAGTAGCTGTGATAGTAAAAACACAGTAAAAGTTTTCACATGACTGCCACAATTTCCCAACCCAATAGAAGCAGTGGGCATTTACATTGAGGTCTTAAAGGAGACAGTGTTCAAATCAGAGGGCTAAATCAGGGTAGAAAAAAGGCCATTTATTTTATGTTGATGTAAAAATCATACTAACTAAGGTGGCCAAGCTCAATGTGCTGCAACTGAAGAAAACATATGCAAATATAAAAACATCTACAAATTAAGAAAACATCTTCATCAGTTTCACATCACATGTGTGCTCCAAACCAAATACAGAAATGCGCTGCAAATAGCACAGACCACAACGGAAATGTTTCCAGGTGACCCCAATAAGTGAAGAACCCGGCTGGGACGTGCTTACAGCTCAAAGTCTACTTTATTTTATTTTATTATTATTATTATTACTATTTTTTTTTCAAAACATACAGAGATGGCATGTTTATGACATACAGCTTTTTATACAATATACAAAATGTATTAACAATATGTTCAATGTCATCAGAATAATGAGAAAAGAACAATGAGCTGAAAACTAAAATAAACAAATAAATAAATAAAAAAGATAGAACAAAAGAACATGAGGGAAAGATATTAATCTATACATCAGTTACACTGTACAAATGTTGTCATGTTATGTTTAAATAAGTTTCATAAGAAATGTTAGGTAAAGCATGGTCCAAAGATGAGATGGAAAGTTGAGACACTCACACACAGATATATAATGCATATTTTAAAAACTTTTTTTGTATAAAATGTATATTTATTTGCAACAGTTATGTTAACAGCAATAAGAAGATATTTCTGTCGTAAGAACAGCTATTCAGCTGATGGACACCGTGATGCGTTGTCATGGGAACATCCCAGGTGAAATTAATGAGGAAATTACGTTGTCTTTCGTTGTCCCTTTCATAAAGTGCGTTCAAACGGCTTCATAATGGCACACAAGTACCCTGCTCACTCCAAAGTCCCCACTTCAGGGGCTCTGCCATCTGCCCTTCGAAGGGAGTAGGGTATAGGGATGCTCACGAGCAATAAGCATGTCACAGCCGGGTCCGTCACTTGTTGGGGTCCCCTGGAAACATTTCCGTTGTGGTCTGTGCTATTTGCAGCGCATATCTGTATTTGGCTGTGTTGAGAACTTTTGCAGCGCGTTTCTGTATTTGATGCACAAATTGTGATGCATCAATTTTAAATACTATTAAGGAGCAAAACTGGTAGCACAGTTTTGGTAAACTTAGCACTGTGTTAACATAGTCTGTTTTCTAAATTAATATCTGTTCTGCTTCTGTCACATGCCTGTCCTGTCTTGTGCTGCACATGGGTGTTTTGTTGTTTTGGGCCATGTGCTCGTGTTATTGTCTGATCCCTCCCCCTTGTTATCTGATTATTGTTTGAGTTCATCCACCTGTTCCCTCCTGATTAGTTTCCCTTTATTAGTTCCCTCTTGTTTGCAGTCTGTGTCGGTACATTGTCTTTTGTTTCCTGTTCCCCGAGATTTTCCAGAGTTTTCTTAGTCTGTTGTTGTTTTTGTATTTACTTAGTTCTGTTTTCCCCCTCGTGGGTTTGTTTTGTGTTTTCATTAATAAATTCTTATTTTCTCCAGCATTTGAGTCCTCACACCTTTTGTTTTTAGTCCGCCGTGACAGAATGTACCGACCATTATGAGGACTCAGTGGAGAAGAGAGGCGGAACCAGTCTCCTGTCCGCAATGGGAGCGGATTCTCAGATTTCAGGAGTTGGTCTCCCTCCGTCAGCAGGGGATGGAGGTGAAAGAGTTCGGGCAGAGGTTCCGTCGCGCTGCTGAAGGGCTGAACCTGGGCGAGGAGGCTTGCAGGGATCTGTTTAATTATGCGCTGGATGAACCGATGGACTGGCTGATCTGTAGAGCTTTTGATCACGTCAGTTTTGAGGCGATGGTGGAGGGTTACATTCGCCATCAGGAGAGGATCGCCAGGGGAGTGGTCCCTGTTCCGGTGATCCCAGTTCCGGTGAACCCAGTTCCGGTGGTCCCAGTTCCAGTGGTTCTGAAACGGAGGAGGAGAAGGAAGAACCCCTCCGTGGCTATTCCGGTGGACCCAGTTCCGGTGGTCCCGAGTCCAGTGGTCTCGAGTCCGGTGGTCCCAGTTCCGGTGGACCCAGTTCCGGTGGTCCCGGGTCCGGTGGTCCCAGTTCCGGTGGTCCCAGTTCCGGTGGTCCCAGTTCCGGTGGTCCGGGGACGGAGGAGGAAGAGAAAGGCCTCCTCAATGACCTGTCCGGCGGCTCCTAACCCGGAGGCCATCCCGGAGGTGACTGCCATCCCTGACGCATCGCCCTGGTACCCTGCCTTGCCAGCCCCGCCCGAGCTGCTCGCCCTGCCGGCCCCGCCCAAGCTGCTCGCCCTACCGGCCCCGCCCGAGCTGCTCGCACTGCCTGCGCCACCCCAGCGATCCGTCACGTCTGCCCAGCCAGAGACGGTTCACGTCACGTCTGCCCAGCCAGAGACGGTTCACGTCACGTCTGCCCAGCCAGAGACGGTTCACGTCACGTCTGCCCAGCCAGAGACGGTTCACGTCACGTCTGCCCAGCCAGAGACGGTTCACGTCACGTCTGCCCAGCCAGAGACGGTTCACGTCACGTCTGCCCAGCCAGAGACTGTTCACGTCACGTCTGCCCAGCCAGAGACTGTTCCTGAGCCTGTGTCTTCGGACAAGATGGCCGACACCGAACCTGTGTCTTCGGACAAGATGGCCGCCGCCGAGACTGTTCACGTCACGCCTGCCGAGCCTGTGTCTTCGGACAAGATGGCCGCCGCCGAGCCTGTTCACGTCACGCCTGCAGAGCCTGTGTCTTCGGACAAGATGGCCGCCGCCGAGTCTGTTCACGTCACGCCTGCCGAGCCTGTGTCCCCTGACAAGATGGCCGCCGTCGAGCCTGTGTCTGTTCCTGAGCCTGAGCCGGTGGTGTCTGTTCCTGAGCATGAGCCGGTGGTGTCTGTTCCTGAGCCTGAGCCGGTGGTGTCTGTTCCTGAGCCTGAGCCGGTGGTGTCTGTTCCTGAACCTGAGCCGGTGGTGTCTGTTCCTGAGCCGGTGGTGTCTGCTCCTGAGCCTGAGCCGGTGGTGTCTGTTCCTGAACCTGAGCCGGTTCCTGAGCCGGTGTCTGTGTCTGTTCCTGAGCCGGTGTCTGTGTCTGTTCCTGAACCCGAGCCGTTGGTGTCTGTTCCAGTTCCTGAGCCGGTGTCGTCTGTTCCAGTTCCTGAGCCGGTGTCGTCTGTTCCAGTTCCTGAGCCGGTGTCGTCTGTTCCAGTTCCTGAGCCGGTGTCGTCTGTTCCAGTTCCTGAGCCGGTGTCGTCTGTTCCAGTTCCTGAGCCGGTGTCGTCTGTTCCACCGCCCTGGCCGCCCGAGGGGTCGTCTCCGCCCTGGCCGCCCGAGGGGTCGTCTCCGCCCTGGCCGCCCGAGGGGTCGTCTCCGCCCTGGCCGCCCGAGGGGTCGTCTCCGCCGTGGCCTCCCGATGGGTCGTCTCCGCCGTGGCCTCCCGATGGGTCGTCTCCGCCGTGGCCTCCCGATGGGTCATCTTCGCCGTGGTCGCTCGAGGGCAAGTCTCCACCCTGGCCGCCCGATGGACTACCTGCTCCACCCTGGCCACCTGAAGGGTCGTCTCCGCCCAGATCGCCCGATGGACTGTCTGCTCCGTCCTGGCCCGTCCCGCCCTGGTCTGTCCCACCCTGGTCTGTCCCTCCCGTCCCACCCTGGTCTGTCCCTCCCGTCCCGCCCTGGGCTGTCCCTCCCGTCCCGCCATGGTCTGATGGAGCGTCTGGTAGCCGCTCCGTAGGGAGGGGGTAATGTCACATGCCTGTCCTGTCTTGTGCTGCACATGGGTGTTTTGTTGTTTTGGGCCATGTGCTCGTGTTATTGTCTGATCCCTCCCCCTTGTTATCTGATTATTGTTTGAGTTCATCCACCTGTTCCCTCCTGATTAGTTTCCCTTTATTAGTTCCCTCTTGTTTGCAGTCTGTGTCGGTACATTGTCTTTTGTTTCCTGTTCCCCGAGATTTTCCAGAGTTTTCTTAGTCTGTTGTTGTTTTTGTATTTACTTAGTTCTGTTTTCCCCCTCGTGGGTTTGTTTTGTGTTTTCATTAATAAATTCTTATTTTCTCCAGCATTTGAGTCCTCACACCTTTTGTTTTTAGTCCGCCGTGACAGCTTCACTGTCTATAGTCAAGGTGTCTAGTGATTTCCAGGAGAATCCCCATTGCACCTTGAAAAGCAGGGAGTTGAAAGCAGACTGGGATTTTTGTGCGTGACAGGACAGATGGGAAGCACATGTGGGTGGACAGGCTTGATTTCTGTGATGGTCTTTCCATTCTTGCACATAGTCTGGATGTAAAAACCCTCTCTCCTTCTTTGTTTCTCTCCAGTCTCACCCTTCACCTACATGGTCGGAGTGGGATAACTGTGTATTTTCTATGGGCAGAACAGACTAAGCTTTGAAGGTGAATGTTTTCAGGCTTTAAGCCCCCAACCCGATCTTCATTTCCCCACTATATTCTACAGCAGCCCAAATTCAGCTTTTGTAGTGATAAAGCATTGCTCTTATTTCAGTGCTTTTTTAAGGTAAAGTCAAATACAAAATATAATTTTAAAGAGATGCTTATGTGCATTTTCTATTGGACATAACAGCAGATGATGGAGAAGAGCGCAATGACTGGGCATATATCCAGATGCGTATTGCACTTTATGCATTTTAAAGAGCATATTTGGGATTGCAGTGGTAGAGCGTCTGCCACAACCTAATATTCACAACCAACCCACAAGATCTGGAACTACACCCTTTCAAATTACATTTGTGCCATTACATGATTTGCATAATTCCTTTAATGAACTGGACATTTAATCAACACATACAGTGTTTATTAATACAATTTATTGTTACTGTGTCCATTGGTTTGGACAAAACATACTTAATTCTGCACAAAATGCTGAGGTCTGTTGCTTTAGGGGACGTGAGTGTTGTGACAAAGTGTTGTGTATGATTAAACAGTCAATAAAATCATCATATGCACTTAAGTTGGCAGGGGTAGGTAAGATGTTTTAAATGTTTTTTGAAAGAAGTCTCTTATGCCCACCAAGACTGCATTTATTTGATAAAAAATACAATAAAACAGTAATATTGTGAAATATTATTACAATTTAAAATAACTGTTGTTGTTGTTGTTGTTGTTTTTTTCATATATTTTAAAATGTAATTTCTTCCTGTGATGGCAAAGCTAAATTTACATTAATCAGTCAGTCATTCAGCATCATTCATCAGTCTTCAGTGTCACACGATCCTTCAGAAATCATTCTAATATGCTGATTTGCTGCTCAAGAAACATTTTTTATTATTATCAATGTTGAAAGCGCTGCATGTGCTGCTTAATATTTTGGAATGGATTAGCTTTGCAAATGTTATATGTATTATTAACATCTCTGTTTGGCAAATGAAACCAGGCAAGAAATTGAGTTTTACTAAGCTCTCATGTTCATCCTACAGAAAAAGTCCAGTTCATGCACCGGAAAAGCATGATAACATTTGCTTTTCTATATCCTCCTCTAAATTCTCCAGCGAGCCTAGCAGACCAAGAACAAGCATACTTGGCCTACCTTTATCCACTGCTGGCTCACTCTCCCATGCTTAAGGCTGTGAGCACTTATAAGGCAGTTAGATACGGTGGAGGTGAGGTATGTCATCTGGAATAATTTCACACTTAAACGTATCCCAGCCAAAGCAGAGCACCATGTGTGCCCACTAAATCAAGTCTTTGGCTGCCCACTCTACAAATTGGTCATAAGTCCACTGTAATAGAGACCATGTGAGGCCCAACATCCCTTGGCATTCTTCAAACTGCCCCTTCTGAATGCTTGCCAAAGCGAATAGTAGGAAAAATGGTTGACCGAAGTGGTTCACAACAGGAGTGCTGCCTAAATGGTTTTCCTGTATGAAAAAGTCTATAGAATAAAGAGACATGGCGAAATACATTTCAGGTTGGGTTGTTGAGCACTACACTATATTAGACCTTACAATTTCCATTTGAAAGCTGTGGAGAAAAAAAAAAATTATCATGATTTTTTTTTTGTCATTTAACCTATAACAACACATTCTCATCTTACTGACACAATATAGATCAATATTTTATTTAGCTGTGAAGACAAATACTTTTATGAATAAGACTATTATATATTGAAATCTACACGAATGTGTGGCCATTGCTAATATTTTAGGTGGGTTAATGACGTGTCCATGAGTACTGAATTCTTAGAACTGTACTTTTTGTATTTAAGTTAGTTGGTCAAATGGATTTGAAAAACTTTTATACCATTTTCATTGTACCATGAAAACGTCCTCCTCATTATAAACAAATCATATATTTAGTCAAGCTCCAAAAACGGTTCGTTTGCATATTGCGGGATCTGTGACGTCACACGGGAACATTTGCATATGACTGCTTCCAGAGAAAGACAGACGAATAGTTTTACATCACTGCACCATAGGCCCCGCCCACTGGCGTTCAGTCACTTAAAGGCCAAAAGCCATTATAATCACTGATGCTGTCTACACTGGATACAGTATACAGATGCCCATTCAGTTTCTGACATAATTCACGCACTTGAGTCTGCCGACAAGAGGACAAATGGAAGAGTAAATGGAAGCATGAAGGAATATTCACTTTGACGCACCCTGTTTAAACGGCTCATTTGCTCATTTCTGTAGAGCAGGGGTGTAACACTGGAGGGCCACAGCCCTGCAGAGTTTAGCTTCAACCACAGCCGTAATTTGCGTAAATAGCCTTTTTTTTCCAGGGTCGATATTGTCCCTACCACTTTTTGAAACATCTCGCGGCACGGATGCACCTAATACAAATGAAACATCTCCAGTTGACTAGCAGAGCATTTCATTCGGTCTTTTGTGAAATAAGAGGCGATCTGTCTCTGGAATGTGTTTTTTAAATCATGCTGAGCGTTCACTGCCACTGTTATGACAACAGTGTTCTCTCGCTCGAGCACTTTACACAGACGAACGCTCTATTCATTCTGGTGAAATCAAATCACAAAACAAAATGCACACAAATGTGTCCCTGCTCTTATCACTGATGAACATTTTTTTGCTTTAATGTGATAACAAGGGTGGATTAGAACCCAGAACCTCTCTATCATGCTTAACAAAAGTTCTACCATCAGACCATTAAGGCACACAAGCATTCTCTGTGAATATATGTTTTTATTCACTGACATGAAGAATCTTGGGACTAATATTGTATTATAATAAATGCAAGGATTAAACTAGCATGTTAAACATAACTTCTATGATGATGAATTAAGCTCAATGTACTATTGAAATTGATTTCTGGACATTGTAATGTTATTTTTTCCGCAATTGTTGTACCACATGCTATTTTACAACCTGATTTTACCTCTACTTGTCATGAACAGATCAAATTATCTTAAAATTAGAGACTTATTGACCTTGCCACATGGTCATGAGGGTCTGCAGGGGTCATCTCTATGATTTCCTGTTCCATGATTTCTCATGTTAGTTCGGCCACATGACTTTGTTGGTTGCACCACATGACTTTTGACATACAAAAGTTTTTCAAATATTAATAATCAGTGAAGCAGTTTTTTTTCTCCTAAGAAATAATAACAATAATGATAATAATAATAAATGATTACGTCAAACTACTTAATATTGTCATTCTTTTAATAAATTTTTTTCAGTTTTACCACTTTACCACTTTATGGCCCCCAAAAAATATCAAAATGAATTTAATGTATTTTTAATACATTAGATAAGACCAACAAAATTTGTGCCACGTCATTGACTTGGGTATGGAAAAGATTTCTGATGAATCTTTAGAGGTATTCAAATGTATTTTTGGATATCCAGTGTTATCCAAAGGAACATATCAACCTCACTACATTACACAGGGTGTTTTTTTTGCGGTTTTTAAGTCCTTGTATTCATAGGACAAACCGGGATTCAGACCTTGGTTGTTCTGTGGTCTTGGTCTGACGGATATCCTTCAATGCCAAGTAGACTTTGTTATTATTTCATTCACCTCGAGCTGCACCGTTGCATTCCAAATACAGAGACCCCCCGAAATGTGCTTAGACCAGCAAATCCCTCCTGTAACAAGCAGGTGCGTGGATCCTTCCAGCCTTCTTTCGTCCATCACCTGCACCCTGCCTCTCTGGTTGTTGCTGAGTTGTTTTCTTCTTCTCTGGCTTCCTGTCGAGCGCCCTCGGGTCCAGACTCAGCCAGCTGTTCAAACACCTGCACAGGATGAGGCAGACCTTCAGCTGTTGAACCACACCGGCCATTGCTGCTGTTTCGATACACCAAGGTGATGTCATTAGTAATCGGAGGTATTCATATGTAAAGTGAGGTTCTTGTGAACGTAAATTTTGTTATGTTTATGTAGACACTGCACCATATATTATAATGTATTGACAGCATCAGTGCTGCTCCTACACTTGTGGGGGCCCTAAGCAACCCCCCCCCCCCCCACACACACACCTACCACACACACACCTACCCCATCTGTTCTTTCAGAGTGTCAACAAACAACATACAGTGAGTAGAATTTCAATAAACAGTAGTAGGACTGACAATGGTAATCCGTATGCAAGTTGTGCAAATTGCACTTTATAATTAATAAAGTTTATACACTTTATACAGCTAATTAAATGCTTTATGAAAGCATCACTAATCGCTTTAACCATATACAGTAGCTGTCAGAAAACTGTCAATGCATCAAAAGCTTGATTTACTAACAGAACTAAAGCATGATAAATATAGATTACCCATGAAAATAAATCAATAATTCTCTAAATTTACTTGTCACAATTATGTTCTGTTTGGTTCGTTCCTGTCGTTTCTGTATTAGTTCTTGTTAGTCTCTATGGTTACTAATCAGTTCATACTTGTTCAGCTGTTCGGTTTGGTTCAGTTTGTTGTTGGTCATCTTCAATGTAAGTTGTGTTTATGTTACCTGCTATCTTCCTGAGTATTCAATTTTCCTATTAAAGGACTATTTTTTTGAGATTTCCTGTTTCATGTCTCTTTGGATTGTAAGACACATGACAGTACTAACTTTAGATTAATGGGCATTGGATCAGCTATGAATAGCCTATAAGAACCAAAGAATGGTACTTTCTATCATAATTACATTTACACGAAACACCGTAAGTCATCCTTTGTCAATTATGGCAACTCCAAGGACTTATAAAGAATGTGTAATACACATAAATGTTTCACATTGTTGGTAAATGTCATGTGGCAAATGTCTCCGGACAGATAGCTTAGTTTGGAAGCCATAGTTAAATGTCAAGACGCATGTCATTATCTGCCTCACTGCATGATGTTAGTGTTATTCAATAAACATAAATCATCATTAAGTATAAGAAATTTCCACATGAGTCCGCTAAAGTTGAATCACATTTATATTTGCATGTTATAAAAAAATATTCTTACATTATATAGTGGCATGCTTCTTAAATAATCTCTGAGAGCATTCCCTGGTGATTCAGGGACCCTATGCACCTTCTGTAGTTTGCGTATAGAATGGACTGGCACTAAATCATTGTACACCATAACACCACACCATTTTAGATGCTGTCAGTACGTCCATATTGCATGTTTTAGTGTATATACAAAGGTGTTAACATATGTACAAATACCTAAAACTCTTCATTTTTCAGGATCTACTGACTCTGTGCCCCATCATACCCTTAGCTGAGGTTCATGCAGTGTAAATAAAAAGAGAAGTCTAAGGCTTTTGACTCTAACGGTTCAGAGGAAACTGATACATTAGTTCTTGACAGCCAGCCTGCATGAGGGCTTCTGTTAAAAGGTAAAAGAATCCACACTACGGAAGAGAACAGTGAGGAATGCAAAACAGTCGACCATTTCCGGAGTTAGCATCCTTTTAATCTAGTGTACTGCAAAATTGCTAACTTAGCGTTATCAGACTGTCAAACTGTGCATTAATGATCAGGATTTTTACTGTGACTTTTCTGCAGCTTACATTGTTACGTCAGTAGTTGGGGACAAATTACTGTTTTTATGAATGAGTCACTGAATCATTATTCAACTGATTCATTCGAAACACTAATTCATTCGGAAATGAAACAAGTGACTGGGTGCTTCTCAATACTCAAATGGATGTTTTCTCGCTCCTCCGTCCTCCAGCCCGTGACCCGGAAACCGATCAAATTCAGCCATCTTGAAGAACATCTCAATTCTCTAATTGCACAGCGAGGAGGCGAGGAACGAGGAGTGAGGAAGCTTCCAGAGGTGTTATGAGCGAGGATGCACAGGTATATCCTATATGGAAGTCTTTCTTGTCTTGTCGATTTGAAGTGACGCTTGAGGGATCAAGAATATTCCAATACACAAATAGCAGTTACACTTTATTTTAAGGTGTCATTGTTACAGTGTAATTACATATTTAAGTACTGAGTAATATTAAGCAACTACATGTACTTACTATAGGGTTAGGGTAGGATTAGGATTTGGTTCAGGGTTAGTTGCATGTAATTATGCATACTTTCCTGTTATTACTATGGTAAGTACATGTAACAGATGTAACAAGGACACTGTAAAATAAAGTGTTACCCAAATAGCTTTCCTTCGATTGCTCTGTCATAATTTCCTTTACTTGCAGCCTTCCCTCGCATCCTACAGGGGGTGGAGCTGAGACGCGAGGAAAGGAAGCGAGGATGCACAAATAAGAAATGAGAAGCATCCATCGTCTTTATGACTGAGTAATTGAATCATTCATTCAACCAAATTAATTTGTTCACAAATGAAACACCATACTGTGTGTTTCTCAGATATACACAACAATTATGCTTGTACTTCATTTGGAACTATTTTATTGGTTGGGGAAATAAACTGGCAATATTGTGTCTAAAATGTAAGTTACTCAATATTAACTTCTTGCTTACTAAACTGTTTTATTTAAAAGCAATATCACATCTGTGATTGTATTCAGAACAGCACTTGCTTGTGTGATATTGCTTATCAAATTGAATATGGAATATTAAGTTGCACCGGGTCAAAATTGCATTGTTGAGAAAAAAAAATGCAGATAAGTCAGATCAGAGTGTAATTAAATTTGTATTATTACGTTCAGAAATGATTTCAATATTGGTAATTTAAACAGAATATTATGAACACAATATACATGTATTTTAGTTCTTCTCACTCCACAACAAATACTTAGCATTTAAAGCTATTCAGAGAAGAGAAATTTAAAAATATTAGGAACAGTTTGTGAGATTTTGTTGCTGGTTTGAAATATGGTATTTAAATATGAGTATGGCAGGCAGTTTTTTTTTTTTTTTTTTTTTTCAGGATTTCCCCATTCAAGTAGGACTTAGTCTTGGATGCTCGAAATAGCTTCTGAGAGGCGTAGAAAATATGGCCGAACAGACTTTCCTTGAAAGGGACTTTGATAGGCTATAAGTCACAGCTTGTTGATAAAAAACATGATTTATGTTTCGGAAAATACAGTATTTCAGTATCATATCCCACCATAAGGTGTTTCTTTTGAAGACACCCTGACAGATAATTACACTATAGCAAATAAATAAATAATCAACCTTTCATTAATGCATCAACAGCCAAATGGAGGAAACAATTTCTCACCCCTGACTCACTTCACCCTTCAGTTTCAATCCATATGAGTCATGCTGTGGTATTGAGGCCTTCCTGTGAGTCTGCTCCATGGCCCAATTGACTATTGTGTTGGTGATGTAGTGAAAATTGGAGGACGCTGAGCCCCGAGCTCCCTACGGACTTCCTCAGCTGTAACCCTAAGGATGGAAAAGCCAGACCTACATTAACCCCTTGCAATTCCCATATCCTCCTCTGTTCCAGGGCCAGGGGCTTCAGAGGGTCCTACATTATTCATGTCCTGTTGAAATGATATGCTGTCTACCTGCGACCAAACATAATGAATTCTGAAGCTGTTGAGAATTCTAACTAGCTGAGGCACTAAAAGATGAGGAACAATAAACGGTTATGCTCTTTACCTTCTATCACAATGTTATAAAGGTCAATTTGTTTTTAGGAAAATTGTCACGTGTTGGCCAAAAATTTAAATTCGGTCATTTGTTTGCTGTAATGTCACAGATATTTTGAAGTACTGTTTTAGTCCAAGTCAATGTGGCCTAAAACAACATTGGACCCCATTTTCATTGTGTGAAAAAACAAAAAAAACAACACACACACACACACACACACACACACACACACACACACACACACACGCACACACACAATTTTTAAAACATCCTTTGCTCCATGGAAGAAAGTCATAAAATATGTTATGTTAAAGCTTATAGATTCCATTTAAACCTTTTAGAATAAAACATAAAAACCTGAAAATTAGAAATGTTACCTTTGCAACTAACTTAATAAAAAAAGTTTAGTTTGAAGTAGTAAAATTACAAAAAAGAAATTAAATCTAAATAAAACTATATAAAAAAAAAAGTGTTATAAAAAGTACAAAAGCACAAATAGAAGGACTAAAACGTAAACTAAAAATAAAATGAAAACTGAAAATATAATAAAAGCTCCTTCAAAATATATTATAATAGAATATAAATAAAACTAAAGTAACTCTGATTTGAAGTAAACCCATCTGGATAGATTTCATATGCATTACATTTTGTAATATAAGAGCAGAATAAGACCATAAAATAAAGGAAGTTATATATCATTTTTGTCACATATATCTCATGCTCTCTATCTCAGAAGGCCAGGGCTAGTAAAAGTCAGGCTATGGGTATAGAGACATAAGCTTTAGAGATATTGGAAAAAGGACCCATCTGTTAAGAGTATCTCGGTCCCTCTCAAAAAAAAAAAAAACAAAAAAAAAAAAAGCCCACGCCTTCAGAAAGCGGGGCTTTGGGGAGGGGGGATGGTGGTCGGGTAACCTCACATGGGGTGCCCCTTTCTGCCTGAGAGGAGATGCACATACCAAGAACTTCATCAAGAGTGCAAGACATCCATCATTCGCCCCAGTGCCATTATAAACAACCCAGAGCCAGCCATGGAGAACCCCAAATGGTGTTCCACCTCTTCTCTGACAAGATAGATGGTCCAGTTTCTTGGAACGGGCATCCGGTGAAGAGCAGACAAAGCAGCCCATCTGCTGGTGGATTAAGACAAGACTGCATGATTTATTTTAATATTTAGACGTGCATACACAAAGTGTTATTAGCCATTTGGAGGGCGGGCCCCACTGGCACAGTAAGTAATTGCTACTAAATGGCTGTGTATAATGAAAGATCTCACAGCGCTAAACCAAATCACCTCCCTGTTGCTAAGTAATCACCATCAAACACGTTTGCATGCGGCGTATTCAGCGTTTAGGTTGCAACGTGGGTTGTCGGATTTACATAATTACATTTGCCAGATTTCAATTACAGTTTTAAACTGTCAACAGGAACAAATGGAGAAGAAGATATGTGCGGTTAAACTTTAGCATGCAGGTCTTTGAAATGGAAGATGAATAGTTGAACAGGAGCACAGATTGTATGAAGTGCATGATTTCCACAGCCCGCTCTGTTAACATCAAACGGCAGGATGTGACAGCTCAGATGCCACGTTGAGGAAGGAAAAAGCTTTGTTGTGGGCCTCATTGTCCTTTGACGATGGAGCTGAACCTCAAAAATGATTGGAGAACCTGCCATTAAAAAAGATACACAGGCAGATTGAATGGGTCCCCACAAGAAATGGGTGTTTTTCTTCACTTACAGTAGCAGTCTCCCGCTCATATACTGGATATATATGCAAAATGAGTCGCAATGAGCTAATTGTCAAAAATGAGTTATTAAACAACCTTCAAAATTATGTATGATTTTTTGGGAATCAGACAAAGAATTGCTGAGCTACACCTGTTTGAAGTCGATAGAGTCAGCTAAGTAAATTTTTAGAAAAATCAAGTTTTCTGAAGGTTCCAAAGCAAAATAACCTAGCAACCATACCTTAAAATCCCTGATAATAACACCAAATTTGGCACACACCAAATCAAACCCAATATATACTGTATATATAGGAAAAATATTTATTCAACTTTTTTTCCCCCATGATACCACAATTGTTTGATTAACATTAATAAAACAGACAGCCTATATATTAAAACCTACTGTACCGCACGGATCTAATTTAACGTTACACATCAGATGTTTTCCACCAACAGTTAACCAAACATTCACTAAAAACATAACAAATAATGTTTGCGTGAATACTCACCAAAACAGATATTTTGAAATACTGTAATTTTTCATGGACAAAGGAAAGGTACTCCTTTCAGAAAACGCACAAATAAGGATACTCTTAGATGTTTAATTGGTATTTGGAGCATTGTGATCGCTATACAAGGGCTTAATGAATTTTTTTTGTGAAAACCTCAAATTCAACCACAATATTTCACCTGTTTTGCCTGTAGCTCGTAATTAGCCTATGCGCATTCAGACTCATTTCGCCAGAACGGGTCACACACAAACACATGCAATATATAAATATAAAAATAATGCTTGCATTATTTAGATATCATATTAGAAACAGGATGGTGTTCACACTGATGTGTAATAATGCAGCTGGTACAGCTCTTGAAACTTGTGCCATGTGTCTGATGCGGTTAGATAGCAGGTTCCTGTAACTCATCAGAATACATTAAAAGCCCACAGATAAGGACAGCGTTGTTTCTTTGTTCAGGTTGGAAACAGTGCTGGAATCAGTGTTGTGTGATAGGCTTCACATATCACAGGTTAGGTATCAAAGCTGCCATGCTGACTAAAGTCGCTATGCTTACTGTAAAGCGTTTTAGGTTCAAGTTTCAGTGGCATGATTCCTAAATGAGATTCACAGTATTTTGCTGAGACTGCTTATTTGGTGCCTTTGAAACCATAATTTATAAGTAGTTGTAATTTTCCTTTGGGGTTTGCATTTTAATTGCTAACTGATCTGCCCTTTCAGCCTCTCTTTGCATTATACTGTTGATTACATATTGCTAAAAATAAAATTTTGTACATCAAATATTAAAACAGCTAGATTTGTTTCATTTTCTGCTTTCGCAGTTTAGCTTCAAGGCCCAATAATAAGTATTTTATTTTTTAATTCTAATTAATATACTGTATTCACTGTATATTTCGCAGCTTCAGTTTTTATGTAAAAAATACACTGCCTCAATTCTCAAAAACTACGTTTGATGTTCAGTGGAATCAGTACACTGCTCTCTAACCCAGATTTTAATTTGAAGGGCCATGTAAGTGTATCTTTGATGTTTTATTCACCTGCCCTGCTCTTTAGACCTCATTAATACTTAAAAAGGAACCACAGAGAAAAAAGGATTGAGAAAAAAGAGCTAATGTGAGCAAATGTGACTTCAGCACACCATTGGTTTTTCAAAACACAGCTGCTTTATTAGTCTCTCAAATGGATGCTGAGGATTTAGAATGTAGTAGAATAATCGAATTATTGTCAAATTTCATATCAATTGGGAAATTCTTAGGGCCCTATCATACACCCAGTGCAATGCAGCGTTGAATGCTAGTTTCAGCCCGACGCAGTTATCATTTTCACGTCCTGCGCTACATTGTTTAAATAGCAAATGCATTTGCGCCCATTTGCGAGCCTATGGGCGTGCTTATCTGAAAACGAGGTGTGTTCTGGCGCATTGTTGTCGTGTTGCTATTTTGAGGCAACTGAAATAGACTGCGAAATATTTTTTTGTTATTAAAAGAATGCGTTACTAATGTGCGCCTATAGGCGCGTCCACAACGTGCGTACACTTTGTCCCGCAGATGGTCTTTAACCTTGCGCACAAGCCGATCCGTTTCCTCGCAAGAGAAGCGTTCAGTTTTTCAGCTTGCAAATTCCGCCATGTAAATAGAGAGTCCGCCATGGCGCGAGCGCAACTGGCTTTTAAAGGGAATGGGAGATGAGACTCAGATCTTTTTATTGCACGTTACGCCCAAAACACACCCATTACTCATTTAGAGAATAGAGACAACCCTTTTTGACCATGCGCCGAGTGCGCCGACCATTTTTCCCATTGTTAAACTAGCAAAAATGGATTCGGACACGTGGATTCGTGCCCTACTGTAAGTGCACTTTAGACCATGCGCATAGTAGATCATTAAAATAGGGCCCTTAATGTCTGGCAATTTATAGTGCCCCAATTATGCAATTTTAAAGGTTCCTAATTTTGTTTTAGAGGTCTACTAAAATAGATTTACATGCATCAAAGTTCAAAAAACACTTTCATTTTCTCACAATATACATTGCACATCACCTCATTTCTTATAGTGTCTAATAAAGGTTTGTTCGAAGATTCAGACTCTTTAAACCCCTCCTTCCCCAGAGCCCCCTGTCTGTTGTGATTGGTCTACTGCTTACAGTGTGTTTTAGAAACAAAACGCAATTACCATATCTGAATTTCACCTCTGGAGGCTTCCTCTGCATTGTGATACGAACAGTAACGATGGTGTCGTTTTTTTCCGTATCAATTCCTGCACAATTAAGTCTTCAGCTGTTGAAGTGCAGGCAAAGTGAATTTGCAGCACTGAAAACAGTGTCTTCTCGACATGTTGACAACACGAACCAAACTCTTCCAGGCCTCAGCTACTACAACAACTACAGTGTTTGAGGGCAGGTCAAAGTAAACGGGCCATATAGGCTTGGATTATGCACATTTGTTACATTGTTACGTAGGCATGTAACAGGAAGTGAGACTGGAATTGCTGACGACAGTTCAGAATTAGTCAAACGTGACACTCAACAAACCTAGCCAGTCCAGGTATTTCATGTGTTCTAGCTCAAGCAAACCTGGTGAAATTAATGAAGCTCTTGATAAGTGGCATCCGGTGTGCTTGGGACAACACCTGTTTTGCAGATTTGTCCTGTTGTGAGGGGATTCTGTTCACGGGGATAAATCATTTTGAAACCCCATTTTGATCATTTTCAGTTGAATTCAGGGATACTTTTGTTTGATTTGTTCACTGCAAACAGCTAAAAGTCTGTCAATTTTGCCAATAAACCTGATTTGCAATGGGCGTTGAATAATTTTGATTACAACTGTAATAATATATAATAATAATAATAATAATAATATATAATAATAATAATATATAATAATAATAATATAATACACACACACACACACACACACACACACACACACACACACACACACACACACACACACACACACACACAACAATAAATATATATTGTGTGTGTTTTATTTGTCTTTTATTTTACAGACCATCCTTATGATTTTGCCTGCAGGGGGTTTGAGGGGCATTAACTGATGTTAAGCTAGCCTGAAGCTGAAACACCTGCTCCCACTGTATGGCATATAAATGAGCTCTCTCTTTCTGCTGAAGCCACAGGACACCTTGGCAAGAGGCAAACTAAACGAATGATGTGTGTCATTGCCATTTTTCGTTCACATCACTGTAAACCACTGTGCCAGTTTGTCTTTATTGTTCAGGGAATTGCCACTGAACCATGACAAGATAGAGAAGCAGAGAAGGAGAAAGTCCTGCTGATCAAAAAAAAGAAAGAAAAAAAGAAAGAAATATAGAAAGAAGGTTTGCTGGTCTATCTGGTCTCTCTATTTGGTCAGTTATCCAGATTCCCAGCTGACAAGCACCCAAATCCCTCTAAAACCAGTAAAACAAGCCAGCTGAGACCAGCAGGGAGAATAAGCACTTATATCGACTCATTTTTTTCTTCTAGATGTGGAGTACATATATTATAAATAGAATTTTTGAATTTGAGTTTATTTGCCTGTTCACTCTACTGCCTTTGGAAGTTCCATTAATCCTGTTTGGCAGTTTAGCAGTATGTAGGACACTGCAGTTTAAAAAAAAAAATTATGTAAAGTAAACTTCAAAGGTTTCAAGCAGAAGGCTAATCCTGATCGTTAATGGAAAAACATGAAGTGGCTATGGGTTTTGACGAATTTTCTCAAGTGCACAGAATCCACTGGCATGCAGTTGAACAAAGGGTGGATTGAAATGGATTTGTAATCCTGCAGCAGCTGTATCCTCCTTCTGGCATCCCTGCTCACAGGGCGGAAAACCCAAACTTGAGAGGATCGTTACAGATCCTAAACACTTGAGCTTCTTTAGCGATAAATATCCCTCTCCCCCTTTCCCACCCCTCATCCCCCAAAAGGCTTTTTATAATGAACTGGATTTTCTGGAGGTTTAGACTCAGTGCAGACACCTTATCTGTCAGAGAAGATCAAAGGATGAACTCAGGTTCAAAACTTACTGAGCTCAACTTGAAGATTTGGCGTTTAATTAGGCCCTAATTGGCGCCGGATAAACAGACCCACTGAGCAGGTGTAAGCAAGATGGAATACGATCCATGTGGCAGCAGGGGAATCTCGAGGGGGAGGGGAGGGGGTACCTGATAGTACTGGACAGACTGAATGTCATATTATAGTTTTTAATGACTGTTTGTGAAAAAAGAAAAAGAAAAACACTTTGAAGTTTATTTCTAAAAAGACTGCATGCGCATCTGTTAATGAGTATTACTGTCTTTTCAATTTGTTTTCCCTTCCTAAAACACTTCACAGTTACGGACCTACTTCAACTGGATGATACCAGTAAATGTGAAGATTATTATATTTGTATTGTCCTGTTAATCCCTTGTTTATGTAAAGACTTAGAAGGGTGGTTGTCATATATGACAGTGACCAATAGTGTTACAACACTCCCCAGTCTCCCCTATAGTGCTATAATGCGAGATGTACACATGTCGTGTGTTTGTGCTGAAAAAGTTCGGCTGGCTAATTAGTGAGTATATGCTTCGCCATGCCTGGATTAGCACAAATCCATTCCCGTCATTAATATTTTGTCAAATTTTCAATATGATGACTTAGCAATGTGTTTCACAGTTCTGAGGTCTTCATTAAAATCTTCTTAACATTAGTTAATACACTGTGAATTAACATGAACAAACAATGAACAGCTGTATTTGTATTAACTAATGTTAACAAAGATTAATAAATACAGTAATTGTTAATTGTTAATTCATGTTAGCTAATACATCAACCATCAACAATGCTAATTAATGGACCTTATTGTAAAGTGTTAACAATTGGGGTAACACTTTACAGTAAGGTTTTATTTGTTCTGCAACATTTATTAATCTTATTTAATGTCAATTGCAAGATAAGGATCTAAATTTGTATGGTTAACATCAGTTAATCCACTGTGAACGAACATGAACATTTTTATTCACTAACATTAGCAAAGGTTATGTAATGCTGTAAAAATATATTGCTCATTGTTAGTTTATATTATTTAATGCATTAACTAATGTTAAAAAATGATAAAGTTTTAACTGTGTACTAAAGCTGAAATTAAATGATTAGAGTATTAGAAACTTAAACTTGAACGAAAATTAGAAATGTTGCCTTGACAACTAACTTGAAGTAAAAATGACTAAAACTGAAATGAAAATAAATTAAAGATAAATAGATATATAAAAATCCCCAAAACTTAAAAGCACATAGTAAAATTACTAAAACTTAAACTAAAATTAAAAATATAGTCATAAAGGCTAATTCGAAATATGAATAAATACTTTAATATTATATAAATAATGCTAAAATAACAGTGGTGTAAATCAAGTCTATGAGCTTGGTACCGTCACTGAGGTGTTTTAGCAGTTTGATCATTATTCTGGAATAATCTAACAGAGGTGAAAGGTTAAAAGCCCTCTCGCTTTCTGTTTACGGCTAACGGTATAATACAAGACGGTGATCTATTTAGAGGGCGTGAATAAACATCATCCATTGTCCTGACAAGGCTTAATGCAGACCAATCTCTTTCCTCAGTCTCTGGCTCGAGCTGTGGAAACGCTTTGAAGGCATACATTTTATTATGGTTTGAAATGGAAATATATTGATGAGCTAGTGCATTACTCAGCAAAAGTGGACAAAAGAAGTTTTTATTAAGATTAGGCCAGGTCATTTATTCGTTTTTGTGTTTAGGTAGTACTTTGGCATGGTTTCAACAGCTCTTTGGAGATTGTCCTGAGAAAGTGATCTGAATGCCAGCAGCCGAGCTGTGTTCTTTCTTTCATCAAAAGACAGGGGGGAAACATCATGAGGGACACGTTTAGAAGGAAATTTTAACTACCATCAATAATGGATTAAAGACCCATATGTTCACATTTCAATAATGTATCCCACCTAAAATTTTAAACAAACAGAATAGCAAGTAATAAATTGCAAGCAACTTTAAATCAGAAACAGGGACTGTCACTTTAATAGGAATAGTACGGAAATCTTCATTAAAAATATTTGCCTCTTGGGTCGAAAAAGTTCATTTAAATTGAGGTGGGAAAATGTAGAATTGTGATTTGAATGCAAGAAAGTAATTAAAGCGAATGGAAATAAAAAAAATCATATACTGTAACTTTTTAAATTTTACAAGTAAGGTTAGATACTATCTAGACAGATAGATAGATAGATAGATAGATAGATAGATAGATAGATAGATAGATAGATAGATAGATAGATAGATAGATAGATAGATAGATAGATAGACAGATAGATAGATAGATAGATAGATAGATAGATAGATAGATAGATAGATAGATAGATAGATAGATAGACAGACAGACATATAATATGAGTGAGTATTATAGACAAACCCAAACTGGCCTATATATGTCTAGTCCACGACAATTCGTACGAATTTTACGAGGTGGCTAATTCGTATGAATTCATATACGACCTCACTCGTACGAATTTGTAAGATTTTTGCTAAATCGAAACCCAATTCGTACGAATGACCTACCTCTGACCCCGCCCCTAAACCTAACCGTCACTGGGGTTTAGACAAATCGTACGAATTCATACGAGTGAGGTCGTACAAATTCGTACGAATCAGTCACATTTTAATCACTCGTACGAATTGGTCGTGAGATAGCGTTGGTCTAGTCTCAGCTCACAGCCATGAACCGCCCACAGTCTGTTCACTGATCTTCTGATTAGCATTTAAAGGTCCCGTATTATGCCCCTTTTCACAAGATGTAAAATAAGTCGTTGATGTCCCCAGAGTGTGTATGTGAAGTTTTAGCTCAAAATACCCAACAGATCATTTTTTACAGCATGTTTAAATTGTCATTTTTTGGGGCTCAGAAAAACGCGCTGTTTTAGTGTGTGCCTTTTAAAGGGATAGTTCACTTTGAAATTAAATTTTTGTATGTTTTAGCTTACCTCAAGGGCATCCAAGATGTAGGTGTCTTTTTTTCCGCAGTAGTTTCAATTTTTATATTTTTAGGTCAAACCGTTCTTGTCTGTCAGTCATTTCATGCAGGTCTGTGGTCACTGTCTCAAAGAGCATGCACAGAGTCCAAATAAAAAAATTCCCCATCGTCCAAATTAAACAATTCCCCATCGTAAGTACACATTGATGGCCTAAGACACGAAACGAGCGGTTTGTGTGAGAAAACGAACAGTATTTATATCGTTTTTACCTCTTGTAACACAGCCACGTCCAAGTGATCTGGTGCAGACTGGTGCATAGATATATACACTAGATGTTGCCTTGGCTACGCAGTCCTTAACGAATGCCGTAGCCAAGGCGACATCTAGTGTATATATCTATGCACCAGTCTGCGCACACGTCACACAGCAGGATGCGCGCGCGCGCCCTCAGATCACTTGGAAGTGGCTGTTTATAAGAGGTAAAAACGATATAAATACTGTTCGTTTTCTCACACAAACCGCTCGTTTCGTGTCTTAGGCCATCAATGTGTACTTACGATGGGGAATTGTTTAATTTGGACAATGGGGAATTGTTTTAATTTCAACTCTGTGCATGCTCTTTGAGACAGTGACCACAGACCTGCATAATATGACTGAGAGACAAGAACGGTTTGACCTAAAAATATCAAAATTGAAACTACTGCGGAAAAAAAGACACCTACACCTTGGATGCCCTTGAGGTAAGCTAAAACATACCAAAATTTAATTTCAAAGTGAACTATCCCTTTAAATGCAAATAAGCTGCTGCTGCACGGCACAGGGAGCGGAGCTTCATGAGCTCGCGCTCAGTCTCTCAGGACAATTTCATCTCACGGAATGATGATAATATCAGAAACTCTCAGTAACGGTGTTCATTTCGAGTCGGACAATAATGCCTACAGAGTCAGAGTGCTGTATAGAGATGGAACAGGTATAGTTTAGTAGTTTAATTACGGTTATAACGTATTTGTCATCTGCTTACGTATCCACTATTAATAGCCTACAAGTCTGCTGTCTGGTCCGAATGATGATCAAATATATGCTGATGAGTTTAATAAAGTTTATTGTACATCACAGAAAAGATGAAGCGTCAGTTTTACTTCAGAAAATCACCGTAAGAGCTGAGTAAACACAGTAAGTTATAAAGTGCGCAAGTACATAAACGAATTTCTGGAGAGTTGAGGGAGCATTTTCTTTAAAAACAAAATAATTCCACCTCGTCTTGGCTGCCTCAGATTTCGGGAGTAAATAGAGAGAGCTGGATTAATACATCCAGACACACAACACCTACAACGCTTGGGAGACATTCTCGTCAGTGCAGCAGCTGTGAACTTGATCAGGGCAGGTCTATGTTAGAAAGGCAGTGTCTGTCAACACTCGTGGGCGGGGCCTATGGCTTTAGTGACGTCACTAAAACAGCATTCTGAAAACAGGTCGTTTGGAGACACTGCTGATGATTTATGGGGATTAATAAAAAAGGAGTGAGTGGATTTTTATCACTATTGGGTGGTTGTGTACACACACTGCCAACACACATTTATGTCCAAACAGCATGCAAAAGTGAATTTTGCATAATACGGGACCTTTAAATCTTTTTAGCATTTAAAAAAAAAATGCTGTTCTTTTGAACTTTCTATTCATCAAGAATCCTGAAAAAAAAAAAAAAAAAAAGCGTTTTCCCCACAAACTTAAGCTGTTTTCAACTGTGGTAAGAAATGTTTATTAAATGGCAAATCAGCATTTTAAAATGATTTCTAATCACAGCAGTAATGTCCACTAGAAATTCAGCTTTGCATCACAGGAATAAATTACATTTTTAAATATATTAATATATGAAAATCAATTCAAATGTAATAAATTTGAATTTAAAGTGTAATTATATTTTGCAATAGCACTGTTTTTACTGTATTTTTAATCAAATAAATGCAGCCTTGGTGAGCATATTGAAAACATCTAAAAAAAAATCGTACTGACTCTTTTGTAACGATAGTATGTATTAACTCTGTTTTCTCCATGTTCCTGTATTTTTGTACAACCATTCATAGAGGACTGCTTTATCATTATTTGTTTTTAAATAGTACATACAAACAAAATGAACTGTGGTTGGTTACTGTACATGGCCAGAAGATGTCTTTCAGTCTAAGTTGGTGGTTCTTGGCTACACAAGACTAATACATACAGTATCTAAGTTATGTCTGCTGATAAAACAGTATTGATAAAGAGACAGATAGATAGATAGATAGATAGATAGATAGATAGATAGATAGATAGATAGATAGATAGATAGATAGATAGATAGATAGATAGATAGATAGATAGATAGATAGATATTTTTTAACCAAATAAATTCAATTCTTCAGAGGATTGGGATTAGATATGGCACAGCAATTAATTTTAACAAGCAAATCTGATTAATAACTATACTTAAATGTGTACCATAAATATGGGGATCATATGAAAGCTCGTGACACAATGCACAAAAACACAGTTACAGACATTAAAACAACATGTATTACAAGACCCCCTGGTCTCTTCTACTTGTACTGTGCTGTTGTAATACTAGTACAGTACAATATTATTCAATTATATATTTCCTTCCCTCCCCAAAAGACATGTGCACTAAAGGAAGTCTGAAGCTCTTGTTCCCAGAGGGATTTCTTTCTCTTCCTGCTCCGTCAACACATTCATTTATTTGAAAGCTTGTGACACAGTAGCCTGAAATATCATGAGCTAATGAGTTTATTCACAACACTCCGCTGCTCGTCATTGAATAATTTATCGTAAATGTGTCAGATAGGCACCTTGACTGGACAAGCATATCATCTTTCCAGATAGTAAGCAGATTCACTTCACTTGCTGTTTTGCTGATGCTGGTAATGTAGCATTTTGTTCTGAATCAAGACAGAAATTCATGCTGCCACTTTCCAGCCCAGTATATTTCAAATGCCCATTTTGCAGTTAATCAGCAGTAAAATTATTCAGAAAATCATAGATTTTCTGAAGAAGCAGTGTCAGAAAGAACATCGTTTGACTTCACTCATAGGTTTGCCTGCAGCAGATGGGGATTATTTTTTCGCTATAATTTCCAGTCACATTTGTATTCAGAGGGAGGATAAGTCTGAAGGTTTAAAGGGTTGAGTAGTATTTGGACTTAAACTCTTTGTACTAGTTGTCTCTCTTAACCCAGCACTTGAAAAGAAGGATTAGAGCACTAGGCGTTCATCTGGATTTTAAACTTCTTCACACATCACAGTCACGTTGCCTTTTACACCTAGCTTTGACCTTGCAAGTGCTTTCAAATGTAGACTGCTTTGAGAGTGAGTGGAGCAGACAGGGTGGTCCCGCTTCACTCCGAGACGAGCATGTGACCGCAGCCACATGACCTGTGAACATGCGATTGCTGTTGCCCTGTCGAATCAATGTCAGTTAAAAGAATAAAGCTGTGCAGCTCATTATTCTTCCTTGAGAAGCAGTGTATTTTCAGTCCAGGTATGTTTTGTGGGTAACACTTTATTCGAATGTGACGTTGTTACATGTTCTCACTAAAGTAATAAAAGTGAACATGCATAATCAAGCAACTAACCCCAATCCTTAACCCTATGGTAAGTACATGTAGTTAATTAATATTACTCAGTCCTTATCACTGTGTTGTAACACTGTAATTACACTGTAACAACATCACCTTAAAATAATGCATGACCATTTTGTGTTTGGGTCATGAGATGATTCTAATACTTTAGTCTTCATATAACATGCTTTGAATTTCTGTATTGAAAATTCATTTTGACATTTTGAAGGCATAGTCAAAAAGTGTTGACTTGATATGAAGAAAAAGCATCATTAGAGTAATTATTGAAAAGAAAAACTTTAATTTGGCATAATATTATAGATATAATTAAAGTCATGTGGTGCAACGAACATGCAAATACATAAATAAGCAAAGAAAAGAAAACATCATAAAACAAAGTACACTGTAAAAAAAAAAAAAGTTGAGAAAACTTAAAAGTTTAAGGCAACCAGCTGCAGGACATTTTTGAGTTTTCTCAACTTACGTGTTTGAGTTATCTAAACTTTTCTCAACTTTTTTCATGTTAAATAGTTGAATAAACTTTAAAAACTGAATTTGTCATATAAAACGTAAGTTGGATTTTTTACAGTGTAGATTTATACTCTCATACGGAATCCCTAAAGGGACATGGTGGTAGAAAAATTTGGGATGGGAAAAAATTATAATTCCAATCTTTTGCGTTCCCCCGAGAAAATTTGCATTCCCTTCGGACTTGTCTCATAGAGAGCAATTTATATTATAAAGCACGTTTTGAGGAAAATTTGGTTGTAACTCGTTGTCTACATTACTATGATTGTAAATAGGTGTCATTTGTGTTTTAACAACGTTTAGCTCACGAGTTATTGATCCGGGAAGTTCGAATCTGTGAATATATGAACAACTTTACTGAACTCCGTGAGTTAAGCACTGACCGCATTTCTTTATTTTTAAGTCCAATTTCAAACACTATGAAACACGCCATTGTTAACGTACGGAGCTGTCTGAAACACTGCCAGCGGCACATTAAACAGGAAGTGTCTGAGCTCACAACAGGTTTGCGAGGGAATGCAAAGTTTCTCGGGGGAACGTAAAAGTTTTGCGAGGGAAAGCAAAGATTTTGAAAATCTGTTTTTCTCCCATCCCAATTTTTTCCAACAACATGTCCCTTTAGGGGCTCCGTACATATGCATTCAAGGTACAAGGAAAATGTGTTTTTACTTTTTACTTGATGGTTACATCATAGTCAATAAAACAATTTCTGGAAAATGGTATAAAAACCATATGAAACGAACTTGAATACAAAGAGTACATTTCTAAGAACTTAACACATGTGTTTTAAACTCAATTTTAAAAGGTTTTTCCTTCTTTTCATTGTGTAAACTCTTATTTGTCCCATTATCAGCTGGTCACAAATGCTTCATTTAGTTGTTCACAAGCGTGTTTCCCCCCCCCCACCAGTAAATATCTTCCTCAGTGTATCATGTTTGAGTTGATTTCGAGGCCAGCCCAGAGCAGCAGGTGATCCAGGAGCTGGAGGTGGAGAATATTCACCCATGTGGTGCTTGAACAGCAGGGTAGAGGAGATACACAGACCTTAACTGATCTGCCAATTATTTAGTCCTGATGGCCCAGCAGCAGGTGCATTTAGCAGGAATGAGAGAAACGGAAAGAGAGAGAGAGAGAGAGAAAAGCAGAGAGGGATTGAGAGAAGCCCCTACCACCTTAACATCTCTGCCTTTGCCTAAATCTCATGTTCTTTGTATTGTTATCAGCATGGTGGCTTTGCTTCTGTCAGACCTCCCATTTAATTCTCTTCGTCTTTCTATCGCTAGTCCTCAGATAGTTTCTCTTCTCTGTGGTAATCCATCCTATTCTACATGGTAATGGTCCATCAGTGGCGATCAATATTTCATACAGAAATAACCCAACTTGAGTGTTCTTGTCTAACCCGCCCTCCCCCCAGCCCCAGGGTCATCAAAACTGTTATTTCAGGAAAAAGAGCCCTGAGCTTGCATTAGTACGTGGAGGAGAAGGGCGAGACATCAATCATTCATGATACACTGCTGCCTGCCAGGAGAAACACAATGATTTATGCAACACTTGTTATGACGCCTCGGTACAGTCGGGGAGCTGCGCTGCGATGCTTCGTGACTTGCAATGATGGGCCAATGAGGCATTTTTAAACACCTCTGATGTCTGGCTTTGATTCCGATCTGATGTGCTTTCTTTTGGTAAGAAATGTGACATGCTGTGCTCTACAATATAACTATTTAGCATTTATCGAAGGAACCTGGATTTGTTTGTGTATATTTTCGAAGTAACATTCAAGACACCAGATATTTTTATTTATAATGTATATGTGTGCCATATGTTTCTTAATTTTTGTTTCACACTAAAGTTTTTCACTTATTAAATGTGTAACCAAAATTTTAGGGGATGTTTACATGACAATGAAGTACTAAAATAGGAAAAGTTTTCCTTTGCTTTTTTGTGTCCAGACGACAACGTTGTAAAAATGATCCCTGTTCACAGGGAACCGCGAAAATGACTAAACAAACACTGTATTATTCATGCCAGGCCAGTAGTTGGCGATTTCACTTTGTAAAGAAACACTACGCGCCTATAGACTGAACACGTAATATGCATGCACAGGACGTCACCGTTTTCACAAATTCCTGTTTTTGTTGTTTACACAGGGACAATAACGGTATCGTTTTCAAAAACTTGAATCTTGAAAACCGTTTTCAAACAAAAGCTTGCATTTTCAGTCCCCCAAAACGCAGTTGTTGTGTAAATGAACGGCCAAAACGCTTAAAAAGTTTTCAGTTTTTAGTTGAATGTGGTGTTGTTTAAACACCCCTTAAGTATATATATATATATATATATATGTGTGTGTGTGTGTGTGTGTGTGTGTGTGTGTGTGTGTGTGTGTGTGTGTGTATGTATGTATTTGTTTATATATATATATATATATATATATATATTAGGGCTGTCAAAAGATTAATCGCGATTAATCGCATCCAAAATAAAAGTTTGTGTTTACATAATATATGTGTGTGTACTGTGTATAATTATTTTGTATATATAAATACACACACATGCATGTATATATTTAAGAAATATTTGCATACATATACTGTATATATATTTATATAGTTTATATTATATATAAATATAATTTTTTTATATATATAAATAACACATTTTTCTTAAATATATACATGCATGTGTGTGTATTTATATATACAAATTTAATTATACACAGTACACACACATATATTATTAAAAACAAACTTTTATTTTGGATGTGATTAATCACGATTAATCTTTTGACAGCCCTAATATATATATATATATATATATATATATATATATATATATATATATATATATATATATATATATATATATATATATATTAGGGTGCATCAAAAAACACAATTCTTGAATTTTGATATGGCTGGGTGCTAAAAGTGTTCCAATATATGTAGAAACAACACATGCAAAATATTTTTCCAGTACATGATGATTTAGGGGTGCCACCGCACATCTGTTTTTGTTGGATAAAGTGGTTAACAGTGCTCAATGGTCGCTCAATGGAGATCATGGAGATCTGAGGTAAACAATACTACAGCTTAAGAAAACTGAGGTGATCTTTCTGTTTGAGGTGATCTTTCTGTGTTGGGTATGTATTATTACATATTACTATCATATCTGTAGTTGTGTCTTTGTATACTTATTTATCATAAGTCATTTAAGTCATATTTATAGGTACTTGGTGCTCATTACATCTAGCTAACGTTAGCTAGCAACAGTTTGCTAACCACAGTTAGCTATCTATGTTAGCTAAGCTATTAAGCTTAACATCAACAGTATTCTAGAGTGGACAATGTCATTTCCAGAGTATACAGTGGGGAGAACAAGTATTGCCGATTTTGCAGGTTTTCCCACTTACAAAGCATGTAGAGGTCTGTAATTTTTTATCATAGGTACTCTTCAACTGTGAGTGGCGGAATCTAAAACAAAAATCCAGAAAATCACATTGTATGATTTTTAAATAATTAATTTGCATTTTATTGCATGACATAAGTATTTGATCACCTACCAACCAGTAAGAATTTCGGCTCTCACAGTTTTTCTTTAAGAAGCCCTTCTGTTCTCCACTCATTACCTGTATTAACTGCACCTGTTTGAACTCGTTACCTGTATAAAAGACACCTGTCCACACACTCAATCAAACAGACTCCAACCTCTCCACAATGGCCAAGACCAGAGAGCTGTGTAAGGACATCAGGGATAAAATTGTAGACCTGCACAAGGCTGGGATGGGCTACAGGACAATAGGCAAGCAGCTTGGTGAGAAGGAAACAACTGTTGGTGCAATTATTAGAAAATGGAAGAAGTTCAAGATGACGGTCAATCTCCCTCGGTCTGGGGCACCATGCAAGACCTCACCTCGTGGGGCATCAATGATCATGAGGAAGGTGAGGGATCAGCCCAGAACTACACGGCAGAACCTGGTCAATGACCTGAAGAGAGCTGGGACCACAGTCTCAAAGAAAACCCTTAGTAATACACTACGCCATCATGGATTAAAATCCTGCAGCGCTCGCAAGGTCCCCCTGCTCAAGCCTGCGCATGTCCAGGCCCATCTGAAGCTTGCCAATGACCATCTGGATGATCCAGAGGAGGAATGGGAGAAGGTCATGTGGTCTGATGAGACAAAAATAGAGCTTTTGGTCTAAACTCCACTCGCCATGTTTGGAGGAAGAGGAAGGATGAGTACAACCCCAAGAACACCATCCCAACCGTGAGGCATGGAGGTGGAAACATCATTCTTCGGGGATGCTTTTCTGCAAAGGGGACAGGACGACTGCACCGTACTGAGGGGAGGATGGATGGGGCCATGTATCGCAAGATCTCGGCCAACAACCTCCTTCCCTCAGTTAGAGCATTGAAGATGGGTCGTGGCTGGGTCTTCCAGCATGACAACGACCCGAAACACACAGCCAGGGCAACTAAGGAGTGGCTCCGTAAGAAGCATCTCAAGGTCCTGGAGTGGCCTAGCCAGTCTCCAGACCTGAACCCAATAGAGAATCTTTGGAGGAGCTGAAAGTCCGTATTGCCCAGCGACAGCCCCGAAACCTGAAGGATCTGGAGAAGGTCTGTGTGGAGGAGTGGGCCAAAATCCCTCCTGCAGTGTGTGCAAACCTGGTCAAGAACTACAGGAAACGTATGATTTCTGTAATTGCAAACAAAGGTTTCTTGACCAAAATTAAGTTCTGCTTTTCTGATGTATCAAATATGTCATGCAATAAAATGCAAATGAATTACTTAAAAATCATACAATGTGATTTTCTGTATTTTTGTTTTAGATTCTGTCACTCACAGTTGAAGAGTACCTATGTACCTTCTCCCCACTGTAGATGTCTCATGTGTATTGAGAGTAGCATTGTAGTTGTTACAGTAAATGAACAGGGTAAGGCCACGTGAACATGTCCCATTGACCTCCATTCATTTTGTCTACAGGACAAATGAATGGAGAATCTTGAAAGTTGAATTCTGAGAAATGTCCAAGTTGCCCAAAGCGCAAACAAACAACTTTTACTTTGATAACCCTAAAGAACATGTTACTGTCTAAAAGTTCACTGTACTCAACATTTCCAGGTCAACTTTTTGGCAATTAGACAAAAAATTGCACATTTTTCGAAATTTCGACAAAGTTCATGTGTTAGGTGGCACCCCTAAATCTCAATGGAATTCCTCAAAACTTTGCAAAAGTCATTTTTATGTTAATTGGAACAAAATGCAATCCCAGCCAAATTGATATTTTGAAATTAAAATTTCCCATTCAAATTTGATGCACCCTAATATATATATATATATATATATATATATATATATATATATATATATATATATATATATATATATATATATATTCTTTTTTCTTTTAAAGGACAAGTGGAAATCAATTTTGATATTAATCAACATTGTCACAAATGCTTTCAACTTCCTGTTTCAAATAATTTCATGGGGTCTTTAAAGTCAAAACTTTCTTAGCTCAACATAAACCTTCCCTCACACCATTATCCTTACTAGTTGAGGGCCATTAGGGAGTTGGCTTAGGGTATTTGGCAGGAATACTAGACCTTCCAGGAAAGCATCTCTCACAGACTGTATGATTCATTGCAAGGTAGCTCTAAAATAAACAATATTCTACACAATATGTATACAGTATACTATGAAATATAATACTGATATAAATTAATAACAGTATAAATAAAATAATACTGATAATATACGTAATAATAAAGAAACTATGTCTACTAACATGTGGCCTTTAAAAGCAAAAAAAAAAAAAAAAAGGGGGAAGATGTTTTCAAATGAGATATTTGTGAGACTAGACACAATTATCAGGGTAATTTGGAGTTACTCTTGTTGTATTAACTCCAAGATATATGATGTCACTCTCTTTCTCAGTGCCAGCTTGTAGCACCTGCTCAGATCTGTCTTATACTGGGAGTCCAAAGTTACAAGTAGGATTAAAGTTAAATGTAGGATTTGTTTGTGTGAGTGTGTGTTAGGGAAATTTCATTGTAACCTTTTACCTCTATACAATGTGTCAGACATTTTTTAGTGACCATAGGTCTTTTTCTAGAGTGGAAAACTACTGTTTGCACTTTCTAAATTCCTAGCACCACTATTAATTTTGCACATAATTGTTTTAATACACTTAACTGTAAGTACTAAAGGTAACTGTAACCCGTCCCACACTTTATGTACTGCAGACACAAATGACACCTCAAATTATGTGGCTTGTTGAGGAGAGGTGTGCTATTACTTTACTTAAGATTCAGATGATTCATAGTTTGCTGTGAGATAAAACTGACAAAACAAATTCAATAGACTCACATTGAGGGAGGGACCTGGGCCATATCCACAGATCAGAATATCATAGAGACTTGGGGATGGTCTCTTTTAATGTAAGCAACTACATAGTAACATTGCAAAAAAAAAAAAAAAAAAAAAAAAAAAAAAAAAAAATTAGAAAGAAAGAAAGAAGAAGCTTAGAACATCTTAGAAACCGCATAGCAAACACCTTTGCAATACCCCATAAACCAATCAGTACACCTTAGAAACCACATAACAATGTGCTAAAATCCAATAAAGACACCTTAGTAACCAACCAGAACACCTTAGCAATGCTCTAGAAACCACCCATTTAGAAACTGCATAGTGATGATGCAAAAAAAAAAAAAACCCCTCAGAACACCTTAGCAACTGCACAGCAATGTCCTGCCAACCACACAGAACGCCTTATCAACAATCCAACCCAGTACACTTTATAAACTGCACAGCAACATTGCAAAAACACTCAGAAAACATTAACAGCCTTGACAACCACCCAGAACACCCTAACAACACCCTAGAAACCACAAAGCAATGTTACAAAAACACTCAGAACACCTTAGAAACTGGACAGCAACATCCCAGCAACCAGAACCACATCCCGGCAACCACAACACCCTATAAACCACTCAGAATAACTTAGAAACTGCATAGCAATGTTGCATAAAACACTCGGAACACCTTAGAAAACACATAGCAACACTCCAACAACGCCCTAGAAACCAACCTTGAAAACCACATAACAATGCTGCAAAAACACTTAGAACACCTTATAGCATTCTTAAAACTACTAAAATGCCTTGTCATGGTGGTTTTGCACAGGTTTTGCACAAGCAAATGTTTTTCTGTTTTTCATTGTCACTTTCACACTCACATTGGGTTGTAAAAAGAAAATTCCACATTTCCAGTGATATTAAATATTGAAAGTATTCAAAATATATGCCTTTCCAAGTCTGTAATCAGAGAGGATTAAAAACAGCTCACGTCAAACACCTCCACAGGGCTTTTTGATGCTGCAACCTCTTCTCTCTTTTTCCACATGTTCTTTCATGTATCTGAAGAGCACAGTGTCGACAGTAACTTTCTGTCAAGTTTAGTCAAGAACTCTGGCTATAGAAGCCTATCAAAGTTGAGTTCAGACTCTTCCTACTCTGCGCGCTCCAGACACTCGCTCTCTGTTGCTCTTAAAAGCTCAGAATGACGAAGACGTCTGACCCGGTGCTGTCAAGGTCTTGGCTGTCTGACCGTCGGCAGTGAAATTAATGACTGTGCTGCAGCCGTTTGATGTCTGTCTACTTTCAAGAGCTCACAGAATGTCATCTTCTGCCCCATATATGCAATCCTACCCTTAAATGATACTGGTCAGATCAAAGCTCTGCAGCTGTTAAAGCAGACACGTTACGGCGGACCAGAATGCACCTTTAAGAAGAGCCTGTTTTATCAAGTGACTCAACAGAAACTTAACAAGCGTGTGACATGGTTTGCATATAAACAGCCACTCTGTGTTGATTGCGTGGCAGTTTGACAGTGTGGTTAGTGATGTGAGTGTGTAGCATGGTGAAAGTGTGTGTAAGTGTGTGTGTGTTGCTCTCCGCAGTGGTGTGCGGTGATGTGGGACTGACAGGGCATGGACTGTAGCCCGGACCTCCCTGTGTAGGAGGCTTTGGGCAGCGCAGGCCTGATTAGGCAACATGAGGCAGGCTGAGTGTTGACATCATCCCCTTAATAACTCCTTCACCGCTCAGACACACCACCCACATGCACACATGATTCCTGCCGATCATTACAGCATACGCCCTGGGATAATAAAAGTGACACCCAGAGCCAGAGTGCGGCTGATATGACGACACCTGTCACAGATCCGCTCACTAAGGCCACTATGGCACATTCAACATGCGAAACCAGATGATGGACCGTAAATTAAAGGGATAGTTCAGCCAAAAAATTTGCATTCTGTCATCGTTTACTCATCCACATGTCGTTCCAAACCTGCTTTTGTCCATACAATAAAAATCAGTGGGGTCCAAAAACAACATTGGACGCTACTGACTTTCACTGACAAGAAAACACAGATACATTTTTCAAAAAAGCTTTTTGTGTTCCACGAAAGAATGTACACCACCTTTCAATAGTTTTGTTTTGTTTATCGCTTTGAAGTCTCTCATGGTCGCCAAAGCTGCATTTATTTGATCAAAAAGTACAGTAAAAACAATATTGTGCAATATTATAACACCTTCAAATATTGTTTTCTATTTTAATATAGTATTTTAATGACAACATGTATTGTGCAAAAGTCTTAGGCATGTTAGTATTTTCACCCAAATAAATGGTTTTAAGCAATTTATATCTTTTGCTGTAGTGTGTCAGTAGGTAATATTAGTTTACATTTCCAAACATTCCTTTTGCTATTAATCGTAATAATCCAGAGTGATTTTTGTACGCACAAGGAGTCTCACCATCATCGAGTCTGTCTGGGATTACATGAAGAAACAGAAAAAACTGAGACAGACTAAATCCAGAAGCACTTTGGCAACGTCTTCATGATGCCTGAAGAAACCTACCTACAGGCATTTCAATTTTGGGGCGAACTATCCCTTTAAAATATTATTGTTTGTGAAATTCCTGCATTTTACACACCCCTCTCAGTTTTCACAGTGGCAATGCAATTACTTCCAGAAATAACAAACACTTGGCCTCTGATTTAACTTGATTCACGTTATCGGCTCAGACTTGTCAGAAGTACAGTCTTTTTCGCATGCGCATAAAACTGGTGTATCTTGTCCAATCCAAAACTGTTGAATAATCCCTCTTACATTCCTTTGCTCTCCAAGTCAAACATGTCTCCCTCTCTGCAGCTTCGCTGAGGTGGCCTGGCTTCTTTGGGCCCTTTGTGTGTGTGGTCCTTACCAGGGTGGCAACCGCACGGCTTGAGTCCGTCCTCTGTGGCGGCCCACCTGCTGCTTCTGGGATTCGCCGTGGCGCACTCTCTCCTGCTGCCAGGCCGCCCCTCCCTTCTCAATGAGAGACGTCGAAACCAAATATTTACACAAGGAACTGCTGGAATGCAGGGCTGTTGTAACTGTAGGCTGTTCAAAACCATGTTGAAATAATAGCCAGAGGTGTTTTGACTCATCAGAGAACCTGAGCAGGGTACCTTTGATGTGGCTGCGAATGTAATTTTGTTACAGCTGAAATCAGCTGAAGAACGTTCCTCTCTTTTGATTTGTTTAAAAGTGGTGACCGTTTGAGAGTCTATCCAGTGTTGCTGTTGAACAGTATATTGTGCTTGTCACTTTACAACTTTATTTGTTTTTGGCAATGAAATATTTGAAACTGTGCAACTGTGCGACTGACTGTATTTTGTCGGATACTTGGTTTCTATTTCTGTGGTGATGCACTAAGTTGTCCTCACTTGTTTTTCAACACTGTAAAAACAATTCTGCAACTTTTAAATTCTGCAAATGCAACTTTTAATGACTTCTGCAGTCTCAAAATTATTCAACCCCTTCATGGCAAGCATCTTTAGTACTTAGTAGAACACCCTTTTGCTGTTATGAGATGTATAACCAGACACCAGCTTCTGACAGTTTCTGAGGAATCTTAGCCCATTCCTCATGAGCAATGCCTCTAGTTCAGTAATATTCTTGGGTTTGTGTGCTGCAACCACCTTCTTCAAATCCCACCAGAGATTTTCTATGGGGTTCAAGTCAGGTGACTGTGATGGCCACTGTAGAATCTTCCAGGATTTCTTCTGCAACCAAGTCTTGGTGGAATTTGATGTATGTTTGGGAGCATTGTCCTGTTGGAAGGTCCAATGACACCCAAGCTTCAGCTTCCTCACTGACGGCATGAGGTGATACCTCAATAAATCCATCTTGCCTTCCACACACTGCAGAGGATGCAAAGCAGCCCCAGAGCATCCATGCTTAACAGTAGTGTTTTTTTTGACATGCTTTATTCTTCTTCCTCCAGACATACCGCTGATCCATAGGGCAGAAAAGTTCCAGTTTTGTTTCATCACTCCAGAGCAGAATCCCAAAACTTCTGTGGCTTATTTATATGATTTTAAGCAAACTGGAGCTGAAATTTCTTGTGTTTCTGGGTAGGTAGTGGAGTACGTCTTGGAGTTCTGGCATGGAAACCGGATGCGTTTAGTGTCTGTTGTCATCAAGTCTTGCTGCAGGTCTTTTGCAGTCACTCGAGGGTTTTTCTGAACCTGCCTTCTCAGAAATCTGATTGCAGCCGTTGATAGCTTCCTTTTTCTGCCCCGTCCAGGTAGTGTAACCACTGTTCCTTTAACTTTGAACTTGCTAACTATGCTTGTCTATAGGAACATTTAGTGCTTTTGCTATCTTTTTTTAATCTTTTTGTTTATGAAGGGCGATCTTCTCGTAACTTTTTGGACCATTTTTTTTACTTATAAACCTTATTTGACCATATTCTAACATGCAGTCAAACGTGACAGTCAACAAACCTAGCCAGTTCAGATATTTCATGTGTTCTAGCTCATGCAAACCTGGTGCAACTATTGAAGCCCTTGATTAGTTGCATCAGGTGTGCTTGAGACAGCACCTGTGTTGCAGATTTGTGCTGTTGTGAGGGATTCTATTCAGGGGCTTGAATAATTTTGAGACTGCAAAAGTCATTAAAAGTTGCATTTTCAGTTGAATTTGGGGAACACTTGAAACATTTGTTGTTTTGAGCTATTTCAATTACTTTTGTTTGATTTGTTCCTTGCAAACAGCTGAAAGTCTGTAAATGTTGCCAATACACCTGATTTGCAATGGGGGTTGAATAATTTTGATTAAAACTGTAAATACTGTACACACCATGGTCAAAAGCTTGGGTCTGGTAAGTTTTTTTTTTTTAATGTTTTTGAAGTATCTTATACTCACCAAGGCTAAGTTTATTTTACCAAAATACAGTAAAACATAATATTGTGAAATATTATTAGCTACAATTTAAAATAACTTTATTAATGAAATCACATGAAATCTGTATTACTGAGCAAACTTGTCAAGTGTTATCATTCTCGAATCAAGAATAACTTTATTTTAAATAAAGTTTGTTATAAAAAGAATCAAATGTAGTAAGGTATATTTTCTAAATTTAATCGGGTTACTTCCGGTTTAAGCCCCATCTACATTTGGTACTATCCAAATTTGACATTCAGAAAGAGTTATATTTTGCCATTGCGATAAATAAAGGTGCTGATAATGGCTTCATTGCACATCCTTATTACTTTATATGACAAATCCTTTAAGTTTCACAAGATAAACAATAAAAAGCATGCCATCTGCAGAAGCATCATGAAAATATAAGGTATGTTTTCATTTAAATGCTCTTCAGCTGTGCAGTGTGTTGTGAGAGAGAGCGGAGCGCTCACACTGTTCTGATTGGCTGTGATGATGTTGCTTTCAGTGTGGACAGACAATTCTCTTTCATGAGGCCTCAATGAATAGACAGCTACCAAGCCAGACAGAAAGTGGCTACATCTCTTGGTTTACTGAAAAGCATTTTTTCACATTGGAATCTGTCAGAGTCTGATATTACCTGAATCCATTTTTTCTTATCTACGTGAACCATTGGCAGGGTACAAAAGGGGCTCTGTGAAACAATTTATGCTATAACAAGATAATGTCTCTCTCACTAGATTCATTAAGCTTCATGTGTTGGCTATATCTCACCACAACGTTCCAACACAGTGCTTTGTGTGTCAGTCTATTGTTCTGCTGTAAGTGATGACGGTGACCTTTGTCATCAGCCTATTATTCCTTTGTCTTTTACCTGCCATCTTGTAGCGCTGGGTCTGACAGGAGAGTGTGGCCCTAAACCATTTAATATCAGATAGTGTACAGCATTGCTATTCCACCAACTTGACACTCAACCAGGACTAACTAGAAATAAACTAGCCTGGAAAAGTCCAACTGATGTAAGCTAGCCTTTTCAGATTGCAAAATCTGTTTTTATTTTATTTGACATGTTCTGGATCCAGAGCTAAAACACAAAACTGCACTGATATGAAAATGTTACCCGATGCTGATAACTGATTATTATTTATATTTTGGAACTGATAGCCAATATATTGTCCAATCTACATTTTTTTTATGTGACAAAAAGCTCCAGATTTCTGAATGCTTCAAATGACATCAGACATCATTTACTGTACATTTACTGTACTGTACACATTTTTAGAAGCTTTTCATTTTAACTGGTTAAAATTGTTTAAACGTACAAAATTGTAAACATTGTTTTGACAGTGTACAGCAGCAGAAAAAAAACGTTCATTTATTTAATGTAATCTTTTAACAAGTCGGCCTACATGTAAATAAATAAATCATGCATGCCTGTGTATAACAAAAAATATGAAAAAGAATAAAGAAATTCGACAGTGTTCTATAACATACAAGCTCTGAGAATTTTATTTATTTATTTGTGTTTAAAAATATAATGGCAACTATATGTGAGATGCCATTTTGTTTGTGGGTTTAATTTGTTGCCTTTAATACATCAACATGTTTTACTTACGGAACCGATAACTTTATTTATTGGCTGATACCAATATGGTATCTCTAGTCATTGTGTAAAATAGAAAAGATGTGCTTTTAAAATTAGTTCATTCAGACTGCCCCCATTTTCTTACTTCAGGTGATTCAAAAGAGGCTCAAACTTGGGATTTATGACATTCCAAACAACTGGCGTTCTACATCAGAGTGCTCTTCATTTATCACACCCTCATTTGACACTCCTATTTCCAGAGGCCCACTCCTCCCCTCCAGCAGCTCTCCCAGGACAGGAACAGGGCACATTCACCCTGCATCAACTTCACTGTAAGTCTTCTGCTTCAGTTATCTGTCAGAGAAACGTAAACACTAAGGGAGGCTTGCACGCACGTGGAGCACGCTGGGAAAGCAGCTCCGCTGTGAATGTTTATAAGTGCTTATTATGGCGGTTAATGCCCCTCTGTGATTTACTGGCTGTTCTTGAAATCGAATGTTTAACTTTGGCTAATAAAGCTGTGTGAATCAGCTCATGACTCACCTTTTCTGACTGAACATATATGAGCGAATGTGTGTTTAGAGTACTTTTGGTTTACACAGCTAAGACCACCATCACATAAGGAGATATTAAAATACTGAAAGGAGTGTAAATATTCCAGAAGTTTCGTATTTGTCTTCTCTTCTGTGCGTTTAAAAAAAAAAAAGGTCAGAACATAATAAGAACACATGGTGTAGCGTTGCTGTGGTTTTGCCCCTGCAGTGATGAGCTGAATAACACCTGTATTGGGGGTAACTTTCTAAAAGTAGTGACGCTATTAACATTTTTCAATAGTGTGACAGTATTTCAGCTGTTTTCAGAGTAGACCTGTATACAGTGTCTCCGGAAAGTATTCACAGCTCTTCACTTTTTCCACATTTTGATGTTACAGCCTTATTCCAAAATGGATTAAATTCATTATTACCCTCAAAATTCTACAAACAAAACCCCATAATCACAGCGTGAAAGAAGTTTGTTTGACATTTTTGCAAATTTATTAAAAATAAAAAATGGAAAAAAGTCAAGTCTTTTTGCATATGATCCTACAAGCTTGTCACACCTATTTTGGGGCAGTTTCTCCCATTCTTCTTTGCAGAACCTCTCAAGCTCCATCAGTTTGGATGGGGAGCGTCAGTGCACTGCCATTTTCAGATCTCTCCAGAGATGTTCAATCGGGTTCAAGTCTGGGCTTTGTCTGGGCCACTCAAGGGCATTCACAGAGTTGTCCCGTACACTAAAATGTACTCATAGCCATTATGATAAAACAGGTGGTAAAATAGAAAGCCACATGATGAATCATAGTTTATTGTAAGTGGCCTGTCCATAAAACATGGCCAATGGTCAAATATATATGGTGAACAGGGTCATTCAGACAAAGGCAAAACACCATCAGGGTAACACACATGAGATTAAAATAATGCAATAAATATTAGTGTAACTTCATCAAATTTCAACCCGCTTTATATTGTTACAATGTCAGTAGTATATGTAAATTAACAAAGTTTACTCATTCAGTGTTACATGGACTGAGAAATTTACGTTTGTTAGCAAAATGTGTCATCCGGTGGAATTTTGGCAGCTCCAGGACTTTCATGAAAACTACAGATTATACTTTCGCATTTTTGTCGGATCGACAGAGGGTTATTACAGAGCAGTTATTGTAGAGGTAGGTTTATCATGAAAAATGGTTGTACTTTGTCTACTCTTTAAACAGCATTATGGTATTCGAAAAACAGTAGGCGAAAAGTACATGGATGACCTACTACTTCCGGCAATATTCTTAAATGCACATTCAATGGAGACCACAGGATATGATTTAAGAATTGGAGTGAAGCGACGCAACTGACGCTGGTAGGTCATGTGACAGTGACAACATGGCGGATGTAGTACAAATTTAATTTATACTACCCATACTCGCTTAGAGCATCGCATAGAGCATCGTTTTTTAACGGCCACAAAGTAAATTCAAATTAAAATATAGTACCAACTCAGACAGTGTGTGATTTCGGACGCAATGACTGTGTTCGTAGTCATCCAGTTTGAAATGTTGACTACAAACACAGGTTTTTTCTCCATATTTAAGATTATTTGCAGTCTTTAGCCATCGCACTGGATCCTTCACTGGGAACCAAAAGTAACTCACTCCCGCTAGATGTTTACCCTTTGAATTCTTGCACCCGGGAACAATACAAGTCGACAGCACTATAATTAAAACTTTTCTAAGAAGTTTTTCCTACTAAAGCAAGGTGGTATTTGGTCAAGCGTATCCATAGCAGACTGGTGGAAGTGGCCTTGGATGGAAACATTATTGGTGTTGAAGGTTTCCCACCTATTTGGCAAAAGGAAACACAACAGCTTTTTTTCTTTGTTTTCTCTGGATTCATTGATTTCTTTTTTTTCACCTTTAAACATCGCTGACGAGGAAGCCCTGCTGGGAGAGGAGGATTCCTGCTCTATCCTGGCGTCAGGCAGTGAGGATTGGGCGAGCTCTGAGGATCTCGCGCCCCCTGCCCGCACATCGTCAGGCAAGAGAGCGTCCATCGAGACGGAGCTCATGCGAGTACTCGCACAGGCCGCGGCGAGCCTCGGCCTCGAGTGGTCTTCGCCCGAGCAGCCCGCTCACAACCGGCTGGATGGCTTTTTTCTGCCTGGGGAGCGCGCTTCGCCTGCGTCGAAACCAGCGCCCTTTCTTCCAGAGCTACATGAAGAAGTCGCTAAATCCTGGAACGCCCCCTATTCAGCTAGAGTGCGTCCATCTGTTTCTTTGGCATTCTCTGCAGTTGACGATGCCAAGAACAGGGGATACCATTCGCTGCCGCCGGTCAAAGAGGCGATAGCGGCCCACTTATGCCCGCCCTCTGCTGGACGGCGCGCTAAGCTGGCCCTACCCTTGAAAGCTTGCCGCACGACGTCAAGCCTGCTCCGCCGCGCTTTCTCCGCCGCCGGGCAAGCTGCGTCAGCGCTGCACACCATGGCCACGTTGCAGATCTTCCAGGCCGATCTCCTCCGAAAGCTGGATGAGAAAGGACCTGACGCGATCTGCGTGCCGGACTTGAGGAGCGCCACGGACCTCGCTCTCCGTGCCACTAAGTCCGCAGCACAGGCCATTGGGTGGAGTATGGCCTCTCTCACTGTGACTGAGAGGCACCTGTGGCTGACGCTTTCAGAGATGGCCGAGTCCGAGCGCACCGCGTTCCTTGACGCCCCGCTTTCTCCCGCCGGCCTCTTCGGATCCTCCGTGAAGGATTTTGCAGAGAGATTCGCCGAGGTACAGAAAGCGTCACAGGCTATGAAGCACTTCCTCCCGAAGCGCTCCAACTCTGCAGCAGGCCATGCGAAACCATCTGCACAGAGCTCACAGCCCCAGCCACCGCCCACTGCCGCCACTTCGCAGCGCCGCCAGGCCCGAGGCGCGAGACCACGCTCTCGCTCATCCGGCCGCCGCCCCGCCATGCATGGCCCGCGGCCCAGGATTGTGGTAAAGCCCGAGGCCCCGAAGTCGTCCTAGCACGCCTAGGAAAACGACGGTGTTCGAGTCCCGCCGCGGCCGGACTTCCACCAAAGCTATTCGCTCGTCCAGTTCCAGCAAATGTGACTGGTCCAGTGTTTTCTGCAGCCAACAAGCCGGTTCTGTCGCCCGCTTGCCTGCACACAAAAGCCGTTTCACGGCTACCCAGATAAATCCCCAAGAGAGTGTAATTTCTGGTGTCCCGGCCACGGCCGATGGTGTTTTATGTGTAGAAAGAAAGCCCACTGCCCAGTGCCCATCTCTACACACAAGCACAGCCTGTCACACAGAGCTCGCGCACATAAAATCGACTCAGATCGATTGCGCATCAAACTTAGTAAATGTGCCCACTACCCAGTGCCCACATACACTACGTTATGCATGTCTCACGGTTTCTGTAAAAACGAAACCAACGTGCATTCGCTTCACTCAAGCGAAAAATGCTTTTGGTGTGGTAAATGTGCCCGCTATCCCGCGCCCACATCCACACACAGACTTGACAGTTCCTACGGGACTCGCCCAGCCCTCCCCCTCTCGGTTGACCGCCGCAGAGGAGTCGAGCGCGGGCAATCTGCCCGCTGTTATCAGCGCGCCCCCTGCCTCAAATGTCACGAGCGCGACGCTTGTGTTACAGCACACCGAAGCCTCTCCATCGCTGAGCGAACGGAGCGCGCTTCGTATTCAACCCCTAGATATTCATGCAGATGCATGGGCAAAGCTGCCCGGGGTTTCGAAGTGGGTGCTAGACATTATAAAAAGAGGCTATTCGCTGCAGTTTCGCCGACGCCCTCGCCGCTATACGGCGCGCGTCGAGACCACGGTAAAAACAGAAGTAGCACATTTACTTCGAGCCGAAGTGGCGAAACTATTGAGCAAAGGGGCCATGGAGCCTCTCTCTCAAGTTCAGAGCGAAGGAGGGCTATACAGCAGATACTTCCTGGTACCGAAAAAAGACGGGGGTCTCAGACCCATACTAGATCTAAGGCAACTGAACAGAGTGCTTGTGAAGCGACAGTTCAGGATGCTCACGACCAGAAAAATCCTCGCACAGATTCGCCGAGGAGATTGGTTCGTGTCAATAGATCTGAAAGACGCGTATTTTCAAATACAGATAGCGTCACGTCACAGGCGATTTTTGAGATTCGCCTTCGAGGGCCAGGCATATCAGTACACAGTCCTGCCGTTCGGTTTATCCCTGGCACCCCGTACATTTACGAAGTGCATGGACGCGGCGCTCGCACCCCTCAGAATGAAGGGCTTGCGAGTACTGAACTATTTGGATGATTGGCTGATTCTAGCGCAATCTCGCTCAGTGCTCATAGAGCACACGACCATTTTACTCGATCACCTCGAGAATTTGGGTCTCAGAGTCAATTGGGCGAAAAGCTCTCTGTCCCCCAGTCAGACGATATCTTTCCTGGGCACAGAGTTGGACTCGCTGTCCATGATAGCGCGACTAGCGCGTGGTGGACATTCAGCGTGCAGCGAACTCTTTCCGCTGCAGCGCATCTGTCCCGCCCAAGAAATTTCAGAAGATGCTGGGTCTCATGGCCTCAGCATCCTCAGTGCTCCAGCTGGGCCTGCTCCAGCTGGGCCTGCTCCGCATGCGCCCACTGCAGTTCTGGCTGAAAGCGCGAGTCCCACGCCGAGCGTGGACATCCGGTCTGCTTCGTCTCAAGGTCAATCAGAAGTGCGTCACAGCTCTGAAACCTTGGAAAGCGGACGACTGGTACCGATCAGGTGTAAGCCTGGGGACTTCCTCGAGGGTGAAGGTGGTGTCTACGGACGCATCCACCTCGGGATGGGGAGCGCTGCTCGAGGGCAGACCGTTCTTCAGCCAGTGGTCAGAACGGGAGAAGCTCCTGCACATAAACTGCCTCGAAATGTTGGCAGTAGACAACGCGCTGACGCGTTTTTGTCCCCAAATAAAAGGACGCCACGTCCTGGTCCGCTCGGACAACATGTCTGTGGTGTCCTACATAAATCGCCAGGGCGGCCTCAGGTCCAGGAACCTGCACAGGCTAGCAGAACGCCTCCTGGTATGGGCTCAGGGCAACCTGCACTCGCTGAGAGCAGCGCACGTGCCAGGGCTCCTAAACATAGGACCAGACAGACTGTCCAGGAACAATGTTCCGGCAGGCGAATGGTCTCTACACCCACAGACAGTCCAACTGCTGTGGAAGAAATTTGGCAGAGCGGAAGTAGACCTGTTCGCGTCTCAAGAAAACGCTCACTGCCCGGAGTTTTTCTCCAAGAGCAGGGACGCGCTGGCTCATGTATGGCCCCGCCGCCCGCTCTATGCCTTTCCCCCCGTCTCTCTCCTGCCTCAGGTGATAGAGCGGATCAGGGAAGAAGGATGCTCAGTACTGCTCGTAGCACCGCTCTGTAAAAACCAACCTTGGTTCCCAGTTGTGATGCAGCTAGCGAGCACTGCCCCGTGGCCAGTGCCAGTGAGGAGAGACCTCCTCTCTCAGGCTCACGGCTCGATCTGGCATCCTCACCCGGAATTGTGGTCCCTTCATGTCTGGGCCATCAACGGGTACATGTTGAACTCCCTAAGGGAGTGTTAAACACGATCACGCAGGCTAGAGCTCCGTCTATGAGACATCTCTACTCCTCGAAATGGTCAGTGTTTTCGGGCTGGTGCACAGCCCGTGGCGTGTCACCCACAGACTGTGGAGTAACGGAGGTGCTTTCCTTCCTACAAGAGCTGTTGGATAAGGGTAGGACCCCTTCCACGCTCAAAGTTTATGTGGCGGCTATAGCAGCGTTCTCGAGAACAACGCTTGGTCAGTCAATAGGAAGGAACGATTTAGTCATCCGCTTCCTTAGAGGGGCTAAGAGACTGAATCCTCCCAGACCTCCCTCAGTCCCCGTATGGGACCTTTCTGTGGTGCTGGAAGCCATGAAAGGTGGCCCATTCGAGCCTTTACAGACGATTGATCTGAAACATCTATCTTTCAAGACTGTGTTTCTGCTGGCTCTCGCTTCAGTGAAGCGCATAGGGGACTTACACGCGCTCTCAGTGAGCGCGACGTGCATGGAATTTGGGCCTAATGACTCAAGGGTTATACTCAAACCTAAGCACGGTTATGTTCCAAAATCCCTTAACACACCGTTTAGGGCGCAGGTCATTTCCCTGTCAGCCCTACCGGTCCCTGATGAGGAAAGAGACGCGAGCCTCCTTTGCCCAGTCAGGGCATTGCGAGCTTATGTGTCTCGCTCGTCTGTTTTCAGACAGACAGAGCAGCTCTTTGTTTCGTTCAGTGGGCGCTCTAAGGGACTAGCCGCGTCGAAACAGAGCCTATCCAGATGGATAGTTGATGCTATTGCACTAGCATACGCGTCCAAGGGCATGCAGTGCCCGTTGGGTGTCAGAGCGCACTCCACGAGAGGCATGGCCTCTTCGTGGGCCTGGTCGAGTGGGATTGCCTTGCAAGATATTTGTACGGCGGCGGGCTGGGCCTCCCGTCTACATTTATAAGGTTTTACAACCTAGAGGTTCCCGCCCTGCAGGCCAGGCTGCTGTCGGTCTAGTTAACCAGTATTTTCTGTCCTGATGCTATCAGCTCAGAATGCTGTGTCTACTGAGCACAGCTCAATGATCGACAGTATAAAACAATAGCACAAAGATGTGTTTGGGCAAACTGTGTAAGACCCACATTTCCCCATCAGTTCAGGCCGTACCCCGCCCTGTCTGTATGATGTAATTCGCGTCTAAGCGACGCTGCTATACGTGGAAGAGTGCGGCTTCGCCCCTCCCTCTTCCCGGACTCCCTGTGAGTTCCCTGGGTGATTGTGCACTATATGAACCCCGGGCTTTCGACCTTGGGTCTGTGGTGTCAGATCCCTGCATGCACGGCGTCTTGCATTGGGTCCCCTAGCGTAAGATATCTTACGCAGTACGAGAGACCTCTCGTAAGAGAACGTACTCGGTTACTAACGTAACCTCGGTTCTCTCTAGTAGAGAGAACGAGTACTGCGTATCTTGCCGTGCATGCACACGCTCTGGTTGCTTCGGTGATGAAAAACCAGATAATAGCTGCCTGCGAGCGGTATTTATAGGCCTAGACCACGCCCGTTTCGGCGGGATGTGACGCAGCGGGCGCGAAGCACCCTCATTGGGTCTGGCGTCACGCCAGGCCTCGCTCGATAGGCTGCTGCAGTTGCCGCAGAACAGCCAATAGGCGCGCGAGCTGCCTCGCCTATGTCTGTATGCTGCCGCAACGCGTTTTGCATTATTGAAAAATTAAGGATAATTTTTGGCTTCAATATCTCACGGAAAAGGATTTTCCCCTAGCGTAAGATATCTTACGCAGTACTCGTTCCCTCTACTAGAGAGAACCGAGGTTACGTTAGTAACCGAGTACGTTTTACTAAATGTCAAATTTTACACCATAAATTTGATTATTTTACAGTAAATTTATTATAACACGTATAGCTTTTAGCATAGCAGCTATGATGGATGAGTAGTTTGCAGCTTGGTAGTTTTTTAAAGTAGCTTCTGCACCTGTGTATGTTCTCCACTTTTTTTTTTTCATTGCTCTGCTGCAGTATATTGGGATTTCCTGGAGAATGAAGAATGAAACACTGTCAGAAAAAGGAGACAACAGCTAGTTTTCAGAAGCAGTACTAACAGGCTTTACACAGCCTCCAGACTGTTAGAGGCCAGCAGAGGACCAAAACACAGAATCTGTTTCTGGACTAGACTGCATGTCCTGGGGCGGCTCAGCAGGAGCTCGGTTATAATTTGTCTAAAAGTGCTGGAAGCTGTCTCAGTGGAGCTCCAGTTGAACAGCCCACAGTCATGTCGTCAGAGCAGAGAGACGGCTTAGTCTGTAAGGACCAGAGTGTGGCTCTGGCTTGTCTAAACATGGGACAGTATAGTTTGACATGGGATAGGAAGACACAAGGGGGTTAAGACTGTGCAAATGTGCGGGACTAGACACTAGAAAGCAGGAGAGAGACCAGATTATATTGCTTTGTCCTGTCTTTGTACTCCTTTCAGTTCCTTGGAGCTGCCCCTTAAGAACTGGGTCACACAGAGAGAGAGAGAGAGAGAGAGAGAGAGAGAGAGAGAGAGAGAGAGAGAGAGAGAGAGAGAGAGAGAGAGAGAGAGAGAGAGAGAGAGAGAGAGAGAGAGAGAGAGAGAGAGAGAGAGAGAGAGAGAGAGAGAGCGAGAGAGAGAGAGAGAGAGAGAGAGAGAGAGAGAGAGAGAGAGAGAGTGTTAATAGCTTATAGAAGTCTCTCTGGGTTCAAGCAGAACCTGAAGGAAACGAAAGCACTTAAGAGATATTTTTGCCAGTGTCAGGCAAAGTCCATGTCTATTTTTATTAGTCACTGCAATTGTGAATACAATTTAAGAAAAATCTACATTTGGGGATCGATATGCTGATCTGTACTGATTTTTACTGGAATAGGCAGATTGTGTGTGTGTCTGTGTGTGTGTAATGTGTGTGTGTGTGTGTGTGTGTGTGTGTGTGTGTGTGTTTTTATTTTATTTTTTTAAATGCAACCTTTTTGAATGTTGAGTATTGTAAATTATGTTCTATATGTCAATACAAATTTCCTTTTCAGTTTTGATAATATTTGAGTCATGAAGAAAAAATAATTAATTCGTATTATTTAGAAGGATGCATGAAACAAACTCAATTTGCATATTTTTCTGTTTTCCTCGTCATTTTGTTGTTTGTTTGCTCTGCATCCTGAAATGGGGCATCAGGCTCATTGAATATTTATGCTACTTAAGTGTTAATAATTGACACCGCTGGCATATTTTCCTTAGGAAGAGCTCACACACCCAGAACAGAGAATCATTTTCCCTGATTTCTGGGTACTGGGACGAAACAAAACAATTTTTTTTTTTTATATATCAAATTACTTAAAACAAGTATTGGTTTAGCACGTTCATGTTCATATTTTTGGGTGCGATCTCTTTCTGCTTACAATTTCTTATAAAATAAGTGTTTTTCATTGCTATTACCCAATATGGACCAACACCTTCAGATATTGTCAAAAAATAATGCATCATATTGATTGCAAATATAGACAATCACCGTTGGCATCAATGAAGCATGGTTTTAAATTGATTCTCATCTCCATCTATTGGATTGTCAACAAACTCAGAAAATATGGGTCAAATTGTTGTTGGCAAAATATTTTGCAAATGACATGTTTACTAAAAATTTTTCTTTATAATTTGTGTGTCTGAGAAAATCAAGCTGGTGACACAGAAAAAGCACAATTATTTAAGTCCCCCTGTAGTCAATAATTAACTGATCTAGACATATTTAACGTTTTTTTCCTATGAAAAATGTCTTCATGCCTTAAAATAGCTTAAATGTAACTCTAAACCCTTACTTCAGTTAATATGCGGATTCATGAATATGCTTATTAGCCCCGCCTCCACTCGCTCACACCAGCTCAGTTCAGAGATTCACTTGGTCATCTTACTGAGGTAAATGCTGAACAATGGTCTCGCTCTTTACAACATCGAACACAACAGTAATTAATATGATTAGCCTTTTGCTATTAACAACCAGCTAATAATGTGTTGCTAATGTTACACAAACCATGTTCCCATCCGCCATCTCGGAGTCAGTATGCTGGAGGTGTTCTGACATGCTCTGACATTTGTGCTTATTTCTGTTACTTGTGACATTTTCATGGCTGATTACACTGTATTTAGCACAAACTCTGCTACAATAATATATCAGCAGCATGTATGTAAAAGTTTGTAGTTTTGAGATAATGACATTTATGCGTGGTTTGTGAAAATACCAAAAAAAATTGTCACTGAAATAAGGCCATGAAACCCATACTGATTATTTCTTCACAAGACTTTTGAAAATTGTATGACGTAGCCTAGAATATTTGCTCCAAAACTATGTGAAAATCACCCTGACTGCTCATTCAGATAAGACAATATATTGATTTAAAATTTGTAAGATGTGTTTTGTGTGAGAAAGCTTTATGCGGGAGGTGTGATCACATCATTAATATGTATGGTTTTCACACCTGAGAAAGACAAAGACCCTCCCCTAATGGCTCTAGGAGCTATCCAATATTAACCAACTGCAGAACCGCAGAACCATACGTCATAGCAGTGTGAGGATGACAGCGCCAGCCTAACAGTCTGATGCCGGAAGTGGGCGGGGTAAAAGCATCTAAGGGTGGAGATGGCTAGGTTTAGGGGTGGGTTTAGGGGTCAGGGGTGGAGATGGGTAGGTTTAGGTATGGTATATGTGAGGTGGATATGTATGGTATGCGGTTCCGGCATCAGACCTCACACTGCTATGACATATGGTTCTGCGGTTCTGCAGTGAGACCTATCTCGAGATATCAGGCCCTGTCATTCTGAGCAACCTTGCACAAAAAATGAGGAGATTTAAAAAAGAATGGCTTTTTGATTGTTTGGATTTATTTACAACACAACATAATCCAAAGATACACAACAAATGACAAAAAGCACATTATTGAAAACAATGATCCAAAGACAGAGACCTTTGTGCCATTCCTAAAAACATTGTACATACCTTTCATTTCCAAGGTGTTTTATTTTCACTTTACCATGTTCATATACAGAGACTCATGTGAATGTTGAAGTCAGCAGGACTCAGTGGCATCTGGTCCCTGAAAGAAAAAAAAGTGAACATACTGATATCAAGAGAAACAGGCCTGCACGATTTTGGGAATACATTTTTAGATTTTTCTGGTTAAAATTGCTTTTTAAAATTCAAAGAATACACACAAATGTTTCCAACAATATATAATATAATGAACACCAGGTTTGTTGTGCCTTGTAGGCATAGGCTATGTGCAGTGCTGCATAAAATAATAATAACAATAACCTATAGCAGCCTATAAATCTTCCAAAAGATTTCAGTAACAACACGCTAGAGAAAAATATATTGATTATCATATGTTACTTCAAATGTTTCCATTCGTTATGAAAATATGAAATGAGATAATAGTAAAAACATGAAGCCTAATGTTTGGTGCGTTTTGCTTTTCAAACGCGATCGCGCTCCAAAATATGAAACATTCAAACACACAGCATGCTCCAAAATATGATACATTCAAACGCACAGCATGCTCCAAAATATGATACATTCAAACGCACAGCGCGCTCCAAAATATGAAACATTATAGTTACCATATTATACATATCTACGTTTGAGCAGATATCCACAAACACAGTGACAGTAAACACGGGTCCAAATATTATAATATTCACCATATATCTAGCAACAGTTCAACTGCAATGTGAAGTTTATGCAACAATAACATAAACTAATAAGTAAGAATTTCTTACCTTACATCTTTCTTGTCTTCAAATCGCGTTCTTCTTCTTCTGAGGTAAATCCAATGTAAGCTCATGGCGTCTTCCAAACCCGACGAAAAGCAGAGACTTGTGAAGTTTTTTGGTGCTTTGTTTTTTGAGGTAACGAGCGCGTTCGCGTTCCATGTGGAGATTTGCATGTGAATCTCTTTTGCGGCGTGGGCGTAGTCGAATTAAAAATAATGAGCAAGCGTTTGAGATACTGGACATCTTGTTGGTTTTATACAAATTACTTAAACAGAGAATATTTGTTTTCAGTTTGAATCCGATCATTTAAAAGTACACACTTAAATGTTTATAAAGGTATATGGCTCATAAATGTGTTTAATCATCAGAAACGCTTTGAACAACTCAGAACGTCAGTGGAGAAAGGCATAGTTTATCACAACATCTTAATATACATTTTATATTATGAATTTTTATGCATTAGGAAGGACAGGTGGTTTTATGTAGTGAATGAAAGTGTGATAATTTTGAGAAAGAAAATCAACTGAAGGGGCACGTTTGTGATAGGAATATTGTTAATCTCATGATTAAAATCAAAGTGAAAATGTGGTTATTATTAAAAACTAATGGCAGGTTATGGCACATGTTTTGTGTCCAATGTTTCATGAAGCAGTGTTTTTATTTATTTATTTAATATAAAACTTCCACACCCACTTTTGAGAGTAAAAAATGCATCATCTGTGGCATTGGCACAAATTTAATTTTCATCTCTTCTCTTTTCTCTTTCTCCTTTTCTCTCTGCAGACAAAAGTAGTTTCGGGATGCATTAGCCCTCGCTGCATCTGTCTTCCTCCGACAGCTCAGGAGTGAAAACAAAAGAATGAATGAAAGAGAAGATGAGATAAGACAAGCCAAAAAGCAAGTGAAGTCATTCTTTTTTCTTTGCCTCCAGCTTTTAGTTAGAAAAGCCTTTATTCCCCAAATTCTGTTGTGATGCATTATGCATGAGCTAAACACCCCTCTCCTGCAGATGCTTCTTGCCTCCTTTCACTTTTTTCTTCTTCTTCTATGTACTATTCTTCTTTTTGGCGGTATGTATCCTCATCCTCTTTCTCTCCCTTTCTCCCGCTTCCTTTGTGTCTTAGTACATTTTTGTGTCTTAGTACCCCCCCCCCCCCCCTTCTCTCTGTCCTTGCTCTCTTATTCTATCCTCTCTGCCCTCTCGTGTTGTCTTGTTGAAACACTAATGGCTTGGTACAAGTCATTTCCTCCCTGAGCGCTAACATGATTACTCTGTTTTTGTACCGTGTTTCTGTATGACAAATTTGTTTATGGGAAGAAAAGGCGTAAGAGAAAAAAAACCATCATCTAATGACCCCGCCGAACAGGCCTGCAGCACAAAGAGGCTCAAAGCATCAAACTACTTGCAACAAAAGTCAATCTCTTTAATTACACAGTTCTAGTCAAAGGCTTTGAACATTATGCACGTCATCTGCAACTAATGTGTCTCACACAGACATGAACGCGAGTGGAGCTGAATATTAAACCACTGATGTGAAAACTGATGATGAGCTTCAGAAACATACTCAGGCAGAAACAGAAAACAGAGTAATGGATTTTAAATGACTATTGCATTCTCAAAAGCTTAGTTAATATCCTAAGTCTGATAAAGTGAACTTAAATTTGCAATCTGCAAGTGTAGATAATGTTACAAAAAATTGTTACTTTCCTACGTTGCAGCTTTTACTCCTTGACTAGTTGACCAATGGCTGCACAGAAATGAACATATTTCCGTAGATTTTTATACATGCAAGTTGTTCACATTGTAGCCTATTTCATAATTTTCTTAATCAGTTTTTTTTTGTTAGTTAAAATATCTGAAGAGTATCTTTTCTTGACAAGCAAAACTCTGTTAAGTATTAAAATATTTTTTTCGGAAAATACATTTCTAATTAAATATATTTTTCAGATTGGCTAATTATGTTTTAAGCATAAATATAAATGTATTCAAGTTTATAGCCTATGATATAATAATAAATATTTTATTGGGATAGCAATTACATTTTTTATTTAAAATGTTACTATTTAAAAAGGTTAAAAAAAATGCAGCTAAGTATAAAAATATGAACTGGGTCCAACACACTCTCCCCCGTTTTTAATTTAATAACACACGTTGTATTTTGGAACATAGGCTATATACATAATGACACTTTCTGTCATTGTTATTGAAAGTAAGATGTGTGGTGTATTAGCTTTATCAAATAGTCCAACAATAGTAGTTTGCACATTCATACACAAAATCCTGACTAGATTGAAAAGAGCATTGAGAAAATGTATTGAAATGCTGCAGAGCCCCAGCGGTTTGAATGTTGTCTGAGCTGTATTCATACTGCCAATAGCGGATTTGCACTTTAATGAAGTGAATGGAAAAGAGGAGCAGATAATGAAGGTCAGGTGTGTGTGAAGGGTTAGTGTTTGCACATCCAAACAGGCCATGCTCCAGGGACCCTTAAGAATGCGATTTGCAGGTAATATCACATCCGTAAAGAAGGTAAGACTCAGTCAGACCTGCCAAAGACTGAAATATTTAATATAGGAAGTAATGCATAATTCCTGCAAGAGAGATTTCATTACAAACCAGCCACTACTCCAAGCCTTGTCAGGCCTTCACACCAGGTGTAATAATAAAAACATTAGCCTTTTCAGGAGTGTACATGCTTCATAGACTGACATTTTTCAATATGCTGTCTTTATGGAAATTATCTCAAAACGTTGACGTGTTATATATTTATAAAAAAAAAAAATGGAAATGGTATCATCAACAGGACTCTGCAGACCCTCATGACTGTTAGGTCAGGTTAGTTCTTTTAAAATATCAAATAATTTGGCCTTTTTGTGACAATACATGGTTTATGTTGTAAAATGTGATGTGACTCCCGCAAACCTTAATGAATAATTGTATAATGTATAATGAATAATTCATAATAATTGTAAGAATAAATAAATAAGAAAATATATAAATATTTATTTATTTATTACCTGAAAAAAATATTTTAATTAAAAAAATATATATTATTAAGATGTGTGCATTCACATACAGTTTATTCAAGGTGTAAGGAAAATTGTTATTGAAAAATAAAAGTAAAATGTTATTGAGTCAATACATTTAAACCTTTCTTTAAAATGGTATTTAAAAATTAAAAAAAACATATGAGTACATTTCTAAAAACTTGGATTATATTGAAAAATCCTTTTCTTCATTGCAACACTCTTATATGTCATTGAGCTTAATATACAGTTAATTAGCTATTAAGATTGGTCTATTTACCATAATCATTTGGTCTGCTAAATTATATATATATATATATATATATATATATATATATATATATATATATATATATATATATATATATATATATATATATATATATATGATAAATTATATATTATATTTATATATATTATAATTATATATAGATAAACTCACATGTTTGTGTAGTGCTGGTAATCCCTACATTGTTGGGACAAAATTTCTCCACAAAGACAGTAATAATGTTTGACCTTGTGGAGATTTTTTTTTGATCCCCAGGAGGAAAACAACTTATAAATAATACTACATGATGTTTAAAAAAAAAAAAAAAAAAAAAGTTTTCTGTGATTGGTAGGTTTAATGGTAGGATTAGGGTTAGGGGATACAATATAGAGTTTGTGCAGTATAAAAATCATTATGTCTATGGAAAGTCCCCATAAAACATGGAAAGCCAACGTGTGTGTGTGTGTGTGTGTGTGTGTGTGTGTGTGTGTGTGTGTGTGTGTGTGTGTGTGTGTGTGTGTGTGTGTGTGTGTGTGTGTCTACATGTGCTCCCAGCTGCTCCCTGTACAGTTTGCATTCTGAGTCCAAATCCAGCTGTTTCATCACTTGTAATTTGAGTTGCACTAAGTGAACCATTTCCTGTTCACTGGGACCGCTGAGGTTTGAATCTGTTCATATGGGCATTGGAAGCTTGGGTTCATTCCAGTTCAGTTCATGGTGCCAAAACAACACAAGTCGAACATGGAGCAGCTGAGAAACAAATGGACAAGAATGAAAGACAAAGGACTGTAAATGTGACACGCAAAATGTTGTCATGAAGATTATGTTTGACATGATCATGTTTGCTCAATTCCTCTGTCTAATGGAAGTAGATTTCACTGAGAAGATTCATCATTCATTAGTAGATTCAAGGATGGATCTACCAGACAATCTGAATTGAAAGAATATGAACAAATCTTTATCTTCCTGTCCTTTTAAGTGCACTTTTCTCTATAGGATATGGAATGTAAACTTCATGTAGTAAAGTGTGAGCAGGTTGGTTATTTAGATAAGCAATAATTGACAACAGGCCAGTTGAATTATTAGAAAAATTATGCACATCCGAGGTGGTAATGTGGCCACAACGCATAACAAAGGCTTGAGCCATTGGTATGCAGTTATAAGAGAAAGAGAGATTGGTTGGTTGGGTTGGGTTGGTTGGTTGGTTGGTTGGTTGGTGGGTTGGTGGGTGGGTGGGTGGGTTGGTGGGTTGGTGGGTTGTTTGGTTGGTTGGGTGGGTGGGTTGGTTGGGAGGGTTGGGTGAGTTGGTTTGTTGGTGGGTTGGTTGGTTGGTTGATGTGTGGGTTGTTTGTTTGGGTGGTTGGGTTGGGTGGGTTGGTTGGGAGGGTTGGCTGGTTGGTTGGGTTGGTTGGATGGGTTGTGTGGGTTGGTTTGTTGGTGGGTTGGTTGGTTGGGAGGGTTGGTTGGTTGGTTGGTTGGTGGCTGGGTGGGTTGGTTTGTGGGTTTGTGGGTTGGTTGGTTGGTTGGTTGTTTGGTTGGTTTGGTTGTTTGCTTGGTTGGTCGATTGGTCGTTGGTTGGTTGGTTGGTTGGTTGGTTGGTTGGTTGGTTGGTCAATTGGTCGGTTGGTTGGTTGGGTTGGTTGGTTGGTCATTTGGTTGGTTGGTTGGTCGGTCGGTCGGTCGGTTGGTTGGTTGGTTGGTTGGTTGGGTTGGTTTGTTGGTCGATTGGTTGGTTGGTTGGTCGGTCGGTCGGTCGGTTGGTTGGTAGAGTGGGTTGGTTGGTTAAATGAAGTGTTTCTGTGCACTGTTTCTGTTTGTGTTTGTACTGTATCTGTGTGCATTTGTATGGGAGAGAGAGCAGAAAATAGGGGGGCTGCTTCCTCTACATAATAAAACCTAACTTAGTCAGAAAAACATGGGAAAATGTTGTAATTTTTATCCTATCATTTATTTATTTGCTTGGTCATTGTCTTTGTGGGTTTTGGTTCTTTTGCTCAGGTTAAGGACCTTTGTGATAACTGAAGTTATTTGGCGAAGTGATAAGGAACTGTAATGCGGACTGCGGTCAAGATCTGCCTGCTACTTTAGCTGAGCGTTCACTGGAAAATAATTGCACACCTTAGAACGTTCGTCAACCAATCAAAGTGTTCAACAGTCCAGTAGTATAATAAAAAGTGAGCATTTTGGGAATGGCTGGGTATTTTTAGTGGAACAGTGTTATATCTTACATTATGGGGCACACAAATAAAATATTGAACTTTCAACACCTTGCAGGTGTTTAAACCCAATGCGTCCCTTGAGTGAGATTGAAATGTTTAATGGTTTGTTTGGTTTGGAGTCTGTCTGGACTATTCTTAGCCATGTCTGGGGAAACTCTCAAGAACTTTTTGGTGTTACACATGTGTGGCGCTTTCTTAATCCCCCCTGTTTTATTAGTCTTTGGCAGGTCTGACGAAGTTCTTTAGAGTTTCAAAAAATAGCACAAACAGCCGTGGGATTGTTTGGGATGTTGCTAGATGAACAGCTACAACACTGTCATTCCTGCTAATGTTTCTGTAGAAAGTGTTCGGTACAGAAGTTCTGCTGTCAGATCATGTTAGTCTGGATGATAAATTGAAAAATGAGCAAAGAGACTCAACATGTTGTAAGTGTTATTCCAGATGTTACTCAGAGGAAACAATGACCTGCCACAAACATATTCAGCTGTGTGTCTCTTTCTTTCTGCATTTTGGTTGTTTTTATGCATTTTTTATGGTGTAATTATGGTGCTTATCTTTTGGCCCTGGGGACTTAAAAAAATACACTGTTTTAAAACACTTTTTTGCACTTTTCTCAGCAGTTCATTTAACCCTTTCATGCATAGTGGTCACTACAGTGGACAGCTATTAAAAAAGCATTTTCTTGAATTTGCACGGGTTTTTATGGCAAAGTTGCACATCAGCCTCTTCATTGGACCCTGGTGCATCATCCTATAAACTGCAACCAAGTGGCAAGCCTTTGTGTTTCGATTTTTTCCCCCTCCAAACCAAGATGGCCAAGGGTCAGTCAGACATGCCAAGTTGCTCTGGAATATCCACCCATTCCTTCTATCCTAGGAGACTCTTGTAGGTAAAAAAAATATTGCAGCATCAAGCAATATCTAATGAGTCATATCACAGTAAAATTTTCCAAGTTTTGATTTTAGATTGGGAGAAAACTCTGATTAATCACATGTCCACTGTAGTGGACGTCATGCATCAATTGCTATATTTCAGCTACAATTCATAATTATAATGTGAATATTGTTTTTGAAACTTAAAACTTAAAAACTTAATCTGCAGTGACTTTTTTTACTGTAAATACATGTATTTGTATTATTAGAATGTAATTTTCATTGAAATCGAAAAAAGTAATGTGATTACATATAATGTATGACACTTGTAATGCATTACTTTACTTGTTAGATCAAAAAGTAATCTGATTTCGTAATGCATGTTATTGTAATGCATTTTTTTACTCATAACATCAAAAAGTAATCTGATTACGTAATGCATGTTACTTGTAATGCGTTTCCTTACTCATAACATCAAAAAGTAATCTGATTATGTAATGTGCGTTATTGTAATTCGTTTCTTTACTCATAACATCAAAAAGTAATCTGATGACGTAATGCATGTTACTTGTAATGTGTTTCTTTACTCGTTACATCAAAAAGTAATCTGATTAGGTAATGCATGTTACTTGTAATGTGTTTCTTTACTTGTTACATCAAAAAGTAATCTGATTAGGTAATGTACATTACTTGTAGTCAATTACTTGTTTGATCAAAAAGTAATCTGATTACGTAATGCATGTTACTTGTAATGCATTACCCCCAACACTGATCATTTCAGATGAGATTGAAAAAACGTATCGCTAGGTTTTCTCAGAGGAGGGCTATGATAGAAATGTGCATGTCCATCTTGAACATAATCAGAATTATCAGCTAATAAGGGTAAATCTCCATACTCTGGTGCACAGGAGGGAGCATCTGAGTGGTTTCCACAGTTGTACCTTGACAGGCTGTAGAAAATTCTGATGGAATCACGTCCTCATGTTCTGATATCAAAGATACGCGAAGTACAACTTGTATGAAGTTGTATGAAGCCTTTGCAATATTTTGCATTTAAATTTTTTGTGTATATTTTATAGTTTTCACATGATTTGATATAATTCTATTGATTAGTTTGTTAAATTCACATACTTTATCTGTTTGATTATTGTTTTATATTTAATATAGCATATCTTAAGTTTAAACCATAACCGCATGCTGTCCACTCAAGTGGACATCTGAAGATCTCTTTGAAAAATTTGTAAAAAAAATAAAATAAAAATCAATTCTTGTTTTTCATGCCCTAAGAGCAATAAAAACACATAGGAAAAAAATCCTGACTGAGGTTATCATAATTCATGCATGAAAGGGTTAAGCTGGGCTGATACAGTAGTGGCAAAAAGTGATGTCTGAAGGGGATATTTGTTTTTAATAACCCTACAAGTTCTTTAAACTATCAAACTATCAAAATATGAGGAAACATATTTTATATTTTTTAAATATGGGCAAAGCACAAGCACAGGTATTTATTTGGCAAAAAAAGGCAAGCTACAGTTTTATTTTATTATGCAAAAATTGCATAGAAAAACAAAAAGCTCAAAGAAAATACATTGACTACAATATAATAAGTTATGAATGTTTTATTGCTTCTCTCTAGTTTTTGCGTGTGTTCATAATTTCTTAGTATGACAGCCTGACCAAAAATTATGGAAGTGCAATTTGACACACACACACACACACACACACACACACACACACACACACGCACACACACATATTTGATTAACAGGATATATTTGGTTGACTTATTTTATATTATTTATTATTGCATGACATTATATATATATATATATATATATATATATATATATATATATATATATATATATATATATATATATATATATATATATATATATATATTAGGGCTGTCAAACGATTAATCGCGATTAATCGCATCCAAAATAAAAGTTTGTTTTTACATAATACATGTGTGTGTACGGTGTATAATTATCTTCTATATATAAATACACACACATGCATGTATATATTTAAGAAATATTTGCATATTTGTATATATTATGTAAACACAAACTTTTATTTTGGATGCGATTAATCGCGATTAATCGTTTGACAGCCCTAAATATATATATATATATATATATATATATATATATATATATATATATATTATTAGTATTATTATTTTCCGTTTTTATTTTATTTTAATTTAACATTAAATTAAGTTTTTGTCATTTTGTTATGTGCTTTTGTCATTTTGTTATTTTTTAAGTATTTCTGTACAGCTTTAATTAATTTGATTTCAGTTTTAGTAACTTAAACTTAAACTTGCCAAGGCAACTTTCCATTTAGGTTTTCCTGTCCTATGTTTTATGTTTATTGTTTAAACTGATGCACACTCAGAACAGCTCGTCCCATCCAGCCATATACAGGAAACTACAAAAGTGTCCCTAAGTCCGTATAAATGAAGTACCTCTGCCAACACCCATGTTTCAGCTGCAGCCATTAATGACTGCTGTGCTCTGAGTGATGCCCTGCTGGTCCAGTCCTGCTCAGCCTAATGGACTGGGCCTGACCTGGTTTCTCCAGACCTATATTCTTCTGGGAAAATGCTTAATCTGGCAGGGCCCAATCCTCCACAGCTGCAGCACGAGTTTGAGTGTGTGTGTGTGTGTGTGTGTGTGTGCGCGCGCCAATAGCCGTCAGCATGAGTTGAAGTAAGAACATCCTTCAGGGGATTTCCTTGAATATGTGTGATGGAAAGAAGCTGTAAAACAAGTTTGCTTTTAAAACAAGTTTCTACGTTTACACTGTTGCATCGTCTTCGTATTGCATGACATTACCACAAAAACATTATATTAAAGCCATAACACCGCGGTTAGCTCAATTGATCATGTAAAATTGGGTTATGAACTAATATTTACTAACAATGAACATTAGCATATTTATAAATAAACTATTTTATTAATCAAGAAATTCTGTTTATTCAATGCTGCACAAATAATGTGTTTTTGTTTTGTTAATTCATGGTGTGTGCATGTTTAAACCTTACTGTAAAGTGTTAGCAAAATTAAAAATGATACTCCTATTAATCACAGTTGCTCTGTGTATTTTGCATTTTTATCTGACAATCCAGAATTTACATTAAGTCTGTCTGGAAATTTGTTTAAACGAGTATAGCATGATGAGTCAAGGTTTTGGAGCAGGTGTGGGTTCATTCCCCTGGTGCCACGAGAGCAGTTCCTCGGGTGAGTATTTGATCAGGGATGTGTTGCTGTTAAACTACTTGCCTTTCTTCCAGGTGTGTGTAAGCGTAGGCTGATTGGTGAAGCGTGTGACACAGGAGCTCAGGGTTGATAATGATGGCTTTGATCAGGAGAGCACTGGATGTGTTCTCCTTTCTGACAGTGGAAGACTAGAGAGAAGGAGTTGGTATGCTAAACCCTGCCCTTTTTCACCACCTCCAGTGGAGAGGCTCTGTAATCCTGTAAAAGTAAATAAATAATTAAAAATATGATATAAACTTGTGTTAAACTAAATACATTTAACCGTAATAACATGTTTTGTCAGGTAACCTAAAGTATGCCTCATGTGGTAACATATAAATGAACTAGTTTTACTGTTGAAAATATTATTTAATACAGTTTTTCTCAACCTTTTTGACTCCATTTGTCCACAACAATATTTGAAGGCCCCATGTATTTTGTAGTTGTTTGTGATTTATTGGATAAGAATTAAGGATTAGGATTTTTTTTAAGTTGTCGACCATCTTTTCCTCCTTATTGTAAACACGACCACCTTTTCCTCCTTATTGTTATGTGAGTTCAATGGAAAAGAAAAAAATGTAAAGCAGGACTTGATTTTGTCCATCGGGAATTGATTGGATTGTTGGATGGTTGTGATTTGCTCTTGCTGTGATGTCATGTGATTGACAGGTCTTCCCGCCCTCACGCAGAGAAGAGAAGTCGTTATAAGAGGGGAGGGGAAGTTATTTTGATTAAAGATTATGAGGGCACATGGATGTAAAAAAATAATGATGTGCATGGATAAATGATTTAAGTTATAATAAATACTGCAATATTCCATAAAAAATAGAATTGTTTAAAAATATGTAATACTCTCAATATTTACCCAATAAAATATTTAAGAGCTTTGCATAACTACAAAAAAATAAGAAATAAAATAAATTCATTATAAAAATGCCCATGGAGTTTATGATTTTATTAATTTTGTTTGACTTTTTCAAGTCTAGAAATTGCACTTTTAAAATGAGGCTTTCTTATATATTCAAGAATCCTTGTTCTTCAAAGAAAAGCACAAGTTGTATGAAATATTTGATTTGTTTTGGCTTGTTTTAATACTTGTTTTGGCTTATTTATAATAATTTTAAGTCATCTTGAGGTCTCCTTGGAAGTTTGCTGAGGCCCCTGGTTGAGAACCACTGATTTAACAACCGAAAAAAAAAGAAAAAAAAAGTGACTACATTGGGTTACACAAACAAGTCATTTTTGGACTTTAATGTCTATTTAAAATAGCTCCTTATTAAATAAAAATTCTGTCATTATTTACTCCTAACATATACTGTTATTATTTCTGTAAAAAGAAAATCACTTTCTCTTTTCCAGACAACAACAGTTGATATGTTCTGCCAAAACGAACAAAAAGCTCATATAAAGCCAAATAACTATTGTGCTATATGCCAGGCCTTCTGATGATAACTTTGCATGATGAACAGACCAAAATTCAGGCCATTATTCTCTATTAATATTTACTTCCGCTGCAGCTCTCAAATCAAATATAGCATTTACTGAATGGTGCAGGTTGAACATGTGTGGAATGACATGAGTGTCAGTAAATTGTTATATTTACCTTTATTGTACCACTTTTTACAGTACATGTAACGGTATAAATTACTCAGATTTTATGTTACTCATTTCTGTCATTTTTATTTATGTTTTGACCCTCCCCTCAGTTTTCCAGTCCGCTCTCCCAAATTAAAGTCAAAGAAAATCAATGTCCCCCAGCACTTTATAGACACGCTATTGATCATCCTCCCTCACCATCCTTACCAATTATCTTCCAGATTATTCAAAAACCCACAATTTGGTTTCTCTATGCCTGTAGGTCATTACTCAAGGTCCCAGTGTAAGACCAACAGTCTCCTTATGTGTAGCTCTTCAGTGGTTAACTATTCAATAAACAAAACACACAACATATTTTATTTTATTTTATTATGCAATAATATTATGGTTCTTTATATGTATATACTGTATTACATTATTTATATATTATATAGTTTAATGCGTTTTTTTTTTTTTTTTTTTTTTTTGCATTTTAATACAATTTTTTTTTAGTTATTATACAATTTAATAAGATTTATGTAAACACACACACACGCACATATATATATATATATATATATATATATACAGTATATATATATAAACAGCATTTAAATGAGATCTGACACTTGCGTCTCTGTCTATGCTGTAAAGTGTAAATCAAGACAAAGGGAAGGTTGTCTCAATGAACGCGAGGGATGAATTTTGAACTAAAGCGAGTGCTGATGATCGGCTCACTGTGCTTTCTCTCTCTTTTGTTTCTGTCTTCCCTCAGATGTGTAGCGTCCCCCTCCTGCTTGTCATACTGCCAACTAGAGGCATCATCCACACCGCGGATCTGTCATGCTGTCAATGCAGGGGTTCAATTAAAATCCAGGTTTGAATTAAATGATGGCACCACCAGATTTTAAGAGCGATTCCTCCGGTTCATTTATTTCCCAGCTTGACCTTGGTGCAGTGACCTTTAGATGAGCAATAGGCAGCTCTTGCAGTTTTTCATTTCGACTCTCTCTGTGCCCTTCTGCGTCTCTCCCCCGCCTGTGCTGTCAGTGTTTCTAAAGACACAACACACACAATAACGGTGACATCTCTGGTTGAGGTTCATGGCTGCCTCTGGTCCACATCAGAATTGACTTCTTTGTTGTCTCTGATTCTCAGTCATACCTCTGAACCTTGAATCAGCCAGACCTTTTTTAGCACATCATTCTCGGGTAAATTACATTTTTTCCGAGAAGCTTTATCTCTTGCGCACGTTCCTGCACTGCTTTTCTAAATCGTAAGATAAATAAGGTTGTTGATGGCTACAGCAATTATACAGAATAAAAGGGAATTCCTAAGCTGAGAACAAAGAAGGCAGTGCAGCGTAACACCTATTATACTTTAATACGGATTTCCTTCATTTCCACGCAGACAGAATGATTTTTGACCTATCTGACCATCCTTCTACCGTTTTTTTTTTATTGTTGTGGAGATGTATTGATCTACATCACATGGTGAAATTGGCTTTGGTTCAGTCGAAAAACCCATAGTGGTATGGAGAGGTCAGAAAGCCCTCGGCAATTTATTCGTGTTGGTCAAAGGGCACGGTGAAGAGCAACCTTTTGTTTGCGCACCTTTCAAGTTAAGCTCACGTCTATCAAACAAGCCCCCTCATCCATTGTTTGCACTGTATCTCATTCAACTAGCATTTCGTACTGGTGTGCGACAGTGTTTTTTGGTGAGGGATACCTAGAGCAAAATTATATTTTGAATTATAGTCTCAACATTGATGACCTTTTTCTAAATTTATGTGTTCAAATTTATTTCAATATTTTTTGGAGGGCATGTGTAAGTATTTGAAGAGAAATGCCTATTTGAACAAAATATTTATTGATTTATCAAACCTAAACTACCATAAAATGTCATAAAATGTAACCATAAAAATGTCAAATTTTCTGATTTTGATTGAGACATACTGACCTTAAAACACAGTCATGGTGCTCTGCAAAGAATCCAGACTTTGATTTGGTGGACAAAAGTTTAATAAAAATCATAAAAAATAATGTTATGATACTTTTAAACACACACACACACACATTGGATTTTCATGTTTCATGGGGACTTTAGACACAATGAAATCTTTTTCTCTAAAAGAAAATGTACCTTTAAAAATATTTATATATGAAGAGTTCAGATGCAAAAGCCTCTAAGAGCCAACTGAAATTTTCTTCTAAAATGAGCATTTTTATCAAGCTCGTATATTTAAGTTCAGTAATTTCACTTTAATGACAATTAATAGATAATTATCATTGCCATTAAAGTGAAATAACTGAACATAAACATCCAAGCTTGATAAAAATTTCAGATGGCACTTAGAGGCTTTTGCATCTAAAATAACCAATAAGATGTGTACATTCACATGTATTCATAATAAAATACATTATCACTTTTTACCTGATGGTTACTCAACATGACAGTCATTAAATTTAAAACTTTCTTGAAAATGAAACGGTATAAAAGTTTCCCACCATAAAAATAACAAGTTAATTCTTGATGTTTGGGAGTTGCTATTGCAGCAATAATGAATCACACATTTAATATTGTGAAATCATATTGTTTTCACAAGATTTATTACAAGTGCTGTACAGAACCACACCAGCGTTTCATAGCTCATGACAGCAACCAAACCATAGACCCATGGAAAGTCTAAATCACATATAGTCTGTTCGAATGTGTGAAACGCGGAGGCAGTTTGTACACAGCCTTATAATCTGTCTCTTTACTTGACAAAATTCTGTATGTCATTAGTTTCATTTCATTCGGTTGGATGTACTTTAGTCCCATGGAAACCTCTACACTGCCAGGAATAAGGAATGAGTCAAGGTGAGGATGTCATTATGGGAGTATTATATCTGCAGATATGCTGCGGTGAACCTGTCAGGATTTATAATGTGCGCATGAGGGCTCCTCTGACACACCCCGGTCTCATCATATTTCCTTAGACTATTCCGGATATCATCCCACTGACTGGCAAGAGCGTCTGCATTTGGGATGACTTACACATATAGTGCAATTGAGCATCTTCTGCCTGCCTAAGATGAATACAGACTGTAAGGTCATGGAAACTCTCCAAAACTGCCATGGGACATCCTTCAAATTTAAGTGAGAAAGACACAGTCTCCTGTTCTTTAATTTCATTGGAAGGTCACCTGTCATGTAGCAGCAGCTATCACATAATTAGGTCGTTTGAATCATTCTTAACCTGTTTAAATGACTCCTTTGACCCTACAATGACATGCCAGCATGGCGGCTGACATGCACCACATGTGTCACATTGTAGATGGATTTCTCTTTTATGCAGCAGTAAACAAAATATTTGTTACATTTTTTTATTGTTGTCTAGAGACTAGTGAGTATATGACAACAGCCTTTATACTTAATTTACAGTAAACATTACATACATTAAAAATGCAAATTATACACACGGTGACTTGAACATACAACTTCTATAATGAGAATGTTTTTTCAATTTTTTATTACATTTATTTTGATATTTCCTTGGTGGCATAAAGTCAGAAAGGTCAACGTGATACCACTGTCCTGATGTCAAAACATACTGAAACATTCAGGGGGGGAAATTATTTTTTAAAAAAGGGAAATTACATCATACAAGACCCTTGTGAAAAATACTTTTAAAAAGAGTCCTTATTACAGAAATAATATACTTTAAAAATATATATAATGTATTATATATAATTAGTTTAAACTATAAATATAGTGTAAACTAAACTTAATGATTTCTGACACTTAATTGCATGTTAATTGCAAATTGATTATATTTTAACTTGAATATAAAATACAGCTAGAACATAAAAGTGCTTTTTTTGTACAAAGTACAAATGTATATGTAATTTCATAATTCTATTGTCTTTGAAATACAGCAAGCATTTATGGTAAAGGTCCATTCATTTCTATTGAAATTTGTACGTCATACGGTAACACTTTATTTTACAGTGTCCTTGTTTTACATGTACAATAGTATTAACAGTTAATTATGCATAATTACATGCAACTAACCCTCAACCAAACCCTAATCCTACCCTAACTCTAAGTACATGTAGTTGCTTAAAGGTGGGGTAGGTAGGATTTGTCTAAAAAACTTTTTTCCAAATTTGTTTAAACTTTCTTTATATATCAATACATAATTAAAATGTAAGTACTCTGAAAAAAAGAGTATAAAAATCGAGTGACTCTAGACCGTTTAATCTGCATTAAACACAGCTCATTATTTCCATTCGGGACGAAACAAAGGATTGGCTTAGGCGACTGTCACTCTCTCTCGAAACCATGGCAACCACCCTGTTGCTACAGGATCTGCCTTCATGCGCGCACCCGTTTGATTTAAGGAGTTCAAGAGGCACGGAACCTAGGAATAGTAAAATAATGGCAGAGAAAGAGCATTCAAAATTCACATTACCGGCATATGCAGTTAGCGAAGGTAATTTGATTATACATATTTTTTTTGTTTATGTTTTCATGAAGCATGTATCACTAGCACACGTAGCTGCCTAATATAGCTAACATAACATTAATTAGCGAGCCATAGTAGAGACGAAATAATCAATAGGCCTAGCTCAAGTTGATAGCTGTCGTGTTGAATTGTGCAAAATTTAACTTTACATAACAAAATACATGTTTAACAGCTAGTTGTCCTCGAGCTGACGATGCGGTACTTGTCTCCGGAGTGTAGTCCTCATCAGAGTAAACAATGCTTTCATCATGGAAACTCTTACATGCAGAACACCATATATGTTATGAATCTTACACGAAATTCATCTTCATCACAGTGTAACTAATGGAAATGGAAAAACGTGTATCAATGCAACCTGTTTTTAGCTTTGCCTTATAGTTATAACAAGCTCGTTAGCGAATCAAAAAATACATATTTTAAACTTTACCATTATCGATATGCTAGCTTGATAGTGAGTACTAAAATACATCTTATTTGTTTATATTCATAATGATAAAGTTAGATTTTTTTTATTACATGTGATTCTGACATTATGTCACTACATGCACCGCTCTCCTTCCTCTCCGCTCGTCTCAGGTAAATAATGCGTCTTCCAGCTCAGCGGTCGGAGTCGCGCGTTCATGTGTTTTGGGGGCGTGGCTTTGGAAGGAGCCCAGAAGGGAGAGGGTGGAGTGAATGGAAATAATGAGCTGTCTTTAAAACAGCCGTGAGAGGTCTACATACACTCGATTTTTATACTTTCTTTTTCAGAGTACTTACATTTTAATTATGTATTGATATATACATAAAGTTTAAACAAATTTGAAAAATAAGTTTTTTAGACAATTCCTACCTACCCCACCTTTAAATATATAATTACACTGTAACAATGACGCTGTAAAATAAAGTGTAACCTCAGGTACTTATACAAAATATATTTGTAAGTACACATGAAGTACTTTACATGTGCTGTTGTTTGTTAGTCAACACATTAAAATAAGCATAATTTAAAGCGTGAAAATGATTTAAAATGTACTTTAAAGTACTTTAAAGTTGTATGTTAAGTTTTTTTAAGAAACAAGAAAGTGTACTTTCTTTAAGTACACTTAAAGGAGAACTCCGGTCAATTTTAACATTGAGCTCATTTTTTTGTACATTTGGAGTGCTGTCAATACAGAGAACAACGACAAAAATCGGTGTTGCCTACACCGTGTTATCCTCTTTTTAAAATTTGCACCCTGTTGACTTCAATGGGGCAAGTTTTAAACCTGCTTTTAGCCTCTTAACATCCTTGATGTGTCATTACAAGTGCACAGGTCATGTGAGTGATTCCTTCGGAGTGAACGCGGGTGAATCTGACTGCAGTAGATGTGAAAGATATGAATAAAAATGATATTTATTTAGCCAGCGCTCATACCTGTATTTACATCCTGTTTTCGGTCAAAGTCCATAGTAATCGATTGTCGAGTTCACGCGCATGATCATAGGTACTAAACCAATGCGCGTGAACTCGACAATCGATTGTGGAGTAAAAGTACAACCTGATCTCACGGGAAAACGTACAAATTCTACGAGATGGCTAATTCATACGAATTCATACGACCTCACTCGTACGAATTAGTACGATTTTTGCAAAATCGTATATATTTTACGAATTGCCCAATTCGTATGAATTCATATGAATGTCCTACCCCTGACCCCGCCCCTAAACCTACCCATCACGTGGGTTTAGACAAATCGTACAAATTCGTACGAGTGAGGTCGTACGAGTGAGGTCGTACGAATTCGTACGAATTAGCCACCTTTTTATCATTCGTACGAATTGGTCATGATATAGTGTTGGTTATTACTGAAAATGTCCATGAATTAAGTGACATGACATAAAGGCTTAAGGAAGTATGGTAACCCTTCTTACCCCAGGTAGGGGCCCAACTTACCCCTCTTTTAATATTTGTCATTTTGTGCTATAACAACTAAATTAGTAAATGTTTCTAATTGGGCTGGGTATCGATTCAGATTCCCATATTCGATTCCGATTCACAAGATCCCAAATCGATTCTCAATTTTTGATTCAATGAATTCAATGATTGAATTTTCACTGGCCGCACCACTAAAAAAGAAATAAATGAATAAAATAGTAATTGTTTTTGTTGTTTTTGTCTCATGTATCCTTGTATTGTAATACATAAGATTGTGACACCAAAATTGATACCATTTAAATTTAACAATTCTCGATTCCAATTTCAATACTACGGCTAAAACTACTATCTAACTAATATACATTTCAAAGATTAACAAGTAAACAGTCATTAATAATAATAAAAAAGAAAAAATAATTAAACTACTGTCACATTTATATTCAGTTTAGCTCAGTTCATGGACTTTTATTCCCGCACTTCCTAGTTGCTGTGGTCATTGTTATCATTAGTTTGTTGAGTTCAGCTGTGTTTGATTAATCATCTTGTTTGAGTCACTACTTAAGTTCTTCCCTCACAGTCTTTCATTGTTCAGTCACGTTTATGTTTATGGGGTTATCTTTAAAACTTGGTGTTGGAATTGCAATATCCCAACAGCCACCCTTGACAACTACAAGCAATACAATATAACAAAAATACAACTGAAATAATCAGTGCTTTTAAAGTTTTTCAGGTAGGTCTAACAGTAGTTTTCAGGTACATAAATTAAATAAAGTAATAAAATGTAAAATAACTGCATATAATCTTTACTGTACAAATTAAATAAAGGTTGATCCTTATTAAAGTTACAAAATTTGGCTGCTGTCACTTTAAAACTAATGCAAGGATCCAGTATACTGATACACATTCACTTAAGCCATAACCGACTATGTGGCTGGCATTTTGAGATCAATTTATGTGAATTTGTCCGTTCAAGCACAAGGAGATATGAAAGAGAATTCATTTTATTATTTACACGCTGTCTGAGATGCGCAGCTGTGTGCGCTTCAGATGTGTGTGACAAAACTTCTCACACGCGAGTTCTCTTTCGCGTCTTCTTGCGCTTGAATGCTTAAATTGGCAAGGCTTGAAAAAGTGTGCAAATGATAAACTTTCGTGACCATGCAGCACTGGCCCGATCGTGACAGTGACAATTCCTTCAACTGTCTGGAACGTCTTTCACGCTTAAAGGCACACCTGCAACCGCCATTGACTGAATAACAGGGTCCCCCGCTGTAACATCGTTCAAGGTAAATAAGACGTGAAATAATCACGTTGGTCCCCTTTGGAAAACGTGTAGATGTCACAGTTTAACGCCCTCAAACGTGAATCTTACACGTACCCTCAAACGTGTATCTTACACGTACCCTCAAACGTGAATCTTACACGTACCCTCAAACGTGTATCTTACACGTACCCTCAAACGTGAATCTTACACGTACCATTATCCCGGGATGTTTGCTAATCCTACCCCAATCTATTCATAACCATTTCTTAAAACTAAGTTATGTAGGCTACAATTTTAAAGAAAAACAACAGACAGACAATCACAATAATTTATTTAATGAGAAAATGTCCAAATCGGTACCAAAAGTTGTTCAAGTGACGATGTGTGGCAGTCCTCTCTGGCAGTGGTTTTGTATGAGGTAACAGAGCAGAATTTAAATTATTAATTCAAATCCATGAAATGTTAATCCGTCTTCGGTTCGGTTCGCTGAGGGCTGCGCGGCACAGTGCGCGCTTCATTTCAAATTGTGAATGTGCATGACGCAATCTGTGACGAAGCAGGCGAGGGGAGAGCCAATGAGCGTTTGATATTGCCGTAACCATAGTAACCTGTCGTAACGCTTCGGGCGCAATTTTTGAATTTGAATTCATAACAAACGGGGTTTGACGTTTACGGTCAAGATGACGATTACTGGATAAAGGGCTGAGTTTGGATCTTTTTCTTGCAAATAATATATGGACTCTGAAGGTTTGGATTACGTCAAGCTAATAAAATTGATGTATTTTGTGAATCGATGTTGCGTTGTAAGGTTAGTATATTATGATTCTATTATGAACTATAAATAAATTATTGTGATTCGTCTGTCTGTTGTTTTTCTTTATAATTGTTTTCTAGGTAGTTTTAAGAAATGGTTATGGTTAGGTTTAGGGGTAGGATTCGTTGCTCAAACTATCTTTTAATGCCATATTGTTCATAAAAATGCAATTTTCATACACATATCTGTCCATACGTTTTATCATTTTAATATTGTCCATAAAATGGGTATGTTTAGGTGTCGGAGTAGAGTTAAGGGATCTTACATTTATAATCTATAAAATGGTATAGGAAATTGTACAGATATCTTCAATATATGGCAAACGTGTATGATTCACGTTTGAGAACATGTATGATTCACGTTTGAGGGTACGTGTAAGATTCACGTTTGAGGGCGATAAACTGTGACATCTACACGTTTTCCAAAGGGGACCAACGTGATTATTTCACGTCTTGTCGTGATACCGGGTTGCAACAAGAGGATGACATCTAGTTGAGAAGACTAGTAATAAGATTAACGTCAATTAGATACTGTCTTCAATGTTTGTGGGTAAATAAATACGGAAAAAAACGATTTGTGGCTTTTGAGAATCTATACTGAATCGACCACATTTTAAAAAACGATTAATCAAAAAAAAAAGACGAATATTTATATTTTTGCCCAGCCCTAGTTTCTATTTATTATCTGTGCATTGGCTGATGCATCATCATTCAGCACATGCTAAACTTATATCTAAATATTTTACAGTTTAAAAGTAGACTAAATCAATATTGTTCTTAAGGGGGGAAACTTTTTACTTGATTGCACACATGAGATTCAATCATTTCTTTTCTTGAAAACGGTATGAAAGCTTTTCTAAAGCATATGCTTGGCACGTGTTTTGAACTAGATTTTTCTAAAGATTTTCCCTTTCTTTTTCATGGACACTCATTTTATTTGGCATTGACCTTCACACTTGTGACGGCCAAATATTTAATTGATTATTTAATTATTAGTGCATTCAAGACCATTTCCATTCTCCTCACTCTCCATCTTTCCCTATTCAAACAAGAGCTTTGTCTTTGCTTCTTTAAGATTAACATCCAAGCGTTTTTCAGTCATGATTCATATGACATGTCTCATCCACCAACCTTCCAATTAAGATGGTTGTTAACCATTCAGATACCACACAGTTCTGGATTTAATAATTCTTCTTTATGAGCACATAGTATGGAAGCCTTGGTCTGGTCCCAGTGTCGTGAGTCATATAAGCGCTGTATTATTCAGCACATCATAGTGTCTGTGGTGGGACATTCCAGAGTGTAAGCGGAGATAAACTGAGCGCTCAGAGAGAAAGCAGACTTAGTTGCATCCTGTTGATGAGCTACAGAGTGTGAACTACTGTCATACCAGGACTTTCATCCTTAGTTGGGCTTGGATTAACCTGTCATCACTTATATCCCAGAATATGCACTCAGCCACATGCAGTTATTTAAGAACACTGAGGTGTTTTTCTGACCTCGATCTAGTCAATAGGTCCGGTCAACTATGAGTTATGTCCTTTTTTGGGGGGATATTGAATATGTGTTAGCTTTGGCAACACTCAAACTCTATGTTCTTGTTCAAATTCATGCATTGAAAATTGATTCTGACACTGGATATTACAGTAGCCTCTTGTGAGCAAGTGAGCATATTTTTCCACACAGGTACAATAATGCGAATCGTCTGGGGTCATGTCACAATTATGGCTATAAAAGAGTATGAAACTCTAATTTCCCAGCCTAAAATGTTGAGACTAAAAGTAGTTCATCTGTAGGTTAATTCGCTCTAAAAGTGGTTAGGAAGGCACATTTCAAAACCCTGAACACTGGCTCAAACAATGCTGTGAGTTTGAGGCGGGGCTACTTGTTAATCCAACCAATGGCAGGTGAGGGGAGTGTTCAGGAAGCCTTCTTGAAAACATGTATTTATTTATTGCAGTTATCAATTCTGATCAAGGCTAAGTGTCTAGTAATTACTATTTTTAATTAGATTATATTTTTATATTTTCAGTCATTTTATTAGGATTTTTTGTACATTTTGTTACGTGCTTTTGTAATTTTTATTATTTACTATTTTTTTTCTCATTTAAAGATATTCTTTATATCAGTTAGTAATTTAAGTGCTGTAACAAACATATTTTAGTTCATTTCCAAGGCAACATTTAAATTTTCGCTTAGTTTTAAATTTCCATCTAATAAATACATTTTATTATATTTATTTTTATTTTATTGTATTTGTTATATTTTTTATTTCAGCTTTATTTCAATTAACAAAAATGTTTTTTAGTAGTTTTATTTTTTAGTTAACAATTACAGCACTGTTTAAACACCAACTTGTCTTATGTTTCTTTCTCCTCAGTTTTTGAAATAACTTTAAAATGTCTAATGCTAATTTCTCCCATCAGTTAATTGGATAACATTTAATTGTCTACATGGACAGGCTCTTTTGTATAATCCATAATTGACATTTGAATGCTGAATATGGCAGCAATTTTAAACAAAATGATCCTTTGTTCGTCCTTCTTTCATTTAATTACATACAATTTATACCATGCGACCTGTCACACTAGCCACGATGCTTTATTAGCATACGTAATGAATTGAAGGTGTTATCTGAGTAAAGTACCCCATATTTAAATCGTAAGTTGCGAATTAATATGCAGTGCCCTGCTTCAGTCCTTATCATGTGAAGTGCTGGTGTTCTTGTTAATCAGGTAAAAAGACCTGACAGGAGTCTGAAGTGGACAGCTGGTCCAGTTTAAAATTGTGCTGAGACTCACATTTGAATATGAAGTTGCGGTGATTGTTTTACTTTTGATTTTTCTCTGAGCACGTCCTCGGAGTGATTTACAAAAACAACAGGGATTCTGTTTTAATGGAAAAGTACCATTGATAGGTTGTTTTTTTTTAGTTTTTAGTTTTTGATGAGAAATCCTTCATCCACAAAATTATGTATGGTTGTTGCTTTCCAGAGGAGAAAAAAAAAAAAAGCAAATCAGAGAAAACCAGATCTGAAAAGGGTAAATATTGATGTGGACATAGTATCGCCATCATTACCTCATCAGTTTTCACAAACAGAGCGAAATGACCTCCACTCTTTACTCGCTGAGAGGAAAAAAAGGTTGATTGCTAATGTATTTCCTCAGTATGAGGCATATATGCACCACGAGTGGAAAGACTCTGTTTGCATATCAGTCTTTGCTGTGAGAATTAACATGAGAGCGGCTCAGCTGGGCCTGAAATCTTTGTTAATATGCAAAGCGGATTTCTGCTTGCTGTGCAGTAGCTCATCAAAGATATCATCAAGCTCAAAAAGCCTCTATCCAATCCTGTAATGATTGAGCTATGCTAATCTGGGCTCTCTCCACTATCAAGGAGAGAAACAAAAGGGAGAGATTGCAGGGGTTTCCCCCTCCAGAAGAGGAGGCGCATAACCGAGAGGTTTCTGTCATTTAATTACCTTGGACGAAACTAAGGCTACACCTTTTTTTTTTAATTACTACTATGGCTGTACTTTGTTGGGGAGAGATGGATGAAACAAAAGGCATTTGCATTATTTAAAATGTTAATTCAATGTATTTGTGATGCCTAATAAACCAAATCCGTTTATGTTTTCCATTGACAATTTCACACTTGTCCCTATTTTAAATGCTCACCAGACAGTGAAACAGGAAGCTTATTATCTATACCACAAAGGTGCTTTATTGGGGTGTATGTAATGTGGAAAATTGTGCTTTATGTACTGAGAAAAGCTTACCATAATGCATGTTGAGGATATATATTTAGCACTGATTCAGAAACACTGTGCATTTCTTTGTTTAGTCTAGGCTAACAGAGCATAAGCTCAGACATGGCTTCTCTGAAAACCTAGAATCAGCAGGGCATCTTCAGATTGTTTAACAGTATTTTATATTGATATGAAAAAATGTGTTGCATGAATTGTACAAAAACAAATTAATAGGTTTCCTGTCACTGAAACAAAGCACTAAAACTATCATCATTACAACTATCGTCATTTCCCAATTGAGCTTATAACCAGGTGTAAATACCATCTAAGTAACTATTATAGAAGTGTATTGCTGTATATTTTTGAGTTTTGTATATTTGAATTGGTCTTCATTTCATGTCTGGATCCTTGGGGTCTGTTATCTGGAGCCACAGACGGACTTTTACTGCCACCATCCTTTCAAACCCCCCTTCATGTTCCCGTGTCTGAGTTAACTGGCCAAAATGTGCTGATCTGACTGTCTAGTTGAGCTGCCTCAGTAAATATTTAGCTTGAGCAATTCTTACAGAGCCATTTGGCGTAGTTTTGAGAAAGGATTTGGGGAGATTTACTGAGGCTTTTGTTTAATATGCATTCAAATGTAAGAACTGATTCCGTTCTGCTACACCAGGAAGAGCGCTTTATCCCTTTTGTTTCCATTCGAGTACAATAATTAAACAATATTTTTTCTTTCGGTTCAGCTCGTTTAACTAGATTATTCTGTTTACGAGAGAGCGTTCATAATACAATTCCACAAAACACTAAATTATATCCCTTTAGGGGCAATGATACTGAGAAGAATCAGTGAAAGTAACATTTCAGCCATAATATAGTCACGTTTTATCACTTGACTTCAACTTTTCATATTCAGTTTCGCATTTTGCTGTTTATTTATTAACTGCATTAAAATAGAATAAAATTTGATGCTGTTTTTATATAATTATTAATTACATATCTAACTGGTCTATCTTCAGATCACCGTCCTCCACCTCAATATCTTCTCTTCAGCAAACAAAGCTGATGCCGTCTAAATTCACACCCTGCTAATTCAACATGATCCATGTTCAGATAATTGGTGCCAATGTCGCAGAGAGAAAAAAAGGACTAGATAACGTTCTGGCTTTGCCCCATACAGCCCGGAGAAGCTGCGCTCTGATTGGCCGTTAACCTCAGGGGGCGTCAGAGACGGCTTATGTTATACTCTATGGACCAATTACTACTGAAAGAGGAGGTGCTACCCAGGTGTTGACCATTCACAGATGCAATTTAGGTAGCTTTGCATCATTTGAACAGCACTAATGCAGCAAAAACAAGTGAAGGGGAACTCAACTCCAAAGCTCAGAGGGGATGATATGGAATTATGGTCCTGCTTCAGTGCTGATCCTGAATTTAATCCCTGCTTCTGGAGGAGACCTTCTGGCTTCTGGAAATAAATGCAGATGTATTCAGCTTATTAATGGCTGATGTGGTCATGTGGTAATGTTTGCCTAACAAAACACCCTGAACGATATATATGGAATAAAAAATAAATTAAAAAAGCTTAAATCCGGCTTATTCATGACAAGCTGTCTTTTTTACCACCTCAAATGTATGTTAATCTCTTCGTAAATAGGCTTAGCAGAAAGCGTATGCTCTCGAGATAATGTCCAAAAAAAAAAGAGTCTATGGAAAGAAGTAGCTAGACGAGAAGTTCGTCATGAATAGGTTGGAGATATTTAACTAGTTCTTCACTCACTATAGTTAAATCGCTGCAGGCTCCTTCCTGCTGAATAAATGAATGCGGCAGTACTTAGGCTGTGAGAGAGTGTACGGTGAAGCACTCTGAGCTGAGAAGCACTCACATGGTCTACAGTCTAACTGCTTCATCATCACACCGCAGTGAATAATTCAGCCACTTACTGCTGGACATACTCTACTCACACACACACACACACGCACAGACAAGGGAGTATGTGTGAGTTCCTGTAGAGTTCATTGTGAATAATGAAGCAGTGCTCTCCTGGATGGCCTGTCGCAGAGGGCTTTTTTAATGAAAAAAACGCAACGTTTGTGACATGAATTTAATTTCCTCGCCATTTTGTCTGGGTGAATTCGAGGACAAAGGCCAGAGAAGGGGGACTTGCACATGAGCAGACATGATTTGTGTGGAAAGACGTTGAAGGCTGAATGCGGGTCGCTCCTGCATTCTTACATTGGGGTTGAATGGAAATGATCCTGATTTTATACCATTTTTCATTTATCTTAAAATTAGGGCTGTCAATCAATGAAAATAATGAATTGAATTAATTACAAGATATGCTAATTAATTAATCTATTTATCCAGAATTAATTGCATATATCAGGATTCGCTGATAAAAGCCCCCGAGCGAAGATAATTCAGACTTTACATTAGTGGATTTGGGCAAAATGGAATTAGAAGTCAGTATTGTTTTATTTGCATATGATTGAACTTGAAAGGGATAGTTCAACCAAAAATGTAAATTCTCTCATTCACTCAGCCTCAAGTTGTTCCAAACCTGTATGAATTTCTTTCTTCTGCTGAACACAAAAGAATATATTTTGAAGAATATCGGTATCCAAACAGTTGATGGGCACCATTTACTTCATATTTTTTTTCTTTTTCTAAGGAAGTCAATAGGGTCCATCAACTGTTTGGTTATAGCCTGGTTAAAACCAGACCATTCTCAGTAGTAACTGAGTTATGGTCTGGCACAGCTTCTTTAATAACTCATTTCCAAAGGGGCGTCACCAATGGACGTCGCTTAAGTAAAACCAATCAGAGCGATCGGCATCGTGTAAAGCCATATGCTGCGTCCCAATTCGCTTACAGTTACACTACGCCATAAAAGTAGACTCTTTTTTGAAGAAAAGGTATTTACTTTTGAATGTGTAGCAAAAAAGTAGGCAAGCTTTGGGACATACTACTTCGTCATCTTTATCGGACGGATCTGTCGCGTGCATCCTGTCATGTAAACTGCCCTGTCAATCATCTTGTCACAGTTAAAATCCTCTATTAAATCTAATTTAATTTCCTACCGTTTCGGAGAGAAATGTAGTAGCAGGTTCATCTGCCAGTGGGTCTTTCATGGAGACTGTCCTCATGTGTTTGCAATTTGAATATAATAATGCATTTAAAAGTTGGTGCGCTTCACCAACAGACGTCGCTCAAATGCCTCTGGGCGCAATTGGATAGACCTAAAACCAATCAGAGCGATCGTCATTGTGTAAAGCCCGCCTCAACGTTTCTGATTGGTGCCGCGATTTCGAGGCCATGGAAATGGGCTTGAATGAGCTCTTTGCCAGACTACTTGCAGAGCAAATCTAAATTTGCCGGAAATTGTCTGGGTTTTCCCAGGGTAGTTTGGTTACCGACATTCTTTAAAATATCTACTTTTGTGTTCAAAACGATCCCTTTAAGCCTGAAACGGTTGTTGGTGTCTGTCAGGAGCAGCAATAAAGCACACAAGACAAGAGTAGCAAACCTCATCCATCTTGTTTACCTTTCACTTCCATTCTCACACATATTACATCATTACAGCGCTTTTCAAATAGTAGTCAAAATACAATTCACGCATGAACAAAACAGAACATTTTACAGTTGAGTTTGACAATCTTTTTGAAGGTGCGGCCGTCGACATTTTTGTCAGCATTTTGTGGGTAAAAAGGCTCCATTTTCTGTTGTCAATTGTGTAGCAAAGTGCTCTTCAGAAGTCTTCAGAACTTTTCAACTACACCAACTTGAACTCATTGCGAACTCTGCATAAGGAAATCTTTAGCACTCACATGAAATTCATATGAATGTAATGATTAGTGGAAGGGATAGGTTGCGCTGACTGTGGACAAAAACATGAAGTTGGTACTCAAGCATGAATTGCTCTGATGGTTGGAAAATTAATTATTACAGAATTTACATATGGCTTGAGGACACGATTAATTACATGAATATTTTCTGGCATTATTATATTTTATGATTAAATAATGAATCACACTAAATTATCATGTTAATTTCTCTGTGCAACTTAATTTATGTACCATCTGAAAATGACAGTCTGTAGGAAATTGAAAATATAAATAATATTCTAAATAATTTCCAGGTTCTCACAGAAGGTAAAAATGCAGAAAAGTCATTAAACATTTCCACTAGTAAGAATTTTGTAACTTTTTTTTTCTTTACATTGAAGCAAAACTCTCTTTCTGAGGTAAAGGAACCAATGTCCCTTTAATGTAAAATGTAAAATAATGTGAGAAGCTACAAAGAAATACAATTATTTGTTGTGTTTATAATTTTGGGCATAACTGCTGAATAAATGTTATTATAAATAGTGAGAACTGTTCTTAAAGAAAGAGAAACAGACTAAATCTGAGCGTATCATTAAATGTCATTTAAGGTATTGCAGAAGGTATTTTCCCTGGAAGATATTAGGACTCACCTTGACCTTGAACCTCATGCTGGAGCGGTCCAGGCGGAGCAGAAGGCACCTGTCTATATACTGAGAAATTCTGCTGTCTGTGTTTATAGCCCTGTCTTGATTTATGGTGCCCAGAGGGCTCTTGAGCCCAGTGGCTGCCACTGCTGACCTCCCACTATAAACCTCAATCACACAGACATGGCTTCATTTGGACAGGAACAGGAAAACCTTCCTCCTCCACACCCAGCTTTAAGGTACATGTGAACATCAGCAACTTTTTACAGTCTCTCAATCATTTATAAGGTATTTTATCTCTGCCCTCATCTCACATTTTTAAAACATACAAGTGAAATGCATATTGTAAGTCCCAAAGTCCCACTGTTTGCAACAAGGCCATACAAACAATGTGCAAAAAAGTCACCTTGGGAAGAACACTAGCACACCTTGAGCATGTCAATACAATGAGCAACGTTTCCAAAATACTAAAGACTGCGATTCAGTCTGAAATAGTCAGTTTCTCTCTATCGAGTGCTGCATAAACAATGTCTTGTATAAAGAAAAAAAGTCACATAAGCTACATAAAATTATAATGAGAACATTATAATTGTGTGCTTGGGACATGGCTTTTAATGGTGAGACTTTTGTTTTAAATATTATAGGCCTATAAAAATTTGGATTTAGATTTCGATTTTTTTAGCCAATATATCGGTTATTGGCTTTCAAATATAAAGAATTATCGGTTATCGATAGTCGGCCAAATTTTTCATAACGGTGTATCCCTACTTGTATTCATTTTACTCTTTATGTAAATGAAGAACTGTGACATGTATGTATGTCAGAGGAACTACATACATGATTCATGGCCCAGACAGTTCAACCACTATCATTTGCTCTGTGTAATAAGGTTGGGTTAATGTGAGTTTGAGAGAGAGAGAGAGAGAGTGTGTGTGTGTGTGTGTGTGTGTGTGTGTGTGTGTGTGTGTGTGTGTGTGTGTGTGTGTGTGTGTGTGTGTGTGTGTGTGTGTGTGTGTGTGTACTTGTACAACTATCTTTGTGAGGACCAGTTTGAGTTTTAGACCATTGGAGTGAGGACAAAGAGAGTAAAGTAAGGACATTTTGGCCGGTCCTCACTTTCTGAGACCCCTTTAAAGGCCTGTTTGAGGGTCAAGACTTGGTTTTAGGGATAAGGTTATAATTAGGTTAAGGGTCGGTTTAGGGTCAGGGTTCGGGTTAGGCACTTAGTTGTGATGGGTAAGGTTAGGGTAAGCGGCTAGAGATTGCATTGTGTCAATGAATGTCCTCATAAAGAGATGTACAAGAATGTGTGTGTGTGTGCGTGCGTGCGTGCGTGCGTGCGTGTGTGCGTGTGCGTGTGTGTGTGTGTGTTGGGGAAAACCATACAGTTCTTTGAGTTGTATACTCAGGAAGCCAGAGTAGACAAATGCCCAGAAGTGTCTCAGACAAATGCAGAAGATGTTCAAACATCTGTGGTCACCCTGAAGTGACCATAAATATTTTCAGCATGGCTGCTGGTAGTGTCAGCAGCTCCCAGGTGCACAGCCTCAGGACACAATCTAAAATACAGCACTGACAGCAGCCTGAGGAATCCCAGCTTGAGTTTCACTCTTAGACATCAGGGGGATGGTGGAAAAACAACATCTAACTCATCTAACACATGCTTCTTTTTATAATGATTATTATTATTTTTAATTATAGTACACTGCCTTGTTGCATGAGAGATGATCTATAACATCTTAATGCAGAAAAGTAGTGCCATAAATGTTTTAATATACGGTTTGGAATCATACTAAAGAGTGTTGTGTAATGAGTGCCAGGCAATTTCTTAGAACTGATTTATAATGCGCTTAGAAATGCTGTTGCGTAACAAACTCGTATTATTGTCTCAGGGATATATTACTTGTTCAAAGCCATACGGCTCACTGTGGACTGTTATAAAAACTGCGTTCTGACCACAAGATATCGTTGTTTACAGCCGAAAAAAAACATTAATCCTATTCCTTGTGGTCACATGCTTACTGGAAACTCGTCCAGTCGATCAATTATTTGATTAATGCATGATTCATAGAGACCATAGAGATTTATTCATAGTCACGGTTGGGTCGCAATGGCTGTCCAAGGCATTATAAACAGAATGAGAGGGCCTAACCTTTGCAACACAGGGGACCCTCACAGTGTTTGGCAAAGGAAGTGAGAAACACTGCGATGTTCAGCTCGGTCAAGGCAAAATAAATATTTGGGTAAGTCCAACACTTCAAGAATGGGCTTTAAAACTGGTAGCACAATAAATCCTGACAAGTAAACAAAGTCCTAAAGAAGCTATTTAAGAGCCATCGTTTTTAGAACATACATTACAAAGTGCACACTTACCATATAAAACATTTAAAAAATACCAAAATCAAGTTTCTTAGCCCACTTATTGTTTGGAAGGGGTGTGTTGATTGAATGACGGAAAAACAAGTCAATGGTAATCTATCTATCTATCTATCCATCCATCCATCCATCCATCCATCCATCCATCCATCCATCCATCCATCCATCCATCCATCCATCCATCCATCCATCCATCCATCCATCCATCCATCCATCCATCCATCCATCCATCCATCCATCCATCCATCCATCCATCCATCCATCCATCCATATGAGACTTACAGATCAAATGCTTTTGTCAGGAATTTAAAAGGCTAATTTATCAAACTAGGTTTCTCAGTTTATATTTCAGTGATGTGTTTGATGCGAGTCTTGATCCTTTAGCAGGCAGGTGCAGGTTTATTATTTGTCCTGCTCAGTATCACCAAATCAGGACTAAATGCTGGCACTCTCTTGTGCTGGATTCAGCTCAGACCATCTCTTTAAAGCCAATTTATCTTTAAAAAGCGGTTTTCAAGCAAGTTTATTCTGGCCAACTCACTGCAAAATGGCATTTGTTCGCTGTCTACACTGTCTCCAAGGAGTAGAATGATCCTCTGATCCAGACCCTGGATTGTGATTGGAGCATGAGTCTCAGACTGGTCTGGCAAATCATTGCATTCATACCCACCTTAATTACTTCTCTCCCAGCCAGACAAGAGAATCTTAAGCCAAATGGCTGCAATTATGGTTTAATCAGACACCCACGATCTCTCCATTTAGTAAGAGGTAGAGGAAAGGGCTCTTCACTAATTTGCAATTCACCAGGGAGTATAAATGTAAATGGGCCATCATTCACCCAGTACAGAACAAGGAACCATTATGTGTGTTTAAATTGTCAAATATGCATTAATATGTCCCAATTCTTAGTAGCTTAAATAGGAGATTTTGCAGTGATATCACATACATAATTATTTATGGTTTCACTGGTTTAAAATAGGCCAAAATGTTCTTACATACTGCAATTATTGATTGAACTGAACAGCTAGACCTCATTTACACCTATCATTTGTACATTAATAAATTCAGAACGGTTTGCATAATATTAAATATTATATATTAATTGTATAATAATTTGTCAGTTGGAAGTAAATAAATAATAAAAAAATGATTGATGAAACATATGAATTATATTTCATATTAAATGCCTAATTAATGTATGTAATGAAAAGTAGATTAATTACATAAACATTTATTTTTAAATAATCATTTAATTAATACATAATAAACAATTAGTTAAAACATGAATTATATTTAATATTATAAAACATTAGTTATAAAACAATGTATAAAATCTTAATTATATTTCATATTAAATACATAATTAAAGTGTATGTTAAAGCTATATTAAATTATTTGTTTATATAAACAAATAAATACATTTAAAATACATTTAAAGCATATTAAAAATACCCTATTAAATTTTATTATTATTATTATTTTTATTTAATTGTTAATTAATAAAAAAAATCATTTGTTAAGACATATTATGTTTCATATTAAATACCTTATTAATGCATGTAATGGGAACTACATGAATTAAAGTAACATTTATTTATCATGTATTAAATAATCAGTTATTGAATTTATACATGAATAATAATTAGTTAAAAATGTAAATATAATAAATATATAATTAAAGTGTATGTATTTGAATGAAAGCTATATTAAACAGTTAAAATTTTAATACATTTGTTAAAACATTTAATATTATTAAACATTAAATACACCTAAAGTGTGTTAATTAATATTATAAATCATAATGTGTTAATACATGTAAATACCAAATTAAAGTATGTAATGATAATGTGTGAGTCTATCCACTGCTGTGAAGGTTTCAAGCACATTACATTACAGACAAGTGCACTGTGAACTCAGTTCCCTCAAATGACCAGTGAGAACACTGTCTCATCCACAGTCATAAGCCTTTGTTTGATTACAAAGGCTCATAAAACACAGGCTGAAGTTTGTCAAGCTCAACTTACACTGCAAAGCTTCAGGCGGGCCCAAAGGGTGGAGCAGTGTGAATTCCAGCCCAAGCCCCCGGTGTGCCACCACTTTTTCTGACATCTCACCGACACTGTCTGAAGATCATTTGGGTGACCCGCTTTAAAACTTAAAACAACAGTCTCTGAAGCAGTCAGGTGCTCCCGCTGCCAAATACCAGGAGTTCGTCTCTGAAATTAGCATAGTCTGTTATGATCATCTCAGCACATCATTAAGACGCATGATGCATGTTTGTTTAGCTTCGCTTGTCCCCATGAGAGCACAAGGTGTACGGGGGTGTTCAAACGCTTCTGGAAGACCTCCACAGCCTAGCAAAACAACAAAGAGACTGCTTGCAGAATCTGTAATCACTCCAGCCAGCGCACATTTCACAGGCCTCAGGTCAAACGAAAAGTATTATAAATCAACCTGCCTTTCATTTTGAAACTTTCACCAGCTTTTCCAGCCTCTCTTCCTCTGCCAGTCAGGATCTTCCACACTACCTGTCATTCCCACTTTTTCATTTAACTCTTTCAAGGTGAAGTCATAAGATGCTACTAAACTCTAGTCTTTCGATTTACCGTCGTCTAAAACATTTGCATAAATTATCATTTGCCGTGAGCCATTAAACATGAGTATGGTGTTTTGAAAGTGATACTGTGCAGTTTGAGAGTCACAGACGCTGAGTAACAGTAATGGCTCGGCTGCAGCGCATTTGGATTTAAGCTTTTGCCAGAAACAAATGATATACACATGTGTAAAAAGGAGATTCAGAGTGAGGCAAAGTACAGGAGTTTTGCTTTTATCAGAGTTTAACGTGATTAATAAACAACCCCCGTCTTAAAGTGAATTCAAGGTAAAATGCTAATGCTTTTCCTTGAATTAAACTTCAGTTGTCTGGGAGACTGGACTACATTTTTTTTTTATTATTATTAAAAAATCTATGTTTTTATTTATTTATTTATTTTCACATCTTCTGCAAAGCTAAAACTACTGTAACGCTGACTCAAAGAGACAATGTCTTCAATTTCACTTGAGAATCATTGATTTGAATTGATAGACTGATTAAAAATTCACTTCTATTAATTATTTAGGCTGTTATTTCAGCTATCAAATCCTAGGGAAACTTACGAGACCAGTCAAGCTAAGTCAAGCTAATAACCCTGCTTTAAACTAAACACGTGTCCATGTGAATTTACACAAACCTGATTTCCCATGGTGCATTTGTTTCTCAGAATAAGCTACAAATGAATTATAAATAAATAATGGTTGCTCAGCTAAATCTTAGGAGATTTTCTAAATACACTTATTCATCATGTTCAAAAAAATGGTTTTGCTATGAGCAGAAACACACAATGAAATGTCTCGCTTTAATTCGCCCGCAGGTTTCATAGACGGAGCCCCGGAGGACAGAAAAGCAGACGCAGGGACCATAAGGGAAAACTCCCAAATGCAAGACAACATCGATGAGAGTGATTTCTAAACAGAAATAGCAGTCCAACACAACGTACACACTGACAAGACCCGTCAAAAAAACTCAAACAGGACTGAACTTAAGTAGTCGAGATAACGAGACACACGCACCTGAACATAATGATGAAATCAAATGAATAACCATGAAAACTAAGGCAAGAATGGTGCAAAACACAGAGTCCATGCGGTGTGAAAAAAAAAAAAAAAATGAGTGAATTCTAAAGAAAATGGAAAGAGAAAAAAAAAACACATTACAGGACATCAATACAATAAACCTTTTGATACATCACAGTTCGTAGCCTTTCATTGTGTAATTTAACTTTGCTACTTTTCCAGAGTTATTAGTTGTTGCTGGAATACAAGAACTGAATTATTTACTGGACATGTCCAATTTAAAAGAGGTGGGAAATTCAATCGTCCCATGCTGTCTGATCCACTTTCTTACAGTGGTGCAAAAAGGGAGTCCACATTTTGAAAAAGTTTCCCTTTAACTACACATGTCAGTTTTTCCAAGGCAAGGTTGCAGGTCATTTCTTTAAACCATTTATTTGGGAAGGGTGCTTGGGTCTCCTTCCATTTTAAAGCAATAGCACACTCAGCCTGAAGAAAACTGAAATCAATTAGTTTGTGCTTTCTTGCATTTACCTCCAAATTTACTGGGTATGAAAAATAATTGGGAGCAAGTGGGATATTTTCAGTCAATTTACCAATCATAAGATCAATCTCCTTCCAAAATCCTTGAATCTTTGAATATTTGGATTAAACTTCTGCAGTTTGACGAGGGTAATTTAGGTCTGCAGGAGCCAATTTTAATGCAGCAACTTGCATCAAGTATTGACGCTGTGGTTTTGGGCACATAAACAAGATTCGATCAATCCTTCTTTAGAAATGTCTTCCATGAAAATCATTCTTCCATGCTAATAAATAAGATAACAAACTCTCTGATCCCTCAGTATTATAAAAGAATGACAGATCGCCCTTATCCCTTAAACGTTTTAAAGTGTGATTTTCTAAAGTTGGCAAGCGGGGTTCTGAATACATTTTCTTTTCAGAATGTATAAAACGTATTTGTAAATATACTCTCTCTCTCTCTCTCTCTCTCTCTCTCTCTCTCTCTCTCTATATATATATATATATATATATATATATATATATATATATATGTATATGTTTCTGAGGGATATCATATTTCCTCATCACATTGATCTGTATTTTATTGAATTTATCACAACCAAAAACCGGAAACAAAAGGTGGCAATAATACCGCTACTGCTGAAGTCTTTTGGCTAAGAGCTCTCTAGTGCCAGCTGTGAGGAGTTCTGCTCGAGTCATTCGTTGGCTCATCTCCCTTCACGGAGGCAGTGACAATGTGGCATGTGTTGAGGAAGTGGGCAGGCATTGCTCTGCTCAGCAGCCCTTTGGGAGGCACACTTGTCTCAACACCAGCCTCCTGGACCTGACAGACACACACACACACACACACACACGGAAATACACACCTCCTGTCTCTGGTGACTCATATTCCAAAAACTTGTCTGATGAATATCAAGACACATTATAAACATCTTCCTCAAACGCTTTACTGACTGACGTTGTATAAACTATGAGTCTTTACAGTAGACTTGCTCAGTTGGTTTGCTTTTGAAATCAGAGCAGAGTAAACCGGTGCAAACTGGTTATTTTCATCAGAGTGCAAACTATTCCCAAAGGGTCAGAGGAATTTTGACATCTGCCCCGGCACACATGGGAGCACAGATGTGTGGAGAACTCCTGAACAACAAATCCCACATTTCCTGTGTTTTACAGTAACAGGGGTATTTGCATTTGGTGATTGGAGTTCTGGAAAAGAGGTTACAATCCCAATAGACATGAATTATATGCAAATGGGTCTCAGGCTATTGGCATTTTTAACTTGCTAGTACAGAAAATAAGATGGTTTGGGTTTTAAAACTACTAATTTCTGTGCTTTAAGGCTTCAGCAGTGTGGTACATTATGGGTTGTGGGTAAGTCTATTGGATCATAGTGTAATCTGCCCACAGCAATAAATCAAATTAAGTTAGCGTGTAAATATTTACTGATAAAATACATTAACTACAGTTAGTTTCGGCCATTGATTTTAATTGGCTGAGTGGAGTTCCTAGAGTGCTGCTTTACAGTGCAACAACAGCATTGTTTGGAACTGTAACGTCTAAGTCTTAAGAAGAAGGTGTAGGCAGATTCAATAGTTCCAAATAACAAAGTTTAATAAATGAGAGCTGACAACACAAAACAGTGTGATAACATGACAACACCGGACAATGAGGGAGAGGAGGTGAGGAACTTAAATACACAATGGTGATGGACATAATGACAAACAGCTATGATGATTGACAAGTGTCCATGGAAACTGATGAGTGGTGAGAAACTTGAACAAATGAAACATGTGACTGAAGACAAACAAACTAAAAGTCCATGAAATTTAAACTAACTGAACAGGGACATTTCACTGTTTGTATTTCAGCCTTCAAGTGGAGTCAAAATCGGATTTATGAGACCAGAACACATGAATAACCAAGCAAAGTCTAGTAGTCTTTTACTAGTGGGAAAATGGAATTGTATGATACATGAGTTGCCGAGTTTTGATGTTTGAAGGTCCATAAAACGTGGTGGCAAACAAGTCTGTTTTAGTGAATTTTTTGTGATTTAAAGCAGTTTACAGTCTTAAGCACCCTACACACCGGGACGAATATCGGCGCGCGTTATTCGCCAGCGTTTTTCAACGCGTTTTTTGTGTTCACACCCAAGCGATTTTCGCTGACGATGAGCCGAGTGAACATGCAAATTCATTCCCTGACATTAGATGGCGCTTAATGTAAAACAGAAATACCCCGGTACACAAGGTGCAATACCACTCCATAACAGTTCTCTTTTATCAAGATTTTTGTAGTCGCTGTCGCGTTTGTCATATAGTTCTTTATGTTCCGACACCAACGAGACCAGCAACTCTACATTTATCTTGCCTTGCATCTTCCTCGTCTTATTTCTTCCTGGCAGTGTAGACGTAGCGTATATATATATATAGCGTACAATATATATATATATATATATATTGGCATATATCTTCTTCACCGTTATGTATGTGTGCTCGGCAAGACTGTTTTGTGTTTGAGCGCCCCCAAGTTGTGTTTTACTGTAACTTCAGAAGCTCCAGACACGTGAGCAAAAGCGCCAATCTCATCGGTCGGATAGTTTTTGACGCGTCATTAAAAAATGACGCTTTTATGCGTGCCGTTTTTCGCGTCGGTGTGCACACTCACATTGGTGCCCTTTGTTTAGTCACGAGGCGTTGAACGTCGGCGAATATCGCGCGCGAAATTCGTCCCTGACACAGTGTCTGATTTGTGTTTCCCTGGGTCACCACTAGAGGTCCTCTTTCCCCACGGTGTCATTCACTCTTACTACTACATTTCCCATCATCCTGTTCTGTCACTCATTGTATCATTGCACACAGCTGTTTCCCGTCACCTCATTAGTATCTGTGTATATATACCCTGGTTGTTTCAGTGTTTGTCACGGAGTCCTTGTTTAATGTCATATCACTTCCGTAGTTCTGGTTTGTTGGTTTGTTGGTTTGTTGGTTTGTTGGTTTTCTTGTTTTATTCTTGTCTTTTGGATTGCTTGTTTGGTTTTGACCCTTGCCTGGACTGGTTTACGATTTCGGATTACCCAATAAATACTGCTTTTGGATCTACCCTTTTCCCGTGTGTGTTCCGTGACAGAAGGACTCCGTCAACACAAGATCCAGCGGTATGTTTTTTAATGTCTCTTCCCCAGCCACCGAGCGGGAGAAAGGAGAATTTTTTGAGGGCACCCGGTTGGTCAAATTTCGCGGGACCCGTGGAGGCCGCAGTGGAGGAGGTGGTCGATAAGAATCCCGACACCATTCTCCACTCTGGCCCCTCTTCGACCCTGGGTTGGTGATGTCCAGCCCAGGGCCCCATTCGCCACTGGTTCCGTCCAGCACAGACCCAGTTCCGGTGGCCCCGAAACGGAGGAGGAGAAGGAAGACTTCCTCCATGCCTGTTCCGGTGGTCCCGGTTCCGGTGGTCCCAGTTCCGGTGGTCCCGAGTGCGGTGGTCCCAGTTCCGGTGATCCCGAATCCAGTGGTCCCAGTTCCGGTGGTCCCAGTTCCGGTGGTCCCGAGTCCAGTGGTCCCGAGTCCGGTGGTCCCAGTTCCGGTGGTCCCGAGTCCGGTGGTCCCAGTTCTGGTGGTCCCGAGTCCGGTGGTCCCAGTTTCAGTGATCCCAGTTCCGGTGGTCCCAGAACTCCCCATCATCAGTCCTGCCATGGCAAGGAATGCCGTGTTCCTCTTCTATGCAGTGGCGGTACTGCATGCGTGGAGGAGACACAGCACGCCTGCCGAGCCTGTGTCTTCGGACAAGAGGGCCGTCGCCGAACCTGTGTCTTCGGACAAGATGGCAGCCTCCAGTCCAGTTGGAACCACGGACACTGTGCTGAAGCCGGTGTTTGTTCCTGAGCCAGTGTCTGTATCTTTTCCTGTGCCTGAGCCGGTGGTGTCTGTTCCTGAGCCGGTGGTGTCTGTTCCTGAGCCGGTGGTGCCAGTTCCTGAGCCGGTGGTGTCTGTTCCTGAGCCGGTGGTGTCTGTTCCTGAGCCGGTGGTGTCTGTTCCTGAGCCGGTGGTGTCTGTTCCTGAGCCGGTGGTGTCTGTTCCTGAGCCGGTGGTGCCAGTTCCTGAGCCGGTGGTGTCTGTTCCTGAGCTGGTGGTGTCTGTTCCAGTTCCTGAGCCGGTGTCTGTTCCTCCGCCCTGGCCGCCCGGGGGGTCGTTTCCACCCTGGCCGCCCGAGGGGTCGTCTCCGCCATGGCCTCCTGATGGGTCGTCTTTGCCGTGGTCGCTCGAGGGGAAGTCTCCGCCCTGGCCGCCTGATGGACTACCTGCTCCACCCTGGCCACCTGAAGGGTCGTCTCCGCCCAGACCGCCCGATGGACTATCTGCTCCACCCTGGCCACCTGAAGGGTCGTCTCCGCTCAGATCGCCCGATGGACTGTCTGCTTCTCGCTGGCCGCCCGATGGACTGTATGTTTGGCCCTGGCCGGTGGCTAAGCCATCACCCCCTGTTCCTGTTCCCCTCCATGGACCTGGCCCCCCATCCCTCCCCCTGATCCTCCACCATTCCACCTCCCTCCTGGACTCTTGTTTTATTGTGTATTGTGTCTTGGAGCGTCTGGTAGCCGCTCTGTAGAGGGGGGGTTATGTCACAGTGTCTGGTTTGTGTTTCCCTGGGTCACCACTAGAGGTCCTCTTTCCCCACGGTGTCATTCACTCTTACTACATTTCCCATCATCCTGTTCTGTCACTCATTGTATCATTGCACACAGCTGTTTCCCGTCACCTCATTAGTATCTGTGTATATATACCCTGGTTGTTTCAGTGTTTGTCACGGAGTCCTTGTTTAATGTCATATCACTTCCGTAGTTCTGGTTTGTTGGTTTTCTTGTTTTATTCTTGTCTTTTGGATTGCTTGTTTGGTTTTGACCCTTGCCTGGACTGGTTTACGATTTCGGATTACCCAATAAATACTGCTTTTGGATCTACCCTTTTCCCGTGTGTGTTCCGTGACAGTCCCGGTGTGAACAGGCCTTTACGCTAGTAGGAGCTGAAAAGTGACTGTCTTAATGAGTGAGTCATTGAATCATTTACTCACCCGATTTGTTAAAAAATTGGATTTATTCAAGTGCAAAACATCTATATCGCTGATTGTGTTTTGAATCCCTTTGGAACTACTATCAGTGGCAGAGAATAAAGAGACAAAGTAACACATCTGATAGCAATACAGTGTTTAAAATGCAAGTTATTCAGCTATTAATTTCTTGTTAATTGAACTGGTAACAGAATGAAGCAATATCATGCTTGCAGTAGTGCTGTTGGTCTGAATAGCATGCTCTTGCATCTGTTTCACATTTCATTATAGATTATTGGTTTAGTTGGTTGTGTTCAGTTCACAAATCAAAGGGATCTAAGACTGCCAAATCTGAGTAACAAAACCAACCCATTGACCAATAAAAACTAGTCCAATGATCAATAAAACTATAGCCCAAATATCAAAAATCTAAATATGCCACTCCCATACCTCCAATACATATTTTACTGTCACTGTTTAGCCTGGGTTTCCCCATGCTGCCTTGAGCGCAGTGCGATTTTATTCACGCTGCTAGGCAGCCTGGATTCCATGGACCAGATTTTCCCCTCAAAAAAGGAGCCAATCACAGAACGGGGAGGGAGCAGCAAGACGATGACGACGTCTATGTGACACACCGAAGCAGTTTGTTAATATCTATGGGTCCAACATGGCATCAGACGCGAAGTTACATTTCGATGTAGTTTAGAACGCAAGTTTATTTCGTCTTCTTCCTCGTCGAATTTCTGTCGCTCTACATACGTCATCTGGTATAATTGAAACGATTGGCTATGAGCTACGTACAGGCGCATTTGATAGACATTCGTAGCACCCAATAAACGACTCTGGGCATTCGTAAACCACGCCTCAAATACGAGAAAATGAACATGTGGTTCCCAGACCACATCTCAATGAGACGAGGTCTGATGTTAGCCAGGCTAGTCACTACTGTTATGCATTACGCAAAATTTCAACTTGAACATCACTGCATCATAAACCGTCTGTTTTCGTAATGGATCATCTTTCCTTAATACTGAAAGAAGATGAACAAAATTCATCATCAAGTGGGGGTGAAAAACCTTTATTTTATGAACTACCGGTATTTGAAAATAAACTATTTACAATTTACAATTTACAATTGAAGAGACTTGTCAATCCATGAAAATGAAAACAGCCACAAACAGACTCCCTACCAGAGCCCTTCCCTCACAAAAATCTCAGCCCAGTTTTATCATTGATATATATATATAAATTGGATAGGCTAGTAAAATATTTCAACACAAGCATTTCTGTCAAATATAATTTATGCAATATGTCAAACCTTTAACCTGCAGGGGGGAAAAACTCTACCCTTGGCAACACTTCTAAAAAGAAAAATGCAGACTTACCAACCCTGAAGGTATCGTTGAATTTTTCAGAATAATGATGAATGCCTCAGAAGTTTTTGGGAATTTATCAACAATATAAAACCGTAAGCAATAAATAGTCTCACACAATATCTGTCTAATGCCATTCTATGAATAATGCCATTCTATAATGCCATCTATTGAATTGTGCTGAGTTTCTACTAGGGAAAGTGAGCTGAAATCCACTGGAGAGTAAAATATACTTGATGAATATGTTTCATCTCTCGGTCAGATAGCGATGAGAGTATGTGAGGCGTTATCGCCAGAGGCCCATAAACTGGGGGGATCTTCTTATAGCTGCACATCACAAACTGGAATTCAACATCACCATCGGCATGATTGTGGTCATGGTCAAACAGTGAGTATTAGTAGTATCCGATACACCACTGCTGAAACATAATCTACTGTACACATCTTGCATGCTACGACATGTATAGTCAACCTTGAAATGCTCTTACATGTTTTCCAACATTATCTCTCCAGCCAAATTCACATTCTGCAATTTCTCAAGTGTTCTGCTTCATTAATGGAAAAACAGTGATCTCAGCCCTTTCCTGATCCAGATTGACAGCTGTCTTTATGCCGCTGTCATTACCCAGGCGATGGTATAATGCACACAGATTTGGTGCCTGCACCCCAAATGACAGCAATCCAATGTTGCGTCTAAAAGAGGTATTTAATATTATAATTACGACAGAGACCAACCCTCCATACAAGTGCTTTAAGAAAAGACGCTTGGCTCATAGTACTGAGCTTATGCATTAAACATGAAACCCATATGTTGGGTTGTGGAGACGGGTCTCCCAGGAGGCAGTGGTGGATGATGCGCTGAAGCTGGGGGGTGCATGAGGGGGTTTCTATTGATGCACCGGGAAAAAAACAACAAGGATTGAAGTTGTCAGTTGAGAGCTATTTGCATATCTACAGAGTCAGGGTTTTGTTTTTATTCAGATTGTGATTTTACTCAACTGAGCACTGACACAAACAAATATAGACGAATTTGTGCTGTGGGCAGTGGCCTCAAATCACTGATAGATAACCCTGTTTGTTCAAAAATGCACTGGTTATGTGTTATACATGAGATGTTTGTCTTCTGGGTATCATGGAATGAATGGTGAACAGAAAAAGAGAGAGATTAGATGATAGAACCAAGTGTTTGGCCAAAATGCTGTGATGAAATTTATCTTGCTAACATGTACTCCCAGTAGATCATGACAGATTTGATGTTGTGAGTGCCTTTTAACTGCCATTTATATACTGTTAGTCACAGCCAAGAGTTTAAAGGGATAGTTGACCCAAAAATGTATATTCTGTCATCGTTTACTCTTATTTCTTTCAAAACCTGTATGACTTTCTTTCTTCAGTAGATATTCTCTCTTCAGAAGATATTTTGAAGAACAACCAAAATAAGACACCATTGACCTTCATTATATGGACAAAAACAGTCAGAATGCCTTCTGAAGTTTTTCTTTTTACTTTTTGGGTAAACTATCTCTTTAAGCAATTTCACATGAGCCACACAAGTGATTTGACCACATGTAATCAAAGACATGCTGATATTCAGTATAACAGCAGGTGAGTGTGATGTTCCTCTAATACAGTTCAATGAGTAAGAAGTTAATAGTTTAGTAATTAGAAAGTTAGTAATTTATTTTACTAATTAATATTAATATTAATATATTAATATATTTTTTTTTGTCTAAACAAATGCCCCCCCCCCCCCCAAAAAAAGCCATCATCAAGCATACTTCTTTTTTTACACACATATATTATTGTATGCGCACAGTTTTTCACATTCGAAAAAGAAATGGATGTGATAAATAGTGGAAGATTAATGAGATAAATAGTTCAGACATTAGACAAGGATGAAACTTCTTAGTATGCATATCAAGAACACCCGTGTTCTCACATGCTATCAAATAGAGTATACTTTAAAAGACTATGGGTTTGGCTGTATGCATACGCTAGCGTTCGCATCAAAACTGAGGAACACTGTGGGCTTTAAAGACAGCATGAATTGCAGTATGCAAATCCTTTTACTTCTGCAATGTGATGTATTTCTGAGTCAAACTAATTAAAATGGAGCTTGATTTTATCCATTAGCAATAGATTGCTGCAGGGAAGATCGTATGTTTGATTCCATGGCCCAAATCAGTGGGTTTTTTAAATGGGTTTTTGGTTTGCCTTAAATAAAGTGTGTTTAACACAAGCTCAAGATATTTTCACATTTTATTCTATCACTATTTAATACATCAGTAATAATAACCAGTTGTGATTTTTAAAAAATCTTGGTCACACTTTAGATTAAGGTCATATTCTCACCTTGATCTAAAGTGTGATAACTATGACTTTTGCCTCAATAAACTAACTCCTGCTTATTAATAGTTAGTACTAGTTGGGTAGGATTAAGGGATGTAGAATATGGTTATGCAGAATAAGGCATTAATATGCACTAATAAACAGCCAATATCCTAGTAATATGCAAGCTAATAATAGTGAGCATTGGACACTAAACTTAAATGTTACCAAAATCTTTTACTGGTCTTGAAATAGGCGGTTGCTGGCAAAGATTGTCAGGGACTTGAAACTTCATCACACCAAACAGGATATCCCATCTCACCAGCCTCATTGTGTTTACAGTCATGCTCTTCCAACTGTTCTAGCTCAAACTTTAATGGAAGATGTTTTTTAAAGAAAATACTTAAAGTGTTGTCGAAAGCTTAGTGATGATGATGTTGAAGTCATGTGACTGTGGTGTAGTTAGTTTACAGCCTATGAACATTTTTTACTTTTGCCAATTGGTTTCAGAATTCCTAAAAGTTAAGATTATCTAGATGAACAAAAGTAGCAATCATAAACTTTTGTCAGTCACAGAGCTTTTGGTCATTAGAGAGAGGATTTTTGTTCAGGGAACAGGGTGATGCTACCGTGCAAAATTACAACAACAACAACAAAATCAATAGTGCAGCGCTCTGTTGACTGGGTGGTGAAAAGTAGGCATGGCCTTCCAGAACAGAGCCAGCTCCAATCCGGGTGAAAGAAACCCCACTACAAGAGATCCTGGAGCGAAAGAACACATTTACAGAAAAACTCGCTCTAAAATCACTCTGCTTCAGCTCTGCTCTGCAAAGTTGAGAACACCAACAAAGCAGAGTCATAGAAACAGTAAAATGCAGTGAATACTAAACATAAGCACTCTTGGACTTCCGCCTCAGTTTAGATTACCGGAACTACAGTAACTGTATAGAAAATAGCTGTTGCATGGCATTTTGATCAGCATGCAGTGACCATTTTGTGAACTTGCCAAAGGAACATTCAATCCCATTTGGAAAATCACATGTCCGTGCTGAATATAACAGCACTGGATGCATTGCATATTTTCAGTAATTGCTTTGGCTGAAGTGGTGCTCATTGAATGCTACTGTCCACAGCTTAGAAGGATTTCACTTTTGCCAGGTGCTGTTGCTAAAGCCAACACCTGCGGAGTTGTGTAAGGCCCTCTTGTGTGAATGTGGTAAATGCCTTTACTGCCAAAAACTGAGCAGGAATGCAAGAGATGTGCCTCATTAGTTTTTTCTTCAGCTGCATTTTTTTTCTTCCCGAATTTCTATGTGTGCGCTTAAGAGAGAAAGAGCTTGTGTATTCGGTAAAGCCCTCCAGGAGGAGGCATATGAGCGGCCCAAGTACGCGGGTGCGTGCTCGTGTTTTTGTATTAGCGAGTGTGCGTCCGCCATGTGCCTGCCTGTGTGTGACTGCGGTGCGAATAGCCCCACAGTACCTTCTAGAGGGACCCGGCCGCAGCACAAAGAGACCCTTGTCTTGAGGTGTCACAGAACAGTATGTATTAGACACCATATTAAATGTCCCTTAAGCATAGAGGAAGTCTGACGAGGGGTGAGGCCATGCCAGGGAGCCACCAAAGAGGCTTTTGACAGTGGCCAAAACAGATGGCTGGGAATGGAGAAACAAGGTCAAAGAACACCGAACACACTCTCTCCGCTCTTTTCTCCTCACCACATTCGATACGATTGAGCATCATCTGATGTTTGCCTCTCTTTTTAATTAAAATGGATGATTTGGAATAGGAGCTTCGTTGTTTTCCCCCCAAAGGTGCTTAAGGGGGGAAGTAAAGATAAAAGAGAGGCTTTGTGTCTGGCCGCTGAATGAAAGGAACCACTGTGTTGACTGCTCGGAACAAGACCAATCAAAGATAACCTGTGTTCGAATGATAAGCGCTACACCGTTGGTTCAATGACATGTATCTACATGGAGGTTTGATAACTAGTGGTAACATGACCTTCGGGTGGTCCCATCGGTGTGATTATGGTCGCCACAATGCATGCAGACCCTCTTACGTGTTTTTCAGCTCTATCTGCAGTAATCAAACGCTCTCCTGATCCTTTACTGGGTGATTTGTTGGGTGCGAACATGATAGTGTTTCAATGCCTGTCGATCACAATAATGGAAACTCATTAGAATGGTTAATTTAGCGTGCTTTGTTTAGTGTGCTTCTTTCCATGCTGTACATTAAACACAGCAAGAGCCTTTACAAAATGAGGTGCAGTAATCATTAATGGTAAAACGAATGCCGTAGGTGATTATACACCATTCATCCTTGTACACGTCAAATTAGCGTCAAGTCAGTGAGCCTGATGTTTTGTTGGATCAAAATATCCAATTTCTGAAGTAGTAACAACTAAAGCAAGATTTTTCAGGTCAACCTCAAGAGTCATTCTGACAGTAAGACGTATTATACATTAAACATGTACAGCTGCAGAACAAGGGTGACTGCTGGGACACGGAGAGGCTGTAAGACTATGCCGTTGTCCTATACCGTGACAGGGCTCGCCTTTTTTCACTGACTGACATGAAAGTCTCAGGCAAGTTCAGCCATGTTGCCTTGATGTTGTCACTGAGTTGAAATGTTAGGGTCAGCGCTTTGTGGGAGTTGGGTTCAGGCCCTGGCCCTTCCTCTTGCAGCTGTGTGGAGGGTTGTTGTCCGGAGCTGGTATGCTCTCAAGCTCGTCTATTGACGTATTAGGAGAAGCCAGCTGGACAGACAAAGCACAGTTAATAAGACTGGCCTACGGCCCAATGCCCTACGGTACTGATAAACAAAATCCGATGTATATTTTGTTGAAATGAGGCATATTTTGTTCAAAAATTAATGCGTATAATTAAAAATGTAGATTTCATATTGCCCCTAAAGACATCATAAACTGTGATCCATAAAGCACAGGCCTCTGCTGTAGAGGTTTGGGATTAACATTTCCAGCGAATTTCATGGCTAAAAAAGGTCCATTGTCAATTGTCAATATAGCGTAACAATGTATAAAGCACAGTTCACACAGAAGTCACTTTAAAGCCAATCAGGTTTCTGTTGGTCAGCACGGATAATTCACATGAGCTAAATCTGCATGGGGAATAATGCCTATAATATTTTGCAGGAAAATGGTAAATGTGACCATGTTGTTTTTTTATATTATTTGCATAAATATGCATGGATGGACTATTGCATGAATGTTGCATACAAGTTGATGTGTACATTTTAAAATAGAATAAAAAATTGGATGACAAAAAAATAAATACAGATTTCACTGAATTACCTCAGCAATCATTTGAATTTGATTGTTGACGTGGTGCTAATTTTTATCCTATCTGTTCATTTATTCATTCAAAATGCTATTCGCACATTCGATGACTTGAAAGCACTTCTTTTATGATGAGCATAATTGTCTATATTAAAGTTCATATTTCTTTAGGGATCACAATGATTTTTAAGAAAAGGGTTAATGAAAGCTTGCATATACCATCTATCAAATTAGCTAATGACAATTCTAATGTCAACTTGATGCCTCACAGAATTACTTTGTGGTTTGTAGGGGCACTTAGAGGTTATAATAGTGACTTGCCATTGACCTATATTCAGATGTGCCAGAGGGGACCAAGCTGAGGCCCTGACACATCTGAATGCATGCTCTCCATGACCAATCAATAAGCCATTATCACTGCACTCTAAGACAATACACACTCTGTGTATCGTTTAGGCTTATGGGACACCCGCATTAGGACTTCAATATCATACTCATGCAATTGATTTAGGTCAACTTGTTTTCCTCACCTTAAATAAAAAATGTTTTGGCTTTTGGATAGTAATTCTATAATCCGGTTCCCAAGCAGTGTCACACTAAAGTGAGAACCAGGCCACTGTTAAGACCCCCCCCCCCCCAAAAAAAAAAACCAAACAAATCCCCCTAATCCTAAGGCTGGCAAAGTACTTCTTACACCTCGCCTGATTTTTGACTGACCACTTAAGCCGTGGAACAAAACGAATTGGGTTAAAGGCAGGCTTAAACCTCCACGCTTCACACGCTGCTATCCCATTAAACTGCTGTTCCAATACTCTAATCAACTTACAAACATACTGCTTTGCCCTCTACCACAAAAGCAACAAAACACAGAAGAATTTCCAGAGTTATCGTTCGAATCATCCCTGCGAGACGTACTGTATAGCGCAGCATAACCCAATTTTGTGTATTTATATGAAAATGGGTTCATGTTTAGTCTCCTGCATTCTCTTTAAATTGATTTTGTATTGTGGTCTTGGATTTCTAACACTGCTGCTCCCCTGCTGGACAGCAGTAGTGCTGCTTTCTCTACAGTAAGAGGGTGTTTGTGGCCCTATAAATAACACTTTCACTGCTATCCAGCACAGGAAGTACGTCTGTATTAATGTCTTGTGGTCTTAGCATGTTATTGCTAAAAAGCTGATGATATCATCCTATAATTGGCTCAAGTCTGATTTTCAATTAGAATTTTCACATAAAATATGCAGCTTTAGATTACACCCAGAACTGTTTATATCATCACCAACCTGCAGGTTAGTCCATAATATTAGCCTACTATATTTTACAAGAAACATTATTTCAGTTAGGCTCTATATCTCTTTAGTAATAACATTAAACCATAATAATACATATTTTTTTATTTGTGCCCTTCCAATTTAGTTTTTGTTAGCTTTCACGGGTGTAACTTTCACTGTGACTTTAAGTGTGGCTTTTTTTTTTTTTTTTTTTTTGGTATTTTTTATTCTGTTTTATTTTTTAATCTGTTTTATTTTTTAGTTTAGTTTTAGTTTTGCAGTGTATCTTAAAAATAATAAGTCAATGCTGTTGCATTCTCTCGCAAATGGTTTGCATTCCCCCAAGAAACTTTGCGCTCATTTGCAAAACCTATGTGTTCTTCTTTTGAGATTCTCGTCGGAATGCAAAAGTTTAGCAAGGGAATGCAAAACCATTGACATTGTTTTTTTTTTTCACCATGTCCCTTTAGGGGCTCCGTACTAATACTGTAGGCCTATATGTGCACCTGAACACTTTTGAATTGAATGGTGTATTGAAAAGAATTGCACATTCTTTAAGTTTAATGAAGGCAAGTATAAAAGGTTTCTAATTTTATAATAGACTACCAGGTATCAAAAACTAAAATAAAAATAAAAAAGAATAATTTTTTTTAGCGATTTTTATTTTATTTTAGATAGTTTTGGAGTCAGATTGGTTACTTTTTCCCCAACTGTGTTTATTTCAGTTAATTTTCATATAGGTTCTGTTTTAATTTTTGTTAACAGCTACAGGTTTCCATATTGCTCTCCAGCTTTTGTTGTTAAATTAATTCAATTCCAAATATAATAAAAACAAATAATTAATTAGGCTACCTAAGTCTCTTTAATAAATTATCGGTGTAGCCTACTTGGGTGATGTTACTATGGTACTATTTTGTCCTGGTATTCAACTCAGTTTGTTTTTATTCTCAAAAATATAAAGGAAACCCAAAACTCGTCTATTTTTCTCCCTGCTGAAAGTGAGAGCTCTTGCTGTCAATCTGCGGCTGGGGTGTATGGTTTAGGAGGAGGGGTTTTGTGTGTCGGTGTGGGCGGGGTTTCCGCTAAACTCTGGGTTAGGTTGATTCACTATCGATCATTGGGGAAAGACAGGGCTAGATTTCCTTGTGGCGGATAAATCTGATGTGTAGGCAACATGAATCGGGCGATCGCGGGGCGCAGATTAATTTTAGCACGTTTACAGCTTTCTTTTGGACTGATTATCTTCGCCGATTAGATAAACGCATACAAATGAAATAGCTGTTTTTTTTCCTTCCGTGTGAAGTGTTTTGGATCGGACTTGCCAAAATTGCTACTTTGTTTCTCTTATGGACGGTGTGTGTTACCTAAAAAAGTAGTCGCGTCTTAACAGAGTTCCGCGTCCCGTGAAGTTGGGAGAAGCGAGGCCCGATCTCTTGACCCGTGGAGTACTCTTGAGTCTCTCTGGATGGATGGATGGGTATGGGGAGAGCAGGATCTTACTACCCCGGGGCTGAGCGCCTCATCTCTCCGGTACTACATCTACTAGTGCTCTGCACCCTCTCCTCTCTCACTCGCATAGGTAAACATGCTCTTTCCACTTTTATGCATGATTCGTTGGACGTTAAGTCTCTAGGCAATATTAAAACACCTTTTATAAGTAGCTTTTGTGTTAGGAGCTGTTTAATTATCGCTTGTATAAATACTAAATAGGATTTACGTGCTAAATTATGACAGTGCTGGTTAATATTCAGGTATGTGTCCTTAAAGAAAAAAAAGTGAATTATAGTTGTTTATGTGACGGTTTTACAGTCTGAGGCAGTGTCCTTCATCCATCCGTGTCTTCTTCTTGCACACTTGTATCTTTATTCCTAATAAATGTAGTGCATTGATTTACGCGTCCCTTTGCGCTTCACTGGATTGGTTGCTTTTTAAAGGATATTAAATATTTATGAGTGATCGTAATATTAATTAATTTCTTGTTTTATGCACAAGTTATTGTTTGATTCGGTTTTATTTGTTGTCTGCTTTTGTCATTGTGATAGCAGGCAGCATGTTGTCAATTGCAATAATATATAAGTCATGGTGATCATATTTGTTCGCTTACATCTAGCTTTTGATACGTTGATTTATTTATTTATTTTTTTTGCGGTAGCCTATTGAATTATATATATATAGGCTATATATATATATATATATATATATATAGACTATATATAAATCCATGTAGGCTACTGCTCAGTTAGTGTAATCAGCATGTATTTGTTTATTTATTTACGTACTCACTTAGAAGCCTAAATTCAGTTAGTTTGGTGCCTTTGACCACTTTGGTCAAGTCTTAAATGATTTCGTTCAAAATGGGTTGGCTTCTGAGCTGGAGACTGTGAAGACTACACATTTGGTGCCCTGTTTTCCCCTTGGCACCTTGTCAAGTGCTCCACTTTGGGTGTCCTGGCCGTAGACTGTGTTAATGCCATTGTGAATTAAGAGGATATGGAATGCTGCTGGGTGTCCATTGAGCAGTCACACCTTCATAATTAATTTAACATGGACCCCGGCCGGGCAGACAGGCATTATGCACTACACTATTCTTCAATGAAGCAAAAAATATGAAATAACTCGACCTAAATATGTGTTAACACATTTTTTTATGTATATATATATATATATATTTATTTATTTTTTATTGAAAATGAATTAGCCTTAGTGTGACCATTCCAAGTGTTATTGTCCCTTTTGTGCTTTTAAATTTATAACGCTTGATAGGCTTCAGTTTTCTACAGCTCTGTTTGTTTCCCCTTCAGTTTGCAATATAATAAAAATACAATGTAATATAAAAAATATTGTTATATTTTTCAAACAGCAGTCTATATTCCTGAGGTTATCTTTCAGTATCAGTAATCTTTCATTTGGCAAGAAAATAATTTAAGAATACAAAACTTGAGTAATTTTTGTCTAACACAACTGCATGCTTGCTGTTCTTTGATTTCATTTTTGGATATTATATCTGGCTGTATCCTCTCTCAATTGATTTAGTCCCAAATATACATCTACCCCTTGGTGGTATTTGATTGGATTATAATCTTGGCAGAAGCAAAAGACAGTTGCAGCTGTTCTGTTTCTTTATTTTTTATTTATTTAAAAAAAAAATCCTTTCTCTTTTCTCATGCCTGGAATAGTGCTTTATTGTTATAGGGTTTGCCGGATTTTACAGGCTACCTGTAAAAAGGTGCCTTTTAAAACTTGTTTAATAGATGCTTTCTGTGCTTAACTGTGACAAATCATACTATAATACTGACCAGAACCATGATGTTCTTTATTTGTCTCGTGCTGTAATAAGGTTACGAAATGCTTGAAGTCACAAATAAGAACAAAAATGAAAGGCTGACAAACTAACATACTGTATTAAACCAGATTCCAAAGTTCAGTGCGATACAGTGTGAGCTCTGAATTTAAGGCTGGAGATGTCATTTAGACATTGGGTCTTGTAAACCCCCCCCCCCCCCCCCCCCCCTTTCTCCAGATCTTCACGTTGACTCCTGGAGAAGGGGTGGGCCTGTTGACCTCTCTGCCCTGGCCAAATTCCACATCTTGAAATTTCACTCCGCACACACTCTTTGGGCCCCTCTACAGCTGAGAATGGCTGCTCAAACGGCCGGCCACCCTGAGAAAATATTTCCAACGACTTAATAGCAACAAGGGTGTGCACTGTGCTCGAAATGAGACGGATCACCCCAACTGCAGGATCGCAGAAATGAGCCGAGCCTGTGAAACAAACGTTGTGTTTTCTCTGTCCTGTTTTACTGTTCACTTGGTTTTATTATCTTGACAGGAATAATATGCAATCTAATAGCTGTTTAATCATTTAAATAATTGAATTAAATCTAATTTTAATATTAAAGACATTATGAATAAAGTATTTTTATTTAGCTTTGTGGATATTTTAAACACGAATGTTTTCCCTTTAAAATGGAGTCAAATGATTATTACTGTCAGTTACTGCCCCTGAGCATTTGTTTATTCTACCACATTAGCTAAAGACCCAGTTAAGTGAGACTTTTCGGGGTTTAGGTTTAACATTTGTCAGGACACTTAGACATTCTAACACTAAGTGTGATAGTCTGATCCCCCCCCCCCCCCCCCCCCCTTCGTCTGCCAGTACTAGCTTAGGATCTGCTGCCCCCAACTGGGTGTCCCCTAAGACATTCGTCGGAAGTGTTTTGCACAGAGAGTCAAAAGGATTCGAAGTTGTACATAAAGTTGTTCTTACACTTACAATGTGTTTCTTGCCATTTCTTTGGAATTAATTGTGAAATTTACCAGCATTTTGGGAGTTAAAATAGTTTTTCTTCAAATGCTCTTTTTGAGGATATTGCTGTGAATTCAGTTGCACTGGGTCACTTACACCAGGTTTTAAGGGGATTGTCTGGTGAAGAAATTGCATTTCAACAAGCAACCAGCAAAAACAACTAATCTCCAGGATTGCTGTGAACTGGATTATGGTAGGGTGGTAGTTTTGCCACTTTAGTTCATGCATAAACGTCTAGTCTACATTAAGATTACACCCAGTTCCTCACAAAATATCATAGATTATAAAACAGACCGCCTCCCCTAACACCTCACACCATGCTGCTGAGACAAACAATGGAGGCACATGCGTTTGATGGGCGGCGAGGTCACATATGGCCAGTGGGACTCCAAGAAAAGCCTCTCTGTTTCTCTGTGATATGTAGGACATACCTACCTAATACGGTTACATTTGCAGCACAGCCTTTGTCGTTTCATACCCTTGCCCACTTACCCGGGTCACGATTCTTTATTTTTCGAGCAAACTGCTGTTTGTTCGCTCTTCGATATTACTTGCTTTGCATCTGCTTTGAGCATCCGCTCGGACTATAAATGGGAATGTGCCGGAGATGGCTTTGTCTTGCATGCCTTGCCAAGTATTTGAGGGGTTTTTTTTTGTTCTGGTACAGATGTCACTGGAGCCTTGCCTGATAAAACACAGCGGGAGGTGGATGGGAGCGGGGACTGCCTCTTTCCTCTCCCCTTTCCAGCCAATGTCTTTCCAGCACAACATCAACATGGCTTCGGCCAGGCTACCGTATTGTCTTACAGCATGTTTCTGAAACACAATCCAGCCTGTGCTTTGTCATGCCTCCTTCTCCTCCAGCGCAACGCGTATCGGCCGATCCGCTACAAGCAATCTGCGCAGCAGCGCGTCATCCGATAATCAAATCAGATGCATTTGAATCCACTACGGTGGGAGATATTGGCGTGGCAGGCAGAAATGGGTGGCCCTGACTGTGTAAGATAGAGTCATCACAAGCGTGTTAATGGAGAGGCTGCAGCTGATATCAGATTAGGACGGCCTCTCTCTGAGCTAATGCAATTGGGCCGCACTCAAAAGTGAGGCATTAAGACTCTAAGTGATGCAGTCGTCCTTTTCTGGGAGATGTTTTTCTGCTTGTGCCGTGTCATTGGTGGCTAATTAAGGGCGGCGCATGACATGATGGGTGTATTTTCGACAACAAGTGTGTATAAAGTAGGGCTGGGTTGAAAATATTGATTTCTCGATTTTAATCAATTCTCATTTTGATGAACCAATATGATTCCAAGTATCCATCTTTTAGTCTGTGCTGTTGATGGGTGAACATAACCTCACTAAACGTCATTTAACGTGCCTCAATCGCAATTGGCTTTGTGCTTTGTTTCTTTTGATATGAAACAAAGTCTCAGCTTTCAAATTATGTCAATTTTATCACAAAATGCAATCAGTGAAGGCCATTTTATTGTAGTGTGAAAGATCGCTGACTCAGTACATGAACCAATCACCTCTTTACTACTAGTTAAAGCATGAAATAAACAAGAATGAACATCAGAAGGTATGTTGGATGATACAGTACATCTTGCTGAAATGTATCATGTCTCCGATATCAATAAAACAGCTTGTAAATAATGTGACGCATGTCACACATTTACCTCAGAAAATCCTTTCAATGACCGTAGAAAAATAACTCTAGAGAGGACTATTTTGCTAAATATATGCATCATATTTCATATTTTTACTTAAGCTGTCCTTCAATATTTAATGTATTGGAATAAATTCATCATGACATTTTTTTTTTTTTTTTTATGACAGCCAACATTTAAATGTTTATATTTCAAAGAAAGAAATGGAATAGAAACAAAAAATGATATATAATTTTATATATAATAATAATATATATTATTAATATTATTATAAAAACTGCCTTGCAAGTTTTTGTGTAATTTAAATGTTTTAACACAAATCAGTTGTTAATTTTAACCAACTAGGGATGCACGATATATGGGCCACCATATCGGTATCATCCGATGTATGTTCATTTTTAATGTTATCGTTATCGACCCGATAAGAAAATTTGGCCGTTATAAAAAAGCCGGTAAATAATGTATTATTTCCTTCAGCTGAGACACTTCAGATGCACACTGTTCGCCATAATGGTTTTTGAATTGCTGGAAATATGATTGGAATCACTTAGAAAAAGTAAAAAAAAAAAAAACAGTTAAGTGCAAATTATAATAAAAAAATGTTAAGATAAAAGAATGTTGTGTATTCTTTGTACACCCGTGTTTTAGTGCGTTGTTATGGGATAATCAGAGTTACACCTTCATGATTAGCACAGTCAAGTTTGCTTGCAAAGCCTTTTGTTTTGTGCAATTGTTAGTTGTAATATTATGTTTATTTTGTATATCTATTCTTATGTACATGTAGCCTATATATGATTTATCTCATGTTTCATTAAAGCGGTAGTAAAGCGCTTCAGTTTACCGGTGATCAGCTGAAACAGCAATGCACAACATTAATAACTATGAATGGCACTGCCATATTATAATGTTATAAAGAGAACACTGTTGTAATAAAACATTGTGAATTATTTGTGTTTAGTCGCCGTGTTTCTGTGCATTGTTACAGGGCACAACAGGTTTACAAATTCTGACTGGCATGTAACTTGTAAAGAATTATCGGTTATCGGTAAATGTTCATATCGGTGCATCGCTTGTACCAACTGACAGGGTTTCCTGTATAGTTTACAACATTTGTTGAGAGAGATTTGTTCCCTTGAGAAAAATGTATGTATCCAAATGAATCAAATCGAATTGAAGTGAGATTGGAATTGATCCGAATCGCAAGCTTGCGAATAGAAATCGAGTCAAAACCTTAAAAGTGTTATTGAATCGACATCAAGTGAAGCGAGAATGTAGTATTCAAAGAAAACACTTTTAATTGTTACTCTTTGACCACCCTAATGACACTTTTAGGAGGTAAACAGTTGCATTTAGTTTGCATGCCATGACTCTTTTGTGCTTACAAGCACATAATGCTGCTTTTGTGTGTATAACAGCGGGGCCAGAAAAGTGTTTTTCTCATTTGAAGTGCCGTTTTATTTGATTTTATTGCGGTCATAAGCATTCTCCTTTGTAGATAACAGGAGGTTTCACACACTTGTTGAGCAGACTGTTAATGTTTCTAGACCATAATGTAAAACACACATGGAGTCACGTTGTGAGGAAAAGCACAGTCCACTAGCACACCTTATTATGGTTAAGCAGTTTAAACTGGTTTATGACACGAGCCACAACAATGGCTGTTAGAAGATTCTAGCTTGTATTTGTACTCCTTTGTTCATACAATGTGTTTCATTGGTTAAGTCAGTATATTCTTTTAAATGTCTTGTTTAAAACACATGTGCCAAGTTCTTAGAAATGTACTCTTTGAATTCATGTTGGTTTCATATGGTTTTGAAACACTTTTATACCATTTTAAAGACAAATTTCAATTTAATGACTTAAATTGCTGAATGACAGTTTAAATATGTCATGTAGTGTAACCATCAAGTACAAAGTAATAACATACAACGTCATATGATATGAGTGAACTGAAAAAAGATAGGTGTATTTTTACTTAGAAATTGGAAGTAAATTTCACAAACAATTACTCAGAAATGGCAAGTAACGCATTGAATTAAATGTGACATTTCTGAAGTAGAAAAACTGTAATAGTGTTTTCTTGTAAGACATACTCCAATTATCCTTGTTTTATTCTAAACTTTAAAAAAATATATTTTTTTACAGTGTGTACACATCTTTATCATTATCTTCAAAAAGGATTTTAAAATGCTTTTTTCAAGGCAAATATTATGTTTATGAACATCAGCAAATCATGAAAATAAATTAAAATATCGTGAGCTTAGAATTATAAGGTTCTATCTCCGTTTAGGGTAGTTCCGAGATATTGAGCATCAAAGTTTTTACATCCCAGCTGGCAAAACTGAGATGGAACCTTTTTATTTTATTAATAACTACTAACAAAATATTTTTTTTTACAAAAATAACACCACACAGGCATTAATAAACACCTAATGGATCAGATTATGTCAAAAACTCAATTTCGACCAAAAGTGGAGATAGAACCTTATAATTCTAAGCTCACGATATAATAAATATGCTTTTTAATGACAACTAACCTTGCCTGTCTTTAAAAAGGTCACATTATTTGTTATTTTAAAAGACTTGTTGACTGACAGTCATGAGCATTTTTTTTTTTTGTGCATTGTGTATCTTGCTTACACACCACATGACTTTGATAAGCATTTTTTTCAAATATTAATAATAATATGAAAACCGTTGTTGTTGTTTTTTGAATAAATAATCATAAAATACCATGGCAAACTTTTTAATATTTTTTTATTTTTTTATGTTTTAATATTTTTATTCATTTAATGAGTTTTTTTTTCTCTTCGTTATGGAATCAGGATATGCTGTATTAAGCTGACATTTAAAAATATTAAATTCAATTAAATTTAAATCACAAATTAAAAACATGCTCATCATTGAAGACGTGTATTGAATTTGTTAATTATATGTACGAGTTTCATTTTCGAATAAATGAATATTTATTCAAATTAGTTTTTTGAAATGGAGATTGTTCAAAAACAATGTCTCCTTTCTTTTTCAGGTGAGAGCCAGGTCCAAACTCCACAGTGCCGCATCCAAAAGTGCACCAGTGACTTCGTCTCTCTCACTTCCCATCTGAACCCTTCTCTGGATGGCTTTGATACTGAGTTCTGTAAGGCGCTGCGGGCGTACTCCGCCTGCACCCAGCGGACCGCCAAGAGCTGCAGGGGCAACCTGGTCTTCCACTCCGCCATGCTGGGCATCACTGACCTCATGAGCCAGAGGAACTGCTCCAAGGATGGGCCCACGTCGTCTACCCATCCCGTCATCCCCATTGAGCCGTGCAACTATCACAGCCGCCATCACCAAGCAGTGCGGCCTGGGACAGGGACAGGGGTTCCAGAGCTCCCAAGAGCGACCTATCTGTTCTGTGGCCTGTTTGGGGACCCTCATCTTAGAACTTTCAAAGACCATTTTCAGACATGTAAGGTTGAAGGGGCATGGCCCCTCATTGATAACAATTACCTGTCAGTGCAGGTCACAAATGTTCCAGTGGTATATGGATCCAGTGCAACAGCAACCAATAAGGTGAGTTGTTTTTATATTTATTTTATAATTATTATTATTCTTTTTTTTTATGTGGAGAACTATTTCTTTTGAAAAAGTACTGCCTCAGAAGTGTAGCATATTTATGCTGCAAAACAATAAAAAAAAAAATTAAAAGGTTAGAAGGACTTCACTATATGGTTTAGTTATTGTTAGCTAAAATTAAAATTAACATTAAAAGTAATATTGGACCCCAGTGAGTTTCGTTGTATGAACAAAAAAGCACTTGAGATATTTTTCAAAACATTGTTCTTTTGTGTTCCATAGAAGAAATACATAAAGCTGAAATAAATGTTAACTTATATGTAACAAAACTTGAATAAAAATTTGAAATGTTGCCTTGACTGAAAAAAAAAAAAAAAAAAAATTAAATACTAAAATACTAAAATTAATAAAACAGAAAAAAAAATTAAAGGGGACATATCATGCTAAATCCACTTTTTTAGCCCTTAAATGCATTTTGTTGTATATTTGGAGTGTTTAGAAGTACAGAAAAGTTTAAATTATTCTCTTCAGGTGCTTCGTTGATATCTTTATATTCTGTTTTGGCCTTATTTTTCAACCTGTTCCGATTTTTCTGTTATCTATGACGTTTTGTGAACTATTACGTCACAGTATTTGCAGCGGAACTGCCAAATAAGGACATTGACTTCCAGCCCAACACTTCGAGCAATCCGCCATTTTTATTTCTCGCTGCAATTTTGTAGTCCAAGCTAAAAGATGCAGAAGTTACGAGAGGGTAAGTTAAAATGTTTGGTTGTTGGATGTAGTAACCCACACGCTTCATTACACCGTCTAATGTAGATGAACTGCCGTGCTTGTGACAGGGCGCATGTTTAACTGAAAGAACGAGCAGAGAGAGAGACCCGGTCGCGCGCACGCACTCTCTCTCTCTTCAGAGCCAGGCGAAAATGTAAACAAGACACCGTCTCCAAACTAGACGCTGTCTTGCTCTCTCTCCCTCGCACATATTAATCAAAATAAATCGACACGGTGGTAAAAGGTCGGAAGACCAAAGTTTCATGTGTAAATACAGTAACACACCATTGCGATATATCCATATGAAGACGTTGTTCTGCAGGTTCGTCGTCTTCATTTTCATCTCGCTCCGGGTGCTACTCTGGCTCGAACATGTAAGGCTGGCTGGACAAGTCTTCCGTTGTTGACATTTTGTTAATAACGTGTGAATAAAAAGTTTCTGTGCCGCTAGATAATCGTATCTCTGCTATCAAACTACAAAAATGGCCGAACGGGGTGGAGTTGAACCGAGTGTTACCTCTGCATCCTGGAGAGGGGGCGGGGTATGAAGTGTCTCAATTGTATTTAAAGAGACCGCACCAAAACGAGTTGCTCTCAGACGCACATCAGAAAAGGGGTAGAAAAGGGGCCTGTGGAGCTATAATAATGAGGAATTCAGACCCAAGCATTGCAGTTCCGATTTATATAGACTACAAATGTATGATTTATATGTAAAAAGGAACGATTTAAAAGCATGATATGTCTCCTTTAAAGCCAAATAGAATTGTTCAAATCCTAATATAAACGACAAAAGCACATAACAAAATGACATTAAAGGGAAAACTGAAAATCTAAAAATAAAAACTAATTCCAAATATGAAATACTAAAATGGTATATAAGTAAAACTAAAATAGCCCTGGTTCATTGAACTAACAATAAACAGCATTTTTTAAACAATTTAACAATTTAATATCTAGGTTAATATTAATTGAAAGATATATATTTTGCTCATTGTTAATTCATTTTGTTTTTTTTTTGTTTTTTTTCAAAATATGATAATTTATACAAATGTTAAAAATATATGAATATATTTACAATTTAACATTAAACAAGATAAATAAATGTTTTGTTCTTTGTTATTTCAGAGCTTAAAACTTTTAGATGAATTTGATCATATGAAATTGTAAGTTTGTTTCGTTTCATTAAAAAGTTTAGCTTTTTTTTGTTTTACCTTTATAAATCACAACATTCTGCGTTGTTATTATCTTTGTTTGAAGTGTATGATGTCTCTATATACATGACTATATGGACAAGATTATCAGAAAGAGCTGCAGATAAGACCAAATAACTTTCAACTTTGACCAAGTATTCACAGGTGCAAGTTAAACAAAGCAAACGGCTCTAGTCTTATGACTAACACTTGTGACCAACATGTCTGTGAAATTCTAATATCATTAATGTCTGGATGCAGCCTGCGCTGTGGCGTGACCCATAATACGGTGACTTTGAAAGAAGCCTCTGTCTTCAGTTTTTTCAAGTCTGGGGCTTATAGTCAAACACTCAAACACACCCGCTTACACACACACATGCAGAGTCGCAGACCCATTTCAAATGTGCTGATGCAGAATATTGACTGCTAGCAGCATGTTTACAGATTTTTTGTAACGTGAAACATCTGGAAGCTTGAGAATATTACAGCCTGAACGGATTCGTCAGATACTCATTGATTTTGTCCTCTAGTTAAAACAGTTCAGCTCATCGTTGCACAGATGTGGCTTCAAATGCTAAGTTTGTCCGCCCATGCTAATTACCTCTCGTTTGACCCCTTGACCTTGAAGGTGGGGAGCCATTATTAAACATTTGCAAGTAATTATTAGCATACACCGCTTAACTGAGGCCTTTTCAGCTGCCTCACCTTATGGCCAACTGGTCATCATTTTTCATCCTTGTCCTGTGTACAAAGCTGCTATTCATCCACCGCTAATGTAACGCCACACTTCTTGTTAGCCAGTTCTTTTGCTTCCCACAAATCTTAGAGTTTCACAGTCTGAGGACTGTATACTGGGTGCATTTCATGGTTAACACTAGCAGGGCGAAAAGGGTTTGCGGATCTGTAAATGCGTGTAATATTCTAAAGAACTGCTGTAGAACTGAATCTTGTTTTACTGTGATAGAGTAATTCTCATTTTCAGTGTTAAGCATAAAAGCACTTTTGTTCTTTAAATGTGAATTGTGTTATTATTTTCAGCATTCGTAAAAATTCTCATATCCCAGTTTAATATGCAAAGACTGTAAATAGGCCATTTGTACATTGATTGCTTCAAAAACGAATACTGTGGTGTTATCAAAACACTGCTCTGTTTGTTTATGCATCCTGACTGGACCAACCGAGCAACTGACTCAATAAATGACGTGAATTTGTGGCTAGACTATATATTTGTCCAACCAATGGCAGATATGGGGAATGTTCAGGAATTCCTGTTTGTTTTTATTGTGGTAGAGATTTATTTTTGTGAAGTATTATTCAACGTACAGCAATAGTAATTAATTAACAAATAACAGCCATTCAATAACAATTATCTTATGCAAAAAAAAAACAAAAAAAATGGTGATGGATAAAAATGAAATATGGACAATAAATACAAACAATAGTATCACAAGATGCACAGAGTAAAAACAGAACTGACAGTTAAATAAGTAGGTAATGTATACATAAGGTGTAGCATCAGTTGAATATGATTGAACTGTAAGTACTAATACTTTGCATGTTGTTGTTATTATTATTAATGGCGGTAATAATAATAATGCAATTTATTGTTGTTTTCTAATGATCATTTATTTATTAATGTCATCAAAAAGCAGAAATAAAACAATAGTTAAATTATTGATATTGGTCATAAAGCAGTATTGGTTCATCTCAACTATTGATTTTTGCAAAATCGTACATATTTTACGAATTGCCCAATTCGTATGAATTCATACGAATGACCTACCCCTGACCCCGCCCCTAAACCTACCCATCACGTGGGTTTAGACAAATCGTACAAATTCGTTCGAGTGAGGTCGTACGAATTTGTACGAATTAGCCAACTTTTTATCATTCGTACGAATTGGTCGTGAGATAGTGTTGGAATATACGCACTTCACTGTTACTATATGCATTATTCACCATCAATTGTGATAAAATGGAAGTAGCGCTATATCTTTTATACTGTATTGTGAGTGAAACAGATTATTTTTTAAAAAGTAGGGTGGGGACTTGGTTTTAAAACGAGTGCTTTGCACTAAAAAAAATAATATTTACGGGATTAAGAGTGCTAAATTACTAAGTCCAGCATTTACAAGTATGTTGTGTCACTGGAAGATAATTAGGACATTTTTATTGAGTTAAAAAAAGAAACTAGTGCAAATCGATTAATCGCGATTAATCGCATCTAACATAAAAAAGTTTGTTTATATAATAAATGTGTATGTGTGTGTATATACAATTTTTTTGGTATTAAAAAACAACAAGCCACACCTAGGTGAGAAAAAGTAACGCAAAAGTAACGTAGCGCATTACTTTTCTTAAAAAGTTACATTTTAAGAGAGTAACGCAATATTCCCAACACTATATATATATATATATATATATATATAAACAAACTTGTATGTTAGATTAATCGATTTGACAGCACTACTAGAAACATCAATGGATGACTTGTTCACAATAAAATCAATATTGCATTCAGAAAATAGAAATAGGATAAATTTTCATTTCTTTTTTTATGACTGAGTTGAGTTCATGATTGAGTTCAACTATGCTCTCTGTTCTTCTTTTAAGGTCACAATAATCTTCAAACCATACCAAGAATGCACGGACCAAAAGGTCTACCAAGCCGTAACAGACGACCTTCCAGCCGCCTTTGTGGACGGCACCATCAGCGGGGGCGACAGCGAAACCCGCAGCATCTGGATCCTGGAGAAGTCGCCCGGTCGACACGTAGAGATCCACGCCGCCTACATCGGTGTCACCATCATCGTACGCCAGCAGGGCCGTTACCTGACGCTAGCCGTGCGTATGCCAGAGGAGCTTGCCATGGCCTTCGACGAAACGCAGGACCTGCAGCTTTGCATGAACGGTTGCCCCACATCAGAGCGCATCGACCAAGAGGGACATCTTCAGATGCCCATGCTGGGACTCCAGCAGGCCGGCTTTCAGCAGCAGGCCAGGGTCGAAGCCCAGAGGGGCGTCTTCACCCTCGAAAGCGCGTCCAGGAAGTGCAAGGAGCAACTGGAGGTTAAGGACATCTATTTCCACTCCTGCGTGTTTGACCTGCTCACCACAGGAGATGCCAACTTCACCACTGCCGCCTACAATGCCCTAAAGGACATGGAGACTCTGCACCCCAAGAAGGAGCGCTGGCATATTTTTCCAAACTCGACCGCTGGGCTGAGGCCGTTTTCATTACTCCTCAATGCACTGCTAACCGGCTTCCTCATCACTGTGCTTTTATAATGTGTACGGTGTTTTGATAACTGTTTCGAAGAAGAAGAAAAAGATGGAAAACAAGACTGTAAAAAATCAGTACTCTGGGTAAAGGGTACTTTGTATATACTGTCTGTGTGGAGAATGAATGTTAGAACACGAACCTTCATTAGACTGTACATTTTGTGTAAATGATGTTTTCAAGAGAGCTGAATATTGTAGATTTTTGTGAGTGAATTTTGTGAGATTTCATGTTTTTGTCCTCAGGAGAGGAAATCTTAATGGAAGCACTTTATTTTTCTTTTCTTTTTTTTTTTTTTTTTTTGCAACTAGAAAACAGTGTTCCACGGAACAAGTGCTCAATAATCTTTCTTGGTACACTCAGCGCGTTTTCTTTAATACATTTCTGTAGGTCTCTATATACACCATTGTAGAACCGTGTTAAACCGATGTGGCTGGCATAGTGATTTTCATAGACATTTAAAGAAGGATCATGTTGACTAGACATTCACTTTATCTGTATTTTTAGTTCTAGTACTCAGAACTGTCGAGTAACGTTGATCAGCAAAAACAAAGTGAAGAATTCAGGCGAACGCAGCAGTCGTAGGTTGAAGTGCACTTAATTCAGAAATGGGAATTTGTCCGTCGTTGACCTTTGGAATTGTATTGGAAGTTCGGTCCATTTTTTTAAAATGACAATCAGAATTTCTTTCGTTTGGTACGAAATCTACCTAATGTACGAACACAAAACATCAATCCTGAAGAGTGCATTTTAGAGACACCAAAATATTTATGCTAAAAGTTTCATCTTCTTTCAGACTAATTTCAGAGTGAGTGGCTCTCATTGAGTGAACTGGAAAATGGATGTTGCATAAGTGCTAAAGTGGGCCATGTCTCATTCCTGGTCACTCAAACGAACTTCCAGAATGGCTCCTCTCAAGATTACATTTATTAGCTTTGTCCCTTTGCCAAACAAACATTGAGTGTTAAGTTCCCTCTAGTCCTTGTTTTACCCTTGACCAAAGATACACTTATCAGAAATTTTGGGCTTCCCTATAGATTTTGTTTCCCAAAAATATTGGTATTGTCGTATGTTTTGCAAGATAGTGCCATAAATCAGCTCACCTGACTTGGTTTTAAAAACCAGAAGTATATGTTCAGTGGAATTGTGATTTGGCCTCACATGCATTTTAACTTGAGCCTTGGTTCTTTTGCTGAATGCACATCAGCAGTGATTTCATTGAGAGCTTCAAAGCAAATGAAGGATATGCAGAAACACTTATGTCTCTATTTGCTTTGAGTGTGGCATTTGGCCTGATGGACACTTAATTCATTTGATAAAATTGTATTGTATACCTTCTGGGCCTTACTGTCCAACTGCTACAGGAGCCATGCCAACACTCCAGATACGCACGTTTCCATACCAAGACTTGCTACTGTAGAGACGTCATTGTTTAACTACTGCCAGTGCTGAAGAGCTGCTACAATACTGTGACGAGTGTAATCGATTGTATTTGGAACACTGGGAATTCCGCAGGCAGTGATTGGCCGGTTCCGAAGCACGATCATTTGATTGGCCGAATGGCCTAAATCAGTGTACAGTGGGATCTTGTTTCCCCCCCTTAAAAACCAGAACAAGTCATCAGAGTGCAATTAAGTAACTGCAAAGGAAAGCCTTCATCCTGTGTTTTTTTTTTTTTTTTTTTTTTTGCATTTCGCATTTGATCTTGTGATCTCTTATATTTGTTGTGAACATTGTTTTTGTGAAGAGTGACTGCTCAATGTTTATACTTAAATTATTTATGAAATATAGTGTCTTGTTAGAGAAGTTAAGCTCCATACTCTTGCTGTTGAAAAACGTTTGAGATGTGATTGTACTGCCACCTAGTGGGTCACCATTGTTACATCAGTGTTTTAGTATTGTACGGATGCTGTTTAAAAAAAGGAAAAAAAAAGAGGAAAAAATGTGTTATTTAAAACAATAAATACATAAATTCCTTTGGCTTTATATTTATTTGCCCCCACAAATTTCCACTCTCTCTTTAAAAAAAAAAAAAAATTCCATTGTGGCATAATCATTCATTGCTATGTACATTTACATTTATTAATTTGGCATATGCTCTTGTCCAAAGTCCAAAAGTATAGTGTAACATTATAGCAGAGATGTAAACATGCAACCAATGTAATTAGACAAGTGTTCCTTAATATAATTGTTTCTTTTTTTCTGTAATATACACTACCTTTAAAAATGTTGGGGTCAGTAAGATCAGGGTCAAGAATATATATATAACATATTATATTATAATAACTAATTTATTCAACAAGGAAGCATTCAATTGTCAGTAAAGACATTTATAATTTGACAAAATATTTCAATGTCAAAAAATGCAGTTCTTTTGAACTTTCTATTCATCAAAGTATCCTGAAAAATATGATTTCCACAAAAATATGAAACAGCACAACTGTTTTCCACATTGATAATAAGAAGAAATTTTTCTTGAGCAGCAAATCAGCATATTATACTGATTTCTGAACGACCATGTGACTGAAGACTGAAGAAAAGTTATATTTTAAAATTAAAAATTGAAAAATAATTTAAATTGTAATATTTCACAATATTACAGTTTTTACTGTATTTCTGGTCAAATAAATACAGATTTCTTTCAAAAACATTAGCAACGAAAAAATCTTACCAACCATAAACTTTTGAACTGTAGTGTAATTACAAACAATTGTGAAATAAATGCACAAAAAAAAAGCACTTGAGTCACATTCAAACAAACCCCCTTGATATACAGTAAACACACTTTGTTTCAATCTTCGATAGAGTGTTATGCACAATAATCTCATTTCATCAAAGGTTGCTCATTGTCATTCAGATCAACAGTTCAACGGTGTTACATGAGTGGTAGATGACTTTACAAAGCCATGGCCTACATAAACAGCCTTGTAGCGCAGCTCATTTGTTGTATTGTGGATGTGATGTGGTTTTGAGCAGCTATCACACTGATCTGCCCATATCGAAGCACCTGTGTCTTTCGGTCTGCAACTCATCGAGACGCTCATCAACATTCCAGGTTCTCATTTACTTCAGCCGGAGTTCCTTCAGCAGCGCGTCCAATTAAATCTGACAACCGTGACAGTTGTGTTTGAAAAGTCTGCAAATTTTGCAGAAGAAAAATATGACAGGTTTCATTTTAATTGTGAAAAATGTAAAACTTGCCACTGTTCAGACATTGCATAAGCAGTAATATGAGCGCTCACCACTTTATGACGGCTTGCGCTGTCATCAATGTGTTGAAAATGGTGATTTTCAGGAGGAGAATTCTGAGAGCTTGAAGAAATATTAGATCTTTGTTTGCTCTCACTTCTGCAAGTAGAGAAAATGAGTACAAAACAGACACTAAATTGAATTCTTAGGATTAACAAATTGCCTCTTACTGTACCTTCCAATAAACTGCTTTGATGGTCCAAACAAATATCAGACGTTTCTTCATCATCAGCCCTTTCTGAAATGCATTTTACAATATAACGTTACAATAAGGTCCCTTTAGTTAACGTTAGATAATGCATTGCCTAAAATTGACCAACAATGAGCACTGTGTTTGTATTAACTAACAACGAGCGATAAATCTTAAAAAATTAAATTTAACTAAGATGCTTCAGAAGTATTTTCATTGATAGTTCATGTTGACTATACAGTAATGATCAATAAGTTATGGCAACATGTTTTTACATTGCTTTAACTCATCAAAATAAGTTAAGCAAATTTAAATTTTTTAAGTTATACAAGATTCATGTAATTTAAGTTGAAATGACTTAACGTCCAAGTTTATTGTACTTAAAAATTTAACGCAGCAACTTTGTTTTACAGTGAGTGGTTAACTAATGTTAACAAATGGAGCCTTTTACATAATGCAAGGATCGTGTGATAGTAATTAAAGAATTTACCAGTCGTCTCCTTTGGGAATCCAGCGTAGTGTCTGTGCATTAGTTGATCGGAGCCTCGGTGACTCACAAAGCAAGTGTAGGACGTCCACTCACTCGATGCCACAGAGATAAAAGACATTGCGCTCTGAATGCCATTGTGTCCTTGGAGTAAGTTAGAGACTGCTGGATTAGTTCCTCTGGTGCCACTAGAAATCCAGGCCACCTCCATCTCTCCTTGATGAACGTCATGAACCACACACACCAGTATGGTCAAGCCGCTGTGATCAGTGTTCAGATGAAATGGTGGAGATAAAATGACATGAGGGACAGCATCTGATCCCACTTTAGAGACAAGAACAGTATTCATAGAAGTTAGAAACGGTAGTATTAGTATGCATAGATAGTTACTCCACCTTTTTTGAAAGAAATTGATACTTTTATTCAGTAAGGATGCATGGATTGATCAGAAGATTATTTCAAATAAATGCTGTTCTTTTGAATTTTCTATTCTTCAAAGAATCCTGGGGGAAAAAGTCACGGTTTCAATAAAAATATTAAGGGAGCACAACTGCTTTTTAACATTGATAATAATAAAAGCAGCAAATCAGCATATTAGAATGATTTCTGAAGGATCATGTGACACTGAAGACTGGAGTAATGATGCAAAAAATGTAACTTTGCTATCACAGGAATAAAATATGTACTAATAGAAAACAATGATCTTAAATTGTAATATTATTTCACAATATTTCTGGTTTTACTGTATTTTTTAAATAAAATATATGATTAGTTTATTTCAAAAACCTTAAAAAAATATAGCCCATTTATTGCATAAATACACGTATTTAAAATTATATTATCTAATGAAGTGCCTTACTTGAGCTTTGTAATTGCTAAAAATGTTAGTAATTGTGCTAGACTTCCTATAAACTCTACAACTTACTTGTAAAAAGCATGGTGGTGAGGAGGGTGGGAAGCATGTTGATGTTGTTCAGCTCTATGAGTTCAGCCAGGCAGTGAAAAGGATTATCAAGTTTCAGTCATGTGATTTCACACCCGCCATGGAATCTTTCCATCGGTGTGTTGCCGTGCCAAAATACTGTATGGCTGTGCTAAAATGAGAACACAAAGGCCTGTGCCGCTAAACACGCTGATACACTTAGTTTGGCATCAGGTTTCATTCATGGGGTAGAATAACTCGCTTGCAATACAACATTCAAAAAGAGTCCAATTCGCGCATTCACCTCACTCCGAGTTCATGATCATTTGATTTTCAGAATTTGTTGGACAAAATATGCACTTTAATATAATGAAATAGACACAATGTACACAATGTTTTCCTGGTGTGATATGTTGTATTTCTTGTGAGAATGTGATGTAGAGTGTTTCCAAAGATTCACACCTGTTTTATGTTGGTTACTTCTGTGGTAAGAGAGAGATAATATCAACACCAACGGCTGTACCGGCTGGTTTGTACATCTGGATGAAATAAAACTGCACTTTCAAAGAATATTTTGATCGGGGATATGCTAAAGATGCTTGATCTCTTCTAAAAAGTTTTGGCATGAAACAAAATAGCAGAATTAATTGGCCATTTTGGCCAGTCAGTTTCAAGTCTTACGTATTAATAGAAAAGCTTGAGTCAAGTCCTTGAATGAGACCTCAGGTCTGAATTAATGTGAATATAATATATTTTAGTCTAATAATTTCTAGTTTAATTATATCAAATTGAAAAGGCTAAGACTTATTTTCCACACACATTTATTACTTTAATTAATCACTGAACATATGAAAGACCAAAAAAGCAGAAATGTCCAAGTCATCATCTCAGATTTGAGTACAAGAATTGGTGGTACTTGTTGGTGATTATAATAGTAATAATGGTAATAATATAGTAATAATAGTAATAATAAACTCTTTACAATAAGGTCTAATTTGTTGACAGTTAGTCCATGCTTTAACTAAAATTAACTAACAATTAGCAATATAACTTTACAGCATGTTAGTAAATACAAATGTTCTAGTTCAATGTGCATTATCTAATGTTAAAAGATACAACATTATAGTGTTACCATAATGATAATAATAATCACGCTCCCTTGAGGAACACACACAGGATGTCTTGGTGTTGTCCACTATGACGACGACAGCCTGTGTGTGTTTTTTGGGGCAGGTCTCGATATCGAGACAGTCCTCGAGGGATGCTTATTGAATTTGTTGACTCAATGATTGCTGCATCCGCAGCCCCTGTCCCAGCGAAAGTTAGGCCAGAGCCCATTGCAGACAAGGAGCCCGAGCCCACCACAATCCCAGCGCCAGAGCTGATGCCTGAGCCAAAGATCGTCCCGGAGCCTGAGCCCAGTGAAAAATCTGACCGTGAGCTGGCAAAATCGTGGCACTTGTGAGTGCTGGTGGAATATGAGGGGATGGAGTGGAGCCCTGTCCCTTCTAAAAAGGCGGATTTAAAAGCACTGAATTCAGCACCCCTTATAAATTTGGAGGAGAGTGCTACACATAGCACTATGCCTGTTTCGTCACCCGGTACCATGCCTGTTTTGTCATTCGAATTATTGATGTCTTTTGATGTTCCCGTCCTCCCTCCCACCTCCTCTCTCTGTTTCGCATCAGCTGGAGAGGCCCATCCTGAGGTGTCTGAATGTCCCGCGTCAGCCAGAGAGGCCGTTCCAAACCTTTGTCAGCGAATCGTCCCTCTACCCCTTTAGCTCAGTCGGGCTCCGCCTTCGCTTTCCGGCTCCACCTCAGTCCTCCGGCCCCCTGGCTTCACCTCGTCCACTCGTCCCCACGGCTCAGCCTTGGCCTCCAGGACCTTCTGTGTCGCACGGTCTCTTTGGCTCCGGCTGGGTCTCCACCGCCATCAGCTCTTCCTCAGTCTGTCGTCCCCCTGGTTCCGCCTGCCAAGACTCCACCATGGCTCTTCCCTCCTTCAACTCCTACGTCCTGAGATTCCTGCTGGGGTTTCCGCCATGGCTCCTCCTACCGTTGTCTCCACCCTGGTTCCTGTGGTTGTGTCGTGTTCAAGCCCTGCGTCCACCTCCTTAGCCCCCTCTCACCCTCCCTCTGTTGGACTTTGCATATTAATTTGCATACATAGTTGCGCTTTTTTGAGATGGGGGAAATGTTATGGGTGATCTGGTCTTGTTTTTGCTTTGGGTGGATTTTCCACATGTTTAGTTCTGTTTCCTGTGTTTGAGTTTGTTTCTATGGTTTTTCATTGATTTGATTAAGTGTGTATTAATAGCCTTGGTTTTTTAATCAGTCTTGCTGCGTTCTCTTTTTACTATGTTGGTTGTTTCGTTCATATTTTTGGAGATAGTTTGTTGTGTTACATTTTGAGTTTGTTAAAAATTCGAATTACTGCTGCGACTAAATCCAGACTTTTATTTTACCTTGCTGCAACCACTCGCTGACACAGACATGACCTGGCTGTTTGTACGTGTTGATGGCTCTAGGTCATTCCTCTGCTCGGTGGCTCGAGCCCCGCTGTGTTGTCATTTGAATACAGATACACAGCCAGACAGCACATACTCAGCAGCTGCTACAAACCAGGAAATTGTGGGCAGGACAAATGAAAGAGAAAATGAAAGCAGCCGACACAATGATGCAGCTTAAATTCAGGTAAAGACACAAAACTGAACGGTTAAAATGAGTGTGTTCTTCAACAATGCTGTTAGTAGATGCTTGTCCTACTTTACAGAGACCGCATTATAGTGTTACAAATGCATTCCAGTATAGAGCTAGAGATTGTGTACTGTATAACAGCAGATGTCAATGTATTAACACGAACAGGCTATCACATTACAGAGTGAGGTCAACAGAGAACACAGCACTGCTCTGTTTTGCCATGCATGTTATTTTAAGAGCATTTGGTTGTTGTCTTTTATTTTAATTAGCATTTTGATCATTCTAGCATGTGCTAGATTGTTAGGGTTAGGGTTAGTGCTTTGCCAATCGCACATGCTCACTGTGAAATGTAAAGAAATTATGAAATGTGCATAAGGGTCATTCTCCAATTAGAGAGGCAAACGAGAGGCAGAATTTGAACAAAAAAAAGGTTTAATATGCTACATTCAGTAAAATGTAAGCTTTTTGGTAACACCACATACTTAAAAGAATTCTAAAATGTCACTCTTCAGATCAGCCATGACTGATCTTTACACACAGAAAGTAGTCAAAATTGAATCTGCTCTTTTCTTAAAGGGGTGATATCCATTTTTGTAACACCATTGACTTGAAGTTGGACGACACAACTTTTTCTTAAAATATAATACATTATGTATTTTTCAAATTTTACATTTGAATTAATTTAAGTGTACATCTTAAAATCTATGTTCGTTTTATAACCACTGTGTTAAAAATTGTATATTGTTGCAATTACATCACAGGATAGCTCTTTGTTTAAATTAGGAATATGCAGATTCTGTTAGTTAAATATCTATTTTAAAACATAAATGTATCTTTTAACAGTGCTCAAGATGGTTTTACCTTACAAAATACAAATATGCATACATTTTATGATCTTTTATGGTGGTATTTAAAGTTTAAAAAGAGGGACACTTGTCACAGCAAATGAAGAATGACCCATATACAGTGATTTATTGTTATTAAAGACAAAGAGAACTTCAAATATTTACATATCATTAACAATTTCACCTTTCTCTCCACAGGGTACAGTGACTGCCAATATCTAACCATTCAAAAATATGAAAGTTCATCAAATTCAGTAATACCAAAACCAATAACCACAAGTTATTTTTCAATATGCATCTCTTGTTTTTAACCCTGCTCTTTCTGGAGTCACACTTTTGTGTCCAGTCTTCTGAGAGCAATAGTCCTGTTGGCAATAACATGGCCACAAACGGCCTTCCTTTTCCATGGAGTAAAATGCGCCTGCCAAACTACATAGTGCCTGTACATTATCATCTGCTTATTCATCCCAATCTCACCACACTGAGGTTCAAAGGTTCTGTGAAGATAGAAATTGATGTAAAAAACAACACAAACTGGGTGGTGCTACACAGCAAGAACCTTAAGATCTTCACAGCCACTGTTCTGGATGAGCATGAGGCCCATCTGTCAGACAAGGTGCTCTCTGTGCTGGAATATCCTCCACATGAACAGATCGCCATCTTCTCCCCAAAGATTCTGACCTCTGGGGAAAAATACTTCCTGTATTTGGAATTTGGTGCACCATTAAGTGATGGGTTCTATGGATTTTATAAGAGTACATATAGAACAAAAGCAGGAGAGACAAGGTATAGTTCAAAATAAATCATACATATACACATTGCAAATAATTGCTAAATAATCAAACTACATTTTTTCCCTTAAAGGGTCCTGGCATCCACCCACTTTGAGCCCACATCTGCCCGAATGGCCTTGCCATGTTTTGATGAACCCACTTTCAAAGCTAATTACACTGTCAGAATAAGGAGGGGTCCGTCACATATAGCTTTGTCGAACATGCCATTAGTAAGCTCATTTCACACATATACTACCAATGTACACTGTAAAAAAGTATATATATATATGAGAAACTATTTTGAAAAATGATTTAACAAATACAACATGGCCTATCATTATAAAATTTTGAAAATATCCTTATCTTTACTTTATAGGAACAAACTGTGGAAATCAGCAATGGTCTGTTTGAAGACCAATTTGAAGTGAGTGTGAAGATGAGTTCATACCTGTTGGCCTTCATTGTCTGCGACTTCAAATCTGTTAGTGGGATAACTGCAACTGGAATTAATGTAAGTAACTAAAACTTAGAAAAGGTTAAACGATATGAAGTGGAAACATGTGAACTTTTTCTGCTTTGTATGAAGTTTTCATCACAGGCTCTCAGGTGAGAAAATCATCTTGAATCAGCTGTTTTGTCTTCTCCCAAAGATTTCTATATATGCAGTTCCAGAGAAATGGCATCAGACGCACTATGCTCTTGAGGCTGCTTTGAGGCTTTTGGAGTTTTATGAACAATATTTCAACATACTTTATCCCCTGCCAAAACTGGGTAAGTATATCTTGCATTTTCCTTACCTTTTACTTCTAATGTTTCAGTGCATATGTTATTGTGTATGATGTGCCTTTGGATATTTACATTGTTGTATATTTTATGATGTGTGCCAGATCTGATAGCTATTCCAGATTTTGAGTCAGGCGCTATGGAGAACTGGGGTTTGACTACTTATAGGGAGACCTCTCTTCTGTATGACCCTGACATCTCATCAGCCTCCAATAAGCTCTGGGTTACCACAGTGATAGGACATGAGATAGCCCATCAGGTTGGATATAAAATATATTCTTAACTTCATCTGTTATTATCTTTCAGTTATTACATGTAAATCCATTTGCTATTTTTTTTTTCCAGTGGTTTGGAAACCTGGTGACTATGGAGTGGTGGAATGACATTTGGCTGAATGAAGGCTTTGCACGATATATGGAATTTGTCTCTGTTGGGGCAGTATATCCAGAGCTTAAAATTGTATGTCAGAGTTTCAAATATCTCTCTCTATATATAATGTAATGGGTAACGTAAAATCCGGCAGTCATTATTGCAAAATAAACCACAATGAGTAATCAAGATTGTTTCACCCTGAGGTGGCTTATTTTGCAATACTGACCCTGTACATTATCCATCTTATTACACAGATTTAGAATTTTACCTATATATCATCTTAAAACTTCTGCCAAAAAAACAAACAAAAAAAAGCTCATTATAACCCAGCTCACAGGGAACGTTCTCAGAACTTTAGCTAACGTTCTTCCAGTGTTTTTATACAGTATTATTATACATCATTCATGGAAGGTTTCTTCCTGAAAGGTTTTAGTCTGACTGCAAAAAATTGCAAAATTATAAAATGGAATGTTTCCTTAACATTCACATAACCGAGATAAAACATTTTCATAACTTAATATGAACATTAGCAAAAATTTCTTAGAACTTTTTTGTTAGCTGGGAATGTACAAAACAATCCTACTTTGACCAAAGTGAATCAAGTATTCTAGAGAGCCGAGTAATAAATGAATAAATAAATATCAACACTAATATTCTTTGAATAGGGTCTCACATACTTTCTTTTACATGTTAGGAAGACCACTTCCTGGACACTTGCTTTGGAGCTATTGGACGGGATTCCCTAAATTCTTCCAGGCCAATTTCCAGTTTAGCCGAGAACCCTACTCAGATAAAGGAAATGTTTGATACTGTGTCATATGACAAGGTAGGAAAATGTTAAATGTTAAAACATTATCACTATTGCAGGTGAAGATGAGTGCCAACTCTGAATTATTTATTAATGTTTAATTATTGAATATTTTAGGGAGCATGTATTCTCCATATGCTGAGGCATTTCTTGACAGATGAAGGCTTCCAGAGTGGCATAATTCGGTATCTTCGGAGGTTCAGGTACAGCAATGCCAGAAATGAAGATCTGTGGGACAGCCTTATTAAAGTATGTCGCTTCTTCATCCACTGCCTTTTTCTGTCATACATTTAAAATTTAGCATCAAAACAAAAACTCATTCTCTCTTCACGCTCTGTACAGACATGTTCTGAAGAGGAATTTACAGCAGGAGAACACTGTTACAGCAGTACTCAAGCTACTAAAAATGCGGTAAAGTGTCACATTATAAATAAAATATTAGATTTTTGCTATTTAACATTCACAGCACTCCATAAAACAGAATAGACACCACGGAAGACATGCTTCAAAGTGTTTTCTTGCACCTTGATGGTGATACTTAACAGTCTGAAAAACTCTTTGTTTAACTCTTTACATTGTAGTATCGTTTTGCTGGGGAGCATGTAGACCTGAAGAAAATGATGTACACTTGGACTCTACAAAAGGGCATACCACTGGTCACAGTGAAGCGGCAAAAAAGGAAACTTTATATTGGGCAAGAACGCTTCTTAAAGATAGTCCTGCCTGATGATCCCTCATGGCATTCACTTCAAGATGGGTAACAACACTACATAATCACATGTATACATACACAGTTCTCGTTGTCTTTTGTGTTTTATAGTTATATGCCATAATTATAGGTAAAGGCATTAAAATGTCTCTGATATGACTCTTCGTAACAGAAAAAAATTCTTCTCCATAGCTATCTGTGGCACATCCCTTTGACATATAAAACAAGTCACTCTGACCATGAGATAAAGCACATTTTGCACACAAAATCAGGTAAGATTTGGTGAAAAATCATTCTCAAATGTATATACTTTATATATATATATATATATATATATATATAGGAAACTGGGTCTAGTTGCCACATGAGGAAGTTGTTAGTTACAAGGATGTTGTACTTGGTGAAATCAAGCTCACCTGTACAGTCAATAACTTTTTCCGCCAATCTCTCAAACCCAGATGTGTTGACGCTGGATGAGGAAGTAGACTGGGTGAAGCTCAACACTGACATGAATGGATATTACATGGTTCATTATGATGAGGAGGGCTGGAACGCCCTGACGGAGCTTCTGAGAGTAAATCACACTGCTCTGAGCTTTACGGACAGAGCCAGCCTCATTCATAACGCCTTCCAGCTAGTCACGTGAGTTTACTGTGCAGGTCCACTGCTCTCATTATAAAGCATGTCTCATCAAAAGGAAAACAGGAGGAGCATAATTGTATTATCCTGTGAGCTCATTTGTAATGTTATTTATTTTCATAATTTCCAGTGCGGGACGACTGTCACTAGACAGAGCTTTAGATCTGATCAGTTATCTGAAGTCTGAGACCCACAATGTTCCTCTCCTGCAAGGGCTTGGCTATCTTCAATCATTCTACAAGCTGATAGAAAAGAGAAACATAGCTGACGTTACTCATAATCTGAAGGTATGACACAAACATTTCCTGGAGTCTAATTTCATTTACTGTCCTCATTCCTCCATCCGTCAAAGAGTCTTTCATTTCAGTAAGGCCGCTTGCAGAACCACACGTTGAGTTCAAATGGGATCCTCTTGTCTGAGTTTATTTCATCTTGTATGTTTTCATAGCTATGTCTGGTTTTGTCCTGCAGACGTACATCTTGCAGTATTTCAGAGATGTGATTGACAAGCAGTCGTGGAGTGATGATGGGACGGTCTCAGACCGGAGACTGCGTGAAGAGGTTCTTTCCCTTGCATGTGATTTTGGTTATCCACCGTGTTTGGAAAAGGCTAAACAGCTCTATGATAGCTGGGTGGAATCCAATGGTACAATCAGGTGACTTGACAACACAGGATTTGTTTCTGCAATTATACCCTCCAAAAAATATCACATTTTTATCATTTGAAATGATTATATCAGCAGATTTCTTAACACCTGACTAATGTTTTACAAACTAGCTTACCAACTGATGTGTCTGAGACGGTTTATATGATTGGAGCCCAGGATGACAGCGGCTGGGCCTACCTACTGGAAAAGTATGGTGTTTCCATGTGTGAGACAGAGAAGAGCAAGTTTCTCTCAGCTTTAGCAAGCAGCAAGGACTCTGAAAAACTATCAAGGTACATTATTATCGACGCATTTACACCAGAACACCATGAACCCCCACGGGTCGTTGTATACCCAAAACCGCCAGCGGGTAAAATTTACCCATGCACATGACTACTGTTTTTAATCTGGTTATATTTTTAACAACAGGGAATTCTAAATTCGAAATAACACACAGACTTTTTATTGAAAATCTGTTATGTACATTTGAAAAACAGCCATGGGTAAATTTGGTTACATTTTATTTTAAGGTGTCATTGTTACAGTGTAATTATATATTTAAGTACTGAGTAATAACATGTACTTACTATAGGGTTATGTTAGGGTTAGGATTTGGTTGAGGGTTAGTTGCATGTAATTATGCATAATTTACTGTTATTACTATGGTAAGTACATGTAACATATGTAACAAGGACACTGTAAAATAAAGTGTTACCGTAAACTTTACCCCGTGGCGGTTCTAGTGTTAAAAAAGTCATATGTATTCTGATTTTGTGTTAGGCTGAAATCTAAATTAGGTTTAACATCACACAATGCCTTGTATTTCTCAATGTTTTTCTGTAGATTATTACAGCTTGGAATGGATGGAACTGTAATAAAAACACAGAATTTACCCAGTCTCATATACATGGTGGCCAGAAATCCAATGGGTCATTTTCTAGCATGGGATTTTGTGAAGAAACACTGGAATGAACTAGTAGAAAAGTAGGTGCAATCCACTGCTTCTTATTTAGGTTATAAAGCGGTTATATAGCTAGTAGTTGTGGTTTGTTCATTATGAATATAAGATACTCTTATCTCATTATCAAAGGTTTCCGCTGGGATCTTTTGGAATCAGAAACATCATTGTTGGCACTGTAACTCAGTTCTCGTCCACAGAGGAGCTGAGAGAGGTGGGTTGTTTATTTGTTGTTTAGATAGAGGGAATGATCATCTAGTTTTGATGGTTCATTTACAGTGTTTCATTCTTTTTGTGTTAAGGTTGAGGCTTTCTTCAAGTCCATCACAGAGCAGGTATCTCAGCTGCGTATCACACAGGTAGCCACAGAAAACGTGGAGAAGAACATTGTGTGGCTCAGAAGGAATCTAGAGACCATGAGGACTTGGTTGCAGCAAAGACTCAATTAAAACGTAAAAACAGATCAACATTTCAGACTAGTATTATACTAGTATAATGGTTTTGGTATATTAATCAGTGGATACTGATTAGCAACTCCATATGACTTTCCAAGTTTTCTATTATTTTGCCTTTTTTTAGATTGTATTTTAATTATATTGGGTAACGGCTTGAATAATGCATGATGTGTTTGCTTTTTCTAGTTTACTTTTTTAAACAGCTATGCAGTTTCAAACCACTAATGGTTTTGCCTTTGTGTTTTTCTTTGCCTTTGATATGTCTCTTGACAGCTGTGCCACGTTTTGTAACTAATGTTTATAAGAGACTGCCTATTAATTAGTGGCACAAAATCATACTTGAAAATGCTGAAAATGAATGAACTGAATAAGGTTTGGAACAAAAAAAATAATAATAAACATGTTTTAGGGATGATGTCTAGCTTAAAGCCTCTGGTCTAGCCTAAAAACAAAAATGGGTTCTTATGAAACATGACAATGACAGGAAATGGATTAAATGAAGAAATGAACATTGTTTAAGATGACAGTGCATTTCATTTTAATTTAGGCCTGCTGATAAAACATTTCTCCACTAAGCTTTTGTTATTATCACAATCACTTCCATACACCGCAAAGTGATATATCACAAAGAATAATTAGATCAAATAAATTTGGAATTGATTCAAAACACTATAGACCATCGCTACATTTTGCTTCAGATCAACTTTGTCTACTTCGTTATCTGTCATGCTCAAAACACTGTTGAACGTTGATTAAATATCATAAGGTATATCATCCAGACATTAAAGGGGTATTGAGCTGCATTTTTATTTTATTTTAAATATAATGTTCTTTGAGGTCCAGTTATAAATGCTAGCAAGATTTTTAAATAAAAAACATCCTAATTTAGAAGTAAAATGCTGTTTTCTTTCCCGTTTTTGACCCTCACTTTAAAGGTAAATGTGATTTGATCCAAGTACAAAGATCCTGGACAACATCTTTGTTGATCCTGGAACAACATTTCAATCAACCAATCCGATTTGAGGAACAAGTTTACAGTTTACACCTATCACTTGGAACAAAAATCCATCCTTCTGTCCTTTTAAATGTCCACGTTAAAGATCAATATCTCTACTCTCCATAATTAAGGTATAGGCCTATGTTATGCTGTGGTCTACAGCACTCATGAGTCATGAAGTAGTTCAACAAAAGCCTGCATTCAGAATATTTAACAAGGAGATATTCAAGGAAACATAAGTGATTTAGCAAACTACATAAAACTAAAACGAGGCAGAACACGGAACACAGGAAACTAAGGGCTTATATATGCAGAAATAGATAATTAACTAAACTAGAAACATGTGCATAACGTAATTAGGATCCATGGAAACTAACAATGAACGAGAACACAGGCAAAAAGGGATCTGGGGGTATTCCAAAAATCAGGTTATGTGACAAATTTCAGGGTATGGAATGAGCCATCTCTTTGGCTCAAGGTTTATTTTGTTTCAGAGGTATTCAAGACATTATGAGGCTCCAGTGAGCATAACAGATTTCACACAATAATATATATTTATATAATAACATTACATAAAGCAATGTTTTTTTTTTTTTTACTTTTCTTTTCTTTTTTTCTTTTTCTTTTTACACATGTTAGATGTCCATTCAAAAGGTTTTTGAATGAAAATGGGACATTTTCTATATAGTGTATTTCTATAATAAAATTCATGTGATGTGTCACAACAAATGTGAAAGTAAAATGGCTAAACAAAAAAATAAACGTATGTTCTGTCGTAGATTTTTCTCTAAACTTAACTCTCCAATCGACGCTCTCCCTGGGCCGTCTCCATTCGACGATCAATAACGTCTCCAATCAACGCTTAATAAATACCTGGGCCGCTTCCAATCGACGATCCCCCTGGGCCATCTCCAATCAACGATCCCTAATGTCTCCAATCGACGCTTAATATATAGTCTACCTAGCTAACTTGCTTCCCTAGCTTTCTTCCTGCGCAGGAATAATCGACAAACAGACCTCAGCAAATGTCCTTTAAAGGGACACTTCACCCATTTGCATTAAGCTTTGTATTGTTAGAAACCCAGTCATATATTATAATAAACGTGGATTTTTCATTAATTTTTTCCTGAGATGGGAGAAATAAGGATTTAAGTGTTTTACTTCCTGCTTATTATGACGTAAAAATCATCATTTTGCGTCATAATAAGCAGGAAGTCACATTTCATTGAAAAGTGTAGAGACTACAAACACTAGCTCCTCATTATTCCAGGGGGCGGGACCCGCTCACGCTACAGGCCTATTACAGATCAGTGGGTGGGACTTCACTTTCAGAAACTAAAAGCAATATCCTCCATCTTGTTTGGAAGCTAAGCTAACAGGCACTGTGAAGCCAGCTGTGAAGATATGACAATAGCGGAGGGTAACGTTACTCAATATGATGTAGAAGAAGAGGATTTCGGAAGTCTGATGCTCGAATCAGGTGTTTGTGGCTACCTTTACAAGCCGCATAGCGAAGAGCAGCCGAGGCAGAAGACCTGCCTGTCGCGGACGAGAAGCCCAGACTGGCTCGAGCTGGGGGCGGACTGGTGGCGCCGGTGATCTCACTATGCAACTACGAACACAGAGATAGAGTCCGTCTGCTGCAAAGAATTTAAACGATGCCAATTTCTCCTGGACGAAATCTCTGAATCAGACGAGGACACGGACGTTTGTGTTGTGACCCATCCTAGTTTCGCACCGCATCTGACTGAACATCCCGGTAACGTTACCATGCAATAATTCACCACTTCGAAAGAAATACAAATGAGGAGGAGTAATTCACTAATGAGTTCGCCAACTAGCTAACGTTAGACATTTTGTGTGAAATGAATTTCAAGCTCCGGTGGTAGCTAGCCTTATAGACGGATGAGTGATTCATATGCTGTTCTGGATTAGTGGGAGTGGCTTGCGCAGCTGTGCAATGTGGTGCATTGTGGGAGTTGTTGTCTTTCATACAAATGCGTCCTGAAGTTACTTTCTTTCTTTCCTCGGTCAAGAAGGCACCAAATTCAAAATTTATTTTACATTTCGACTACATATATGACCCACTTTCAATAAAGATCAATGTTCCCATGGGTGAAATGCTCCTTTAAATGCTTTGATCACGGCCGGAGGATCTCTCGAGCAGTTCTTAGAGAATCTCCCCCAAGAAGAAGCAAGGCCGTAAGATCTCAGACAAATTCCATTAAGAATCCCACCAGTTAACTCGAATACAACCGTTTTTATAGACCTTATGTAGCCCCGCCCCTTTTCAGCGCTGCGCTCGTTGTCTTTTGACTTCCGGTCTGTATTTTCACAGCAATTTTGCGTGTTTATTAATGAACGGCTCGTTTTAAAATCTTCCCGGTCGACTGACATTTTTTAAGTCATCTGCTTTAAACATTACAGTCCTCATGATAACGTCTCGGTTACTAATGTAACCCTCGTTCCCTGAAGGAGGGAACGGGAGACGTAATGTCGACGTGACGACGTAATTGGGATCACTTCAGGGAGCCCTATCAACTTCGAGTGTCTACAGAATGAGCCAATGAACGTTGGCGTGCGTGAATCGCGTCACGCGCCCCCGCCCCGCAGCGCGGGTATAAACAGGAAGCGGGCGCAGCACACATTGTTTTTCGCTGAGGAGCCAAGATTTGTGACGGCCATGCAGTGATGGTCAGCAACGGTGGCGACGGGACGTTACGTTCGCTTTCAGTCGCTCATGTTCGACGTAACGTCGACGTGACGACGTAATTGGGATCCCATGGAAAACGCCATAGTTACTGCCACATCCAGCGCCCTACGCAAGACTCTCAGACCCCCAACTGCTGGGGCGGAAGACCTGCGTAGAGGGAGTTCAACTGCTGTTCCATTATACCCCACACAGTGGAACTCTTGGATAACACTGGGAAAGCATACCTTTCCAGGGGAAAGGACGCTGCGGAGTCACATCCTGCCCGAAGGGAGGTAACATGTGGAGAATACACATATGGACTGGCCGAAGGGGCAGTACAACATATGGAATGTCACTGGGGTGGATCCACCCGAAGGGGGAGACTACACCGACAGTGACGGCAGAGCAGACTCTGCCGAGGGAAGACACGGGCTCACCGCAGGGAGCTGGTCGTGGAAGAATACACATATGGGATCGCCGCAGGGATCACCACATATGGAACCCAGTCTAGCACAAGTTACACAAGCAGGAAGAAACCGGCTCAACACGTAGGCTATAAAACCTAGCGAACGTGTTAGGTGTCGCCCAGCCCGCACCTCTACAGATGTCTGTCAGCGAGGCGCCGTGTGCCAGCGCCCAGGAAGAAGCGACACCCCTAGTGGAGTGGGCTTTCAACCCGGGCGGGCAGGGCACGCCTTGGGCTTCGTAAGCCAAGGCGATGGCATCCACTATCCAGTGGGCCATCCTCTGCTTGGAGACAGCCTTTCCCTTCTGCTGGCCTCCGTAACAGACGAAGAGCTGATCTGAGGTCCTGAGGCTTTGCGTTCTGTCCACGTACAGACGCAGAGCACGAACGGGACAGAGAAAAGCCAGGGCTGGGTCTGCCTCCTCCGAAGGCAGCGCTTGCAGGTTCACTACCTGGTCCCGGAAGGGAGTGGTAGGAACCTTGGGCACGTATCCGGGCCGGGGTCTCAGGATCACGTGAGAGTTATCCGGGCCGAATTCTAGGCACGATTCGTCGACCGAAAATGCATGCAGGTCCCCTACCCTCTTGATAGAGGCCAATGCAACCAGGAGTACTGTCTTACAGGACAGGATTTTTAACTCAGCTGATTGCAGAGGCTCAAAGGGTGGTCTCTGAAGTGCCGAAAGGACCAGAGACAAATCCCAAGAGGGTATAGAGAGTGGGCGAGGAGGATTCAGTCTCCTCGCTCCCCTCAGTAACCTGACGATCAGGTCGTGCCTTCCCAAAGACTTACCATCAACAGCATTGTGATGTGCGGCAATAGCGGCAACATACACTTTAAGGGTGGAGGGAGACAGCCTTCGCTCCAGCCCTTCTTGCAGGAAGGAAAGCACGGCTCTGAACGAGCAAGATCGGGGGTTCTCCTCGTGAGAGGAGCACCAGTCAACGAACAGGTTCCACTTCAACACATAGAGGCGCCTCGTAGAGGGGACTCTAGCGGAAGTGATGGTGTCAACTACCGCAGGGGGTAGGTCACCTAGAACCTCCGCATCCCGTCCAGGGACCAGACATGGAGTTTCCAGAGGTCTGGACGTGGGTGCCATAAGGGGGCCCAGTCTCTGAGAGAGCAGGTCCTCTCTCAGAGGGATGGGCCAGGGAGGGGCTGTCGCGAGGAGCACTAGTTCCGGGAACCAGGTCCGGTTGGGCCAATACGGTGCAACTAGCATGACCTGCTCCTCGTCCTCCATGACTTTGCACAAGGTCTGTGCAAGAAGGCTCACTGGGGGAAACGCATACTTGCATAGGCCCCGGGGCCAGCTGTGTGCCAGAGCATCCGTGCCGAGGGTCCCCTCGGTCAGGGAATAGAATAACTGGCAGTGAGACTTGTCCGAGGCGGCAAACAGATCTACCTGTGCGGTCCCGAAGCGCCTGAAAATCAGCTGGACCACCTGGGGATGGAGTCGCCATTCTCCCGGTAGCACCTGCTGCCGTGAAAGCTCGTCTGCTGCATGGTTGAGCAGGCCCGGAATGTAAACGGCACGAAGCGACCTCAGATGCTTCTGACTCCAGAGGAGGAGATGGTGGGCGAGTTGTGACATGTGGTGGGAGCGTAGACCACCTTGGCGGTTGATGTACGCAACGGTCGCAGTGCTGTCCGTACGGACCAGTACATGCTTGCCTAGTAGCAGCGTTTTGAAGCGGCTCAGTGCAAGACGTACTGCTAACAACTCGAGGCAGTAATGTGCCAATGCAGTTGAGGCCCCGTCCACAGACCTGAAGCTGCATACCCGTTGTACGTGGCCCCCCAGCCGGTGGCAGAGGCATCCGTGGAGACCACAGAGTGCCTGGACACTTGTTCCAGGGGAACACCTGCCCACAGGAACGAAGGGTCCGACCACAAGCTGAGAGTTTGGCGAAAGTGCGGAGTCACTTGGACCCGGCATGAGCCGCTCTGCCACGCCCATCTCGGGACTCGATCGTGGAGCCAGTGTTGGAGCGGCCTCATATGAAGCAATCCGAGCAGCGTAACCGCGGCTGCAGATGCCATATGCCCCAGGAGCCTCTGAAAAAGTTTCAGTGGTGCCGCTGTTCTGCGTCTGAGCATGCTCACGCAGTTCAACACTGACTGGACACGGGCCTCGGAGAGGCACGCTGTCATGTTGATCGAGTCCAACTCCATACCGAGAAAAGAGATCCTCTGCCCGGCGGTAAGTTTGCTCTTTTCCCAGTTGACCCGAAGCCCTAGGTGGCTGAGGTGACTGAGCACCATGTCCCTGTGTTCGCACAACTGCTCTCTCAACTGGGCCAGAATAAGCCAGTCGTCGAGGTAGTTGAGAATGCGAACACCACGCTCGCACATGGGAGCAATGGCCGCCTCCGCGACTTTCGTGAAGACGCGGGGCGACAGGGCCAGCCCGAAGGGTAAGACGTTGTACTGATATGCCCGCCCCTCGAACGCAAAGCGAAGAAATGGTCTGTGTCGAGGGAAAATCGAGACATGAAAGTACGCATCCTTCAGGTCGATCGCTGCAAACCAATCTTGGGGACGGATGCATTTGAAAATGCATTTCTGCGTAAGCATCTTGAACGGTAGCCTGTGAAGGGACCGGTTCAGGACGCGCAGGTCCAAGATTGGTCGTAATCCACCACGTTTCTTGGGTACAATGAAGTACGGGCTGTAGAAGCCGGTCTTCATATCGGCTGGAGGGACCGGCTCGATCGCGTCCTTCGCCAGTAGGACTGCGATCTCTGCCCTGAGCACAGGGGCATTGTCCGCCAGAACACGGGTGAACAGAATGCCCTTGAAAGCAGGGGGACGCCGGGCGAACTGAATCGCATAGCCGAGTCTGATGGAACGGATGAGCCAGCGAGACGGGCTGGGAAGCGTTAACCAGGCTCCCAGAGACCGAGCAAGCGGGACCAACGGCACCACAGACGTACCTGGGGTGGGGCAGTGCGGCGGAATGCAGGAACCCGACTCGGACGGCACAGCGGCCCGAAGTGGGGTCTGAGTGTGTGGTGCAGCACATACCTGCTTCCGTCGAAGGGCAGAGTGAGTGTGCGGAGGCGTCAGTGTGTCCGGAACACAGCCACTGCTGCCTGCTGGCGATGAAAGAGGGGCTCGGGAGTGACAAGGCATGGCGGCGTCGTCGACTGCCAAGCGCACCCTCTTGGGGCCCAGAGGTTTCAGAAATTGCTCTTTTTTTGAAAATGTGGGTACCACTGACCCATGGGTCAGTGACGGAACAAAAAGAAAAGGAAACAAAAGATTCTCCACCCGGCCCTCCACCGGGGGAAGGAGTGGCGCCTTCGCCATCTCCTGAAGAGCAACTAGATCCACCTCTGGGCCGCCCGTCTCAGGGTCGTTTGCACCGTCGCTTGCCTCCTGGTTTGGCAGCGCCCTGGATGGGCGGGGTCGGCTTCCTACGGCTTGCTCCACGCTGAGGCCTGGATGGTTGCTGCTGCTGGGGCTTAGCGGGAGCGGAGGACGCCGCAGAAGGCCGACCTCAGCGACGAGTAGACGGAGGGTCTGCGGCCAGCGGACGGGTGGGAGCAGCAGCGGTCCGCCAGGGCAGGATGTGCCGGATGGCCTCCGTCTGCTTCTGTGCGGCCGAGAACTGCTGGGCAAAGCTCTCGACCGCATTGCCGAACAACCCAACCTGGGAAAGAGGGGCATCCAGGAACCGATATTTATCGGTGTCCCTCATATCCGCCAGGTTGAGCCAAAGGTGGCGCTCCTGGACCACCAAGGTGGACATCGCCTGACCGACTGAACGTGCGGTTTCCTTCGTCGCCCGGAGGGCGAGGTCGGTTGCCACACGGAGCTCCCGGAGGAGCTCTGGGTCAGAACCACCCTCGTTCATGTCCATGAGCGCCTGGGCCTGGTGGACCTGTAAGAGCGCCATGGCATGGAGGGCGGAAGCAGCCTGTCCACAGGCCTTGTAAGCCTTCGCCGTTAGACCGGACGAAAACTTACAGGCCTTGGACGGGAGGCGTGGATTACCCCGCCAAGAGGAGGCGGACGCCGGACACAGTTGCATCGCGACGGCCCGCTCCACTGGGGGGATATCCACATACCCCTTAGCTGCCCTGCCGTCGAGGGTGGCGAGGGGGGAGGAGCCACTAAGACGGCTTCGGGCACTATACGGTGCCTTCCACGTCCTAGAAAGCTCCTCATGCACCTCCGGAAAGAAAGGTACCGGGGCGGCGCACTGAGAACCAGCACGGCCCGCCCCGAGAAACCAATCGTCCAACCGAGAAGGTTCGGGACATGGTGGAGGGTTCCACGCAAGCCCAACCTTCTCGGCGGCCCGGGAAAGCATAGCCGCCCATTCTGGATCGGTCTCGGACAACGCTACACGCCCTGAGGGGGGCAACACAGCCGAGTCGTCATCTCCAGAGGACTGAAGCTCCCCCTCCGATGCTGCGATAGACATCTGGTCGTCAGGAGGAGCCTCAAAGGAAACGGTTGGTCGTTCCGGAGAAGGACCAAGACGTTCGCTAAGGGACTTCAATGGCAGCAGCGCTTGTGAGGCGTGAGGGGCCCGAGGAGGTTGACTCGACGGGGAAGCCCTCACGGTAATCCTCAGATCACCCTGGTCATGCACTGAAGTAGGTCTATTCTGCGGGGCAGAATAAACACTAGATCGGGGCATAGGCGAGGGGACTGCACCTCCCTTGAGGTAAGCGAGTCTCGATCTAAGCGCTGAGATAGTCATATTCCCGCAATGGGAACATGAACTATCCACAAAAGCTGCCTCAGCGTGTTGAATGCCCAAACACGAGAGGCAACTACTGTGGCCATCTGCTGGCGCCAGGGAACGACGGCACCCAGAAACGCACAAGCGGAATGACATCTTGAAAAAGACGCAGGGTCACGCTTGTGTTGCTCTTTTAGTGAAAACAAAAAAATAGAAAAATAACTCTCTCAGTGCTGAGGCACCCAGGGGTAGCCGCGGTGTGAATGAACACACAGGGAAACGCCCACCGAACGGACACACACACACACACAGACACAGAACAATAGTGCTGTGAAAACAGCAGTTGTGAGCTGCAATGCTCGCGGCCACCGCTGATCACGCCGTCACACCAACACAAGGAGAGTCCTCTTCTCAATCTCAAAGGCAGTCTTTTCCTGTAGAGTTCGGAATGAAAGCAAAAGCTCGGCCCGCTTCCTGTTTATACCCGCGCTGCGGGGCGGGGGCGCGTGATACGATTCACGCACGCCAACGTTCATTGGCTCGTTCTGTAGACACTCGATGTTGTTAGGGCTCCCTGAAGTGATCCCAATTACGTCGTCACGTCGACGTTACGTCGAACGTGAGCGACTGAAAGGCAACTTTCGTTAACTTTACATTAAGTAAATCCACTTTAAAAAGCTAATTACTCCTGGACAGCAGCGCCATAGAAATATACAGAGCGACCGCTAAAACGGAAGTTCAAAGACAATATTCTAAAGATGGCGGTGCCCTCGTTTCTCTGGCGCATAAGGTCTATAGAATAAGGAGGTATGGCAAAATGATATGAATTTGATTGGTTCTTCACATGCAAACCCTTCTGTTACTAGGTAAAGCAAACTTTGTTTTAATGATTACTTCATTGTTAATCATCACAAAGTTAAAATTTAGTCATCTGTCTAGTTTCAATTCCCAAATGTGTTATTTATACACTCACACAACCAAAGTAAAAGGGGTATGGCAACACAACATACAGCATTCAAAAACACAGGACAGAACGTTTTAGTACATTGTGTTTCAAAGTGTTATCATGTTAGGCCTTAAAAAGGAAGTAAGGTTAGATGTTAGAGACATGGTTAGTTTGATATACAGTTTACTATTTTATCTATTAAAAATCCACCACAGTTCTGTAAAGGGAATAATTGCTTAAAGTCTGGTGTTACCTGGATGTATACCTGTATATTGGCCTGCATCTTGCACTGATCCAGAGACAACCATAGCGATTGTCTAACAAGGCTCTTATAGAGTAATGCTGTCATTGACTAAAATGTCAGTATAGAAAAGGCTGTCTGCCCATGCCAAATGGGTCATGTTCTGAAACAGAACCACATTATCACTTGTCTGACTGACTTACAAGTTGACTCATAGGCCTATATGCTTGACGCATCATCTTGGAGGGTCTGCACTTCTTCACCCGCACTACCCCCTCCCCGGTGCGCAGCGGGTGTGTCAGTTTCCCTGAATCAGAGAGCGGCTCCCGGACTCCTCCTAGGACAGGTTCTGCGCTGGTGACCAACTTCTAAACAAAACGAACATCTTTTCTCAGATATGCATGCATGTGGAATGGGTTATTTCACCAAAAACATGACATATGGATGGATGAGACCAAGAGGGCAAATGCGGCCTATCAGGAGCAACCTGTACATTAGTGCAGTCAAGCACCCTTTCCAGCATGCAGAGCACTCAATCTGACGCACCTGTGTCACTCAAGGCTATGTGTGTGGGCGCTGTGGCGATCTGAGGCTTTGTGGTCTGGGCACTGGAGATGCATGCTGCTGCGTTCACTGCAGTGTTTTCCACAATAGTAGTCTCTGCGTGGCTGACAGCAGCGGTCGCTACTTAAAAACGAGCAGTCAGGAAGAGAGTAAGAGTGTGGTTTCTTTGTTCTCAGCTTCCTTTGATGCTTATCATGGCTTCTTGCACCTCTGACGATGACCACTTGGTGATAGGCTTATACGGAACAACAGCTATGCGATATATTACACAATACATTTCCATATATTGGAAACTAGTGCTTACATTTTTCAATTTACAACAATATATCCATTGACCATGTATTGGCTATATATTAATGTATATAAAATATTTATAAATGAAGACAAAAATTGCATTGCATGTAATATTCACAAAGTTTTATCCTTTATTGTGTACATATATCGCACATGCTCCCATATAAATGTGAATGTATGTTCACACATATATATACACACACATTCACGGAATGAGTTACAACAGATTTCTAGTTCCCAGCATGCTTTGCTTCTGACTGTTAAAGTAGAGCAAATGTTAAAATTAATTGTTTTAAAAAAATTACAAGTTATTTCATGTGTTTTGCTCAATATTAATATAGGGGGAGATCTGTTCTATTATTTTGGAATTTAAAAGGTTTTCTGGTATGTCTGAGTTTTTGGGGTTACCGTACATTGTGCTGAAAAGAGCCTGTGGTTAAGCTGACGATTGGCCGAATACCATGAAGACTATAATTACTATGTTTTAAAAGTAATGGCTGTTCAATCCTCAGCACAGTGATAGTCTATTGGCTAAATACTTTAGTACATGCAGGTGTGCTTGTGCTTTTGTTAACTTGAAATTATGAAACATTTACAATGTAAATAATAATAAATAAATAAATAAAAAATATATATATATTTCATCTTTCTCTATATATGTGAGTTTATGCTGCATGAGTAAATATATCTGCAATATATGCAAATCATATGATACATACATTATGATATATTATCACATTCTTTTCAATTTATGAAAAGCGGCAATTCCTTATGTATTATTCAGTATATTGTAATATATTTACACAATATATCATTCTGTATATTTAAAAAATATACTGTTAAACCATTTAATATATTGATCATTCATATATAGGGAAATTTAGTTTCTTTTCATAAGGGTAAACAGGTTAGAAAGGGTAACATCAGGGCAGTTTCTAATAAACATCATCACAATTTCCTGCGAAATGTTCTTCATTCGACCTTTTCTGCTGGTGATTATCAATGATTTCGGCCGCATTATTGAGACGGACCAGTAGTCGACAGGGCTTTCTTTGGCAGCAGTGTAGCATAGAAGTCTGCCAGTGGAAGACAAGACTCTGGGCTCTCACTGAAATAGCGTAAGAGCATTTTGTAAATGGTTTTAGGGGTAACAAACATGTCAGGTGAAGGATTTCTTTTTAGCCCTACTTTGACAATGTTTTCATTGCAAGTTTGATCATTTTCTTTACATCATACAACACCATCTGTACTGATTAACTCTTTACCCCTCCCCAAGACTGGAGACATATTACTTAGGCTACTCAATTTTAAGCAGCACAACTGTTTTCAACACTGATAATAATCAGAAATGATTCTTGAGCAACAAATCAGCATATAAGAATACATTTCTGAAGGATCACTGAAAAAAAATATGCTGAAAATTCAGCTTTGATCACAGGAATAAATATATTTGAACTATATTTACATAGAAAGCTATTTTAATTTGTAATAATATTTTGCAATACTGTTTTTTTACCGTATTTTTTATTGAATAAAAGCAGCCTTGCATGGTGAGCAAAAGAGACTTGTTTCAAAAAGGATGTCGAGATTAGCACTGCATTATTCATATACTTTATATTGTCAATAAATAGCTTGAGACAGTAACACTCATACTGTAACATGCCAACAATCGTGTAATGTATAGGCCTACATGAATGAAACATACACATTAGCGCTATAATGTTTAGATCGCCTCGTTTTGGTTAAGAATAAAACGACAGGAGGTCATACATAGACTATATTGACTATCTCCTTGAATTTAAATCTAGATGTACTCACACTGGCCTCTGCGTGAACACACTACGTCCCCCGCGTATTCTACGGCCATTAGCTGTATAAACAGTAGAAGTCAATGGAATTTCCCCATAGAGAGCCAAGTAAATGTGAGGGTGTGGGCTCCTTTTACTGTCGCTAGGAGGCAATATTGCTTTACTTCAGTTCACAATACACTCAAGCCAGCCATTATAAATCTGTCAACAGTGTCTATAAAAACATTAACATACAAAGTAAGGATTTTTAATAGAATTACATTTCCCCTTCCATTCCCAGATAGGCTAATCAAAAAAGCCTGTACAATACCAACTGCATCAAGTTGGTACTAAATTGTAAATAGTCTAATAGCTTAATAATAAATAAAAACACATAATTACAAACCACATGTTATTATTTTTATACCTATTTATTAGTCTGGTGATATGGTGGTTCATCAGTATGGGATTGTAACTGTTTTCACAGTATGCTACTCCTCAATAAACAGATAGGCTACTGCTGTAGAAAACAATGACCCAACTATTTATAACGGTTCCACTGCACAAATGTGCTGCACACTGCAAGCTCTTGAGAATACACCAGCCTATTGTTGTGTTTTTTCAGAGAGTGAAATTGTTTGCATGTGATTGTCCAAATTGCTGAACATTGACGCTATTACAGTTATTCTTGTTGAGCATGGCAGTCTGTCTTAGCGCATGGAATCTGCAAACCATTTAAATCATCAGGAATATGGAGCTATTGGTATGAATTAATCTCTTTATGAAATCTTTTTTTATATGTAGATTTTATGTTATGTTTCATAGGCTAAGTTTTAATCAAAATTGTGTACATTTTTAATTCAAATATTTTTTTTTTTTACTCTCTATATGTGTCTGTGTGATTATATGCGAAGCTGTCATTAATGAGGATAAAATGATCAATATGCCAGCCAGTCAGTTCAGTGGCTGTATTCCTTTAGGAGTGCAGCAGCAGGAGTGCTGTCTTAAAGGGATAGTTCACCCAAAATAAAATAAAAAATGTCATCATTTAGGCTACTCGTGTCGTTCCAAACCTATATGACTTTCTTTCATTTGCGGAGCACTAAAAGAGATGTTAGGTGGCATGTTAGGTAATCAGAATCAGAAGAATCAGAATTAGATTTATTTCCAAATCTCGGTGACGCTTCCCAATCCCACACACAGAAAAAAAAGAAAGAAAGAAAGAAAAAACAGGACACAGATAATAAAATAAGACAAGTGATAAATTGTGTGTTTGGAATTCCACATGTTTTTTTCTATATTGACTATAAAGTCATTCGAGTCGTAACAGCATGACGGAATGTCCATTTCGGGGTGAGCTGTCACTTTAAACGGGGCAGCTGAATGGGGAAGTAACACTCGTGTTGCTTGTTTCGCAGCAGTGAGTGCCACTTTCAGCTTGTGTACTGTTATATCGAAAAACAGTGTGCAGCGATGGCACAATAAACCGCTGATCGATCATTTTATTGCTGTGAAGTGACAGAGCTGTAGATCAGGATAACAATGCTAAGCTAGCAACAGTTGATCTGATGCGTTCCTGCGTTTAGTGAATGTGTTACTCTTCACCTCTCTCAGGATTAAACATCCGCACTTTCAGCTGAAACAGGATTTGTTTTTACTTCAGACCTACATTTAATCATGGATACATTTGAAAGCGGTAAGGCTGCAGCTAATATGGACTCTTAATTTAAACGCGAGGTCTTGCACCTCAAAAAAAGTTATCGGCTAACATGCTACAGCTAGCCGCTTCGCTTTTTATGTATACTGCGATTTAATTTTCTCAAGTACTGCTCTTGTATTGTGATAACATGTTTTTTATCATCGTCCTTGATCTGTGCAGATTAATTCAGAGTTAGTTATGGAGCTGGTTTGGTTTGGTTAAGGAAACAAAGATAACATTTAATGCAAACTTCAAGCTGGCTAACTTACATATTTAAATAGCCATTCGTGCATAAGCTTCGACAGGTCATGACATGATCTCTGATTAAATTAAATTATATCATTGTTTATGAGGGGAAGTGAATAATCAGTAAATTAGATCAGTAATTTATTTGTTTTGGTGACTGTCATTCACGTGATGTCTCACAATGTTCTGCTGTCAGCATCCACATTTGACTTTATATTCCCTTTAAGTCATCATCACATCTGATCTGACAAGCTAACGTTACGTGCATCAGACCTAAATCTCCAGAGTCCCAGGGTTCATGCTTTGCCCAAAATCTTGTCCTAATCTTTGCAAGGTGACATTTGCTGCTTTGTGTTTTTATGGTCTTGCACATGTGACACACAGGCCAGCTGGTTGTCACTTTTTAGTACTGTCTTTGCTTATCTCCTAGTTTAGTTAGCTTAAAATAGTTTCTGTGTTTTCTGGCAATGACAGCAAAAGCAAAAAAAAAAAAAAAAAAACCTGTTCTTGTTGACTTCCTGAATGAGAATTTGCCTGTTAAGAAAGTTTCGCTCACAAAAAACTCCCAAGATCACATTATTTGACTAATTTATTCACGCTTTTGCTTAAAGCAGTTATTTTACAAGCATCACGATTTTTTTCATAGATTACAATTAACCACGATCTAATTACCGTAACGTGCGCAAAACAGCACGTTATGAGAAACAGTAATGAGAATCAACACTAGAAATAATTGGTTTGTGTATCATAGTGGTAGTGATAATTTGAGTGCGAAATGTTATTAAAGTTACCATGAAATCAAATATCCTATAAATGTGCTATTTATTATAAAAAATTATCTATAATTTATCAGTGTACATAATTTTTTTTATTAATTTGCCTATGTAATCTTTAAAGTCAGCATTTTGATAGTCTTTTCTTCCTTATTGTTGTAACGTAGGCCTACCGGTATATCCCAGTGAACCGGCTTTTCAAACAAGAAAAATGTAGGATGGGCCATCATTTTGTCCAGCGGTATTTTTAAATTTGATTATATATTTTTCTGAAGTTGGATATTAGTGGAATATTAAACTTTTAGACTTGCATGATACAAATAGGCCTATTTCATTTAATAAACAATGATTTAAGTTTGTTCTTTTTATTTTTTATTACTTTGCTCAACAACTTTGAGGACTTCTTTTTAACTTGCATTAGTTTGCCTATAATATGAGGGTATCTAAAATGTTGGTATCAAAGCAACCTTATTTCCTGTAAAATATACCTAACTTGATGTATATCGCTATCATGAAAACAAAATTACTCATATAAGTTAAGGTCATATCCTATAACTCTTAATCATGTAAAATAATCGTGATAACAATACTGACCAACATAAGTGTAATTAGGATTTTTGCTCTAATCGTGCAGCCATATCCTCCCAGCAACCTGTCATTCACATGAGATCACAGCAACAATTCATTGATCTTATCAATTCCTGATGGACAAAATCATTTATTTCTCATTTGAGAAGTCATTTCACTCAGATGTGTCACAACAGGAAAGAAAAGATTATATCAACTTCCGCTCCATGACGACTTTAACTGATATAGGCTAATTATGGCATCTTAAAGCAGATAGTCTTGAAAAAATAGGCAGAATTTTAATCACATATGCAAAATATATTATTCATTTATGAAATAGGATCTTGATATGTTTCTGTGAGATTTATTAAGGAACTGTAGCAAGTGTTTGCTTATGTGCCTATGACTGAATAGTTCACAAACTGAACTGTGCTAAACGATAAATCAGGCATGTTGTTGTTAAAAAGAAGTTGACTTTCAGGTCACTTAAAGAACAAGAGTCTTTGTCCAGCAGACCTGAGTTTGCCCTCAGGTCAGTAGGTAGGACACATTAGTTGTTTCAAGCAATGTGCTAAATAGTAATTTGATCACTGTTAACTCAGACAGTGCTTTGATTTATTTAATTCATTTAGTCTAATTCTCTGTGGAAGGAGTAAAAGAGGAACACTGCGGTCACTTTATTTTCTTGACAAATCATATGCAGACAATAGTTAAGCAACATTGAATTGTGCATGAAATAGGTTATGCTGTACATTGGTGACAGCCTGTGGTCATGGGTGGAAGTATTTACTGAACCGAATCTTATCGTTTGTATGCACTGAGACGCATGGTAATTTGCTTTTCTTTCATCTTTAGTTTGACTTTCATTTGTTTTCTTCCTTTTACACTCTGACTCAAACCACTTATGTAGGCTGACTACAAAATCACTCAACTTTTCAGAAAAGCTCTTGGTTATTTTAGACGGCATCGCGCTTGTAAACAGGAAGCCACTTCCAACTACCGTGCTTTCGTATTCACTTGTTTTTCTGTTGCTGCTCTAACCTACAGAAAGAGCTCCCCTGCCAAGGAACATGATTGAGAACAGCATGTTTGAGGAAGAGCCAGATGTGGTGGATTTGGCGAAGGAGTCCACTTCCTACCCCATCGACTCAGATGATGTAGTCTATGAACCCCGCAGCTCACGACTTTTAGTCCGAGGCCTTGGAGAAAACGACCTGGACGAAGACGAGGAAGACTACGAATCCTCCGCCCGTCTTCTTGGCATGTCCTTCATGAACCGTAGTTCCAACCAGCGCAGCGCTGCCTCATCCTACACCCGCCACCAGCCTTCTGGATCGTGCTCGATGCCTTCAGCTAAGACCACGGTGGTAGGTGTTCTCCTCCTGGTTGTGGTGGTCTCCATATTCATGGTCATTTACTTCGTTCCAAGCTGCACTTTCACCAGAACGGGGTGCCCAAAGACAAATTCAACCATGGAGAGAATCTATCCAATTTCTACAAGTAAAGAACTTTTCCCATGGACAGAGTTGAGGTTACCATCCAGTGTGCATCCTGTGCATTACGACATTTCACTCCATCCCGACCTGAAGAATATGACCTTTCAAGGCAGTGTGTCAATCAAAGTGGAAGTGTTACATGAAACGAAGATTATTGTCCTGCACAGTTCTGATATGAACATAACCAAGGCCACTTTCCAAGATAAAGTGGTCCACGTCCTGGAGTACAAACCTTGGCAGCAGATCGCCATCAAATTTCCAGAAGATCTTAAGAAGGGGCAATATGTTTTGAACATTAACTACACAGCAAACTTCTCCAACAGCTATGATGGCTTCTACAACAGCTCTTATGTTGACATAAATGGTACAAAAAGGTATGTGCAGTCAAATTCACCTTTGTGTAACCTTCTGAATATTTAGGATAAATTTGAATGAACTAGTCTGCTTAAGTGTGTTGATTGATAGTTACTTCTACTTAGTTATATATCTTTATGCCTCTCAAACACTTCTTTTAATTCACTTCATCTTTCTTCTAGAGTTTTGGCCGCTACTCAGTTTGAGCCCTTGGCAGCCCGCAAGGCTTTCCCTTGTTTTGACGAGCCAGCTTTTAAATCAACTTTTCTTATCAAGATTACCAGAGAATCCAAGTATATCAGTCTTTCAAACATGCCCAAGGTAGTTTTGTTTGTTTGATTACTTATTTACTGTTTTTTCCACTTTAAATGAAGTGGCTAATACATAAAATTGTGTATGCTCTTGAATATGTGGTTTATGAGGACACAAATGTGAATAATGACATGGGTATTACAACGGAAACATGGTTTATGAGGACACGTCCTGTCTCCTCGTAAACAAAATGGATTAAAAAGCATACTGAATGTTTTAATGCAGTAAATTTTTGGTGATGATATAGGGTTAGTGTTAGGGGATAGTTTGTACAGTACAAAAACCATTACGCCTATGGAGAGTCCATGTAAACCACATATACAAGTGTGTGTGTGTTTGTGTATACACTACCGTTCAAAGTTTGTTTTTGTAGTTAAAAAAAAAAACTTTTATTCAGCAAGGATGCATTCAATTGATCAGAAGTGATAGTAAAGGTAAATAGTAATAGTAAAGGTAGGCCTGGATAGTAAAGTAAATTCTATGATGTTAGAAAATATATATATTTTTTTTTTTCAAATTGATGCGGTTCTTACCGTTACCTTTTTATTCATAAAAGTAGCATGATTTTTTTTTATCACAGTTTACACAAAAATATCAAGCAGCACAACAGTTCACATCATTGATAATAATATAGTAATCGTTTCTTGAGCATCAAATCAGTATATGATATTAGATTTCTGAAGGATCATGTGACACTGAAGACTGGAGTAATGGCTGGTGAAATTCAGCTTTGCCATCACAGGAATAAATTACATTTTAAAATATATTACATTAGACGATGGGTATTTCAAATTGTAATAATATTTCGCACTACTGTTTTTACATTCACATTACTGTTTTTAATGTATTTTTGTTCACACATGTTCTTACATTCAGTCTTGGTGAGCATAATAGAGTTATTTCAAAAACATAAACTTTCTGACCCCAAACTTTTGAACAGTATTGTGTATATAATATTTGTTTTATAAAACCTTGTCAGATTTTTTTGATTTTCTTATTTTTCTTTTGATAATTTTATAGTTTTGTAATTGTATTGTCCATACATTCTTGTTTGAATTTTTTTAGGTCAAAACCATGGATTTAAAAAATGGTTTTCAAGAAGACGAGTTTAAGAAAAGTGATACAATGAGCACTTACCTGGTTGCATTTATCGTGGCTGAATTTAGTAGTTACAGCAAGAATGTCTCTAATACTACGGTATGTATTCTTCTCAAAATCGCTGTCTTGTGTTGAAAATATTCTGGAAACATATTGCATTATCGGTATAGTTATTTTTTCTCAAATGTTGTGCAGGTGTCTGTGTATGCCGTTCCAGACAAAAAGGAACAAGTGCATTATGCTCTGTGCACAGCTGCAAAACTGTTGGAGTTCTACAATACGTTCTTTGAGATCGACTACCCATTAAGCAAGTTAGGTAAGACACCTTTCCTTACAAAAACTCTTCAAACTGGGATTATTAGATTCCTAGAATAGCTGAATGTACACACTAATGTAATTATGAATAACTTAAAAAAATGTAATTGTGTTGCCTTACATGACCACGTTTTCTTTCGAAAATCAATAGATTTAGTGGCCATTCCTGACTTCCTCGCTGGAGCCATGGAGAACTGGGGACTAATCACATTCCGTGAGACAACTTTGCTAGTAGGGAATAATTCCTCCCCTATAGACAAGCAACTGGTGACTTCTGTCATTGCTCATGAACTTGCCCACCAGGTAATTCACTTTATGAATAAAGCAACATTCTCATGACAGGGTAATAATAGTCACGTTCAAATGGTTTATAACTATTGCTGGTAAAAGCAGACAGTTGGCATTATCAGGACCCACAAATATTGCCCCATTGCATTATACATTTTTATATATATATCATAGAAGATATATATATATATATATATATATATATATATATATATATATATATATATATATATATATATATATATATATATATATATATATATATAATCTTCTATATACCGTAATATATATATATTTGTAAATGTGTATGTATATATGTGTATATAAACATTATTTAAATACACACATTATATAAATACACACATATGCATATATATATATATATATATATATATATATATATATATTTAAGAAATATTTGCATGTATATACTGTATATATATTTATATATAATTTATATTATATATAAATAATCTAAAATATATACATGCATATTTTGTGTATTTATATATTCAAAATAATCATACACAGTACACACATATATATTTTGTAAACACAAACTTTTATTTTGGATGCGATTAATCGTTGCCCAGCACCAATAGTAATATAAAATACAAATGATAAATCGGAAATGAAGTCTTTCAATTCTAATAAAAAGAAAAGGCAAGTCAGACATGCTATGTTCATTATGTTGTTTTTCTCTTCAGTGGTTTGGAAATCTAGTGACTATGAGATGGTGGAATGATCTTTGGCTGAATGAAGGATTTGCAACCTACATGCAGTACATGTCGATTCAAAATGTGTTCCCAGAACTTGACATAGTAAGTTTTAGACTAAAATAGGAGAAATTCCCTTTGTTTCTTTCAGTACATTATTTTTTGTTGTTTGAATGTTTCATTTAAAATGTCTATATTTAATCTTGTGTCTTTCATTTACAGGGCACTGAATTTTTAAATGTTCGATTTAAAGCACTAGCCAAAGATGCACTGAACTCGTCCCACCCAGTGTCTTCTGTCGTGAGCACCCCAGAGCAGGTGGAAGAGATGTTTGACTCTGTGTCTTATGAGAAGGTATATCGTACATTACTTATTGCTTGTGAAGTGGTTTAATTAACCCTCTTTTTGAAAACTGGCACAATGTAATCATTTTCATTGATTGTTATTGATTGTATATCTATTCTCATAACTTGTTTCTTGATCATGCAAGGGTGCTTCAATACTGCTGATGCTCAATGCAACCCTCACAAATGGGGAGTTTCGAAAAGGAGTGATTGAGTACTTACTAAAGTATAACCGATCAAACACAGAAAGTGAAGATTTATGGAACAGTCTTTCACAGGTCAGACCTTCTTTTTACTAGATTTAATTTAAAATGTCTGAACAGTGATTGCTTTTCAACATTTACGATAACAAAGCACATAGTTTTTTTGAGTGTCATCCATACAGTTACTATACTTAATGAAAAAGCAACTGGGCTGACATCTGAGGCATGTTTTTATTAGCGTGCACTGACATCTATGTTCTCCATAGGTGAGCAAACAAAATGTAAGTGTATCTGAGATGATGAACACTTGGACTGTTCATAAGGGCTTTCCTCTGGTCACAGTGAAGAGGAATGGCACTCAAGTGACATTGTCGCAAGAACATTTCCTTATGAATTCTGAAAACAGCACAGACGACAGGTAGAGGATTTTAACTGTAAACATTGATCTAAAAATGTATTATAATGAATTGGGGCGAGATTAGATCCGTTTGCTGTTGGTTAGTAATGTTTTTTAGGCTCTTTTTGCTACTTTAGGTATCATATGTTCCAGAAAATAAGTTGCACTTGACTATCAATCAAACCGGGTCAAAAATATTGTCACCATTTACTCATCCTCGTGTCGTTCCAAACCTGTAAGACTTTCGTTCATCTTTAGAACACAACTGAAGATCTTTTTAATAAAATCTGAGCCAGTTCTGTACTCTCCATTGACAGCTACCACTTTGACGCTTTAAAAAGTTAAGAGATTGTAAATCTAATCCAAATGAATTGAGTGGTTTAGTCAGAATTTTCTGAGACATGATCACTTTATATGATGAACAGATTTAATTTAGGCTTTTATTCCCATATAACATTGATCAGCGGACATAAACAGAAGCTCAACTGAACCTGCTTGACAAACGAGAACAAACCTCTTGAAGCTCAAACGTGCTGCGTAACACGAGAATGAACCTCATTGGTTCTTGTGGAAGCTCAAACGTGTTGTGTAACATGAGAATGAACCTCATTGGTTCTTATGGAAGCTCAAACGTGCTGCGTAACACGAGAATGAACCTCATTGGTTCTTGAGGAGCTCAAACGTGCTGCGTAACATGAGAATGAACCTCATTGGTTCCTGAGAAGCTCAAACGTGCTGCGTAACACGAGAATGAACCTCATTGGTTCTTGTGGAAGCTCAAACGTGCTGCGTAACATGAGAATGAACCTCATTGGTTCTTTTGGAAGCTCAAACGTGCTGCGTAACACGAGAATGAACCTCATTGGTTCTTGAGAAGCTCAAACGTGCTGCGTAACATGAGAATGAACCTCATTGGTTCTTGTGGAAGCTCAAACGTGCTGCATAACACGAGAATGAACCTCATTGGTTCTTGTGGAAGCTCAAACGTGCTGCGTAACACGAGAATGAACCTCATTGGTTCTTGAGGAGCTCAAACGTGCTGCGTAACACGAGAATGAACCTCATTGGTTCTTTTGGAAGCTCAAACGTGCTGCGTAACACGAGAATGAACCTCATTGGTTCTTGAGAAGCTCAAACGTGCTGCATAACACGAGAATGAACCTCATTGGTTCTTGAGAAGCTCAAACGTGCTGCGTAACACGAGAATGAACCTCATTGGTTCTTGAGGAGCTCAAACGTGCTGCGTAACACGAGAATGAACCTCATTGGTTCTTTTGGAAGCTCAAACGTGCTGCGTAACACGAGAATGAACCTCATTGGTTCTTGAGAAGCTCAAACGTGCTGCGTAACACGAGAATGAACCTCATTGGTTCTTGAGGAGCTCAAACGTGCTGCGTAACACGAGAATGAACCTCATTGGTTCTTTTGGAAGCTCAAACGTGCTGCGTAACACGAGAATGAACCTCATTGGTTCTTGAGAAGCTCAAACGGGCTGCGTAACACGAGAATGAACCTCATTGGTTCTTTTGGAAGCTCAAACGTGCTGCGTAACACGAGAATGAACCTCATTGGTTCTTGAGAAGCTCAAACGTGCTGCGTAACACGAGAATGAACCTCATTGGTTCTTGAGAAGCTCAAACGTGCTGCGTAACACGAGAATGAACCTCATTGGTTCTTTTGGAAGCTCAAACGTGCTGCGTAACACGAGAATGAACCTCATTGGTTCTTGAGGAGCTCAAACGTGCTGCGTAACACGAGAATGAACCTCATTGGTTCTTTTGGAAGCTCAAACGTGCTGCGTAACACGAGAATGAACCTCATTGGTTCTTGAGAAGCTCAAACGGGCTGCGTAACACGAGAATGAACCTCATTGGTTCTTGAGAAGCTCAAACGTGCTGCGTAACACGAGAATGAACCTCATTGGTTCTTTTGGAAGCTCAAACGTGCTGCGTAACACGAGAATGAACCTCATTGGTTCTTGAGAAGCTCAAACGGGCTGCGTAACACGAGAATGAACCTCATTGGTTCTTTTGGAAGCTCAAACGTGCTGCGTAACACGAGAATGAACCTCATTGGTTCTTGAGAAGCTCAAACGGGCTGCGTAACACGAGAATGAACCTCATTGGTTCTTTTGGAAGCTCAAACGTGCTGCGTAACACGAGAATGAACCTCATTGGTCCTTGAGGAGCTCAAACGTGCTGCGTAACACGAGAATGAACCTCATTGGTTCTTGAGAAGCTCAAACGGGCTGCGTAACACGAGAATGAACCTCATTGGTTCTTTTGGAAGCTCAAACGTGCTGCGTAACACGAGAATGAACCTCATTGGTTCTTTTGGAAGCTCAAACGTGCTGCGTAACACGAGAATGAACCTCATTGGTTCTTGAGGAGCTCAAACGTGCTGCGTAACACGAGAATGAACCTCATTGGTTCTTTTGGAAGCTCAAACGTGCTGCGTAACACGAGAATGAACCTCATTGGTTCTTTTGGAAGCTCAAACGTGCTGCGTAACACGAGAATGAACCTCATTGGTTCTTGAGAAGCTCAAACGTGCTGCGTAACATGAGAATGAACCTCATTGGTTCTTGAGAAGCTCAAACGTGCTGCGTAACATGAGAATGAACCTCATTGGTTCTTGAGAAGCTCAAACGTGCTGCGTAACACGAGAATGAACCTCATTGGTTCTTGAGGAGCTCAAACGTGCTGCGTAACACGAGAATGAACCTCATTGGTTCTTTTGGAAGCTCAAACGTGCTGCGTAACACGAGAATGAACCTCATTGGTTCTTGAGAAGCTCAAACGGGCTGCGTAACACGAGAATGAACCTCATTGGTTCTTTTGGAAGCTCAAACGTGCTGCGTAACACGAGAATGAACCTCATTGGTTCTTGAGAAGCTCAAACGTGCTGCGTAACACGAGAATGAACCTCATTGGTTCTTTTGGAAGCTCAAACGTGCTGCGTAACACGAGAATGAACCTCATTGGTTCTTGAGGAGCTCAAACGTGCTGCGTAACACGAGAATGAACCTCATTGGTTCTTTTGGAAGCTCAAACGTGCTGCGTAACACGAGAATGAACCTCATTGGTTCTTGAGAAGCTCAAACGGGCTGCGTAACGAGAATGAACCTCATTGGTTCTTTTGGAAGCTCAAACGTGCTGCGTAACACGAGAATGAACCTCATTGGTTCTTGAGAAGCTCAAACGGGCTGCGTAACACGAGAATGAACCTCATTGGTTCTTTTGGAAGCTCAAACGTGCTGCGTAACACGAGAATGAACCTCATTGGTCCTTGAGGAGCTCAAACGTGCTGCGTAACACGAGAATGAACCTCATTGGTTCTTGAGAAGCTCAAACGGGCTGCGTAACACGAGAATGAACCTCATTGGTTCTTTTGGAAGCTCAAACGTGCTGCGTAACACGAGAATGAACCTCATTGGTTCTTTTGGAAGCTCAAACGTGCTGCGTAACACGAGAATGAACCTCATTGGTTCTTGAGGAGCTCAAACGTGCTGCGTAACACGAGAATGAACCTCATTGGTTCTTTTGGAAGCTCAAACGTGCTGCGTAACACTAGAATGAACCTCATTGGTTCTTTTGGAAGCTCAAACGTGCTGCGTAACACGAGAATGAACCTCATTGGTTCTTGAGAAGCTCAAACGTGCTGCGTAACATGAGAATGAACCTCATTGGTTCTTGTGGAAGCTCAAACGTGCTGCGTAACACGAGAATGAACCTCATTGGTTCTTTTGGAAGCTCAAACGTGCTGCGTAACACGAGAATGAACCTCATTGGTCCTTGAGGAGCTCAAACGTGCTGCGTAACACGAGAATGAACCTCATTGGTTCTTTCGGAAGCTTAAACGTGCTGCGTAACACGAGAATGAACCTCATTGGTTCTTGAGAAGCTCAAACGTGCTGCGTAACACGAGAATGAACCTCATTGGTTCTTGTGGAAGCTCAAACGTGCTGCGTAACACGAGAATGAACCTCATTGGTTCTTTTGGAAGCTCAAACGTGCTGCTTAACACGAGAATGAACCTCATTGGTTCTTGAGAAGCTCAAACGTGCTGCGTAACACGAGAATGAACCTCATTGGTTCTTGAGAAGCTCAAACGTGCTGCGTAACACGAGAATGAACCTCATTGGTTCTTGTGGAAGCTCAAACGTGCTGCGTAACACGAGAATGAACCTCATTGGTTCTTGTGGAAGCTCAAACGTGCTGCGTTGCTGTCAATGGAGGGACAGAAATCACTCAGATTTTATAAAAAATATCTTCATTTGTGGTTTAGAACGAAATGAGGGTGAGTAAATTAGAATTAAGATTTTTGGGTGAACTAACCCTTTAAAAGAATAAACAAAGATCGCATAGGTGTATAGGTAAAATTATTCCTCTTAGAAATAATGTAAAATACCAGTACATAAAACGGAACGTTTACAAACATAGTGGCAGTAAAGACATTTATAAAGATTTCTATTTCAAATACATACTGTTCTTTTGGACGTTTTATTTACCAAAAAAAAATTTTATTGTGATTTCCACACAAAAATTAAGCACCACAACTGTATTAGCATAGATAATAATAAGAAATGTTTCTTGAGCTGTAAATCAGCATATTAGAATGACTTGTGAATGATCGGTTGACACTGAAGACTGGAGCACAGCTGTGGCCAAAAGTATTGGCAGTGAAAATGTTTTCTGCTTTAGTTGTGGTGTTGATTCACATTGTTTCTAGATTATTGTGCAGAGTAATCAGATGTATTTTAAATAATTGCAACAAGCTTCACAATACACAAAATATAATTTCACTAATCATATCATCAGCACATTGGAAAGTGTGAACAAGTACTAGTCATGTGAAATCACTCCGATGAAAGGCTTATCATTAATTTCCAGTATACCATAGAAACATGTAAATATAAACTTCTATTATAGAAGTATAATTTATGTAACTGACAATATTTTTGGCCACGGATGTAATGGCTACTGAAAATTAATCTTTGACATCACAGGAATAAATTATGTTTTAAAATATATTAAAATAGAAAGCAGTTATTTTAAATTATAATAATATTTTACAATAATTGTTTTTACTGTATTTTTTTTTTTAACAAATAAATGCAACTTTGTTGAGCATAAGAGACTTCCAAAAACATTTCAAAATCTTTCTGAACTTTGAACTGTAGTGTCTGGCATGAGATAGAATAGTCTTGTTTGTATTAAGGTTCCAGAGGTTTAAACAAGCTCTGTTATAATGATCTATTAAAACAGCAAGCTTTACTTGAAGTCTTAATGTTTAATTTTAATTGATCGACTTTTGTGGTACATATAGCCGCTTGTGGCATGTTCCCCTGACATATGTGAACGACAGCTGTAGTGTTCTCAGCTCCTGCAAGCAAGTGTTTCATCTCAAGGACAAAACAGGTAAGCATTGTCCTCAGGACCGAGTGTACGTGCATAGACAGATGATTCCAACTACTGGAAATGATGATATATTGTTTGTTGCTTTAAATCTTTTCCAGCCATATTAAAGCTTCCAGGTGAGGTGAAGTGGTTGAAGTTCAACTTCAGGAGTGATGGCTTCTACATAGTGGATTATGATGTGGATGGATGGAAGGCCTTGATTGATGCTTTGAATAGGAACATAAGTGTCCTCCCCTGTGAAGACAGAGCAGCTCTCATCAATAACATCTTTGCTCTCTCCAGGTAGATCTGATTTTAAATGAAAGGTTAAAGTTATTAGACAAGACTTTAAAGAGCTGATGCTTCAGGATTCCTACAATCAAGGAAAACCTGACATTATCAGGGAATCATTCATTTATTATTATTTCTCAAAAGTTTTTATTGTTGTGATTCAGCTATAAAATATTTTTATTTGATAATACTGCTATTTGCAATTGCAGTCTCACAAAAAATAATACACAATTTTTAAATAATTAAAAAATATTTTTTAAATAATTATTCCATCATGAACATGGAGAAAAAAACTGATTGGTGTGGGAACTGAGTGTTGTACAATTTGAGAATATTTCATAGTGATGTGATAATACTGTAATACCCATCAAAACCAGCATGCAATATATATTATTTAATATTTTTTTGTCAAGAATATTTTCTGCAGTGTAAAATGAAATGATTTGTCCTTTTTTATTTTATTCTTTTTTTGAAATTCTCTACCATTCAAAAGTTTGAGGTCGGTAAGATTTTTATGTATGTTATGCTTATCAAGGCTGCATTCATTTGATCAAAAATACAGTAATATAGTTGAAATATTATTACAATTAAAAATATTGTCTCATAAATATCTCGTTATGCTATATTATCACCAAATATGTGATTAAATCTTTTTGTCAACTTTCAGTTAGGACAGGTTTTGTATAAATTTTTTAAACTGACTGATTGTAGGCCTCATTGATCTGAGCTTATATTGGTCAAAAATGACTATCCATTGAAAATGAATGGGGGAGATCGAAATTTAGAGAAACATTTAGTGTTCAGCAGCATGTTCATCATGTTCATGTTAACAAATTTGCATGTGTACTCGCAAAGATAAAATTCTCGGACCTGTGCATGCTTGGATACATGCACACACACACACACACACACACATTCATGTACACAAACAAACTATTTAGAAAATTACAGGATTTCTTTTTCAGAGAGATGAACTTTATCCTCAGATCAATGAGATCTACGATCAATCAGTTTAAAAAATATATAGGCTATATATGTCTATTTTTGGGATGCTTAATTATGCTTCATCTTTCCTCCAGATTGGGAAGGGTGTCCTTCAGGCAGGTCTCAAACCTAATGGATTACATTAGAAACGAGACCGAGACGGCTCCTCTGATTGAAGCTCTCTTCCAGCTTGATCAGATTTACAGATTGCTGGACAAAAGATCAGAATTGAACTTGGCGTCTAGAATGACGGTAGGAAACAACGCTCATCTACAACATCTTATGTAGCTGTTGTATTCAAATGTCTCTCTTTTATCTTAGGACAATGTATTTAGTTCTAAAAGTTGTTTGACTTCAATCTTTGCAGAGTTACATCGACGAACATTTTGGAAGTTTGATGGAGAGTCAGTCATGGCAACCGGAAACTAATGTGTCGAAGATTACGCCTCGGTCTGCCCTGCTGGAGATGGCATGTTCCCTCAACAGACCCAACTGCACAACACAGGCCAAACATCTGTTTGATCAGTGGATCCATTCCAACAAGACTTCTCCGTAAGTTTGATTAGTGATTGACCCGCTACCCTTGACCGAATAAGTTCAATTGCTCTTCGTTAACTGGTTGTGATTTTCAAAAAAAGGCATTATTGTTAGTCTGCAAAGAGACATTGTCTAAAGCCCTTGACTCTGTGCTCCTCACTGCAGTTTTTTCTCTTCTTGTTATATGCTGTGTTGTATTAGGATTCCCAGTGATCTCATGAGAACAGTCTTCAAAGTTGCTGCCCAAACAGATGACGGATGGGATGTGCTTCTAAACACGTATAAACACTCCATCTATGACGCAGAGAAGCACAAGACACTGGAAGCTTTGGCCAGCACTCAGGATGTACGGAAAATCATTTGGTAAGGCTGGACGACATGCTCTGTTGGGAGGGAAAATCTTTCGAGCTGTCAGCACATGCAATACTGAATTTCACTTGGTTTTCCATTTTAGGATTTTGAAGAAAAGTCTTGATGGAAGTGAGATTCAAACTCAAGACTTTCCTTTGGTGATCCACACGATTTGCAGGAACTTTGCTGGCTACCTCTACGCTTGGGATTTTGTGAAGGAGAACTGGGAAAAAATCACTCAGAAGTGAGTGGTGAACTTTTCATATTTAAAGAATCAAAGAACCCCCTTGAGGAGGGTTATTTAAATATTTGTTTTTAGCAACATTTTGAATCCACACACATTTAATGTAAATATTACACCTTAACATGTGTAATACGTCTTTACATGCATGTGCATACACTGATTGTGCATAGTAAAGGTAAATAAAAAAAAAATGTATTAAACACCTTAAACAGTGTTCGTTCGTAGTTTGCATTTTGTTGCGTACAGATGCCAATGTTGTCAAAACGATCCCCATTCTCACGGATCTGTGAATTACAACTAAAGTTGCTGTATTATTCATGCCAGGCCAGTAGTTGGCGATGTCACTTTTTAAAGAAACACTATGCGCCTATAGACTGAACACGTAATACGCATGCACATGGCGTCACCGTTGTCACAAATTCACATTTTTGTTGTTTGCATGGGGACGAAACAGTACCGTTTTCAAAAACATGCACTTTGAAACTCTACAACTTTAAAAAAGCTTGTGTTTCAGTCCCCCAAAACGCAGTTGTCGTGTAAATGAACATCCAAAACGCATAAAAAGTTTTCCGTTTTTAGTTGAAAACAGTGTTGTGTAAACGGCCCCTTAGTGGAGAAAGGTCGTAAATGTTTTAAGGCCTAATATAGAAACCAAGATTTTTATAATGAGGTGGTTTTGCAAATGTATCAATTGGTTAATTGTACGTCAAAGCATTCAATGTGTAATTTAATGTTTTCCCTTTTCCATTTTCTTAATGTAAGGTTTCCTCTCGGATCCTTTCCCATTCAGAGCATCATCATGTCCGCAACCAGTCAATTTTCCACAAAAACTCATCTCATGGAGGTCTGTTCATCCCAAAAAAAAAAAAAAAAAAAAAAGATCATATATTTGTTACAATGAAAAAGTTTTTTCATGTTTTTGTACTGAATTATTTTTCACCCTTCTCGTCCAGGCCCAGAACTTCTTCAGTTCTCTTGGGGCGAAAGGTTCTCAGATGAGGATCGTGCAGGAGGCCATTGAGACCATTAAGCAGAACATGCGATGGATGGAGAATAACTTGAAAACGCTCCAGCACTGGTTGTAGTGTGAGGAGGAGACGGCTCCTCTCTTGTGCCTCTCACTCCCTCAGGTGATGTCACCGGGCACATGCATGTGTGAGTGATATGAGCGATATTACAGCCAGAGCCATAAATGTACAAACGTTAGGTCAAACTCAAGACAGAAGGGCAGATTTACTTGGATGTAAAGGGCCGTTTAAAAACATCTCTTTTCAGGGCGTCTTATAGGGAATTTTATTTTCCAGTGAACTGTGACCTAGCCAGAAGCTTACTAGATATCTGCCTGAAAACATTTAGCCTTTAATACTAGCTATGTAAATGAACACGTCTGGATATTAAGTGTAAAGCAGATGTATTTTCTTTCTTCCTTTAAGTTCTGAGTGAAAGCGTAAAGTCAGCAGCATATGATTTCCTGTGTCATAACTTTAGCGTTGCTGCTTGGAAAAGGTTGGCGTGTTTTCTTTTTGTGGTTCATTTGGAGGGTCCCAACTCGGTATATGTATGGCTCTGGCCTCAAGCACTATTTGCACTATTCAAAAATTCACCTTGCTCAGGGCAAATCTGGTTGTTGTTTAAATATCATGATGCATTTATTCCCTTTTACTTAATGTCGGTGGCTACAGACCAAAACCTCCCATCAGTATCTCTTAAATATGCCCTTATCACGCAATGCCAAAAACAATAGTTTCCTAGTGAAATACTGAAATCATGCGACAAGAGATGCGTCACAACAAGCCCCTTTCTTCTAAGTAGAAAAGTTTTATTTATGTATGTGCCGGTGATGTTTTTAATCATTTGCATAGTCTGCAATGCTTGTAATCCAGCACTGTGTAAATGTTATTGCCTGACAAATGTTCCAACTTTCATCCTTTGCACAAGATGTATTTTAAAGTTTAATTTTAGAGTTGAGTGTGTATATTATGTATTGTTTGTGCAGGCTTGCCTATAGGTAAAATAGAGCTTGTTTGTCAATGGAAAGATTAAGTTAGCATTTCTGAAACATAAGTGTGGATTTTATTTTGGGTTTTGCCATGTACGTTCTGATGAAGCTGAAATATTTGAGTTTTGTTGTAAAGTATAGAAGAGGCAAAGAAAATGTAGACTCGTACTCGTTTTACCCATCTGATTTGACAAAGAGATATATATATATATTTGTTAGCAAGTTTGGAGAAGTCTTTGTGTACAGAGCTTTAGTTAAGGGTAATTCGCTATTGTCAAATTGCTACAAGACAAAAAAGGCCTCTAAAGTCACATCACTGATGGAGAGTTGTTAGATTTTTCACTCCTTGCTGATCTTTACTGGTTGCTACTGATTTTGTTTTACTCTTCAAGGATTGAAGGTTTTTGTTTGTGTGACATATTTTCCTCACCGATTTTCTAGCTATTCAGGAATTGTTTTTGCAGAATGTTTCAAATGCCTTTAGTTTGTCAAAAAATATGGAGTCAAAACAGTATCATATTCTCGCACAAATGCATGTGTCAAGATGCACATTTATGCAAATTCATTTATTACATTTTGTTAACTCACAATACAGGCCATAAATACACAATTTAGCTTTATTTTAATATATTATCATGAGAGGATGTTGTGTGTGAATATTTGTGCATTTTATGCATGCATTTCTAATATCGTTTTAGCTCCATACAGATTTTTAGTTCTTTCCATGTGTGAAAATCTGTGCTCACTGTGACTAAAGCTCACATTAATACACTTCCAGGTTTTTGTTTATAGCTCAGTGCTTTGACCTCATAAAATGTCAAATATGACTGGTACATTGTAATATAGCTGGTACATTGTTATTATTTTGTTTGTAGTAGTAATTTTGCCTTTGATCAGCAGCTTTATTCATATATTTGGGATAGAAGTGAATGATAGTCTGTAAAGGACAACGGCAGCATTGTTACACTGTAATGGGCACTTCTAATGTTAGTTTGGATCGTTACAGTTATCGATGAATGTATTCATTTTTGTTACTATGGATCGGTTTAAACACAAACATTATGATTGTAATTCCCATGTATCTGAATTCATCTGGATTTATAATATGGTCAATTAAACACAATGAAGTGTTAAAAATACAGTGTTGAATCAGTTTTCTGAAATTTGTCACCGTTTCAGCTGTCGTAATTTAGGATTCATATAAACCTGTTGATTTCTGTGATGTCCCTCATGAGGTGTTGTGTGTTATTGGCTGCCATTCACAAAAAATAAGTATCCATGTAATATTTTTTTCCATGTGTTTGTGACCGGCTGCTTTACAGAAATGCTATTTTGGCAAGATTCCAGATGTTAAACGGTTAAACTTGACATAGTTTAAAGGAGAAATATGCTTGCTTGTGAAACATTTGCTGTGTTAAATGACTTGAAAACCTTCTAATGCCTGAAGAAAAAATAGATTTTTTTGTGCGACCAGGTTGCAGGGGAAATTGTCTTATTTTATGTTGTTAAACAGCTTTACACTGGGTTTGGGTTCTATGTTTTTAAGATGTTGCTTAATGAAAAACCACTGACCCATCTTTATAAAAGACCAAAAAGTAAATAAAAAAAAAATGTGCGCACAAATTCCACAAGTTTTCTGTCTAGATATTCAGTAGATGGCACTGTTCTCTCTCTTGTTCTTTTTTCCAAACATTTATGTGCAAGAAGAACACATAATGTGAAATAAATAAGGACTGTTAATAGAAAAATAAAAAACATAAATGCATACTGTATGATCCACATAATGTTTATTTGTATTTATAAATATTAATATGTATATTTATAGGGATATGATTTTTTGTTGGAGCTGAAGTTTGTTAAATGAAGTAACAACTGGGTGAATAAGAGAGCTTTCAGAATTCTAGGTCTTATTTTGGTGTTGCAGGAAGAGTTTTGCTAGTGTTATTTTAAGACTTAAAGTAGAGCACAATAGCTTAGTTATTGTGAAGCATAAATAAAGTTGGTCAGATGAGTATCTAAAATGTTTGGCATGCCATAATTAAGTGTTTGACCTATTATTTACAGGAAATAAATCATCATTTGAGGTCACGAGGAACAATTTATCACTAGAGGCAGTGTTGGCATGCTTGCTTAGTTTGCTTTTAATAAAGTTGCTTATAAATATGCAATTTTGGAGGCCTTGTTTCCAGAATACATTAGTGTATTGGAGCTTATTTTGGTTAGGCTAGTGGCTTCACTATTTCACTTTTTGTTATATGCTGGCCACAAGGTCAAATGCAACTTCATTGATGAGTCACACTGGCTCTTTCCCCTGAAGATGACACACTTTTTTTGTGATTTAAACATCCACTAGCAAACCACAGTTCTCTTCTGGCCTCAACTAAACTTTAACAATAATACAATGTATAATATATAGCCCTCTGTCTGTAGGGAATACCAATATGGCTGCCCGAACACTTCCGGCGGCTTCACCATCTGCTGGCAGTAAACAATATTGGGTAACGCTTCAGATGACAGCCCGGAAAGTGCATAATTAAGACAAATTTACAGCGCAACTTTCGGTAGTTATAGTGTACTTATAAAGTACTTGTGGGAATAAAGGGGTAACAACCTGGAGAATTAAGAAATTATTTATACTGTAAGTATTTTAGAACTATAGGGGTACTTATTCTACTATTATGATACAGCAATATTACATTTGGGAGCAATTAAGCGAGCACATACACTGCGTTCATTTTTGTAATAATAGTGTACCAATACATAATGTATAGGCTTTTTAAAAATGACATATCTGTGCATTTATACAGTAATAGTTTTTTTTTGTTTTGGTTTTTTTTTTTAACAAAAGTGCACTGGAAACTAAAACTATTGCAACTTTTGCTTACATACTGGGGAAATATACTCTTGATCCGTATGGATGGATGGATGGAAGGAAGGAAGGGGTTATGGTGACAGAATGACAGAGAGAGCAGAGATGAGGTAAGGAATTAAAGGTAAGTAGGCCTATGAGTAACATTTTATTTTGATGGTCCCTTTTGAACTTTCTGTGGACTATAAGTAACGTTGCACCCATGTGTCAACTAACTCTCTAGAGTATTAGTAGACTGCTTAATATCTGCTAACTCTTTATTTTGTTGGTCCCTCAACAGACATTACTAACCATAAGTAACTTTGCAGGTACATGTGAATTTTTCTAACCTTATCTACTAATACTCTACTAACACTCTAATGAGAGTTAGTAGACATGTAGGTCTAACGTTACTTATAGTCAACAGAATGTGTTAAAGGGACCATCAAACTAAAGTGAAACCGGCCTGTGTAGTTTCTTCATTCACTGTGACCTATACCTGCACTGGATGGCCAATTTCACAATAACTGTATTTGTATTTAAATACATTTTTCCACACATTTTTTAAATTTTTTATTTTAAATACATTTCCATGTATTTATGCCCATCTCTGGACACGGTCTCTGCTGACATTCAGGGCTTTGTTGTGGTCGTGTCTAGGTGCAGGTCCACCATCTGATCTGGATACAGACCAGATCCGGCTGACTACAGTAACCTCGGGATAAGGATGAGACTGACAGACTAATATTATCGTAGATGCCATTCTTCTTACGATGTAACAAGTACATCAATGGTTCTAGAAAGTGTTCCCGTTTCTGATTGACCTAATTTATGCAGCCTAACAATCATTTAACTGATTTGAATAATATGAATTGATGTGTATGCCAGGTTAAAGAGATGTGTTTTTAGTCTAGATTTAAAGGGATAGTTCACCCAAAAATGAAAATTCTGTCAGTAATTACTCACCCTCATGTTGTTCCAACCCCGTAAGACCTTCGTTAATCTTCGGAACACAAATTAAGATATTTTTGATTAAATCTGAGAGTTGTCTCACTCCTCCATAGGCTAAGGGACTGAAACTTGCTGGCCCAGAAAATGTATTAAAGACATCGTTAATATAGTCCAAGTGACTCCAGTGGCTCAATCTTAAGTTTATAAAGCGACGAGAATACTTTTTGTGTGCAAAAACAAACAAAAATAACGACTTTATTCCACTTTTCATTTCCTTCTCTCTGGGCCTCGGGTCTTTTCACGTAGTGTTTAAGCGTAGCGCGTCTGTGTTGCACGTCACCACGTATCACACATGACCAGCGTCGGCCAATAGTGAGCCTACGTGGTGACGTGCAACACAGACGCGCTACGCTACTCGGGTCCCGAATCAGCGTAAGATGTCAGCGCTATATTGGGACATTGGTGCCTTCACTTTTCTACAATGGAAGAGAGTGAGGGTGCATCGCCAATCTTTTTTTACAGTCTATGGGTCTAACATACTTGTTGTTGATTTTGTTAATTTAAGTTTAATAGACAATTTTTTTCATCTTCTATTGCAAAGAATGAATGTAATTGTTGAATGAATGAATATAAGTGCCCTAGTGGCCAGTACAAAATGTCAAATGGAATTTAACTAGATAGCATTACATAAAGCTATCTTTATGGGAGTAGACTCATTTATGTAATTATCCGGTTTTAGCCAGGTTTCCATCAAACACAGCACATCTAGGTTAAGATCTGTGATCATATCATTTACAATAAGTGCTTTTGTAGAAAGGGATCTGATATGCAGCAATCTGAGCTTTATCATTTGTTCATCTGTATTATGTCTGTTTTTTTATTTGTTGAACATCAATACAATTTTTACCCTAAAATGGGTTTGGGAGTTTTTTGAATTTATAAGTTAAGGGAACAGACACGGTCTCCATATGATGATATCTAGGTGAAAGAGTCTCTCTGTTTTGGGATTTCTCTGACTTCTGTGACGTGAGGCGGCTAGCAGACGGTCGGTTTAGCCAGTCTGTCTGCTTACTAATCTGGGCCCCAGTTAGTCAAATTTCAACTCTAAGACTATGTGCCATAGCGAGAAGAGCGATACTATCCAAGGAGGGATGAATACTATCTCTTTTCAACAGGTCAAGTTTTCCCTAAAAACTTTTCCAATTCTATAAACCTATTAATGCCACTTAATACATATTCGCCCTCTGTAATCATAGTTTGTGTGAAAAGGAACAAAAGTTGTTGGTATTTTAATGCCTCTAGTGTTCATTTCAACTGGAAATGGCAACGTTTTGCAGAAATGGCATGGGTTAACAAAATTTTACATGACAGACCATATATAGTCATCATTACTGTTTATGAAAAGCAAATGTGATCACAGAAATTTCTAGGTTGTATCTTTATCTGATGGAATGCAGAACAGATTGTCTCATTGGCCATTATCTCATCAAAAGTGAGAACTCAAGCAAAGATAATATCAAGAACAGCCACGTTTCCTCAAGTAGCCTACAGCTATTGTGCTTTAAAAAGTAGATAAACTACATATAGAAATATCGGTAACACTTTATTTTAATGTGTCCTTGTTACACACGTTACATGTATTTACTATAGTAATAACTGTAAATTATGCATAATTACATGCAACTAACCCACAACCAAATCCTGATCCTACCTTAACCCTATAGTAAGTACTACTTGTAGTTACTTATTATTACTCAGTACTTAAATCTATAATTACACTGTAACAGGGACACATTAAAATAAAGTGTAACCGAAATATCAATTGCCTACACTAATACACAATACTAATATACATTGGTATTTTTATGTTATGCAAAAGAGAGGTTTTGGAACACTGTTCCATGCAATGGCCTTTTTTAGGGTCAAATAAGTGTGCATGTTGCATAAGAGCTTTGTATCTGAGATCTTTGGTAACTCATTCTGGAGATTTGAATCTTCAGATATGTACTGTAAAAGCTTTTTTTGATCCTGCTGCTGCTGTTGGCGTCACACAATGAATATCACATGATAGATTGTTAGTGCGGTTTGCAGGTTGGGAGTTCAGCATCAGGACATGAGCTCTAGGCTACTGTGATTGTGATTGAGACTTTGAAGGGCACTAGAAATAATAGACTAAAAATAAAAAAAGACTAAATTAATTACATATCTACCCTTTTTATCATCTGCAGCAATGCGATCAGCTTCAGACCTCACATCTCCTCTACACTAAAGTTCGGTAACACTTTATTTTAAGGTGACTTAGTTACACGTTACTACACGTTCTTACTATAGTAATAATAGTAAATTATGCATAATTACAAGTAACCAACCCAAAACCAAACCCTAACCGTAACTATATAGTTATGTACATGTAGTTAACTAATACTACTCAGTAGGCTACTTATTTGAGTAATGTAGCTACGTCACCTTAAAATAAAGTGTAACCTAAAGTTCTATTTATAACAACCAGGCATGCTGGTTAGGGGAACATTAAGTAATGTATAACATAAATTATGATGATCTATATGAAATTAATGGGAAGTATTTTTAATGTATTATGTACATTAAAACATGTTGTTTTTATTGTATTTTATGTACAATGTACACATAATATAAACATCTTTGTTAACTGACAACAATTTTTATTCATTTACATTAAAGTATAAATGAAAATATATGAATCAGTGTCCTGACATTTATAACTTTAAATATATATTACGTAAATATCTGTTAAAACATGATCTAATAATATTTTATTAAAGTTATTATGAAGTGTTCCATCATTTTTATTTAAATAAATCTAATAAAGTTGGGTAAATGTCTATATTCCAAAAGAGACAGACTGAAAACTTTCATGTAAAAATATATATATTTATTCAAATGTATAAAAGTCATTTTTAAAATAAGACAAAGCTGTTACAGATTATGAAAACATTGGAATAGTGCAGGCTATCTCATAATACATTCTCATTTATCTTTGTTTCCCCCATGATGCTTATGAACAGATACGAATTTGTTATATCTGGAAAATAAAAAGTAAACCAGCAAATAATTGTATGTTTCATACTTGCAATCTGCCTCCCTGCCTGGAAGCTAAAACTTAACTAGCTCATATATTAGAATCTTGACACATTGTTGAAACATTTTGACAGCAGTACATCGCAACAAAATATTTTTGCATTCTATGTTCTTCCTGTTGTTTTGACATTTCTGCAAACTAGATCATGTATTGTGTATATGAGTACACACACACACACACACACACACACACACATATATATATATATATATATATATATATATATATATATATATATATATATATATATATATATATATATATATATATATATTATTTTTTATGAATAATACATGCTTCTGCTGAGGGAAAAGTATTTGTCACAAAAAGAAAAGAAAAAGAAAAGTAAAAAGGTGCTCATTACCCTCAATGTTTAAAAATAGAACAATGTACCTTAGCTATTTCTGTGTGGCATTTTCTTTGAGCAAATAAACATCATGTGAACCATTTAAGGGAAATTTATAATTGAGTTAAATTAAGTTCAATTGCCTCTGAATTCTTATTTGTTCCACTCTGTGTGGTTTCCTCTTGCTGAACTTCTACGGTGCAAGCATCCAGAGGCTCTTGGTCTTTCTTTTTCATCGCAACTATTATTTCGTCTTTCTTCAGCTGTGAATCTACAGCTTTCACTTGCATCTGCTCTTGTTTTTTCCTTTGTTTGTCGATTCTCTCCTCTTTCTTCATCTTCCAGAAGTATATCAGGTTTTTCTCAGGATATGTGACTTTAGCAAGAGGCAGTTTATGAATGGTTTTTGTCTCCGTAGTGATCAAAAGGAAAGTGAGGGCAGAAAGACAGAAGGGCCAGGTGCATGCTGGGAGTCCAAACTGTTGAAATACCATATACATCCATTTAAAATCACACACATTTTTGTACAAATTTTATGTTTTGGGTTTATAATACTTACAGTGGACATCACATTTGCAATTGCCGAGCCGAGATATGCACAGAAGAATGCTACAGGAAAACAAATTTCAGTGATTTCAGTGATTTGCCCATTATTATAGGAAATTGTTGTTACATAATCAGGAAGGAAAGGGAATATCTGATATGAACCTACCACAGGCCACAGCCAGAAGATGTGTCTGCCATGTGAGAGCGTAGAACATCCCACCAATGGCAATGCAGGCCAAAACACAGTTATAACCCCACAAGCCAAAGTAGATGTTCTGGAACGGTGCAGCAAGAGCAAGACCTGAAAGTTACAGTACGTTAAAGTTACACCTTAATCGTCAATCTTAAAATGTCTTAATGCTGATGAGATTTATTATTAAACGTTCTAATACACTTGTGATCTCTTACCTGACACCATACCAACTGCTGATCCAATAGTTGCATGCGCTAATGTTATGGGTGAGGAGATGAACAAGGCCATCATAAATATCCCTCCCGTCCAAGCATTGTCGCACCCATATACCTGTCCAATACCCACAGGGATTGAGCTGAAAAGCTGTACAAAAAAAGAACAAAAATGAGATTATATTTAATATATCATATTTTACTGCAGCAACAGCTATTTTCAACATTGATATTAATAAGAACCACTATCAATAGTTGAACACCAAATGTGCATAAGAAACTTCTTTCAAAAACATTTCAAAATTCTTAATTATTCCAAACTATGTATTAAGATTTGCCTTTTAGAAGATAATCCTGCCTTAGAACTTTAAACTTGACATTAAATTTGAGCAGAAAATCTGGAATTTCCTGCTAGATTGAATTCCATAATGTCAGTTACAGTGTCTCATGATTAACCTGCTCTCTTTAGTGTCACGTGATATCAATCTAGAAGATTGCTTAACAGAACTGTTGCACAATCGCCCTTTCTTGTTACGGGGGAGTTATGCAACTTTGGGACAGCTTTCACTTCTTTGATTTTGGCCTCATTTCAACTTGTTAGCTCTTACCTTCGCATAATCCAGCTCAGACCATGTCATGTTATGCAAGGATGTGCGTGGCTGGATGAGAATCTGCGGGAAGTGATGATTGTAGTGGCCTGTAGCCACCATATGGAGGCACACTAGTATGTTAAAAGGAAGGGTAAAAACTGGCAGATCCCACCGGCTGTTGATGGAAGCCAAGGCACTGGACACTATGGGACTGGAGAAAACAACACTGTTAGAATTCTATAATTCAGCATGAGTCTAAACTGGTGGTTCTCAACTGTTCTGGGTTGTGGCCCAAATATCGGTCACTGGGTAAAAATTCGATTAATATCTTCTATTAATAAATGGCATTGTGTATAGTTTGTAAAACCAATGCACTTTTAATAGAGAGGAAAAATGCCTCCAATGTCTTGGAGGTGTGTGTCCAATCAGATTCATGCGTCACTTGGAAGCTATGCAGATAGATCATTTGCATGACACTTTCTGTGCCATACCGTCATCCTCAAAATTGAAGAAAACTATGCAGCATTTGCATGACACTTTCTGTGCCATACCGTCATCCTCAAAATTGAAGAAAACTATGCAGAGTAAAAGAGATTTTGCTTGTTTTTAATGACATGTTTGTTTACTGTTGCATGATAAATCATTTTGGTATTGTGTTGAATCACCACTAGATATCTAAAACAAAAAGCACAATTGGGTACCTTACAATAAGGTTCATTAGTTAACATTAGTTAATGTATTAACTAACACAAATTAACAATGATCAACACATTTGTTACAGTATAAGTTAATCTTTGTTAACATTAGTTAATAAAAATACAGCTGTTCATTGTTTGTTCATGTTAGTGCACAGTTCATTAACTAATGTTAACAAATACAACCTTTGATTTTAATAACGTATAATTGAAATTAATATTAAAAAATGCTGTCAAATGCTTGTTCATTCTTAGTTCATGTTAACTAAGGTAGTTAACTAATGAACCTTATTGTAAAGTGTAACCCAAAATTGGCTGAGAACCACTGGTCTAGACTAGCAAAAAAATATAAACAAAAATATATGACCCCCTGTGTAAAATGTCATGAATATTTATATTTGAACAAATTAACTAATATTTATATAAATACAATCAGATAAGTCAGCTAAGATTTTGTACTAACATGACCCTGTTCAGAAAATGTTTACATTTTTGAACATTCTGTTACCATGTGAGAGAACTTCAGTACCTCAATCATATGACACACTTTGACTGATGGAACATTCCATTTGCGTGTGTCGCAGTTATCTGCATTTGAAGGATCTAAATTCCTTGCATTTTAG